>NW_027363093.1:1200000-1800000 GCF_046119375.1 Phyllobates terribilis
ATGTGACAACTAGCCTTTAATCCTGCTTCTCTTCATGAAATAGGGGCTGTAGTTTTTGACTGAAATTGAGAGAATTAGGAAGAGCAGCTAGTCACGTGACTGTCAAAAAGCAAATCGTATATGAGCGGTCACATGACTACTATTCAAACTGCATGAGCGGTGTGTGTGGGGGGCACCAAACTGAATTCCTGCTCCGGGTGCCGGAAAACAGATCTGCCTCTGTGCTAAGCTTGCAGATATGGTCAGAAGGTTCTGTAAGACATTGCTCTATAGATCAGATATTCTTCCAGAAACAAACCGCCTGGAAGCCTCCTTGTCAGATTTATGCTTAAGAACTAATTATATTTTACTTTAAATATTTCTAATAAAGAAAATAATCAATACAGTAATTATAATCCATAATATTCCAATATGTTATATTACTTGTGATACGTCTGATATAGTCTAGCTTTATTAAATCATGTTTTGTTTCTGTAAAGGAAATCGAGGCTGAGCCTGCAGATATTGTTAGAAAGTTCTGTACCATGTTATTCTATAGATAAAATGTACTCACAGAAACCAGGCGTCTGGAGGTCTCCTGCAACAGACTTATCCTTGAGAACTAAGAATTGTAATGTTTAATCTGAACATGCATGGAAACTTTGTTACTGTGAGCCAGAACTTTGGTTTAGATACTGCACTCTTCTGTAACAGAGTAGCTCCCTCTCTCATTCATAGGGGTCCTGTATACACAATTTATGTCTCATCTCCATCTCTGAACTGTAACTATTATTCAAAATACATTTTTCTCTCATTCTAATCACCTGTGAATATGGATGTTTTGCTTGGAATACAGATTTCCATGTCATTTCATTATATTGTCTGGGCGTGCGTGGAAACTCCATGCAGGAGAGAAATTTACATTTATATACTTCACCCTTTTGCAAGAAGGCCGACCCACTGCTCATTCCTAGAGGTTTCTGTAGAAGTGTTTTTATATCTTAGCCTTATCTATACCTTTTTTAATTGTAAGTTTATTCTAAATTAACCTCCATTTTATTCAATTACCTATGAAGACCTGGTTTGTCCAGAAGTCTGCACCGACTTCTGCTCTCAAGCTCATCCAGTGGCCAGTATCATTATGGTATGGCATCCAGCGGCCAGTATCATTATGGTATGGCATCCATTGGCCAGTATCATTATGGTATGGCATCCATTGGCCAGTATCATTATGGTATGGCATCCAGCGGCCAGTATCATTATGGTATGGCATCCAGCGGCCAGTATCATTATGGTATGGCATCCAGCGGCCAGTATCATTATGGTATGGCATCCAGCGGCCAGTATCATTATGGTATGGCATCCAGTGGCCAGTATCATTATGGTATGGCATCCAGTGGCCAGTATCATTATGGTATGGCATCCAGTGGCCAGTATCATTATGGTATGGCATCCAGTGGCCAGTATCATTATGGTATGGCATCCAACGGCCAGTATCATTATGGTACGGCATCCAGTGGCCAGTATCATTATGGTATGGCATCCAGTAGCCAGTATCATTATTATACACACTATAAGCCTCCCAATTGGCATCAAGATAACAGAACAGTAGTGTTGCGCAGACGTGCTTGGAAAAGGTGTCATCTGAGCATGCTCGGGTGCTAACAGATTATCTTTTGCGTGCTCTAATAATATGTTCACACCGCCGCGGCTCCACACAAACTGGCAAGCCCTGCATGTATTGCGGCGGTCTAACAGCCGTGAGACATGCAGCCGCGGTGACGCAAACATATTTTTCAAGCACGCCGAAGATACTCTTAGCACCCGAGAATACTCGGATAACGCCTTATCGGAGCACGTTAGCTTATCACTACAGAACAGATCTGAACAGTGCTCAGGATTCTCCTCACCTAGCACCCTGCCGAGAATAATAAATGCCTGTAGCCAATTTCCAAAAGTCCCTCCTACATTGCTCACCCTCCACCTCCCTATGCTTTTTCCCTGCTCCCACATTTCAGTGACGAAACACTCAAGTGGCAGTAAAGTAGATATAGCTGCAGTTTTCCTTTTCCAAATATTTTTAACTTCCATTTTTTAAATGAGGCCCTAATGGTCCTTGAAAGCATACACACACGCTCCCAAGTCAGACTTTGTTGCAGACGGACAAGCCTATTTTTGGTAACAGTCTCTGCTGCCACTGGCCAAGTCCCAACACATCCTTCTGCATCATCAACCCTAACAGACCATGCTGCTACAGGCCCCTCACACTGTGGTCCCAACTGCAACACCCGGTGGCCTAAAAGATGTACCCAGGTCACCGTACGTGAGGTGTGAAAGCGTGTAACTGGCATGTCTCACCGGAGGTCATCACCACAACCCACTAATGGTCCATCCTAACTGACTCTGGGCACTCTGAGGACCTGATGCAAAGTATCTTCTGGATTAACGACCTCTGATGAAGTCTGCAATAATGAAAAATAATAATAATAAAAAAGTAAACGCTGCATTGCACCGAATGACCAGCAGGTGGCAACGAAGTCACAACATTAACTAGCCCCCTATTGTAGAAAACCTAAACACCATCAGGAGGTGCTGAGGCTTCATGAGAACGCGCCACCCCCAAACTTAAAAGGCTTTTCCACTATTCAGACAACTTCTCAATCACTGTTTCCCCTGAGTAAAATAATAACTATTCTACTCTGTGCCATTCCAGCAGTGTCAGCACTGGCTCTCCCGGGGTCCGCGATCCCTGCGGCCAATCAGAGGTGTCTTCACTCTCTCGTACTTTGGAGGAATTGACCGCTGCAGCTGCTCTCCCACTTCCTCCAGATGTCAATGATGTCTGTAGGAGAGGAAAGTGAAGCCAGCGCTGAATGTCACGCCAAAGATGGCTGCCCTCCTATTATATAAATCTCACTAGAACTCCACCACCAGCCTATCACATTCCTAGTTCCACATCCAACCTCCATATCAAACCCTGTAATAAACCCTTCATTACCTGGTCTTGTCAGGACCTCAATAAACCCAGCCTTTTTGAGGCCTAGTTCTGTACGGCCATTAATAATGCACTGGTGTAAATAATGTGTGTGAGGTAAATGGTGTGGAAAACCGGATTGTAATCAAGCAATGATTTCTTCAATTGGACTGCAATGTCCTGAACCATACGACTTGTACCAGTCATGTGACTTATTGGCCAAAGCTGTGATATCACAGAGGCACATACCAGCATGTGGAAGCATGGCGACATAGCGATGACATCACAATGGCAGGTGCCGGAATGTGGAATCTATGACATAGCGATGACATCACAGGAGCGCAGGTGAGAGGAGACACACGGGAGCTCACAAACCACAAGGAAGACAAGAAGCATCGATTGGAGAATAGGGACAGGAGAAGCCAAGAAGAACAGAATAACCCGCTTCTTAGCCTTCACTGAGCCATGACAAGACTGAGCGGATGGAAGCGGAGGAGGAGACCCAGGACCCCGTCACATCCACCTGACTGATGAGAAAGGTGAGAAATTATGTAGATTATGTAGCAGCATTACAACTATTCTCGTTACCCATAGCAACCAGTCAGAGCTCAGCTTTTATTAAAGGGGTATTCCCATCTCCAAAATCCTCTCCCAATATGTAGTAGGTGTAATAATAATAATATTAGATATCCATGCTTACAACCACCAGTTATCTAGTTGCTAGTGGTCGTAACCATGGATACCTAAGGTCCTGCAATGCCTGCACATGAGGGAAGAGACAGCGAAGCAGAAAAACTATTCTACATTTCTAATTGAGGTTTTTTCTAATATTATTATTACACCTACTACATATTGGGATAGGATCTTGGAGATGGGAATACCCTTTTAATCTCTGATTGCTATGGGTAACTAGGAGAGTTTGTTGCTCAGCTTTGATAAGGGATGACAGATTTTACTAGACTAAGTGGATATCATTGGTGCAACCAGTGCAGCTGCACAGGGGGCTAATAGGTTAGGGGGTCACTCACCTTCATTTTGTTAATTCTGTGTATTGCTGTAGCAGTGCTGTGCGCGTATATTGATGCCGTGGGGCAGGGGCGTACATAGAAATCATCGGGGCCCATAGCAGAAGTTTGAGTTGAGGTCTCTCCCTTCAAAAGAAATTAATAAAAAAATTATATTTGTTGGTGTCACAGAAGAGCAGATCTCACAACTTTCCAGCCTTTACATAGTAATTTTCCTCCTGCTGAAGTCCTAGATTCCCCTCTCATTGCCACCATAACGTATGATGCCAACAAAAGTAATAATAATAATAATAATAATAATCTTTATTTTTATATAGCGCTAACACATTCTGCAGCGCTTTACATACATTATCGTCGCTGTCCCCATCGGGCTCACAATCTAATTTCCCTATCAGTATGTCTTTGGAGTGTGGGAGGAAACCGGAGAACCCGGAGGAAACCCACGCAAACACAGGGAGAACATACAAACTCCTTGCAGATGTTGTCCTTGGTGGGATTTGAACCCAGGACCCCAGCGCTGCAAGGCTGCAGTGCTAACCGCTGAGCCACCGTGCCCCCCAAACACAGTATGATACCCCCCATGGTGAATTCCTCTACCTTAACCTCCACATGTACAGTAGGGTCATCAAACTATGCCCCCACCTCAACTCCCAAGGCAAAGTAAGGTGACCACAACACAGTAATCCCCCAACTGTGACCCCCACACAGCCCTCCATGTACTGTAATGGGCCTACATACAGTATAATGGCCCCACACTGTACAATAGTCTGCACTAGCCCTCCAAACAGTATGATGGACACCACATACGTCAGAGTAATATTCAGCTCACCCTTGAAGGATTCCCAGCGGGTTCCATTTAACGAAGCACAGGATCCAGACTCCGCCAGATGTAGAAGCAAGGTGCATCCAAATCCAGTACAAAAAGTCTTTATAAGAACGATGGAAACAATGGCATTGTTTGACACACCATTTAGGTGTAGTTGGGGGTTTGGAAGGTGCAGAAAATATATGAGTCTAAGAACATGCAGAGTGTTCGAAACGCGTTCGGTGTTGCACATTTTCTGCACCTTCCAAACCCCCAACTACAGCTAAATGGTGTCACAACAATCCATTTGTTTTTTTACTGGAGCTGGATATTCACTTCAATCCATGCATGATGGACCCCACACAAACCTTAACACTGTATAATTGCTTGCATACTGTATAATGGCCCCGCACATAACCCTTCAAATATTATAATGGCCCCCACATAACCCTTCACATATTATAATGGCCCCATATAGTGTAACACGCCACCATAATCCTCCATACAATAAAATACTCACTATAGTCCTCCACAGAGCATAAGTCACTTCCCCATGGTCCTCCTCACAGTATAATACACTCCCCATGGTCCTCCACACAGTAATATGCACCCGCCCATAGGGTAAAACGCAACCCCACCCCTCCATAGGGTAAAACGCAACCCCACCCCTCCATAGGGTAAAACGCAACCCCCACCCCTCCATAGGGTAAAACGCAACCCCCACCCCTCCATAGGGTAAAACGCAACCCCCACCCCTCCATAGGGTAAAACGCAACCCCCACCCCTCCATAGGGTGAAACACAACCCCATCTCCCCATAGGGTGAAACACAACCCCACCCCCCATAAGGTAAAAAACAACCCCACCCCCCATAGGGTAAAAAACAACCCACAGTTTTCCAGTATTATGAGCACCACGTACTCACTGATTTTTTTTTAAGAAAAATACAATACTCACCGCTCCTTGTTCCCCCACTGCTTCAGTCTCTGCAGCGCATATACTCACCTCAGCAGCTACACTATCTGACACAGCATGGAGTGCGGTGAAGTGTCGTCATCGTGCCCGCTGTGTCAGATGCAGGAGGGAGGGAGCATTAAATGCTGCCGTTCAGTCAATACCATGGTTAATCACTAACAGGGGCATTTAAGTGTCCTGGTAGCTACTTCACTCATGTACCTCTTCCCATCGCCCCATAGAAGTGGTTGCCGAAGATTTACCATGGCAGTCAGGGGCCTTAAAGAAGGATTCAATCACTGCCATCTTAGTACTCCTATAAAGCTCGGCTTCACAAGAGAATGTCAATTAAACTACATGCATATACTGCAATAATACAAAATTACAAAATATAGTATAAGGGGTTAAATGATCACATAAGTCCACTAAGTTAACTTAAAAATAAAGAAAAAATTGAAAAAGTTTTGAAAAATATGAAAGTTTAAATTATACTTCAACCGTTATGTTAAAATACCCCCCAAAACAAAAAATGAAATGCTCTTCTTCACAAAAAACACAAATCAAAAGCAATGACATTTAATGCAACCCAAAAAGGTATCAAAAACGGGTCAATTCACTTGTATTGAGAGAGGCCGAACACATCCAGTCGGCATGTGATAGAGTGTATGCAAATTGCAATCTTGCGGCGCCAGTACTAGAGAAATTCTGTCCGCTCGCACACTGTGCACTTTAAGGAGCCACAAGTCTGACTGCAGATGGCGCCCCAAACCTGGGCAAACCTTTCAATATACCCCAAAATTGTATCAATAAAAGCTACGCAAAATCACACTGTCACAAAGGTCCATCAACAGAAAAAAAAAATGTAAAGGTCTCAGAATATGGTGACCCAAACCAATTTCTTTAGTGTTGTTACATAGTTGTTTAACCACCATGGGAGATAAAACACCTTGAATTTGGTATTGCAGTTATCTCAATGACCTGGAGAATTATATTATATTCTAAAAACAAAAGCAATTCCACTATTGTCTTTTAAAGATGTATCTCATTATTTCATCCCAACACAGATTTTGTTTCTCTCCACATTTCAGACATATGATAAATATATAGTTGTATAGTTTGTTTTTATCTTAGTGGTGAAAACATCATTTTGCAACAAAGAGAATAACTCGTTTCCCACTATTTTCTGTGGCCAAATATTTTCCTATTGGTAAAGCAAAATGAGGATTTAGTTTGTGTGAGTGAAGCTCATGTTTTTATTCACAAAAGTTTGGAGAACAAAGAAGATTTTGATTCTTTTTTAAAATCATTATTTGGGTATGTTATATGGTTATTAAAGGGGTAAATACTTGTTATGGTGCTAATATTATGGGTTCAATAATTTAACATTTTTATATGGCGAATTGATTAAATGATACTTCCGCGTCTTAAATTTTTATACTTTTGAAATCTGATCGGGGCCCGCCTCATGCCCGACCAACCGGGAGGGGACCAGGTGATCGGGGCCCGCCTCATGCCCGACCAACCGGGAGGGGACCAGGTGATCGGGGCCCGCCTCATGCCCGACCAACCGGGAGGGGACCAGGTGATCGGGGCCCGCCTCATGCCCGACCAACCGGGAGGGGACCAGGTGATCGGGGCCCGCCTCATGCCCGACCAACCGGGAGGGGACCAGGTGATCGGGGCCCGCCTCATGCCCGACCAACCGGGAGGGGACCAGGTGATCGGGGCCCGCCTCATGCCCGACCAACCGGGAGGGGACCAGGTGATCGGGGCCCGCCTCATGCCCGACCAACCGGGAGGGGACCAGGTGATCGGGGCCCGCCTCATGCCCGACCAACCGGGAGGGGACCAGGTGATCGGGGCCCGCCTCATGCCCGACCAACCGGGAGGGGACCAGGTGATCGGGGCCCGCCTCATGCCCGACCAACCGGGAGGGGACCAGGTGATCGGGGCCCGCCTCATGCCCGACCAACCGGGAGGGGACCAGGTGATCGGGGCCCGCCTCATGCCCGACCAACCGGGAGGGGACCAGGTGATCGGGGCCCGCCTCATGCCCGACCAACCGGGAGGGGACCAGGTGATCGGGGCCCGCCTCATGCCCGACCAACCGGGAGGGGACCAGGTGATCGGGGCCCGCCTCATGCCCGACCAACCGGGAGGGGACCAGGTGATCGGGGCCCGCCTCATGCCCGACCAACCGGGAGGGGACCAGGTGATCGGGGCCCGCCTCATGCCCGACCAACCGGGAGGGGACCAGGTGATCGGGGCCCGCCTCATGCCCGACCAACCGGGAGGGGACCAGGTGATCGGGGCCCGCCTCATGCCCGACCAACCGGGAGGGGACCAGGTGATCGGGGCCCGCCTCATGCCCGACCAACCGGGAGGGGACCAGGTGATCGGGGCCCGCCTCATGCCCGACCAACCGGGAGGGGACCAGGTGATCGGGGCCCGCCTCATGCCCGACCAACCGGGAGGGGACCAGGTGATCGGGGCCCGCCTCATGCCCGACCAACCGGGAGGGGACCAGGTGATCGGGGCCCGCCTCATGCCCGACCAACCGGGAGGGGACCAGGTGATCGGGGCCCGCCTCATGCCCGACCAACCGGGAGGGGACCAGGTGATCGGGGCCCGCCTCATGCCCGACCAACCGGGAGGGGACCAGGTGATCGGGGCCCGCCTCATGCCCGACCAACCGGGAGGGGACCAGGTGATCGGGGCCCGCCTCATGCCCGACCAACCGGGAGGGGACCAGGTGATCGGGGCCCGCCTCATGCCCGACCAACCGGGAGGGGACCAGGTGATCGGGGCCCGCCTCATGCCCGACCAACCGGGAGGGGACCAGGTGATCGGGGCCCGCCTCATGCCCGACCAACCGGGAGGGGACCAGGTGATCGGGGCCCGCCTCATGCCCGACCAACCGGGAGGGGACCAGGTGATCGGGGCCCGCCTCATGCCCGACCAACCGGGAGGGGACCAGGTGATCGGGGCCCGCCTCATGCCCGACCAACCGGGAGGGGACCAGGTGATCGGGGCCCGCCTCATGCCCGACCAACCGGGAGGGGACCAGGTGATCGGGGCCCGCCTCATGCCCGACCAACCGGGAGGGGACCAGGTGATCGGGGCCCGCCTCATGCCCGACCAACCGGGAGGGGACCAGGTGATCGGGGCCCGCCTCATGCCCGACCAACCGGGAGGGGACCAGGTGATCGGGGCCCGCCTCATGCCCGACCAACCGGGAGGGGACCAGGTGATCGGGGCCCGCCTCATGCCCGACCAACCGGGAGGGGACCAGGTGATCGGGGCCCGCCTCATGCCCGACCAACCGGGAGGGGACCAGGTGATCGGGGCCCGCCTCATGCCCGACCAACCGGGAGGGGACCAGGTGATCGGGGCCCGCCTCATGCCCGACCAACCGGGAGGGGACCAGGTGATCGGGGCCCGCCTCATGCCCGACCAACCGGGAGGGGACCAGGTGATCGGGGCCCGCCTCATGCCCGACCAACCGGGAGGGGACCAGGTGATCGGGGCCCGCCTCATGCCCGACCAACCGGGAGGGGACCAGGTGATCGGGGCCCGCCTCATGCCCGACCAACCGGGAGGGGACCAGGTGATCGGGGCCCGCCTCATGCCCGACCAACCGGGAGGGGACCAGGTGATCGGGGCCCGCCTCATGCCCGACCAACCGGGAGGGGACCAGGTGATCGGGGCCCGCCTCATGCCCGACCAACCGGGAGGGGACCAGGTGATCGGGGCCCGCCTCATGCCCGACCAACCGGGAGGGGACCAGGTGATCGGGGCCCGCCTCATGCCCGACCAACCGGGAGGGGACCAGGTGATCGGGGCCCGCCTCATGCCCGACCAACCGGGAGGGGACCAGGTGATCGGGGCCCGCCTCATGCCCGACCAACCGGGAGGGGACCAGGTGATCGGGGCCCGCCTCATGCCCGACCAACCGGGAGGGGACCAGGTGATCGGGGCCCGCCTCATGCCCGACCAACCGGGAGGGGACCAGGTGATCGGGGCCCGCCTCATGCCCGACCAACCGGGAGGGGACCAGGTGATCGGGGCCCGCCTCATGCCCGACCAACCGGGAGGGGACCAGGTGATCGGGGCCCGCCTCATGCCCGACCAACCGGGAGGGGACCAGGTGATCGGGGCCCGCCTCATGCCCGACCAACCGGGAGGGGACCAGGTGATCGGGGCCCGCCTCATGCCCGACCAACCGGGAGGGGACCAGGTGATCGGGGCCCGCCTCATGCCCGACCAACCGGGAGGGGACCAGGTGATCGGGGCCCGCCTCATGCCCGACCAACCGGGAGGGGACCAGGTGATCGGGGCCCGCCTCATGCCCGACCAACCGGGAGGGGACCAGGTGATCGGGGCCCGCCTCATGCCCGACCAACCGGGAGGGGACCAGGTGATCGGGGCCCGCCTCATGCCCGACCAACCGGGAGGGGACCAGGTGATCGGGGCCCGCCTCATGCCCGACCAACCGGGAGGGGACCAGGTGATCGGGGCCCGCCTCATGCCCGACCAACCGGGAGGGGACCAGGTGATCGGGGCCCGCCTCATGCCCGACCAACCGGGAGGGGACCAGGTGATCGGGGCCCGCCTCATGCCCGACCAACCGGGAGGGGACCAGGTGATCGGGGCCCGCCTCATGCCCGACCAACCGGGAGGGGACCAGGTGATCGGGGCCCGCCTCATGCCCGACCAACCGGGAGGGGACCAGGTGATCGGGGCCCGCCTCATGCCCGACCAACCGGGAGGGGACCAGGTGATCGGGGCCCGCCTCATGCCCGACCAACCGGGAGGGGACCAGGTGATCGGGGCCCGCCTCATGCCCGACCAACCGGGAGGGGACCAGGTGATCGGGGCCCGCCTCATGCCCGACCAACCGGGAGGGGACCAGGTGATCGGGGCCCGCCTCATGCCCGACCAACCGGGAGGGGACCAGGTGATCGGGGCCCGCCTCATGCCCGACCAACCGGGAGGGGACCAGGTGATCGGGGCCCGCCTCATGCCCGACCAACCGGGAGGGGACCAGGTGATCGGGGCCCGCCTCATGCCCGACCAACCGGGAGGGGACCAGGTGATCGGGGCCCGCCTCATGCCCGACCAACCGGGAGGGGACCAGGTGATCGGGGCCCGCCTCATGCCCGACCAACCGGGAGGGGACCAGGTGATCGGGGCCCGCCTCATGCCCGACCAACCGGGAGGGGACCAGGTGATCGGGGCCCGCCTCATGCCCGACCAACCGGGAGGGGACCAGGTGATCGGGGCCCGCCTCATGCCCGACCAACCGGGAGGGGACCAGGTGATCGGGGCCCGCCTCATGCCCGACCAACCGGGAGGGGACCAGGTGATCGGGGCCCGCCTCATGCCCTGGGATTCGGGGCCCCCCCCCCCCCCCCCCCCCCCCCCCCGGTGATTCCCCCCCCCCCCCCCCCCCCCCCCCCCCCCGGGGCCCGCCCTCATGCCAGCCAGTGACGGGCCCGCCTCATGCCCCCCGCGTGATCGCGCCTCTGCCCGACCACGAGGCAGGTGATCGGGGCCCGCCTCATGCCCGACCAACCGGAGGGACCAGGTGATCGGGGCCCGCCTCATGCCCGACCAACCGGGAGGGGACCAGGTGATCGGGGCCCGCCTCATGCCCGACCAACCGGGAGGGGACCAGGTGATCGGGGCCCGCCTCATGCCCGACCAACCGGGAGGGGACCAGGTGATCGGGGCCCGCCTCATGCCCGACCAACCGGGAGGGGACCAGGTGATCGGGGCCCGCCTCATGCCCGACCAACCGGGAGGGGACCAGGTGATCGGGGCCCGCCTCATGCCCGACCAACCGGGAGGGGACCAGGTGATCGGGGCCCGCCTCATGCCCGACCAACCGGGAGGGGACCAGGTGATCGGGGCCCGCCTCATGCCCGACCAACCGGGAGGGGACCAGGTGATCGGGGCCCGCCTCATGCCCGACCAACCGGGAGGGGACCAGGTGATCGGGGCCCGCCTCATGCCCGACCAACCGGGAGGGGACCAGGTGATCGGGGCCCGCCTCATGCCCGACCAACCGGGAGGGGACCAGGTGATCGGGGCCCGCCTCATGCCCGACCAACCGGGAGGGGACCAGGTGATCGGGGCCCGCCTCATGCCCGACCAACCGGGAGGGGACCAGGTGATCGGGGCCCGCCTCATGCCCGACCAACCGGGAGGGGACCAGGTGATCGGGGCCCGCCTCATGCCCGACCAACCGGGAGGGGACCAGGTGATCGGGGCCCGCCTCATGCCCGACCAACCGGGAGGGGACCAGGTGATCGGGGCCCGCCTCATGCCCGACCAACCGGGAGGGGACCAGGTGATCGGGGCCCGCCTCATGCCCGACCAACCGGGAGGGGACCAGGTGATCGGGGCCCGCCTCATGCCCGACCAACCGGGAGGGGACCAGGTGATCGGGGCCCGCCTCATGCCCGACCAACCGGGAGGGGACCAGGTGATCGGGGCCCGCCTCATGCCCGACCAACCGGGAGGGGACCAGGTGATCGGGGCCCGCCTCATGCCCGACCAACCGGGAGGGGACCAGGTGATCGGGGCCCGCCTCATGCCCGACCAACCGGGAGGGGACCAGGTGATCGGGGCCCGCCTCATGCCCGACCAACCGGGAGGGGACCAGGTGATCGGGGCCCGCCTCATGCCCGACCAACCGGGAGGGGACCAGGTGATCGGGGCCCGCCTCATGCCCGACCAACCGGGAGGGGACCAGGTGATCGGGGCCCGCCTCATGCCCGACCAACCGGGAGGGGACCAGGTGATCGGGGCCCGCCTCATGCCCGACCAACCGGGAGGGGACCAGGTGATCGCCTGCCCGCCCGACCCCCCCCCCCCCCCCCCGTCTGCCCACCGGGACAGGTGATCGGGGCCCGTCAACACGGTGGCAGCTTCTGAAAGTACTCTTAGTGTGCGGTTTTACAACTACTCCTGGTGCTGGTGGGTGCTTCTAGAACTCCTCCCCCCCCCGGTGGGCGCTTCTAGAACTCCCCCCCCCCCCCGGTGGGCGCTTCTAGAACTCCCCCCCCCCCTCCCCCGTGGGCGCTTCCAGAACTCCCCCCCCCTCCCCCTTGGGCGCTTCTAGAACTACCCCCCCGGTGGGCGCTTCCAGAACCACAACCCCCCCCCCCCCCCCCGTGCGCTTCTAGAACTACCCCCAGTGCCGTGAGCGGTTCTAGAACTTCTAGTGTGCAGTTCTAATACTGCTTCTGGTCGGCGCTTTTAGAAATACCCGTGGTGGGCACTTATATAACTATGCCCGATGCCGGTGGGCGCTTATAGAAATACTCCAAGTGTACGGTTCTAGAACTACTGCTGGTATGCATTTCTAGATCTACCCCTTGTGCCCGTGGGGCTTCTAGAACTACACCACCCCCCCCCCCCCGTGGGCTTCTAGAACTACCCGCGGTGCCGTGAGCGCTTCTAGAACTACCCCCAGTGCCGTGAGCGGTTCTAGAACTTCTAGTGTGCGGTTCTAATACTGCTCCTGGTGGGCGCTTTTAGAACTTCCCCTGGTGGGCGGCTCTAGAAGTACTTTTAGTATGCAGTTCTAGAACTATCCCTGGTGCCGGTGGGCGCTTCTAGAACTACCCCTTGTAGGCGGTTCTAGATCTACACCTGGTGCCGGTGGACGGTTCTAGAACTACCCTTGGTGCCGTGAATGTTTCTAGAACTTCTACTAGTGTGCAGTTCTAATACTGCTCCTGGTGGGCGGTTCTAGAACTACCCCCTGATGGGCGCTTCTAGAACTACATCTTGTGGGCGCTTCTAGAACTACCTCTAATGTGCCGTTCTAAAACTACTTCTAATATGCAAAACCTACAAAAGGCAAAAAATATATCTCATACCCTACCATCATTATATATAAATGTAAAGCAAAGTTGCATATGACATATAGGGTACTTAGTACCCTATATGTCATATACAACTTTGCTTTACATTTATATATAATGATGGTAGGGTATGAGATATTTGTCTTTTGTAGGTTTTGCTTCTTTTTGCTAGTGTGAACATGCTCCTATTTCTTGCATGTCTACCATCTTAGACCTCAGTTCACATTGCTTGGTTTTTTGTCTTGTTTGCATTCTGTGCAAATTAAGGGTGTGGCATCCCCCTTGTTGAGCTCGTTAGTATATATGTCGCTTACCATGGGCCTAGGTGGTCTGATATTGGGACCCGGTTCTACTTGTCTACCCTTTTATATGCATTACTTCAACTTTGATATACAGTAAGGTTTTTAATATAGACAGTGTAGGACCGTCCTAATTTAGGGTCACCTTGTCGCTGGTGGGACGGCTTGTATACTTTTTTTGATCAAAAATAGTTCACCAAGTACCCTATATGTCATATGCAACTTTGCTTTACATTTATATATAATGATGGTAGGGTATGAGATATATTTGTCTTTTGTAGGTTTTGCTTCTTTTTGCTAGTGTGAACATGCTCCTATTTCTTGAATGTGTACCATCTTAGACCTCAGTTCACATTGCTTGGTTTCTAA
Organism: Phyllobates terribilis; assembly: GCF_046119375.1. Lineage (NCBI taxonomy): Eukaryota > Metazoa > Chordata > Amphibia > Anura > Dendrobatidae > Phyllobates > Phyllobates terribilis. The sequence continues at coordinate 1,214,279 of NW_027363093.1, forward strand.
TATGCAGTTTTAGAACTACCCCTGGGGGTTCTAGAACTAACCATTGTGAGCGCTTCTAGAAGTACTCTTAGTGTGCAGTTCTATAACTACCCCGGTGCCGTGAGCGGTACTAGAACTACACCTGGTGTCTGTGGGCGGTTCTAGAGCTACACCTGGTGCCGTGAGCAGTTCTAGAACTTTTAGTGTGCGGTTCTAACACTGCTCCTGGTGGGTGCTTTTAGAACTTCCCCTGGTGTCGGTGAGCACTTCTAGAACTACCCCTGGTGGGTGGTTCTGAAACTACCCCTGGTGCCGTGAGTGGTTCTAGAACTTCTACTAGTGTGCAGTTCTAATAATGCTCCTGGTAGGTGGTTCTAGAAGTGCTCTAGTGAGCAGTTCTAGAACTACCCCTGGTGCCAGTGGGCTCTTCTAGAACCACTCCTAGTGTGCAGCTCTAGAGCTACCCCCTGGGGGTGCTTCTAGAACTGCACCTAGTGCCGGTGGGCAGTTCTGAAACTACCCCCGGTGGGCACTTCTAGAAGTACTCTTAGTGTGCAGTTCTAGAACCGCCCACCATGAGCAGTATTAGAACTGCACACTAGTAGAAGTTCTAGAACCACTCACGGCACCAGGGGTAGTTTCAGAACCACCCACCAGGGGTAGTTCTAGAATCGCCCACCGGCACCAGGGGAAGTTCTAAAAGCACCCACAAGGAGCAGTGTTAGAACCCCACACTAAAAGAAGTTCTAGAACTGCTCACGGCACCAGGTGTAGCTCTAGAACCGCCCACAGACACCAGGGGTAGTTCTAGAACCGCCCACCATGAGCAGTATTAGAACTACCCCTGGTGGGCGCTACTAGAAGTACTCCTAGTGTCCAGTTCTAGAACTACCCCCAGTGCCGTGAGTGGTTCTAGAACTTCTAGTGTGCGGTTCTAATACTGCTCCTGGTGGGCGCTTTAAGACCTACCCTTGGTGGGCGGTTCTAGAAGTACTACTAGTGTGCAGTACTAGAACTACCCCTGGTGCCGGTGTGCGCTTCTAGAACTACCCCTGGTGGGCGGTTCTAGAACTACCCCCCTGGTGCCATAATCGGTTCTAGAACTTCTAGTTTGCGGTTCTAATACTGCTCCTGGTGGGCGCTTTTAGAACTACCCCTGGTGGGCAGTCCTAGTACTACCCATTGTGCTGGTGGGCACTTCTAGAACTACCACTGGTGTGCGCTTGTAGAACAACCCTTGGTGTGCAGTTCTAATACTACTCCGATGGGCGGTTCTAGAATTACCCCTGGGAACGGTGGGCGGTTCTAGAACTACACCTGGTGGGCGCTTCTAGAACCACCCCTGGTTGTCATTGTGTGCTTCTAGACCTACATCTGGCGGGCGCTTCTAGACCTACATCTGGCGGGCGCTTCTAGACCTACATCTGGCGGGCGCTTCTAGAACTACTCTTAGTGTGCAGTTCTAGAACTACTCTTAGTGTGCAGTTCTAGAACTACTCCAGTGCCGTGAGCGATACTAGAACTACTCCTGGTGGGCATTTCTAGAACTACACCTGGTCTGTGGGTGGTTATAGAGCTACACCTGGTGGGCGGTTATAGAACTACCCCTGGTGCATGTGAGCGGTTCTAGAGCTACCCCTGGTGGGCGCTTCTAGAACTACCCCTGGTGGGCGCTTCTACAAGTACTCCTAGTGTTCAGTTCTAGAACAACCCCTGGTGCCGTGAGCGGTTCTAGAACTTCTTCTAGTGTGCAGTTCTAATAACGCTCCTGGTGGGCGCTTCTAGAACTACTCCTTGTGTTCGGTTGCAGTTCTAGAACTACCCCTGTTGCCGGTGGATGCTTCTAGTACTACCCATTTTGGGTGCTTCTAGAGCTACTCCTAGTGTGCAGTTCTAGAACTACTCCTGGTGCCAGTGGGCAGCTCTAGAGCTACCCATGGTGGGCGGTTCCAGTACTACCCCTGGGGGGCGGTTCTAGAACTACCCCTGTTGCCGGTGGGCGGTTCTAAAACTACCCCTTGTGGGCGGTTCTATAACTACTCCTGGTAGTTTACATCTATTCTATATTTTTCTATTTTAACTATTGTATGTACATTGGTGTGAGTGCCTGTCTCTACGGTGTCACTCTTACTTAACCGTGTATTATAGGTTTTTTAATTTCCTATTTATGCATAATTTGACAATTTTGTTTGGTTGTTCTTGATTGGTTCTTTGACATTCCTAGTTTGCCTATGGTGTCAATGCACCAAAATGAGTCATCTAGCGTCAATGAACTTTAACCACCTTCACTGCACACGTCAGTGTTGTGCTCTTCTCCCTCGCCGCCCCCCCCCCCCAATAGCTGCAAAGTCCCACCTGTATACTGGGGCCCAAGACCACAAGATCATACTCTGGATCTCTAGCACTCCTGATGTCACGTGCAGGGGCCTCAGGAGCCTCCGAACACCACACTGACATCTGTCTGCTCTCCTCCACAACTGAGCAGCATCAGAAACCCAGCTAACAGACATTGCTGTCACTGCAAACACTCATTGGATTAACTGACACGATGTCAGCGAGTTGCTGAAGATCTGGATACTGCAGCCATGAGATCTGTGGCAGCATTAGGCAGATGGGACACTGCAGCTAATAGAGAGTAAGAGTGCAACAGAGATGGCCCTAAACTGCATTTAAAGGGTGTCAGGAAAACTTAGTCAGACTTTGCAGCCCTCTGGCGCTCCCTTATCCTGCTGGTCAAACACGGTATTGACCGAGGATAAGCAACAGGGAACAGCTGCTCTCATTTATGTCGACTATTGTGGCACGTGATGTGACAGGACGTATATATACCACCAGTTCAGTCTAGGAACATATATATACCTCAATCCCACCACCCTCAACCACCATATCACATAAATACACCGTATGCTGCCACCACCGATCTCTTAACAGGTGGATCGGGTACCCGTTAGGTAACATGAATTAGCAGGTGAGGAACGCATTTGCTCGACATAGGACAAGAAGAACGAAGCTGGTAAATAATAATAATTTACTTCCGAAAGTTGGCAGTGTTTACAAAACAAACAAGATATTATAAAAGACAATTTACATATATGCATAAAACAGTTATTAAAATAAAAGGGGTAAATAATAGCAAAACCTGCACCACGAGGTGATGGTCTCAGATTCTGTGGGGGGGGGGGGCGGCTCCCCGGAAATTAGGTGATTCCTCCACGCAGCGAGGAGTGCTTGCATCTGATGTCCCTGGGTTGGAATGAGCCAACATGGACGTTCTGGTTTTTAGTTAGTAGGCAAAACACTAGGACACACCCATGTTTACCTCACACGGGGGCTCTGTTTTGTGAACCCACCCAGCTGCACAAGACATAAAAATCCTTCATCTTCCATATCTTGGTATGGGGGGGGGGGCCCACATCCAAGATGGATACATCATGTTTGCCGTCACCAATATTCACAGAGATTGATATCAAATATGATATTTATATGACGTTCAGAAGCCCAGAAACCATTTCCTAGGTTTCTGGTGGTTTCCCAGTTATGAAAGATACACCATCATAACTGGAAAAAGGTGAGCATCCCAAAAATGTGGTCCATGTGTTTGTGACAGTCATGTGCATTATTAAACTCGACATTAAAAGTTTGTACAGTTACACAATAGGGCTTAGGAGGAAATCCAGTGTAGACCAGTATGCTTGCCCTGGGCTGAGGTTTACGGCGGTTATAAAAATTCCTTGTTTGGGGGAAGCAAGAGTAGAGTTCTATGGAGGTCCCTTCCAAGTGAACAGGGGGCGGAGATATAAGACATCTCTGGCTGTCCTTTCAACATTTTTAAAACTAGGACAAAAAGATGTAGTTAGTTACTTACCGGTAACGGGATTTCTCAGAGCCCATGACGGCACCACGGAGAGAGAGGGGATCCGCCCAACAAGGACAGGAAACCTACAGATAAAAGGGCGGTACCTCTCCCGCATCCGTTGTTTACAGAGCACGAGAGGACCACCAGGTTAGTAACACAAAATTTTACAATTTAAGACCTCACTAGACACACTACGTGGCTACAATAATTAACCAATAAGTGTGCGCACCCACACGTGAAGGGAGGGAATGTACGGGTGCCGTCATTGGCTCTGAGAAATCCTATTACCGGTAAGTAACTACGTCTTTCTCCTTCCCCTATGACGGCACCACGGAGAGAATTGCAGAGAAGTGACTCATTAGGGGGAGGACCACAGCTTCCAGAACCCTTCTCCCGAAAGTCAGGTCTGAAGAAGAGGTTAAGTCTATCCGGTAGTGATTAAAGAAGGTAGAGGGGGAAGACCAGGTTGCCGCTCTACATACCTGCTCTATCGTAGCACAGGCCTTCTCTGCCCAGGAGGCTGCCACCGCTCTTGTTGAGCGGGCCTTCAGTTTCTCCGGGGCAGCTTCTCCACGTGAGGAGTAAGATAATGTAATGGCCTCCCTTATCCATCTGGCCAGCGTGCCCTTAGAAGCTTTCTTCCCCTTACGAGGACCCTGAAAGCAGACCGAGAACTATCCTGCCTACACTCGTGTTGCCTCTAGATACTGGATTAGGCACCTTCTGACGTCTAGTGTATGCAGGACCCTCTCTTTTGTGTTCCTAGGGTTAGGGCAGAAAGAAGGGAGGGTGATTTCCTAGGACCTGTGAAATCTTGATGCCACTTTTGGTAGATAGGGTTATTCTGTCTGAAAACTGATCCTGCCTATCCTCCAAGATTTGTGTGAAGGGGGGGCCTGCCAATAGGGCCTGAATATCACTAACCCTACGTGCGGATGTGAGAGCTACCAAGAGTGCTGTTTTTAGGGACGCTTCTGACAGGGGTTCAAAAGGTGCCTCAGTTAGGGCTGAAAGGACCAAGTTCAAATCCCAGGGTGTAGTATTTCGGGATGGGATAGGGCGGGATCTAGCTGATGCCTTATTAAACCTAGATACCCATCTATCCCTGGCTAGGTCAAAATTATAGAGTGCTCCCAGGGCCACAACTTGAACTTTTAAGGTACTTGTGGCCAGGCCCTGCTCCAAACCCCTCTGTAAAAATTACAGGATAGCCGTCAACGGAACCTCCCCACCCAACCTAGGACCTGAGACTGAAAGGAATTTCTTCCAGGTTTTCCCGTATAGTTTGGTGGTGACTGGTTTTCTACTTTGAAGTAGTGTGGTGATCAAATTTGGGGAGAAACCTTTGTCTTTCAGAAGAGCCCTCTCAAATTCCAGGCAGTCAAGTGTAAGCTTGACACCTGAGGATGGAGGACCAGATCCTGAGAAAGAAGGTCCGGGAGAACCAATGGATCGGAGATTGACAACCTCCTCAGCCATGAAAACCATGCTCTCTTTGGCCAAAAGGGGGCTATTAGGATTACCCTCGCTTCCTCTTCTCTGATTTTCCTCAGAACAGCTGGAATCAGAGCGATCGGAGGAAAAGCGCAAGCTAGAGGGTAATTCCAAGGGATCATAAAGGCATCCACGGCTACCGGGTTCCCTTTGGGATCTAGGGAGCAAAAAGAGCGTGTTTTTTTGTTCTGATTGTTGGCAAACAGATCTATGGAGGGACGGCCCCACCTTTGTACAATCTGCCGAAAAACCGCCTGACTTAATTCCCACTCGCCCTGCTTCAACCGAGTCCGACTGCGGTGCGGTTTTCTACCCCTTTTATCTGTAGAGCAGATAGGGATTGCAAGTTCTCCTCGGCTAAGTGAAAGATGACCTCTGTCGTCTGCATTAGGGAATGGGACCGTGTACCCCCCTGGTGGTTCAGGTATGCCACTACTACTCTGTTGTCTGAGAAGACCCTCACGTGATGTCCTTGTAGTGTGTGCATGAACTCCCGGAGTGCCTGCTCTACTGCTAGGAGCTCCTTCATGTTTGAGGACTGTTTCAGGCGTTCTGTCCAGACCCCCTGAGCTACCAGGTTGTTTAGGTGGGTCCCCCAGCCCCCGGGGCTTGCATCTGTGGTCAGGATTTGCGGTGTCGGGATTGTCCAAGGAATCCCCCAGGCCAGATTGTGTATGTTCCCCCACCACTCTAGGGAAAGTGTGGTTTTTACAGATAGCGTTAACCGCCCTTCTAAACGCCCTTTTAGTGCCTTTTCTGCTTCTAGGATTTCCCACTGAAGGGTCCTAGTATGTATTTGAGCCCATTGAACGGCCAGAAAGCACGCCATCAGGGAACCTAGGAGGGACATGGCCTTCCGAAGGGACATAGACAGGTGGGATTTCGCCCGTGATATCAGGTTTAAGATTTTTTGAATTTTCCCTGAGGGGAGACGACACTCCTGAATTTTTGAATCCAGTATGACGCCTAGGTACTCCTGTATCTGGCATGGTTCTGTTTTGGACTTTTCCAGATTCAAAAGCCACCCTAAGCAAGTCAAAGAATCCATGACTTTTTCCAGATGGGATTTGCAGTCTAGGAAGGAGCTGCCTATTATCAGGAAGTCGTCTAGGTATGGGACGACCTGGGTGTTCTGCTCCCTTTAGATGAGCCATCACCTCTGCAACCACTTTGGTTAAGACCCTTGGGGCTATGGCGATGCCGAATGGGAGGGCTCTATATTGGTAGTGCTTGACCACTCCACCCATAAGAACAGCTACCCTGAGGAACTTCTGGTAGTCCTTGTGTATCGGGACGTGATAATAAGCGTCTTTTAAGTCCAGGGCAGCCATGAAACCACCAGGAAACAGCATTTTTATTGAAAATTTTATTGTTTCCATTTTGAAGGGTTCCACCTTCAACAGCTTGTTCAGCTTTTTCAGAATCACAATCGTCCTGTACTGTATGTCCCATCTGTTTTTTTCTCAGGATAGTGGAGAATAGAAGCCCAAGCCTTCCTCCCCACCCAGGACCTCCTGGAGGACTGCTTTCCCTACTAGTCCCCGGATTTTCTGCTCCAAGGCTAGTTGCTCCTCGTTTGAAGATCTTTCAGGGGTTATAATAAAGTTTCTCTGAGGGACTTTAAAGAACTGGAGTTTCAGGCCCGATTGAATTAGGGTCAGAATCCATGAGCTGTTGGACATTAGCTCCCAGGCCGGGAGAAAACTTGATAAGCCCCCCCCCCCCCACACCCGGGGCAAATCTTCATTGGGGGGCCTTTCTATTATCACTGGAGGGCTTGTTAAATAGGAATCCCTTGGTCTTCCTTCTCCGGTCTTCCCACCTATCCTGCTCTTTAGGGGGTTTCCTACGCATAAATCTTCTACTCCGAAAAGGCTTCCTGTAAGCAGCATTAGACGGGACAGGAAACCGTTTCTTATTATCCCCCGCTTTATCCAGGATGTCATAAAGGGCAGGCCCAAATAGAAACTCGCCCTCACAGTGGGTGGAGCACAATCTGGATTTAGTTTGTAGGTCCCCGGGCCAACATTTGAGCCAGAGGGCTCGTCTAGCCACGTTGGCAAGCCCCGCCACTCTAGCACTTAACCTGACGGAGTCCACCAAGGCGTCTGCCAGGAAGGCCGCTGCCCTTTTCATTATCAGGATGGCTTCAAGGATTGTGTCTCTGGATGTCTCCTGCCTCAGTTGTGATTCTAGCTGGTCCAACCAGACCATTAGGGATCTGGCCGTACACGTGGCAGCTATCGCCGGTTTTAACCCCCCCCAGAGGCTTCCCAGGAACCCTTTAAGAAGGTGTCTGCCTTTTTATCCATGGGGTCTTTCAAGACACCCATGTCTTCAAATGGAAGGAAGTATTTTTTTGAGGCTTTGGCTATAGCGACATCCAGTTTCGGTGCTTTCTCCCAAAAGGAGCATACGGGGTCCTCAAACGGGTACCTTCGTTTAGGGGAAAGGAAGCCCTTCCTCTCAGGTCTTTTCCACTCTTTCATAATCAGCGAATGAACATGTTCATTGAGTGGAAAAGATCTCCTTTTTTGCTGTTCTAGGCCACTAAACATGTCTTGTATGGATTTTTTGGGACGGGGATCTGTTAGACCCATGGTAGACCTGACTGCCTTGATAAGGCTGTTTCCTCAACGGGAAAACAGCTCCGACCTCCTCTAACTGTAGACGAGGAAGAGGAGGAGGAAGAGGTGGAAGTGTCCGAATCCCCGTCATCCTCAGAACTACTAGATGTGGACTCGGGGGGGGGGCCATATGTTTTTAGTTTTCTTTAATCTTTTGCCCTGAAAAGATTTAATAGTGTTTTCAACTTGCGACTTAATTAGGTCTCTAAGATCAGAGGCAAATCTCGGGGTTCCCTCGCATATGGTCTGCTCAATGCAGGAGCTGCAGAGTCTCTTTTCCCAAGTAGTGGGCAAGGCCTCAGTGCATAATGCACAAGTCCTATTTTTTGTTTTTCCTGTACTCTTTTTCCCTACGGGAGACAAAAGAGAGAGAGCAAGGGCCCCTAGTTACAAAGTGGACTTTCACGAAGTTCACTTACCAACCAGACGGAAGAGCAGGTACCGGTTCAGGATGTGGAGCCATCTTTGTAGCCGAAGTCCTCCTGGAAGATGCCGAGGTGGAGTCCTTGCTACGCTGCGACGATCTGCCAGAGCGCCCGCTTCCACTCCGGTCCTGGCCTTCCGGTCCCTTTTTCCATTGGGTTGGCAGTGGTGGTGGTGACTGAGGATGTAGCTGCTGCTCCTCAGGTAGGTCCTGGTCACTCATTGTTAGTTTTTTTTTTTTTTTTTTTTCTTCACACAGCGTGCCAGAGCCCAGAAGAGCAAATACTGGCGTCCTCTGCTGTGTTTTAAGTGCCTGTAGTGACCTGGCCCCGCCTTGCTCCCCCGCACCTGTGGGGGAAAGCGCTCACCTGCACAGACTGGTTACCCAGTCATGCATTGCAGCGACGCGTCATCCGGGGGAAATTGCGCAGTGAACCCGGAAGCTTAAATGCATGTTGCCGGGCAGCGTGCGTTCTCACCTCTGCAACCAGGGGGGTCTAGCACAGTCCTGGCGGCCTCCTCTTCATCCAGACCCCCCTCCGCAGACCCCAAAGGCCCACTGACCTCAGCAGTGGCGCTTCAGGACACCGCACCAGCCGAGGCAGGGGGACCCCCGCTGCCTGGATCGGACTGGCCGGGCCTGGCATCCCACGACGTCCATCTTCTGGCACCCCGCAGGTATGCCTCCTCCGGACTGTAGGGTCCCGTCAAGGACAGGAAACCAACTGATGCGGGAGAGAGGAACCGCCCTTTTATCTGTAGGTTTCCTGTCCTTGAAGGGCGGATCCCCTCTCTCTCCGTGGTGCCATCATGGGTGAAGGAGAAATACATTTTGCCTGACAAAGGGAATGTCACCAGGTTTATTGCCACCTGATCTGAGCACAGCACAACGTGGGGACAAAGATCCACAATTCCAGCGACATGTTGCTTTCTGGGCTGACTGCTGTAGTTTTGATAAGTGATCCTCCACCAGCAGGAGACTGCCACCAGAGGACTAGTAAAGCTGCTGCCATGTAGTCCAACCCTGTCCCCACAACTGATGAATAGCTCTGTACAGTGTGCATTGGTAGCTTTCTGCCTATCAGTGGTGTGGGTGGGGTTATACAGAGCCCAGCATTCAGAGAATTTGTAGATCTGCAGCAGACACATTTACTCTGAACTGCACCAAGCGATCCATCACTGTAATCAGGGTCTCTGCCCCTAAATCACCCTGCTCTCAGATGGGGCAGCAAAATCCTGGTGACAAATTCACTAACCCCATCCAGCTTCAGGTGCAAGTATTAGAATTGATTCTGATGCTCAAAATTAAATGTAAAGGCCAGTGGCTAATGGCAGGCAATAGGTACAGCAAAGTGTGGAAAAGTTACCTGCAGGATTGTAGGGAACAAACTTCTCAATGTCGGGGTACTGCAGCTCATCTGTCTTATCAGAAGTGCCAGAAACCTAGTGGGGAACAGGAACCAGGTCACAAGCTTCATTTATCCAGGGTTTACCATTAGGTTCTCCATATATGATCTAAAATGGAGTCAGCCAAGTCCTTGTGGCATAGCTGTGGCCTGGCCATACACTGTTTGGCTAGCAGCCATCTCTCCCAACATACAGATGAGCTCTCATGTGTTCTGTGGGGAGGAGGGTAATCTGCTGCCTCTAAGCAATTTGTGCCTAGAGAACAAGGAGCGGGTATTTGAAATGAACATTTGTTAGGTGAGGAGACCCCCATACACATTACACAGCTAGATTAGCCAGATATTAGCCCACTTTAATCCAACAGAAAACAATGGGACTTGTAATTGTGGCGCCCCTGAGGGTTCAGTCGCCACAGAGGTACTGCACCTCACCCAGAGGTGTGGTGTCCCCTTCTCTCAGGTAAGGAGGTAGTGCTGCAGAGAACCCCAACACCCGCATTCAACACCACACTGCTCCAGGCCGGCTGGAGGAACAACATGCATGAGCACAACTGCTGAGCCCTGTCCCTGGCTGGAGTAGGAGGAACCCAGAGGTAGGGGGAACCAGTAGTGGGTGTGGGTGGAGGAAATAGTTTAAGGGAGCACTATAGTAGTAGGTATATAAAGGGGAGCCATTTTAGGGTGGCAGGAGAGTTCGGTAGAGGAGTCAGTGGAGAACAGTCAGGGAGCAGAGTCTCTTTAGGTGCTCTGCTCCTCAAGCAGGGCCCGGTGCTAGAGGCTCAGGAGGGGAGCAGAGGAGTAGGCTCCGATCTAAGGAAGGGGTCCTAGGGGGTACGGGCGAGTGCAGGACAGCACCCGTACGCCCTGCATCTGTCAGAAGACAGAGGGATCGTAGGCCGCAGGAAGGGGACCGGCCCCTGGTCCAGCCGTGTAACTCCAGGTCTCGGCTGGGAAAACCGGAGCTTCTGGCTTGTATAGTAAGTTGCCGAAGCATCATTCTAATCCTCGTGAGGGTCAAGCAGGTCCAGGAACTCCAACGTACAGGAGGGGCTTCAGAGCACCCGAACGGGATTGAGAGTGGGAAAGAGCAGGGCAGGAGTGAGAAAGCTAGACCGTCTTCACGCTGGGTCTAGGAACACAAGAAAGAGGGGTTGTCAGGTGCTCCTAATCTACCTGAGGAAGTGCTGAACCTCTGCCTGGTGAACGCAGTGCGACGTGGGAGGCCGACAACTGTACAGTGCACCAATGGAACTGTCATAAGAACTGTGAGTAAAGACTCGGATGACTGCACCGCACTGCCTCCGTCCATTCTTTATCTGCGCCATCTTTCCCTCCCTGCACTACAACGCCCAGCGCAACTTTCACCGCCCTGGAGCAAGCTCTATCTGTGGAGAGCCACACCATCCCTGCTGCCTTAACACCAGCTCCAGAGGACTGCTCCACAGCGGCGGCTCCCTTTGGCCGCATTTCACAGGTGGCGTCACAAACACTTTCCCCAGATCCCCCAATATCTTCCCCTTTTAACTGACTGCCCTGGGTCACAGACCAGGCCAGCCACGGTGATATCCCCTATACCGGCATCCATAGGCCCGGCTGCCGAGTACCCCACGGCCCAGGGGGCGCATCATAATAGTAGAAAATGCCATGTGATCTTCTTGCCGATGTTTCCTATGGCATTTTAGGATTATGTAGCTACAAAGCCGCACTTAGAATATTGTGCACAGTTCTGGGCTCCGGTGCTCAGGAAAGACATATTGGAGCTAGAGAGGGTACAAAGGAGGGCGACTAAGGTAATAAAGGGAATGGAGGGACTAGAATACCCAGAGAGGTTGTCAAAATTAGGCCTATTTACATTGGAAAAGAGAAGGCTTAGGGGAGACCTCATAAACATGTATAAATACATCAGGGGGCTGTACAGAGATCTCTCCCATGACCTGTTTATACCAAGGATGGTGACAAAGATGAGGGGGCACACTATGCGTCTGGAGGAAAGGAGGTTCCTGCACCAGCATAGAAGGGGATTCTTTACGGTCAGAGCCGTGAGACTCTGGAACTCTCTGGGAGAGGAAGTGGTGATGTCCAACTCACTTAATGAGTTCAAGAGAGGCCTGGACGCCTTTCTTGAGAACAATAAAATTACATCTTATGCTTAGTGATAGTTAATTAATCCAGGGATTTAATCTAACTGCCAGATTGGTGTCGGGAAGTGAATTTTTCGTCAATGATGTAAATTGGCCTATACCGCATGGTATAGGAATAGCGGAATAGCTGCAGTGCACAAGAAATAGGCTGAACTGGATGGACGCTTGTCTTTTTTCGGCCTTATAAACTATGTAACTATGTAAAGTCTGTACATCAGTACAGGGCAGAACACAAGAGCGGTGTATGATCCGAGCTGCGGTAATACATTATACCTGTATAACAGCTGGCGCAGGCTTTGGCACTTTCCGGTCTCCTTTCAGAGGCTGCCCGTTCTTCTGGGTCATTACTTGCTTGTTGACATTTCCTAGAGCTTTTCTTGATGTTTTCCCACATGATACAGAACTGCGCACTTTGTCCTGGTGGCTTTTGACAAGTGACTTTCCTTTAGGGAAATCTAGATCATGTGAGGATGGTTCCTGAGCCAACCATGTGGAGCATCAATGGGCATGAAAGTGAAAGATTGCCAACACCAAAGCTGCAGAGGCAAAAGTCTTTAAAATACACAAGGAACAGAATTATGCCCACCTGGATGTCAGGTGTACTAGTAATCCCAGCACCCAACCCTCATGCCCAAAAGGACTACATCATTTCTGCACTAAAAGTATTTCACGTGTCAAAACCCCACTGAAGTGGCACTTTAACCCCTTACCAACATGATTTGCAGTTACATCATATGCCAGCTCTGACTTCTTGCCTGGAAGATGATGCCTGTGATATTTAGCCATCATCTGCCTTTAATAGCCACATGTAGAGCAGAGCTCCACCTGTTAGAGATGGACAGCAGCATTAACAGCGAACTGAGAAGGGAGTCATGCCATGTGCCCATCTGTGCCCCTGTAACACGATCGTGGGATGCCATCACTGCCAGGAAGGAGTCTGCTGAAAAGACCCATGCCTGTCATGACAGATCTGTGAATGCTGGCTATATACTGCAGTATTGCTGTACATAACACAAGAAACCAGATGATTGCATGTTCAAGTCCCCTAAGGCTATGTGCCCACGATGCAGAAATGCTCCGGATTTTTCCTGAGCGTTTCTGCATCTCCCCTGGAAGACAAAACGCATGCGGATTGTACATGCGGATAGTACATGCGTTTTTCCTGCCAGGGACATGCGGATGTGAAGAGCTCTTCACATGCATTTCCACATGTGGGTTTTCAAGCGCTTTCCAAGCGATTTTAGCATCACTTAGAAAGTGCTTGTCAACTTCGTCACCGGCATGGATTTATATAGTGTGACCCGAGAGAATGTCAAAAAATAAATCTATACTTACCATCCGATGGCCCCCGGAGTCTTGCTTCACTCAGTGCTGACTGCTGGCAGTTCGCGGTACACTGCGCTGAAGCACCTGCCGACGTCAGCGTTGTGTGACCCGTCACAAGAATATGACGTCAGCGCAGGTCCTTCAGTCCATCGCGATTTGCCGGCATGAGAGGAGGAGCGCAATGGGGGCTGCCAGAAGGTAAGTATCATATTTATTTTTTATTTTATTCTTTTTTTCACAGTTTCTATGGTACCTGGGTCCGGAGGAGAGTCTCCTCTCCTCTACACCTGGGTACCATCCGCACATTGGAACACGTGGATTGCGCATCTACATATACAGTGATGCGTAGTCCATGCGTTCTAATGCAAGTCAATGGCAGCGAAAACGCAGCACTTCCGCAAAATAATTGGTAGTGCTGTTTTTTTTTCCCGCAATGATAATCCGCAGCTGAAATTTCCACAGCATGTGCACAGCACAAGCGGATTATCATTGGGGAAGATGGCAGGCCTTCTACCATGCGTTTTTAAGCGTTTCTGCAGCGTTTTTGCCGCTGCGGAAATGCTTAACCGCTTCCCGACCACCCACTGTACATAAACGTCCACGCTGCCTGGGCTCTGCGCAGCACGGACGTTTAAAAACGGTGGGTGGTCTCGCAGCGCTCTGGACCCCCAGGGTCCTTCAAGAGCGGTGCAGAGCGATATCTGTGACAGGGAACATCATCGGGACCTGATTGGATCAGGTCCCAGTGATGTTAACCCTTTGCTGTCTTCTATATGCCGCGATCTATAGTGATCGCGGCATATAGAAGACAGCAGGAGGAGAGGGGGTGATATACTTACCTCTCCGAAGACCCCTGATACCTTCCAGGACCTTGGGTTGCTATGGCAGCTGGAGGTCACATGACCGCCTCCAGCTCTGCCATATATGGTGTCCTGCCAGGGTCAGCCTGCAGCTGAAGCCTGGCAGGACACACTGACTGTGTGAAGATCTCATGTAATGTAATACATGTCTATTACATTACATGAGATCAGCATCAGAAAAATAAAAATTATTGTCCCATACAGGGACTAAGTAAAAATGTAAAAAAAAAAAAAATGTTTTGAAACTGTTAAAAAAAATAAATAAATAAATAAATTAAAATAAATAAAATATTAAACCGATAAATCAGTATATTTATGCAAAAATAAAAAAAGTACACATATTTGGTATCGCCGCGTCCGAAACAACCTGAGCTATAAAACTGTCACACTAACAACTTCTGTGCACACCGTAATAAAAATAAATAAACGGAGCAAAAAACTATGCTTTTTCCTCATATCGCCAAACAAAAAGTGGAAAAAAATGCGATCAAAAAGCAAAATGGAAATAAAAATGGCACCGCTGAAAAAGTCATCTTGTTCCGCAAAAAAAAAGCTGCCATACAGCTCCATCAGCCGAAAAATAAAAAAGTCATAGCGCTCAGAATAAAGCAATGCAAAAAAAATATTTTTTCTATAAAATTGTCTTATTCTATAAAAGCACCAAAACATAAAAAATATACAGTAAGTGTAGTATCGCTGTAAACGTACTGACCCGAAGAATAACGCTGCCTGATCACTTTTACCACACGCAGAACGGCATAAAAAAAACCTCAAAAAACAATTCCTGAATTGTTGGTTTTTGTTAATTTTACCTCCCAAAAAACGGAATAGAAAGCGATCAAAAAAATGTCACGTACCCAAAAATGGTACCAATAAAAATGTCAACTCGGCCCGCAAAAAACAAGCCGTCACATGACTGTCGGCCGAAATATGGAAAAATTATAGCTCTCAAAATATGGTGATGCAAAAACTAGATTTTGCAAAAAAAAAGCATCTTCGTGTGTGACAGCTGTCAATCATAAAAACCCGATATGAATCTGGTATCTCTGTAATCGCACCGACCTGAAGAATAAAGTAATCTCATCACTTATACCGCACGAGGAACGGCGTAAAAAAATAAATAAAACCAATTCTTCACCTGCTACTGATTTGTTTATTATGTCTCCCAAAGATCGCAGTAAGGCTCTGCCCACATTTATCCTGCGTTCTGCGCTGAGCACTTACACCAGAGTTTCCGTGTAAATCTCTGAAATACGTGATTCAGACGGAACCCATGACGGAAGATTCCCTGTAACGAGGCAGATATAGGCCACTGTGGATGCCGTCTGGCCTGGGATCCCACAGTGTCAGTTTTTTTAGGCGTGCATAAAAGTGCGGTTGGCCACAGTTTTGTGTACTAATGAAAAAAAGGACACCGCTAAACAGAGGCCAGACGGAGTCCAGAGTAACTCTGCTGCCTCATTATAGTGAATGGATCCTGCAGGGGGTTCATCTGAATTACATCACTTGGAAATTTAGATGGAAACCCCGATGTAAGTGCTCAGCCTAGAGCGCCGGATAAATGTTACGTAAAATGTTCCCAATAAAAGCTTCAACTCAGTCCTCAAAAAAAGCTAGTCCCCACTCAGGTCCGTCATCTGTTAAAAATATAAGGGACTTCCAAGTTACTGGTAGCAGAAAGGCTCTGGAAAAGCGAAATGGCCCTTGCCCCCCAAAAGAAATTCAGAAAATGTTGTGCTCCCAAATCCAAATGCCTATTCTACAATAATTTGTTCTCCAATTGTCAAATAGCACTCCGTCCCCCCAGATCTCGCCGTATGGCTGAGCGGTACAATACAGCCACATATGGGGTATTGACACTTTTAGAAGAAATTGTGTGACACATTTCGGCACCATTTTTACCCATTGCCCTGTGTGAAAATGTAAAATCTGAGGGTAAAACATTTTTTTTGTGGTAAAAATATAATTATGCTTTTTTCACTGCCCAATGGTATAAATTTAAAAATTGAAAAATACTCACTACTTCCCTAGATGAATTCCTTGAGAGGTGTAGTTTACAAAATGGGGTCACTTGTGGGGGTTTCTGCTGTTTCGGCATGTCAGCGACTCTTCAAATGTGACATGGTGTCTGCTGCCTATCCCAGCCAACATAGCGCTTCTTTCTCTTCCGAACCCTGCCGTACACCAAAGCAGTGGTTTTCCCCCACATATGGGGTATCAGCGTACTCAGGAGAAATTGCACAACAAATTTCATGGTGCAATTTATCCTGTTACCCTTATGATCATACAAAATTAGGGAATGAAAAACATTTTTTGTGGGAAAATGTGAAAATTTTATTTTTATGGCTCAATATTATAAACTTCTGTGAAGCACTTGGGGGTGCAAGGTGCTCACCACACATCTAGATAAGTTCCCTAAGGGGTCTAGTTTCCAAAATGGTGTCACTTGTGGGGGGTTTCAACTGTTTAGGCACATTAGGGGCCCCCCAAATGCAACATGGCGTCCGTTAATTATTCAAACAAATTTTACATTCAAAAATTCAAATGGCGCTTCTTCCCTTTCGAACCCTGCCGTGCGCCCAAACAGTGGTTTGCCTCCACAAATGGGGTATCAGCGCGCTCAAGAGAAATTGCACAAAAAATTTTGGGGTCCATTTTTTCCGGTCACCCCTGTAAAAATAAAAAAAAATTGGGTCTAAAGTAACATTTTTGTGAAAAAAGTTAAATGTTCATTTTTTTCTTCCACATTCCAAAAATTCCTGTGAAGCACCTGAAGGTTTAATAAAGTTCTTGAATGTGGTTTTGAGCACCTTGAGGGGTGCAGTGTTTAGAATGGTGTCACTTTTGGGTATTTTCTGTCATAAAGACCCCTGAAAGTGACTTCAAATATGATGTGGTCCCTAAAAAAATGTTTTTGTTAATTTTGTTGGAAAAATGAGAAATAGCTGTTCAACTTTTAACCCTTATAGCTCCCTAACAAAAAAAAATTTTGGTTCCAAAATGGTGCTGATGTAAAGTAGACATGTGGGAAATGTTATTTATTAACTATTTTGTGTGAGATATCTCTCTGATTTAAGGGCATAAAAATTCAAAGTTTGAAAATTGCAAAATTTGGGCCAAATTTCCGATTTTTTCACAAATAAACGCAAGTGATATCGAAGAAATTTTACCACTATCATGAAGTACAATATGTCACGAAAAAAGAATCTCAGAATCAGGGGAATCCGTTGAAGCGTTCCAGAGTAATTACTTCATAAACTGACAGTGGTCAGAATTGTAAAAATTGGCCCGGTCACGAAAGCAAAAACAGGCTCTGGTGCGAAGTGGTTAAACAACTAATCGTGGGCACACAGCCTAAGGGGACAAAAAGGAAAAAGTTTAATCTCTACATTCAAATCACTCCTGCCCCTCTATGACCCATTTTAAAATAAAACATATGGGCGCTACTTCTGTAAAAGTCCAATCAAAATATAAAAATAATTAACCTGATCAGTGAACGGCATAAAAACAAAAACCCTCATATGGCTGTATGGACAGAAAAATAAAGCTACTGCTCTTAGAAGAATAAGAAAAATGCAGAGACGGGAAATAACATGGTCAAGAAGGGGTTAAATTCTGCCACTTCTATAGAAAATTGAACCCATTTTGCTGACTGCCTTCAATGGCAGCCAAATAAGGCAGAGGGTTAGAGGAATACCGACCTTATATTGTAGACTTCTAGGATGCTTAAAAAGTGGACATTCCCTTTAAGCTACATTGTGCAGACAAAGCCATGGCAGTGTAGAAGGCCGACAAGATCTCAGTGGAAAGGCTGCAGGTTTGCGTCTGCATTAGGCAAGTTATAGAGGTAGAAGTGTTGGGACCTTGTTGCTGTGCAGGTAGAATCTGGAGCCTCGGCACCGTCCTGCGGAGCCCATACTACAGGGAGGAGGAGCAGCGCCATGTGTAGTAATCTGAGCAGGATAGTCAGTGTTCAGCCAGCACTGATGGAGACTGACACCCCAACTCATTACCCAATACATGACCGGCTTAAAGACCCTCTCCCATCAGAGCTTATCCTCTTACTATATTGTAATCAGATTATACAGCACTGTACTTACAGCTGCTCATTATACCTTTCTACTGGGCTAATTATTCTCTTTTCTCTGCTCTATGTAGAATTAGCTGGGTCCCCTCCTGACCCAGCCGCTCTCATCCCCCTGCCAGGGA
Organism: Phyllobates terribilis; assembly: GCF_046119375.1. Taxonomy (NCBI): domain Eukaryota; kingdom Metazoa; phylum Chordata; class Amphibia; order Anura; family Dendrobatidae; genus Phyllobates; species Phyllobates terribilis. The sequence goes on from NW_027363093.1 coordinate 1,232,600, forward strand.
CTTATGACTCCTACAAGGAAAACTGACCTCCTGTTTCTACATACAGCTTATAAATATTAGCAAAAATGTCCAATCACATTGTAAATATAACGACATCCAAAAATGTGTGTGTCCAATAGACATTCCACACGGACAGTGTAGAGCAGGGGTCTCACTCGGCTGGGTATATGGGCCGCATATGGAAAAAAATAGATTTTGGGGGGCCGCATTCTTTGCAGGTCAAAGTGACATTTTTAGTGATGCCATTTTTTTTGTATACACCGTCTGAACATTTTTGCTGTGTTTATTTTTTTATAGCTTGGGTCGTTACGGATGTGGCGATAATAAATGTGCACTTTTTGTGTTTACTTTAGTTTATATATAAAGCAGCATTTTTAGTGGCAAAATATTTTTTCTTGCTTTATTTTTACAATTTTGTTTCCCTCTTTTGGCCACATAGAGTAATATAGTTTCAGAATTAGCACCATATATAGTAATTCTGTCAAACATCTAGTAATGGGCCCCATCCTGGTGGTCCCCACCTTGCAGTAATGTGCCCCATCCTGGAGGTCCCCACCTTGCAGTAATGTGCCCCATCCTGGTGGTCCCCACCTTGCAGTAATGTGCCCCATCCTGGTGGTCCCCACCTTGCAGTAATGTGCCCCATCCTGGTGGTCCCCACCTTGCAGTAATGTGCCCCATCCTGGTGGTCCCCACCTTGCAGTAATGTGCCCCATCCTGGTGGTCCCCATCTTGTAGTAATATGCTCCAATTTTGGTGGTCCCCTTCTTGTAGTAATATGCTCCATCCTGGTGGTCCCCATCTTGCAGCAATGGGCCCCATCCAGGTCCCCTTCTGGTAGAATTGTCCTCTGCGATTAAGAAAAAAAAATAAAAAAAAGATTCCTCTCACCTGTCCTCCATTCCCTCTGCGTCCTTTGTGCACATGTGGCCCGCGGGCACAGACCCTTTGACGATCCGACCTGGTCCAGGAGGAGCAGCTGACAGCAGCGTTGCATCGACGCGCACATACCAGCTCTCTGCACAGCATTTCCAATGCCAGCCGCCAGCCAATCAGAGGCCAGCAGCTGACATCTGCGCATGGTAGTGACGTCAAGAGGTCTCTGCCTGCGGGCCGAATAAAGGAGCCTCAGGGGCCTCATGCAGCCCTCTGGCCACGTGTTTGAGACCTCTGGTGTAGACGGTTATGTAAAAGAATGGGAAGCCACTAGGTGGCAGCACAACGTCACATAACAGGATTTTTTATCCAGATGGCTGTGAATCTACTAGTCATTAGGTTACCTGACTCAAGTAATCATTCATAGATCTCCACAGCCAAATGTAGATGTATTGAAGTACAACAGTGAGAGCAGAACCAGTTAGGCTTGTATTTTACCAGTGAGATTCAAAGACACAATTTAAACTTCCTTGACATTACAATAATAAATACCAACCAAGGCCGGTTACCACAACACTGAAAACTGACAGCCACAAGTGGGTTACTATCCTGGCAGAGCTACCATCCGGCTCCCCTACATAGAGGAATACCGAAAAGCCAATATATACGCCTAAGGAGAAATTGGTCAACGGTGAATGAGTACATGATAAAATCGAGGGAATTACAAAAACGCTTCCTACAAAAGGGATATCCTAAAAGTGCTAGGCCAACGCCCTTACAAGAGACAGAAATTCTCTATTGACCCCTAAAGCACGAGAACAAGATAATGAGATCCATCTAATAGGAACCTACGACGACCGAAATCAGGGGGTGATGAACATACTCTATGATCTTTGGGCAATTTTGAGATCAGATAAAGATCTGCAAGATGTGGTCCCTGAGAGCCCCAGGGTCACATACAGGAGAGGCAGGAACCTTAGAGATCACCTTGTGCGCAGCCACTTTGTGGAGGACAACACGGGCAAAACAACGTGGCTGAGCAGTGACACCACGGGGACTTATAGATGTGGTGACTGCAAAGCCTGCAAATACATCTGTAAAAGCAAGAAATGTATCAGTGCCACAACCAAACTAGAAGACCAAAATCACGAATTCACAAACTGCAAGACGCAAGGAGTAATCTATATGGCAACTCGCCAATGTCCGATGAACTACATCAGCAAAACCAAAAGAGTTCCGGAGACGGATATTGCACCATATCGGTTATGTCAGACGTAGGGAGGACACAACTCTCTCAAGACACATGCTTGAGAAACACACCTTGGACCCGTTTTCTTTATACTTTCAAGCCATCGAAGTAGTACGCCCCCCCCGAGAGGAGGTAATTGGGACCAACTGCTGCTTCAGAAAGAAAGTAGATGGATCCATAGAATGAAATCCTATAACCCACACTACATAAATGAAACATTGTCCTTCTCATGTTTCATTGACACATAATAACATTTTCACCCCCTATGAAACCTCTTGAACCTCGCTAGACCTAAAACCTCTCTAAAATATAATATGTAGAATCCAGTCCATGTTCTTCATAATGGATATTGATCCACATAACTATCAAATCAGCGCCATATAGGACCAAAACTATTAAAGTTATTATACTTTAAAATCACAAAATGACCTCTTGAACAAATTGAACTTTGATAACAATTGGACAAATTTCATCAGAATTTCTTCCTTTGTTTTTAGATTATAAAATACTCATCTGAAGACTTAATAATACAGATACATCGATACAATCAGACACACTGATACAATCAGAATAAAAGTCATCCCAATGTCTATTATTATGGACATATTGATACGATCAAATGAAATGAACTTTGAGGAAAGAGACGTCCGCAAGCGTTTGCTGGTGCGGAAGCAGTGACATAGCCAGATGGCATTTGTCACGATGAAAGGAAGTTCTGCATCGATGTAAGTGTAGGTGGGACGAGGTAGCACATGAAACAGGCAGATCTGTCTGTAAACAAAACAAATGACAAACTACAAACAAACACTATTAACAACTCATATCGCAACAAACTCGTAGAGACGACATTATAAGATGCAATGCAATATACCAGTCTCCTTCCCTAGATATAAAAGACATATTAATACTGTGAGATCGCAGTGCAGCCAAGACATCTCTGTGAGAAAAAGATCCTACTGGAAGAATGAGACGAGTCCCTGCATGATTATATGATCGCAACATAATACGCCTGCAACGCACCCGAGTCACTCGATTGGATGACAGAAGGGGGGGCGCACAAGAGGTGGCACCAACTTTCCTATAAAGTCACGCTGGTTTAGCCGCCAGACGCTGCTGGCAACCCTGCCGATAAGTTTATTACAAAACCATCGTACTATCAAACCAAAAAAGATCATAGACTGTGAGCCCCTGATGACCATGAGAGTCTCATATAAGAATGATGAAACGTGTAGGGCTGAGCATTTCTATAGAAAGTACTACAAGAGATGATTAGCCAGGCTACCTCAATATAAAGCTCCTAGATCAGGAGAAACAAGCACCGCACCGGTATATGACGGCAGCACTATAAAGCCGTTCTGAAGAGAATAGCACAGGACATGGTAAAATGAAGATTATTAATGCCATTATCAGACTGCAGACTCACAATGAGGAGAGATGAGATGGCATGATTTCTAATAGCCAGAGGCTAAATTGAAAAGGGAGTTATAAATATAAATAAAGAGATACCCCTAGGAATTGTGACTAATCCCTGGCCTCCCAACAAGACCATATATATAAATGGTTAGCCGGTGAGATAAATTAAAACCATACACAATAGTCCTATGTTTAGGATAATTTTAGGAAATTTGTCACGGATTTTGGACACTTAAAAAAAAATCCTTTTTAAAATATTGAATAAAGGTTATTTTTTATATTTTACTCCCATTGGATTTGACTGAAATACTGCAGAATTATCTTGGAGCATATTTATACTATATAAAACAGTGAGGGGTCAATATTGGTTTAGTAGTTTCCATATTACTCTGGATAGGCTTCTCAGTGTCTGCGGCATGGCAGGCTGGATGGCAGCGTTCTGCTACGATCCAGCCTGCCATCTCAATGTAGCAGAGCTGGAGCCGTCGTGGGAACCATGGAAAGGTAAAGATGAGGTTTGTTAATTATTTTACTTCTATTGCAGGAGACATTGGCTTCAGCTGGAATGGGCGTGATGGTAAGTATGGTTTAATTTAGGATATTAAAGTATTGTGTGCTTATTTCAATTAAAGGATTTTATTCTGGGTGTTGGTGTTTTATTCACTTTCACTATGGGGTTAGTAATGGGCACGTCTTATAGACACCTCCTCATTACTAACCTGGGCTTGATGTCAGCTGGCATTATAAGCTGACATCAACCCCAGCCCTATTACTCCAGTGCCACCGCTACAGGGCAGTGGGAGAGCGAGGCTAAGTGCCAGAATTGGCGTATCCTATGGATGTGTCATTTCTCGGGCGGCTGACGGCTGGTGTTTCTAGCCTGTGAGGCGGACAATATTCATGGCACCCTTCCTGGGCTATTAATATCAGCCCCCAGCTGTCTGCCTAGCCTTTGCTAGCTATTAAAATAGGGGGAACCCACGTCATTTTTTTTTGGGTCCCCCATTTTAAGATGGCGGATACACAGGTGCAAAATACTGATGAAACAATCACTCACAACCTACAATTTCATGGAGGGGGTGACTGCCTAGTATTAGAATTGCACAAAGATAGGCTTGTATAGGGTGCTGTTCACACTAGGGTAGTGCACAGTATCCGGCCCTGGGCACGGAGCGGGTCTGGGCCATGGCTGCACCCTATCGACAACATAGGACCCGGCTCCGAGTCCCCCATCCCCCAGGGTAGGGCTTCCAGCGTCACACATCTGCTATCTTTATGTGGGCCTGCTGCATCCTAGTAGTGCATTTGGCTTTGAAGATCAGGCCAGGTAAACACTGCTGCCCTTTCCTTACCCCCAGCATAGTGAGCGGGGGTGAGGAGCAAGGGGGAATGTGTGTGTGGAAATATAAGGAACAGGGGGGTAATGTGTCAGGAGACAGAGTAGGGGGGAGAAAAGTTTGTGCGGGCACATAATAGAGACTGGGTAATGTGGAGAAAGGGTTAACATGAAGAGACAGTGTGAGGGCATACCAAAGAGGAGACAGAACATGTACTGATGGTGGTTCTGGTGATGTTGTACTGTACTGATGAGGGTTGTGATGCTGTATTTCTGCATACTGCTGGTAGTTCTATTGATGTATTTTTGTGCAGCTATTGGTTCTGATCCTGTACACATGGAACAGTCCATAACTTGTAAGATTACATGATACATGGCCATGTTAATAAAGTGTTGTGCTGTCTGAGAAGAGTTACTGTTTTTATTTGTTTTAGGAAAATTAAAGGGTTAGATCAAGTTTGTGATGAAAGTCTGCAATCACTGACAGCATACCTCTGAATTTTCACCGTGTGCATGTGCACTGCATGCGGTCAGGATTCTCTGGTGCTAGTGGTGAGAGCAGGAAGTCTTGAAACCACAATTATGCGAATTGCATACACATGATCACATGCTGACTAGACATGCGTGGCCTCATTCTATACAAATTACTTGAGTGAGGCTGGTCACGTTTAGTTGGAATGTGGCCAGAAGTATGAAAATCTCATACTTGCACGCACATGACCTTTCAGGATTCTCCTGTACTGGAGGAAAGGTGAAAGTGTGCAGTGCATGCGCTGCGAGTATTCAGAAGTCTGCAGTCACCTAGAGTTCTTCCGACTTTAATCACAAACCTGGACAACCCTTTTAATTATACAATTAAGTACTGTAGCATGCCCAATCCTAAGAGCGTGTAATATACTCAATGTCAGGATTCAGCTCTGCTAGCTGGGTCCAGCAGACACCACATGACCACTCGTATGTGATTTTCATACTTACGGTTATGTGACAACTAGCCTTTAATCCTGCTTCTCTTTATGAAATAGGAGCTGTAGTTTTTGACTGAAATTGAGAGAATTAGGAAGAGTAGCTAGTCACGTGACTGTCAAAAAGCAAATCGTATATGAGCGGTCACATGACTACTATTCAAACTGCATGAGCGGTGTGTGTGGGGGGCGCCAAACTGAATTCCTGCTCCGGGTGCCGGAAAACAGATCTGCCTCTGTGCTAAGCTTGCAGATATGGTCAGAAGGTTCTGTAAGACATTGCTCTATAGATCAGATATTCTTCCAGAAAAAAACCGCCTGGAAGCCTCCTTGTCAGATTTATGCTTAAGAACTAATTATATTTTACTTTAAATATTTCTAATAAAGAAAATAATCAATACAGTAATTATAATCCATAATATTCCAATATGTTCTATTACTTGTGATACGTCTGATATAGTCTAGCTTTATTAAATCATGTTTTGTTTCTGTAAAGGAAATCGAGGCTGAGCCTGCAGATATTGTTAGAAAGTTCTGTACCATGTTATTCTATAGATAAAATGTACTCACAGAAACCAGGCGTCTGGAGGTCTCCTGCAACAGACTTATCCTTGAGAACTAAGAATTGTAATGTTTAATCTGAACATGCATGGAAACTTTGTTACTGTGAGCCAGAACTTTGGTTTAGATACTGCACTCTTCTGTAACAGAGTAGGTCCCTCTCTCATTCATAGGGGTCCTGTATACACAATTTATGTCTCATCTCCATCTCTGAACTGTAACTATTATTCAAAATACATTTTTCTCTCATTCTAATCACCTGTGAATATGGATGTTTTGCTTGGAATACAGATTTCTATGTCATTTCATTATATTGTCTGGGCGTGCGTGGAAACTCCATGCAGGAGAGAAATTTACATTTAAATATTTCATCCTTTTGCAAGAAGGCCGACCCACTGCTCATTCCTAGAGGTTTCTGTATAAGTGTTTTTATATCTTAGCCTTATCTATACCTTTTTTAATTGTAAGTTTATTCTAAATTAACCTCCATTTTATTCAATTACCTATGAAGACCTGGTTTGTCCAGAAGTCTGCACCGACTTCTGCTCTCAAGCTCATCCAGTGGCCAGTATCATTATGGTATGGCATCCAGTGGCCAGTATCATTATGGTATGGCATCCAGTGGCCAGTATCATTATGGTATGGCATCCAGTGGCCAGTATCATTATGGTATGGCATCCAGTGGCCAGTATCATTATGGTATGGCATCCAGTGGCCAGTATCATTATGGTATGGCATCCAGTGGCCAGTATCATTATGGTATGGCATCCAGTGGCCAGTATCATTATGGTATGGCATCCAGTGGCCAGTATCATTATGGTACGGCATCCAGTGGCCAGTATCATTATGGTACGGCATCCAGTGGCCAGTATCATTATGGTACGGCATCCAGTGGCCAGTATCATTATGGTATGGCATCCAGTAGCCAGTATCATTATTATACACACTATAAGCCTCCCAATTGGCATCAAGATAACAGAACAGTAGTGTTGCGCAGACGTGCTTGGATAAGGTGTCATCTGAGCATGCTCGGGTGCTAACAGATTATCTTTTGCGTGCTCTAATAATATGTTCACACCGCCGCGGCTCCACACAAACTGGCAAGCCCTGCATGTATTGCGGCGGTCTAACAGCCGTGAGACATGCAGCCACGGTGACGCAAACATTTTTCAAGCACGCCGAAGATACTCTTAGCACCCGAGAATACTCGGATAACGCCTTATCGGAGCACGTTAGCTTATCACTACAGAACAGATCTGAACAGTGCTCAGGATTCTCCTCACCTAGCACCCTGCCGAGAATAATAAATGCCTGTAGCCAATTTCCAAAAGTCCCTCCTACATTGCTCACCCTCCACCTCCCTATGCTTTTTCCCTGCTCCCACATTTCAGTGACGAAACACTCAAGTGGCAGTAAAGTAGATATAGCTGCAGTTTTCCTTTTCCAAATATTTTTAACTTCCATTTTTTAAATGAGGCCCTAATGGTCCTTGAAAGCATACACACACGCTCCCAAGTCAGACTTTGTTGCAGACGGACAAGCCTATTTTTGGTAACAGTCTCTGCTGCCACTGGCCAAGTCCCAACACATCCTTCTGCATCATCAACCCTAACAGACCATGCTGCTACAGGCCCCTCACACTGTGGTCCCAACTGCAACACCCGGTGGCCTAAAAGATGTACCCAGGTTACCGTACGTGAGGTGTGAAAGCGTGTAACTGGCATGTCTCACCGGAGGTCATCACCACAACCCACTAATCGTCCATCCTAACGGACTCTGGGCATTCTGAGGACCTGATGCAAAGTATCTTCTGGATTAACGACCTCTGATGAAGTCTGCAATAATGAAAAATAATAATAATAAAAAAGTAAACGCTGCATTGCACCGAATGACCAGCAGGTGGCAACGAAGTCACAACATTAACTAGCCCCCTATTGTAGAAAACCTAAACACCATCAGGAGGTGCTGAGGCTTCATGAGAACGCGCCACCCCCAAACTTAAAAGGCTTTTCCACTATTCAGACAACTTCTCAATCACTGTTTCCCCTGAGTAAAATAATAACTATTCTACTCTGTGCCATTCCAGCAGTGTCAGCACTGGCTCTCCCGGGGTCCGCGATCCCTGCGGCCAATCAGAGGTGTCTTCACTCTCTCGTACTTTGGAGGAATTGACCGCTGCAGCTGCTCTCCCACTTCCTCCAGATGTCAATGATGTCTGTAGGAGAGGAAAGTGAAGCCAGCGCTGAATGTCACGCCAAAGATGGCTGCCCTCCTATTATATAAATCTCACTAGAACTCCACCACCAGCCTATCACATTCCTAGTTCCACATCCAACCTCCATATCAAACCCTGTAATAAACCCTTCATTACCTGGTCTTGTCAGGACCTCAATAAACCCAGCCTTTTTGAGGCCTAGTTCTGTACGGCCATTAATAATGCACTGGTGTAAATAATGTGTGTGAGGTAAATTGTGTGGAAAACCGGATTGTAATCAAGCAATGATTTCTTCAATTGGACTGCAATGTCCTGAACCATACGACTTGTACCAGTCATGTGACTTATGCTGCCCCAGGACTACAGCCATATTGGCCAAAGCTGTGATATCACAGAGGCACATACCAGCATGTGGAAGCATGGCGACATAGCGATGACATCACAATGGCAGGTGTCGGAATGTGGATTCTATGACATAGCGATGACATCACAATGGCAGGTGCCGGAATGTGGAATCTATGACATAGCGATGACATCACAATGGCAGGTGCCGGAATGTGGAATCTATGACATAGCGATGACATCACAATGGCAGGCGCCTATATACACAGGAGCGCAGGTGAGAGGAGACACACGGGAGCTCACAAACCACAAGGAAGGCAAGAAGAATCGATTGGAGAATAGGGACAGGAGAAGCCAAGAAGAACAGAATAACCCGCTTCTTAGCCTTCACTGAGCCATGACGAGACTGAGCGGATGGAAGCGGAGGAGGAGACCCAGGACCCCGTCACATCCACCTGACTGATGAGAAAGGTGAGAAATTATGTAGATTATGTAGCAGCATTACAACTATTCTCGTTACCCATAGCAACCAGTCAGAGCTCAGCTTTTATTAAAGGGGTATTCCCATCTCCAAAATCCTCTCCCAATATGTAGTAGGTGTAATAATAATAATATTAGATATCCATGCTTACAACCACCAGTTATCTAGTTGCTAGTGGTCGTAACCATGGATACCTAAGGTCCTGCAATGCCTGCACATGAGGAAAGAGACACAGCGAAGCAGAAAAACTATTCTACATTTCTAATTGAGGTTTTTCTAATATTATTATTACACCTACTACATATTGGGATAGGATCTTGGAGATGGGAATACCCTTTTAATCTCGGATTGCTATGGGTAACTAGGAGAGTTTGTTGCTCAGCTTTGATAAGGGATGACAGATTTTACTAGACTAAGTGGATATCATTGGTGCTACCAGTGCAGCTGCACAGGGGGCTAATAGGTTAGGGGGTCACTCACCTTCATTTTGTTGATTCTGTGTATTGCTGTAGCAGTGCTGTGCGCGTATATTGATGCTGTGGGGCAGGGGCGTACATAGAAATCATCGGGCCCATAGCAGAAGTTTGAGTTGAGGCCTCCCCCTTCAAAAGATATTTTTAAAAAAATTATATTTGTCAGTGTCACAACTTTCCAGCCTTTACATAGTAATTTTCCCCCTGCTGAAGTCCTAGATTCCCCTCTCATTGCCACCATAACGTATGATGCCAACAAAAGTGCCCCCCAAACACAGTATGATACCCCCCATGGTGAATTCCTCTACCTTAGCCTCCACATGTACAGTAGGGTCATCAAACTATGCCCCCCCTCAACTCCCAAGGCAAAGTAAGGTGACCACAACACAGCAATCCCCCAACTGTGACCCCCACACAGCCCTCCATGTAGAGTAATGGGCCTACATACAGTATAATGGCCCCACACTGTATAATAGTCTGCACTAGCCCTCCAAACAGTATGATGGACACCACATAGGTCAGAGTAATATTCAGCTCACCCTTGAAGGATTCCCAGTGGGTTCCATATAACGAAGCACAGGATCCAGACTCCGCCAGATGTAGAAGCAAGGTGCATCCAAATCCAGTACAAAAAAAGTCTTTATAAGAACGATTGAAACAATGGCATTGTTGTGACACACCATTTAGGTGTAGTTGGGGGTTTGGAAGGTGCACAAAATATGAGTCTAAGAACATGCAGAGTGTTTGAAACGCGTTCGGTGTTGCACATTTTCTACACCTTCCAAACCCCCAACTACAGCTAAATGGTGTCACAACAATCCATTTGTTTTTTTACTGGAGCTGGATATTCACTTCAATCCAAGCATGATGGACCCCACACAAACCTTAACACTGTATAATTGCTTGCATACTGTATAATGGCCCCACACAACCCTTCAAATATTATAATGGCCCCCCCACATAACCCTTCACATATTATAATGGCCCCACATAGTATAACACGCCACCATAATCCTCCATACAATAAAATACTCACTATAGTCCTCCACAGAGCATAATTCACTTCCCCATGGTCCTCCTCACAGAATAATACACTCCCCATGGTCCTCCACACAGTAATATGCACCCCCCCATAGGGTGAAACGCAAACCCCCGCCCATAGGGTAAAACGCAGCCCACAGTTTTCCAGTATTATGGGCACCACGTACTCACTGATTTTTTTTTAAGAAAAATACAATACTCACCGCTCCTTGTTCCCCCACTGCTTCAGTCTCTGCAGCGCATATACTCACCTCAGCAGCTACACTATCTGACACAGCATGGAGTGCGATGAAGTGTCGTCATCGTGCCCGCTGTGTCAGATGCAGGAGGGAGGGAGCATTAAATGCTGCCGTTCAGTCAATACCATGGCTAATCACTAACAGAGGCATTTAAGTGTCCTGGTAGCTACTTCACTCATGTACCTCTTCCCATCGCTCCATAGAAGTGATTGCCGAAGATTTACCATGGCAGTCAGGGGCCTTAAAGAAGGATTCAATCACTGCCATCTTAGTACTCCTATAAAGCTCGGCTTCACAAGAGAATGTCAATTAAAATACATGCATATACTGCAATAATACAAAATTACAAAATATAGTATAAGGGGTTAAATGATCACATAAGTCCACTAAGTTAACTTAAAAATAAAGTAAAAATTGAAAAAGTTTTGAAAAATATGAACGTTTAAATTATACTTCAACCGTTATGTTAAAATACCCCCCAAAACATAAAATGAAATGCTCTTCTTCACAAAAAACACAATCAAAAGCAATGACATCTAATGCAACCCAAAAAGGTATCAAAAACGGATCAATTCACTTGTATTGAGAGAGGCCGAACACATCCAGTCGGCACGTGATAGCGTGTATGCAAATTGCAATCTTGCGGCGCCAGTACTAGAGAAATTCTGTCCGCTCGCACACTGTGCACTTTAAGGAGCCACAAGTCTGACTGCAGATGGCGCCCCAAACCTGGGCAAACCTTTTAATATACCCCAAAATTGTATCAATAAAAGCTACGCAAAATCACGCCCTCACAAAGGTCCATCAACAGAAAAAAAAATGTAAAAGGTCTCAGAATATGGTGACCCAAACCAATTTCTTTAGTGTTGTTACATAGTTGTTTAACCACCGTGGGAGATAAAACACCTTGAGTTTGGTATTGCGGTTATCTCAATGACCTGGAGAATTATATTATAATCTAAAAACAAATCCTTAAAAGACAATAGTGGAATTGCTTTTATCTCATTATTTCATCCCAACACAGATTTTGTTTCTCTCCACATTTCAGACATATGATAAATATATAGTTGTATAGTTTGTTTTTATCTTAGTGGTGAAAACATTTTATTTTGTTTCATTTTGCAACAAAGAAAATAACTCGTTTCCCACTATTTTCTGTGGCCAAATATTTTCCTATTGGTAAAGCAAAATGCGGATTTAGTTTGTGTGAGTGAAGCTCATGTTTTTATTGACAAAAGTTTGGAGAACAAAGAAGATTTTGATTCTTTTTTAAAATCATTATTTGGGTATGTTATATGGTTGTTAAAGGGGTAAATACTTGTTATGGTGCTAATATTATGGGTTCAATAATTTAACGTTTTATATGGCGAATTGATTAAATGCTACTTCCGCGTCTTAAATTTTTATACCTTTGAAATCGGATCGGGGCCCGTCTGCCCACCGGGACCGGTGATCGGGGCCCGTCTGCCCACCGGGACCGGTGATCGGGGCCCGTCTGCCCACCGGGACCGGTGATCGGGGCCCGTCTGCCCACCGGGACCGGTGATCGGGGCCCGTCTGCCCACCGGGACCGGTGATCGGGGCCCGTCTGCCCACCGGGACCGGTGATCGGGGCCCGTCTGCCCACCGGGACCGGTGATCGGGGCCCGTCTGCCCACCGGGACCGGTGATCGGGGCCCGTCTGCCCACCGGGACCGGTGATCGGGGCCCGTCTGCCCACCGGGACCGGTGATCGGGGCCCGTCTGCCCACCGGGACAGGTGATCGGGGCCCGTCTGCCCACCGGGACAGGTGATCGGGGCCCGTCTACATCGTGGGCGCTTCTAGAACTACCCCTCGTGGGCGCTTCTAGAACTACCCCTCGTGGGCGCTTCTAGAACTACCCCTCGTGGGCGCTTCTAGAACTACCCCTCGTGGGCGCTTCTAGAACTACCCCTCGTGGGCGCTTCTAGAACTACCCCTCGTGGGCGCTTCTAGAACTACCCCTCGTGGGCGCTTCTAGAACTACCCCTCGTGGGCGCTTCTAGAACTACCCCTCGTGGGCGCTTCTAGAACTACCCCTCGTGGGCGCTTCTAGAACTACCCCTCGTGGGCGCTTCTAGAACTACCCCTCGTGGGCGCTTCTAGAACTACCCCTCGTGGGCGCTTCTAGAACCACCCCTCGTGGGCGCTTCTAGAACCACCCCTCGTGGGCGCTTCTAGAACCACCCCTCGTGGGCGCTTCTAGAACCACCCCTCGTGGGCGCTTCTAGAACCACCCCTCGTGGGCGCTTCTAGAACCACCCCTCGTGGGCGCTTCTAGAACCACCCCTCGTGGGCGCTTCTAGAACCACCCCTCGTGGGCGCTTCTAGAACCACCCCTCGTGGGCGCTTCTAGAACTACCCCTCGTGGTCGCTTCTAGAACTACCCCTCGTGGGCGCTTCTAGAACTACATCTAGTGCCGGTGAGCGGTTCTGAAACTACCCCCGGTGGGCGCTTCTAGAAGTACTCTTAGTGTGCAGTTCTAGAACTACTCCCGGTGCCGATGGAAGCTTCTAGAACTACCCCCGGTGGGCGCTTCTAGAACTACCCCCGGTGGGCGCTTTTAGAAGTACTCTTAGTGTGCAGTTCTAGAACTACACCTGGTGTCTGTGGGTGGTTCTAGAGCTACATCTGGTGGGCGGTTATAGAACTACCCCTGGTGCCGTGAGCAGTTCTAGAACTACCCCTGGTGCCGGTGGGTACTTCTGGAACTACCCCTGGTGGGTGGTTCTGAAACTACCCCTGGTGCCGTGAGTGGTTCTAGAACTTCAACTAATGTGCAGTTCTAATAATGCTCCTGGTAGGTGGTTCTAGAAGTACTCTAGTGAGCAGTTCTAGAAATACCCCTGGTGCCGGTGGGCTCTTCTAGAACTATCCCTCGTGGGCGCTTCTAGAACTACACATAGTGCCGGTGAGCGGTTCTGAAGCTACCTCTGGTGGGCGCTTCTAGAACTACCCCTGGTGGGCGCTTTTAGAAGTACTCTTAGTGTGCAGTTCTAGACCTACTCCTGGTGGGCGGTTATAGAACTACACCTGGTGCCGTGAGCTGTTCTAGAACTTCTTTTAGTGTGCGGTTCTAATACTGCTCCTGGTGGGCGCTTTTAGAACTTCCCCTGGTGGGCGGTTCTAGAAGTACTCCTAGTATGCAGTTCTAGAACTACCCCTGGTGGGCGGTTCTAGATCTACACCTGGTGCCGGTGGACGGTTCTAGAACCACTCCTAGTGTGCAGCTCTAGAACTGCCCCTGGGAGCGCTTCTAGAACTACCCCTCACGGGTGCTTCTAGAAGTACTCCTAGTGTGCAGTTCTAGAACTACCCGCAGTGCCGTGAGCAGTTCTAGAACTTCTAGTGTGCAGTTCTAATACTGCTCCTGGTGGGCGCTTTTAGAACTACCCCCGGTGCCGTCGGGCGCTTCTAGAACTACCCCTCGTGGGCGCTTCTAGAACTACCCCTAGTGCCGGTGAGTGGTTCTGAAACTACCCCCGCTGGGCGCTTCTAGAAGTACTCTTAGTGTGCAGTTCTAGAACTACTCCCGGTGCCGATGAGCACTTCTAGAGCTACCCCCGGTGGGCGCTTCTAGAAGTACTCCTAGTGTCCCGTTCTAGAACTACCCCTGGTGCCGTGAGCAGTTCTAATACTGCTCCTGGTGAGCGGTTTTAGACCTACCCTTGGTGGGCGGTTCTAGAAGTACTCCTAGTGTGCAGTACTAGAACTACCCCTGGTGCCGGTGTGCGCTTCTAGAACTACCCCTGGTGCCATGATCGGTTGTAGAACTTCTTCTAGATTGCGGTTCTAATACTGCTCCTGGTGGGCGCTTCTAATACTATCACTGGTGGGCAGTTCTAGTACTACTCATTGTGCTGGTGGGCACTTCTAGAACTACCCCTGGTGGGTGGTTCTGAAACTACTGGTGCCGATTGACTCTTCTAGAAATACCCCTGGTGGGCAGTCATAGAACTACCTCTGGTGCTGGTGGGCGCTTCTAGAACTAACCGCAGTGTAGTGTGCGGTTCTAATACTGTTCCAGGTGGGCGCTTCTAGAGCTACCCCTGGCGGGCGTTCTAGAACTACCCGCAGTGTAGTGTGTGGTTCTAATACTGTTCCAGGTGGGCGCTTCTAGAACTACATCTCTTGGGCGCTTCTAGAAGTACTCTTAGTGTGCGGTTCTAGAACTACCCCTGATACAGGTGGGCGGTTCTAGAACTACTGCTAATATGCAGTTCTAGAACTACCCCTGGTGGGCGCTTCTAGAACTACCCGCAGTGTAGTGTGCGGTTCTAATACTGTTCCAGGTGGGCGCTTCTAGAACTACATCTTGTGGGTGCTTCTATAGGTACTCAGTGTGCGGTTCTAGAACTACCCCTGGTGCAGGTGGGCGGTTCTAGTTCTACCTCTAGTGTGCAGTTCTCGAACTACTGCTAACATGCAGTTCTAGAACTACCCCTGGTGCCCGTGGGGGGTTCTAGAGCTACCCCTGGTGGGCGCTTTTAGAACTTCCCCTGGTGGGCAGTTCTAGAAGTACTCCTAGTATGCAGTTCTAGAAATACCCCTGGTGCCGGTGGGCTCTTCTAGAACTACTCCCTCGTGGGCGCTTCGAGAACTACACCTAGTGCCGGTGAGCGGTTCTGAAGCTACCTCTGGTGGGCGCTTCTAGAACTACCCCTGGTGGGCGCTTTTAGAACTACCCCTGGTGGGCAATTCTAGACCTACTCCCGGTGCCGTGAGCGGTACTAGAACTACTCCTGGTGGGCAGTTCTAGAGCTACATCTGGTGGGCGATTATAGAACTACCCCTGGTGCCGTGAGCAGTTCTAGAACTTTTTAGTGTGCGGTTCTAATACTGCTCCTGGTGGGTGCTTTTAGAACTTCCCCTGGTGGGCGGTTCTAGAAGTACTGCTAGTATGCAGTTCTAGATCTACACCTGCTGCCGGTGGACGGTTCTAGAACCACTCCTAGTGTGCAGCTCTAAAACTACCCCTGGGGGTGCTTCTAGAACTACCCCTCGTGGGTGCTTCTAGAACTACATCTGGTGCCGGTGAGCGGTTCTGAAACTACCCCCGGTGGGCGCTTCTAGAAGTACTCTTAGTGTGCAGTTCTAGAACTACTCCCGGTGCTGATGGAAGCTTCTAGAACTACCCCCCGATGGGTGCTTCTAGAAGTACTCCTAGTGTGCAGTTCTAGAACTACCCGCAGTGCCGTGAGCAGTTCTAGAACTTCTAGTGTGCAGTTCTAGAACTGCTCCCGGTGGGCGCTTCTAGAACTACACCTAGTGCCGGTGAGCGGTTCTGAAACTACCCCCGCTGGGCGCTTCTAGAAGTACTCTTAGTGTGCAGTTCTAGAACTACTCCCGGTGCCGATGGACGGTTCTAGAACTACCCCCGGTGCCGATGGGCACTTCTAGAGCTACCCCTGGTGCCGTGAGCGGTTCTAGCACTTCTAGTGTGCGGTTCTAATACTGCTCCTGGTGAGCGCTTTTAGACCTACCCTTGGTGGGCGGTTCTAGAAGTACTCCTAGTGTGCAGTACTAGAACTACCCCTGGTGCCGGTGTGCGCTTCTAGAACTACCCCTGGTGCCAAGATCGGTTGTAGAACTTCTTCTAGATTGCGCTTCTAATACTATCACTGGTGGGCAGTTCTAGTACTACTCATTGTGCTGGTGGGCGCTTCTAGAACTACCCGTAGTGTGTGGTTCCAATACTGTTCCAGGTGGGCGCTTCTAGAACTACATCTTGTGGGTGCTTCTATAAGTACTCAGTGTGCAGTTCTAGAACTACCCCTGGTGCAGGTGGGCGGTTCTAGTACTACCTCTAGTGTGCAGTTCTCGAACTACTGCTAACATGCAGTTCTAGAACTACCCCTGGTGCCCGTGGGGGGTTCTAGAGCTACCCCTGGTGGGCGCTACTAGAACTACACCTGGTGGGTGCTTCTAGAAGTACTCCGTGTGCAGTTCTAGAACTACCCCGGTGCAGTGAGCGGTACTAGAACTAGTCCTGATGGGCAGTTCTAGAACTTCTTTTAGTGTGCGGTTCTAATACTGCTCCTGGTGGGCGCTTTTAGAACTTCCCCTGGTGGGCGGATCTAGAAGTACTCCTAGTATGCAGTTCTAGAACTACCCCTGGTGCCGGAGGGTGCTTCTGGAACTACCCCTGGTGGGTGGTTCTGAAACTACCCCTGGTGCTGTGAGTGGTTCTAGAACTTCTACTAGTGTGCAGTTCTAATAATGCTCCTGGTAGGTGGTTCTAGAAGTACTCTAGTGAGCAGTTCTAGAAATATCCCTGGTGCTGGTGGGCTCTTCTAGAACTACTCCTAGTGTGCAGTTCTAGAACTTCCCCCTAGGGGGTGCTTCTAGAACTACACCTAGTGCCGGTGAGCGGTTCTGAAGCTACCTCCGGTGGGCGCTTCTAGAACTACCCCTGGTGGGCGCTTTTAGAAGTACTCTTAGTGTGCAGTTCTAGAACTACACCTGGTGTCTGTGGGCGGTTCTAGAGCTACATCTGGTGGGCGGTTATAGAACTACCCCTGGTGCCGTGAGCAGTTCTAGAACTTCTTTTAGTGTGCGGTTCTAATACTGCTCCTGGTGGGCGCTTTTAGAACTTCCCCTGGTGGGCGGTTCTAGAAGTACTCCTAGTATGCAGTTCTAGAACTACCCCTGGTGCCGGTGGGCGGTTCTAGATCTACACCTGGTGTCGGTGAACGGTTCTAGAACTACCCCCTGGTGGGTGGTTCTGAAACTACCCCTGGTGCTGTGAGTGGTTCTAGAACTTCTACTAGTGTGCAGTTCTAATAATGCTCCTGGTAGGTGGTTCTAGAAGTACTCTAGTGAGCAGTTCTAGAAATACCCCTGGTGCCGGTGGGCTCTTCTAGAACCACTCATAGTGTGCAGCTCTAGAACTACCCCCGGTGGGCGCTTCTAGAACTACCCCTCACGGGCGCTTCTAGAAGTACTCCTAGTGTGCAATTCTAGAACTACCCGCAGTGCCGTGAGCAGTTCTAGAACTTCTAGTGTGCAGTTCTAATACTGCTCCTGGTGGGCACTTTTAGAACTACCCCCGGTGCCGATGGGCGCTTCTAGAACTACCCCTGGTGGGCGCTTTTAGACCTACCCTTGGTGGGCGGTTCTAGAAGTACTCCTAGTGTGCAGTACTAGAACTACCCCTGGTGCCATGATCGGTTGTAGAACTTCTTCTAGATTGCGGTTCTAATACTGCTCCTGGTGGGCGCTTCTAATACTATCACTGGTGGGCAGTTCTAGTACTACCCATTGTGCTGGTGGGCAGTTCTAGTACTACCCATTGTACTGGTGGGCAGTTCTAGTACTACCCATTGTACTGGTGGGCAGTTCTAGTACTACCCATTGTACTGGTGGGCAGTTCTAGTACTACCCCTGGTGGGTGGTTCTGAAACTACTGGTGCCGATGGGCGCTTCTAGAACTACCCCTGGTGGCCAGTCATAGAACTACCCCTGGTGGCCAGTCATAGAACTACCCGCAGTGTAGTGTACGGTTCTAATACTGTTCCAGGTGGGCGCTTCTAGAACTACATCTTGTGGGCGCTTCTAGAAGTACTCTTAGTGTTCCGTTCTAGAACTACCCCCAGTGCCGTGAGCGGTTCTAGAACTTCTAGTGTGCGGTTCTAATACTGCTCCTAGTGGGCGCTTTTAGACCTACCCTTGGTGGGCGGTTCTAGAAGTGCTCCTAGTGTGCAGTACTAGAAGTACCCCTGGTGTCTGTGTGCGTTTCTAGAACTACCCCTGGTGCCATGATCGGTTCTAGAAATTCTTCTAGATTGCGGCTCTAATACTACCCATTGTGCTGGTGGGCAGTTCTAGAACCACCCCTGGCGGGCAGTTCTAGAACTACACCTGGCGGGCAGTTCTAGAACTACACCTGGTGCCATGAGCGGTTCTAATACTGCTTCTGGTGGGCGCTTTTAGCACTAACCCTGGTGGGCGGTTCTAGAAGTACTCCTAGTATGCAGTTCTAGAACTACCCCTGGTGCCGGTGGGCGCTTCTAGAACTATCCCTGGTGCCAGAGTGCACTTCTAGAACGACTCCAGGTGGGCGCTTCTAGAACTACCCCTGGAGGGCGGTTCTAATACTGCTCCTGGTGGGCGATTATAAAACTACCCGCAGTGTAGTGTGCGTTTCTAATACTGTTCCATATGGGCACTTCTAGAAGTACTCTTAGTGTGCAGTTCTCGAACTACCCCTGGTGCCCGTGGGGCGCTGCTAGAGCTACCCCTGGTGGGCACTACTAGAACTACCCCTGGTGGGCGCTACTAGAACTACCCCTGGTGGGCGCTACTAGAACTACCCCTGGTGGGCTCTACTAGAACTACCCCTGGTGGGCTCTACTAGAACTACCCCTGGTGGGCGCTACTAGAACTACCCCTGGTGGGCGCTACTAGAACTACCCCTGGTGGGCGCTACTAGAACTACCCCTGGTGGGCGCTACTAGAACTACCCCTGGTGGGCGCTACTAGAACTACCCCTGGTGGGCGCTACTAGAACTACCCCTGGTGGGCGCTACTAGAACTACCCCTGGTGGGCGCTACTAGAACTACCCCTGGTGGGCGCTACTAGAACTACATCTTGTGGGCGGTTCTAGAATTGCCCCCGGTGCAGGTGGGTGATTCTAGAACTACCTCTAATGTGCAGTTCTAGAACTACTGCTAATATGCAGTTCTAGAACTACCCCTTGTGCCTGTGGGGGTTCTAGAACTACCCATAGAGAGCGCTTCTAGAACTACCCCTGGTGTCTGTGGGCGGTTCTAGAGCTACACCTGGTGGGCGGTTATAGAACTACCCCTGTTGCCGTGAGCAGTTCTAGAACTTCTTTTAGTGTGCGGTTCTAATACTGCTCCTGGTGGGCGCTTTTAAATCTACACCTGGTGCCGGTGGACGGTTCTAGAACTACCCCTGGTGGGTGGTTCTGAAACTACCCCTGGTGCTGTGAGTGGTTCTAGAACTTCTACTAGTGTGCAGTTCTAATAATGCTCCTGGTAGGTGGTTCTAGAAGTACTCTAGTGAGCAGTTCTAGAAATACCCCTGGTGCCGGTGAGCTCTTCTAAAACTACTCCTAGTGTGCAGCTCTAGAACTACCCCTGGGGGTGCTTCTAGAACTACACCTAGTGCCGGTGAGCGGTTCTGAAACTACCCCTGATGGGCGCTTCTAGAGGTACTCTTAGTGTGCAGTTCTAGACCTACTCCCGGTGCCGATGGACGGTTCTAGAACTACCCCCGGGTTGCCATCGGGCGCTTCTAGAGCTACACCCGGTGTGCAGTTCTAGAACTACCCGCAGTGCTGTGAGCAGTTCTAGAACTTCTAGTGTGCGGTTCTAATACTGCTCCTGGTGGGCGTTTATAGAACAACCCCCGGTGCCGATGGGCGTTTGTAAAACTACTCCCGGTGCCGTGAGCGGTTCTAGAACTTCTAGTGTGCGGTTCTAATACTGCTCCTGGTGGGTGCTTCCAGAACCACCCCCTGGTGCCGTGAGTAGTTCCAAAACTACCCCTGGTGGGCAGTTCCAAAACTACCCCTGGTGGGCAGTTCCAAAACTACCCTCGTTGCTGGTGTACGGTTCTAGAAATACTCCTGGTGCCGGTGGGCACTTCTAGAAGTACCCCTCGTGGGCACTTCTAGAAGTACCCCTCGTGGGCACTTCTAGAAGTACCCCTCGTGGGCACTTCTAGAAGTACCCCTCGTGGGCACTTCTAGAAGTACCCCTCGTGGGCACTTCTAGAAGTACCCCTCGTGGGCACTTCTAGAAGTACTCCTAGTGTCCAGTTCTAGAACTACCCCTGATGCCGATGTGATCTTCTATAACTACCCTTGGAGGGCGGTTCTAGAACTACCCCTGGTGCCATGATCGGTTCTAGAACTTTCTTCTAGTGTGTGGTTCTAATACTGCTCCTGGTGGGCGCTTCTAGAACTACTCCTGGTAGTATACATCTATTCTATATTTTTCGATTTTAACTATTGTATGTACATTGGTGTGAGTGCCTGTCTCTAGGGTGTCTTACTTAACCGTGTATTTATTATACGTTTTTTAATTTCCTATTTATGCATAATTTGACAATTTTGTTCGGTTGTTCTTGATTGGTTCTTTGACATTCCTAGTTTGCCTATGGGGTCAATGCACCAAAATGAGTCATCTAGCGTCAATGAACTTTAACCACCTTCACTGCACACGTCAGTGTTGTGCCCTTCTCCCCCGCCCCCCCAAATAGCTGCAAAGTCCCACCTGTATACTGGAGCCCAAGACCACAAGATCACAAGATCACATGCTGGATCTCTGGCACTCATGAGGTCATGTGCAGGGGCCTCAGGAGCCTCCGAACACCACACTGACATCTGTCTGCTCTCCTCCACAACTGAGCAGCATCAGAAACCCAGCTAACAGACATTGCTGTCACTGCAAACACTCATTGGATTAACTGACACGATGTCAGCAAGTTGCTGAAGATCTGGATACTGCAGCCATGAGATCTGTGGCAGCATTAGGCAGATGGGACACTGCAGCTAATAGAGAGTAAGAGTGCAACAGAGATGGCCCTAAACTGCATTTAAAGGGTGTCAGGAAAACTTAGTCAGACTTTGCAGCCCTCTGGCGCTCCCTTATCCTGCTGGTCAAACACGGTATTGACTGAGGATAAGCAACAGGGCGCAGCTGCTCTCATTTATGTCGACTATTGTGGCACGTGATGTGACAGGACGTATATATACCACCAGTTCCGTCCAGGAACGTATATATACCTCAATCCCACCACCCTCAACCACAATATCACATAAATACACCGTATGCTGCCACCACCAATCTCTTAACAGGTGGATCGGGTACCAGTTAGGTAACGTGAATTAGCGGGTGAGGAACGTGTTTGCTCGACATAGGACAAGAAGAACGAAGCTGGTAAATAATAATTTACTCCCGAAAGTTGGCAGTGTTTACAAAAGATATACAAGATTTTATAAAAGACAATTTACATATATGCATAAAACAGTTAAAATAAAAGGGGTAAATAGCAAAACCTGCGCCACGAGGTGATGGTCTCAGATTCTGTGGCGGGACGGCTCCCCGGAAATTAGGTGTGATTCCTCCACGCAGCGAGGAGTGCTTGCATCTGACGTCCCTGGGTTGGAATGAGCCAACATGGACATTCTGGTTTTTAGTAAGGAGGCAAAACACTAGGACACACCCATGTTTACCTCACACGGGGGCTCTGTTTTGTGAACCCACCCAGCTGCACAAGACATAAAAATCCTTCATCTTCCATATCTTGGTATGGGGGAGCCCCACATCCAAGATGAATACATCATTTTTTTATTTTTTTTTTTAAGGTTGAAGGAAGACTAAGTCCATCTAGTTCAACCCATAGCCTAACATGTTGATCCAGAAGAAGGGAAAAAAAAAAAAACATGTGGAAAACACTAAGCTCCACATTGGGGAAAAAAATTCCTTCTCGACTCCATACGACAATCAGACTAGTTCCCTGGATCAACGCCCTATCAAGGAATCTAGTATTTATAACCTATAATATTATACTTTTCAAGAAAGGCATCCATGCCCTTCTTAAATTTAAAAAGTGAATCACTCGTTACAACATCATGCAGCAGAGAGTTCCATAGTCTCACTGCTCTTACAGTAAAGAATCCCCGTTTGTGATTATGATTAAACCTTCTTTCCTCCAGACGTAGAAGATGTCCCCTTGTCCCCGTCTCAGGCCTCAGAGTA
This sequence comes from Phyllobates terribilis, assembly GCF_046119375.1. NCBI lineage: Eukaryota > Metazoa > Chordata > Amphibia > Anura > Dendrobatidae > Phyllobates > Phyllobates terribilis. The sequence continues at coordinate 1,255,539 of NW_027363093.1, forward strand.
AAAAGATCAGTAGAAAGGTCTTTGTACTGTCCCCTCATACTTGTACATAGTAATAAGATCACCTCTAAGCCTTCTTTTTCCGCAGTAAATAACCCCAAGTGTAATAACTTGTCTTGGTATTGCAGACCCCCCAGTCCTCTAATAACCTTAGTCGCTCTTCTCTGCACTCGCTCTAGTTCAGCTATGTCTTTCTTATACACCGGAGACCAGAACTGTACACAGTATTCTAAGTGTGGTCGCACTAGTGACTTGTATAGAGGTAAAATTATGTTCTCCTCATGAGCATCTATGACTCTTTTAATGCATCCCATTATTTTATTTGCCTTTGCAGCAGCTGCCTGACACTGGCCACTAAACGTGAGCTTGTCGTCCACCAATACACCCAGGTCTTTTTCAGTTACAGTTTTGCCCAGTGTTTTACAATTAAGCATATAATTATACATTTTATTTCCTCTGCCCAAGTGCATTACCTTACATTTATCCCCATTAAAGCTCGTTTGCCATTTATCAGCCCAAGCTTCTAGTTTACATAGATCCTCCTGTAATATAAAATTGTCCTCCTCTGTATTGATTACCCTGCAGAGTTTAGTGTCATCTGCAAATATTGAAATATTACTCTGTATGCCCCCTACAAGGTCATTAATAAATATGTTAAAAAGAAGGGGGCCCAATACTGACCCCTGTGGTACCCCACTGTTAACTGAGACCCAGTCTGAGTGTTTTCCATTAATAACCACCCTTTGTTTCCCATCACTGAGCCAATTCTTAACCCACATACATATATTTTCCCCTATCCCCATTGTTCTCATTTTATGTATCAACCTTTTGTGTGGAACCGTATCAAAAGCTTTTGAAGAGTCCATATACACAGCATCCACTGCATTTCCTTGGTCCAGTCCCGAACTTGCCTCCTCATAAAAACTGATCAGATTAGTTTGACAGGAACGGTTCCTCGTAAATCCATGTTGATATTGGGTCATGAGGTTATTCTTCTTCAGATACTCTATTATAGCACCTCTTAGGAAACCCTCCAGGATTTTACACACAGTAGAGGTTAAGCTTACTGGCCTATAAATTTCCAAGTTCAGTTTGTCCCCTTTTTGAATATTGGCACCACATTTCCTATACGCCAGTCGTGTGGACCCTGTTATTATTGAATCTTTAAAGATTAAAAATAATTGTCTATCACGTTACTTAATTCCTGCAGTACTCGCGGGTGTATCCCACCTGGGCCCGGGGATTTGTAAACTTTAGTGATTTTTAGACGCCGCCGTACTTCCTGCTGGGTTAAGCAAGTGACATTTAATGGAGAATTTTTGTTATCACTAATCATGTTTTCGGTCATGCGATTTTCTTGTGTAAATACGGTTGAAAAAAAAATCATTTAGCATATTGGCTTTTTCCTCATCCTCATCCACCATTTCACCCAGACTATTTTTAAGGGGGCCAACACTATTATTTTTTAGTTGTTTACTATTTATGTAGTTAAAGAATATTTTGGGGTTATTTTTACTTTCTCTGGCAATGATTCTCTCTGCCTCAATCTTTGCCGCCTTGATTTGCTTTTTACATAATTTATTTAATTTTCTATATTTATTTAATGCCTCATCACTACCTACATGCTTTAGTTCTCTAAATGCTTTCTTTTTGTCACTTATTGCGCCCCTTACAGCTCTATTTAGCCATAGTGGTTTCCTCCCATTTCTAGCATGTTTATTCCCAAAGGGTATATATTGTGCACAGGTCCTATTCAGGATGTTAATAAATGTCTCCCATTTGCTTTGTGCAGCTTTATGTCTCAGGATATCGTCCCAGTTTATTGCACTAAGATCATCTCTCAACCGTTGGAAACTAGCCTTCCTGAAGTTTAGTGTCCTTGTAACCCTTCTACTACACATCTTATTAAAAGGTTACATGAAAATGTATTATTTTGTGATCACTATTACCCAAGTGACCCCCAACTCGTATATTTGATATGCGGTCTGGCCTATTGGTTAATATTAGGTCTAGCAGTGCCCCCCTTCTTGTTGGGTCCTGAACCAGTTGTGAAAGGTAATTGTCTCTCATAGTTGTCAAAATCTATTACCTTTGCTTGAACTACATGTTTCTGTCCCCCAACGTATTTCAGGGTAGTTGAAGTCTCCCACAATAATGACTTCTCCTTGAGTCGCTGCTTCATCTATTTGCTTTACAAGGATATTCTCCGCTACTTCCATTATTTTTGGAGACTTATAACAAACCCCTATCAGTAATTTATTATTTTTTCCCCCTCCCCTTATCTCCACCCACAGGGACTCTACATTTTCATTAGATTCACATATATCCTCCCGCAAGACAGGTTTTAAGGATGATTTTACATATAAACACCCCCCCCCCCCTCGCTTGTTTGTACGGTCATTTCTGAACAGACTATAGCCCTGTAAATTAGCTGCCCAGTCATGGCTCTCGTCCAGCCACGTCTCCGATATTCCTACCATGTCATAATTATTTTCCAACAAAATTAATTCTAATTCCTCCATTTTGTTGGTGAGGCTTCTGGCATTAGTGTACATGCATTTTATGTATCTCTCTGTACCTCTATTCCTTCTTACTTTATTGGCTGTTCTAACCCCACCCCCAATTTATTTGTGCCCAGGTCACTATCTGCACTATCTTCCCCACCTATAAAATGAATACCCACCCCCCCAATCCCTAGTTTAAACACTCCTCCAACCTTCTAGCCATTTTCTCCCCCAGCACAGCTGCACCCTCCCCATTAAGGTGCAGTCGGTCCCTAGCGTAGAGTCTGTAGCCAACTGAGAAGTCGGCCCAGTTCTCCAGGAACTCAAATCCCTCCTTCCTACACCAGTTCTTGAGCCACTTGTTTATCTCCCTAATCTCCCGTTGCCTCTCTGGCGTGGCACGTGGTACCGGTAGTATTTCAGAGAATACCACCTTGGAGGTCCTTGCTTTCAGCTTGCAGCCTAATTCCCTGAAGTCATCTTTAAGGACCTTCCACCTACCTCTAACTTTGTCATTTGTGCCAATGTGCACCATGACCGCTGGGTCCTCACCAGCCCCTCCCAGTAATCTGTCAACCCGATCAGCGATGTGCCGGACTTGAGCGCCAGCTAGGCAGCACACTGTTTGATGATCCCTGTCTTTGCGACAGATTGCCCTATCTGTTCCCCTAATAATTGAGTCGCCCACTACCAGCACCTGCCTGGCCTGCCCTACTCTCCTATTTCCCTCTTTACTGGAGCTGACACTCCTCCGGCTTTCAGGATACATGCCTTGCTGCAGCAGTGCTACCCCTGTACCATCACTCCCCTCATCTGCCAACTTTGCAAACTTATTGGGGTGTGCCAGATCAGGACTAGCCTCCCTTGCACTCTTCCCTCTACCCCCCCTTCTAACTGTCACCCAACTAACAGCCTCACTGTCCTGCAGCTCCAGACTACCACCCTCCCCCACATCTACCCCAGTGAGCGGCTGCTCAGCGAGCAGCAGACTCCTTTCCATGTTGTCAATGGATCTCAGTGTTGCCAGCTGCTCATTTAGATCCAGTATCTGGGCTTCCAAACGCACAACGTGCTCACATCTCGCGCAGCAGTAAGCAACCACGACCGGCTGTTCAGGATTGCATACATGTGGCAAGATGTACACTGGATAGCATTGTCAATAATGGAGCTCATTTCCTAATGGGGATTGCAATAGACAGAATGTTAAGTAAAAAGAAAAGCAAAGAATTAATGAAATACAGACAGCAATTCAGTCCAAAGTCCTCCCTTCCAAACTTCCTGAATCCAAGTCACTGAAAAATAAGTCACACACTTACGCTCTGGTCACACTCCGCTCGTTCACACTCGCAAATTAAGAGATTTAAAGAGGTTTTGTTTTTTCCCCTTTTCCAGCAATACACCCTTCACCTCAATGCACTTCCAAAGGCAAGTTTGCCGTCACCAATATTGACGGAGATTGATACCAAATATAATATTTCTATGACGTTCAGAAGCTCAGAAACCATTTCCTAGGTTTCTGGTGGTTTCCCAGTTATGAAAGATACACCATCATTACTGGAAAAAGGCGAGCATCCCAAAAATGTGGTCCATGTGTTTGTGACAGTCATGTGCATTATTAAACTTGACATTAAAAGTTTGTACAGTTACACAATAGAGCTTTGGAGGGGAAATCCAGTGTAAACCAGTATGCTTGCCCTGGGCTGAGGTTTATGGCGGTTATAAAAATTCCTTGTTTGGGGGAAGCAAGAGTAGAGTTCTATGGAGGTCCCTTCCAAGTGAACAGGGGACGGAGATTTAAGACATCTCTGGCTGTCCTTTCAACATTTTTAAAACTAGGACAAAAATACATTTTGCCTGACAAAGGGAATGTCACTAGGTTTATTGCCACCTGATCTGAGCACAGCACAACGTGTGGACAAAGATCCCCAATTCCAGCGACGTGTTGCTCTCTGGGCTGACTGATGTAGTTTTGATAAGTGATCCTCCACCAGCAGGAGACTGCCACCAGAGGACTAGTAAAGCTGCTGCCATGTAGTCCAACCCTGTCCCCACAACTGATGAATAGCTCTGTACACTGTGCATTGGTAGCTTTCTGCCTATCAGTGGTGTGGGTGGGGTTATACAGAGCCCAGCATTCAGAGAATTAGATCTGCAGCAGACACAGTTAGAGTATGTGCCCACGAAGCGTTTTTCAAGAGGATATGCTGCAGAATTTCCGCAGCGTAAAGGCTTTTTTAGCGCTATGTTATCCGCCCCCCATGGTCCCCAATGTGATTACGCAAGTTCAATGCCCATGCTGCGTTTTTTTCCGCAGCGTTTTTCCGGCGGGGAAAAATCCGCAGCACGCTCATTAATTTTGCGTTTCCGCAAGCGGAATTGCCTTTGCAGTGCAATTAAAAACTCAAGGCAATTCCGCATGCGTTTATCCGGGAGAGGACATGCAGAAATGAAGCAGAAAATTTCTGCTTCATTTCCACAGCATGGGAACATAGCCTTACTCTGAACTGCACCAAGCGATCCATCACTGTAATCAGGGTCTCTGCCCCTAAATCACCCTGCTCTCAGATGGGGCAGCAAAATCCTGGTGACAAATTCACTAACCCCATCCAGCTTCAGATGCAAGTATTAGAATTGATTCTGATGCTCAAAATTAAATGTAATGGCCAGTGGCTAATGGCAGGCAATAGGTACAGCAAAGTGTGGAAAAGTTACCTGCAGGATTGTAGGGAACAAACTTCTCAGTGTCGGGGTACTGCTGCTCGTCTGTCTTATCAGAAGTGCCAGAAACCTAGTGGGGAACAGGAACCAGGTCACAAGCTTCATTTATCCAGGGTTTACCATTAGGTTCTCCATATAGGATCTGAAAAGTAGTGTTGAGCCACCCCCGTAGTGTTAGAGTTCGGTTCGTCGAACACCCGTATGTTCGCCGAACACCTTCTAACACTTAAAACCAATGGCAGGCAAACAAAAACACAAAAGGTGTCCAAAAGCTGACAAACTGCTCAGTAGACACAACTAACACATGGAAAAGTGACAAGTACAAATAGTCATGCGAAAAGAAAAGAGGTGGAGGAGTAAAAGGAGGGGGAGACACAGATATAGGCATGTCATGCCCTTCTAAAACCCCAAAAATGCGAAGCTAACACGGCCAGTCCGTTCCTGCCCGTGCGACCTCCGTGTCGCCGGGTTTGTGCCAGAGCTGCGGTGGACCCTGACGGCTAGCACCCTCTCCCAATACTGGTGCCTGTCCGCTGGTGGGTCGAGCGAGCCCCCCTGCGGTGGAGGCAGGTCTAAGCTTTTTAATTTAAATTGTCTCTCTAATTTGAATGAGTACACTTTAAATCCTTTTACAAGGATCTATTGGAGGGCAAGTCTGATGCCAGCAGCCGCGGGAATTCCAGCTCTAGTAGCATCCACTAAAGCTGCTGCAGTTAAAAAGCTTTTATAAGATCGAGCTCGGCGGTCCACCGCAAGGCGTCCTACCGCCAGTCCCAGGCCCTGTGCCTTGGGGTGCCTCCCCGATGCTCTTCACTGAGTGTCCCGGGGGCCCGATGCATTTCCTTTGAAAAAATTAAGCGTCCAAACTACAGGTGGTGCAGCTTGCTTAACAGTTGGGATAATCCGCTGACTAGCAGACACTGCTACTAGGTCCAAAGTATTTCCTGGGCTAGATACAGTTAAAAATTTGTAATTAGATACTCTCGTTGGATGCTGAGAAAGCATTCCATAGAGTCTCCTGGCACGCCATATATTATTCTCTTAAAAAGCTTGGTGTAGGGATCTAGGGGACCCTTTCATAGGCAAAATCACAGCCCGGTATCGCAATACGTCACCTAGGCTGAAGATGAATGGAACATTTTCATCACCTTTCATAATCACCAATGGGACAAGGCAGGGATGTCCTCTGTCCCCTCTCTTATACATCCTAGTAATGGAGCACCTGCTCTCATCAATTCGCCATAACCCCAATATTAGGTGGATTGAGGTGGCAGGCACAGAGTACAAGTGCTCTGCATTTGCTCATGATGTCCTAGTATATAGCACTCAATCACATATATCCATCCCTGCTGTTATGGCTGAAATAGATCACTTTGATACATGGTCAAATTTTAAAATCAATGCAGCGAAGTCTGAGGCCCTCGATGTCTCCCTCCTCAAATCCATACAGGATTCCATCCAGTCCAACTTTCCCTTTGCCTGGCCCTCACAGGGTATCAAATACTTAGGAATTCGTATTCATAGAGACCTCTCCCGTCTATGTAATCTTAATTTTGGGCCCTTTATTGAACAACTCCATACAGACCACGGTTGGCAAGTTAGAACTGTAAGATTCACTACGTGAACCACTGGTGTTTTGTGGAAAAGCACATGTACACTGTGTTCCAAATTATTATGCAAAAAGTGTTTAGGAGTGATAAGGGAAGAATTTGTTTGTCAGTTAAACTCATTGATGGTGATGTGTGTCAGGGCTCTTTATATCACTGTAAGCAATTGCAGACACCTGTGCTAATTAGTTTGGCAGGGGTGTCCAATGAAAGGCAAGACTACTTAAGAAGGCTGTCCCACATTAAGCAGCCTACATTTTCTGCCAAAATGGGAAAGAAAAAGGATGTGTCGGCTGCTGAGAAGCAACAAATTGTGGATTGTTTAGGTCAAGGCATGACTACAATCAACATTGCCAAGACACTTCATCCTGATCATCGCATAATCAAGAAGTATGTAGCTGATTCACAGTACACATGTGTGCGTGCTGATAAGGGAAAATTGAGGACTCTTTCCTACAGGCAATTACGTCAGGTTAAAAGAGCAGCGGCAAAAAAGCCTTGTCATAGCAGCAGACAAGTTTTTGAAGCTGCTGGTGCCTCCAACGTCCCCCGAACAACAAGATGCAGGGTCCTTCAGAGGTTTGCAGCTGTGCGCAAGTTATCCTGTCGACCTCCTCTATCTAATGTACACAAGCAGAAAGGGCTGCAGTGGGCCAAACAATACATGAAGACTGACTTCAAAACTGTTTTGTTCACCGATGAGTGCCGTGCAACGCTCGATGGTCCAGATGGATGGAGTGGAGGATGGCTGGTTGATGGACACCCCATGCAAACACGGCTACGGCGCCAACAAGGAGGAGGTGGAGTAATGTTTTGGGCTGGAATCATGGGGAGAGAGATTGTCGGCCCCTTTAGGATCCCTGAAGGGGTAAATATGAACTCCATAATGTATGTGGAGTTTCTCAAACAGCACTTCCTGCCATGGTTCAAGAAGAAGAACCGTGTATTCCGCAGCAAGATCATTTTCATGCATGATAATGCACAGTCTCATGCTGCACATAACATCTGCATCTCTGGCTGATATGGGCATAAAAGGGGACAAACTTATGGTGTGACCCCCATGCTCCCCTGACCTCAACCCCATTGAGAACCTCTGGAGCATCATCAAAAGGAGTGCCTATGATGGCGGGAGGCAGTTCACATCTAAGCAACAGCTCTGGGAGGGTATTCTGTCCTCATGCAAAACAATTGAAGCAGAAACCATCCAAAACCTGACAAATTCAATGGACGAGAGAGTTCAGAAGCTCCTTTCGAACAAGGGGTCCTATGTGCAAATGTAACATCACCTAGAATAAAGTTTTTTGAGCTGAAAATTGTTTGATTACAGTTTGTAATAACCGGCTAATGCTTATAATTTCAAAAATGACCATTTTTTTGCTCTTTATTAAAATGAAAAGGTTGATCGTAGAGTGTGGGGGATCTAAGAGTGTGGCAACCCAGTAGTCAGGATTATTTCGAATTCTGACAATCTGAGGGTCATGTTGCAGGTAGTGCAGCAAGAAGGCACTCATGTGTCTTGCGCATCTCGGAGCCCCAAAATTATTTTCCGGGCTAGATGCAGCAAAAAATTATTATTAATTTGAAAGCTGGTGGAGTTTAGTATAGATGGTCTAATAGAATCAGTGCTGTAAACTGCTACAAGGCCCAAATTATTTTCCAGCCAAGATACAGATAAACATGATTAGTAATTTGAAAGCTTATAACGGTTGGTGAGGTGATTTTAACAAATCATCAAGCTTTTACTCTCCCCAGCATGACACAGGGGTAGAAAAGTCGTTTCGGATCCATGATTTGTTCATCTTTATGAACGTGAATCTGTCTACATTATCAGTGGAGAGCCCCGTGCGCTTATCTGTCAGCACACCGCCAGCAGCGCTGAACACACGTTCAGACAGAACGCTGGCTGCGGGGCATGACAAGATCTCCAAGGCGTAAGTGGCAAGCTCCGGCTATTTATCCAGATTGGAAGCCCAAAAAGAGCAAGGGTCCAGTGACACAGTCATGGCTTCAATGTTTACTTGGATATACTCCTGTACCATCGTCTCTAGGCGTTGACTATGTCAGACTTCTTGTCTCCTGTGGCCTTGCAAAGGATGGGCTAAAAAAGTGGTGAAATGATTCCGCAAAATTGATGTTACCAGCAGATACTGTGTTTATGTTAAGTTTTGAGTGCTGAACACTCGACGGTCCCACGGTTGGCAAGTTGGAACTGTGAGACTCACTACGTGCACCACTAGTGTTTTGTGGAAAAGCACATGTAAGATTCTGAAACAGTCTCTGCTGATACTCCAGCATGCGTGCATCTCTTTCTATGGCAGGAATAATTTCTGCAAATTTACTTTTGTACCGGGGATCTAAGTGTGGCAACCCAGTAGTCAGGATTATTTCTAATTCTCACAATTCAAGGGTCATGTTGCAGGTAGTGCAGCAAGAAGGCACTCATGTGTCTTGCGCACCCAGGAGCACCAAGTCCCTGTTGTGTTGGTGGCGAGGTAACAATCATGCTTCCTTCCTCTGCCCTCTCCCCCCAACCTCGCACAACAGAAATGTGATCAAGGTCTCCCTCATCTGATGAGTCTTCCATCAGTTCGTCCTCCACTCCTGCACCTTCCTCACTAGTTTGGCTGCTACCATGCGCCCTGGTAAAACCATCTCCCCCACCCTCACATGCCTGCCGCCTTGGTGCTGCCGACCATCTGGACCTTGCAGATGTTAGCCCTTCCTCATGCAACTCCTCCTTCTCTACTTCCTCCACCTCCTCTTCTGCCACCACCTGACTCCGAATTCTGTTTAACATGTGCTCCAGCATGTAAATCACCGGAATAGTCATGCTGATAATGGCATCGTCAGCAATAAACATCTTCGCCATTTCAAAACTGTGCAGAAGGGTGCATAGGTCCCTGATCTGAGACCACTCCTCCAGCGTGATTTGCCCCACCTCTGGATCTCGTTGGCCCAGGCTATACGTCAGAACGTATTGCACCAGGGCTTGTCGGTGCTGCCACAGTCGCTGCAACATGTGCAGAGTTGAATTCCACCGGGTAGGCACATCGCATTTTAGCCGGTGAAGTGGCAGGCCCAACGACTTCTGTAGAGATGTAAGTCGCTGAGCTGCGGGATGCGAATGGCGGAAGTGAGCACACAGCGACCGTGCCCTCTGCAGAAGGCCATCTAGTCCGGGATAGTGGGCTAAAAGTTGCTCGACAACCAGGTTCAACATGTGAGCCATACAAGGCACGCGTGTGACATTGCCTCGGCAAAGGGCCGCACCCAGGTTTGCAGCATTGTCGCACACGACTTTCCCTGGTTTCAGGTCCAGTGGAGACAACCATTCATGAAATTGGTTCTCCAGAGCTGACCACAACTCCTCAGCTGTGTGACTCACATTTCCCAGACATTTCAAAGTAAAAACCGCCTGATGACGTTGAGCCCTGCTGCCAGCATAGTAAGGAGGTGTGCAGGATCCCTTCTGCGCAGTTAGAAAGCTTGTGGAATGACCAGACAGGCTTTGGGTGCAGGTGGAGGACCGAGAGGAGGTTGAGGAGGCAGAAGCAGTGGAGGAAATTCGAGATAAAGAGGATTGACGCACAACTCATGGGGGCGGCAAGACTTGGACAGCAGCCCCTTGTCCTGCTGTCACCATAGTTACCCAGAGCCCAGTCAGCAACATGTAACGCCCCTGTCCATGCCTACTCGTCCAAGTGTCTATGGTGAAATGCACCCTGTCACACACACAGTTTCTCAAAGAAGCTGTGATGTTGTGTGCGACATGCTGGTGGAGGAGTGCAGGCACACCTTTCTTTGAGAAGTAGTGCCGACTGGGCATCTGGTACTGGGTCACTGCGACAGACATAAGGTCTCGAAAATCCTCTGTCCACCAGGCGGAAAGGCAGCATTTCTGTAGCCAAAAGCTTGCAGATGGTGAAATTCAACCTCTTAGCTTTCTCATGGCTAGGAGGAAATGGTCTTTTACTTGTCCACATCTGAGGGACTGAGGGCTGGCTGTTGTGCTTAGACGAGGTTGAGAAGGGTGTCCCCGGCAAACTGCCGGTCCGTGAGGAAGATGCAGGCGGACATGTTAGGTTGCCTTGATCCAAAGGTGGTGCTATCGATGTCGGACAGCGCTGAACACCAGCTGGTGTTTCCACCTCCAAAGAAAATGATGACCTGCCAATCACGCTGGCTGTTGCAGGTAAAGAGGTGGCAGGTCTGCGTCCCAAAACAGGTGTGACTGCTGTCCCCCCAGTCACAGAGGATGAAGAGGCCGCGGATGCACAAGATGTGGCAGACGGCGGTTGGCCCGGCCGGCTAGGCCGCATTGTAGCACAGTGAGCTTCCCACTGCAATTTATGCTTCATATCCATGTGCCGGTTCATGCATGAAGTGCTCAAACTATGTATTTTTTGGCCTCTACTTAGCTTTTGCTGACAAATGTTACAGATAACACAAGTTGGGTCATCCTCATCGATCTGAAAAAATGCCCAGGCTATGCAAGGCTTAGCACCCATGCGACCTGAAGAGCCACCACGACTTGTGGTCAGAGGCAGAGTTGTGTTTGAGGATGCAGTTGTTGACGTGCTTCCAGTACTACGTCTGTCCAGGAAGGCGCAACCTGACCTCGTCGTCATTAGCATCCTCCTCCACCTCCTCTGCTGACCTCAGACTGGCTAACTGTGGGTTGACAGTAAGTGGGATCTCCAACCTCATCATCACCACCCTGTGTGTTATCACACCCGTCGTCCTCAGAGCCAACCTCTTCCTGCCCTGACAAAAAACTAAAGTTGTCGCTCCAATCAGGTATACGAGTCTCATCATCATCTTCCTCATTGTCTCCACCAACAGGAGTTACAGTTTGGGAACGAGGGTCTACATTATGGTCAGAACCTTCTGCCTCTGGTCCTGGATCCGACTCAAAGATTCTGGGCATCAGTGCAGATCATTTCCTCGTCTGGATTCACAGAAGCTCTGGAGCCGACCTCTGATTCCCAGGCTATAGTATGAGTAAACAGCTCTGCAGACTCCACCATCTGTGTTACCCCATATTAAGACGGGCAGCTGGAGACTTGGGAGCTGTGAGGAAGCAAGTGCGATTGGGGTGACACCTCTGAGGACTGGAGTATTTGTGATGTTGAAGTTGAGGTGGAGGAGAGCCCACTTGAAGGAGCACTTGATATCCGCTGAAGCACCTGCTGTTTTTGTGCCTCATCTGGAATTTGTAGCGATTGGCGTGGCCGTAAGAAAGGGATCTTCTCACATTGTCCGCTAAAAGAAGTAGACATCTTAGTTTGGCTGGAAGATGGTCTTTCTTATGCAGATGTTACTGTTACTTTAACACCTACCCCATGGATACAACCTTTCTTTCCCTTCCCAACATGCCTATTCCCCTTTCCACAAGCAGCAGGCCTTTTGACACTCATTTTGGTGGTTAACTAATTGACAACTCTGGAGTTGTTTGCACAAAAAACAATGAATGGGAACCGAGCAGAGCTGAGTGGCCAAACTGTGGTATTAGCCCAAAAGTATTGGCTGGGTTAGATGCAGAAAAAAATTATTTTGAATTTGCAACCTGGTGGAGGTAAGTATAGATGGACTAATAGAATGATGCTATGCCCAAAAGGTTTTCCTTCACTAGGTGCAGTAAAAAAATTTGCATTCCATACACAGGTGGTGTAGCTTGCAACACAGATAGGCTACTCCACTGACTAACACACTGCAAGAGGCCAAAAAGGATTTGCTTTGCTAGATTTAGCCAAATGCTGTGAAAAAAACTTGCACAGCACTAGTACAGACCTGCCTGGCAAAAAGTGATAGGAACTGATGTAACCTAGTCCTCAAAAGGACTGCAATCACAACTATTCCCTACTCCCAAGCTATCTGTAGATTTGTGCGAAAATTGGCTTGGATTTAACACAAAGTATAGCGCACACAGCAACAGCAGTGCCGTCTAACACGCAGCTGCAGCAGTGAGAAAATGGTGGTGACGGGGAAAATGGCTGGGTCTTATAGGGCAAGGACATGTGACATACACTGCCAATGACACATGCCCTTGCTTGTGTGAAAAAAAGCAGTTCGCTCCGTGTGCGCTGCTGATCGGCTGACAGATTCCCGCATTTACAGTAGGGAGGTGCAAAGAGAAAAAAAAATGGAGATCTTCATTATTTATGCAGAGATCCATCCCCTGCCCCTCCCCCCACCCCGCTGTACACTCAAACTGCGTATTAACATTAATTTTCAGCATTACTGAGAAAAAATCCAGTTATGATTTTGGTGCACGAACAGTTATCGAACATAACCTCGAACAGCCGAATTTTTCTCAAATTGTTCGTGTTCGCCGAACGGCTCGAACACCGCCCAAAACAGCTCGAAGTTGAGATTGGCGAACAGTTCGAGTCGAACACCGCTCCTCTCTACTGAAAAGGAGTCAGCCAAGTCCTTGTGGCATAGCTGTGGCCTGGCCATACACTATTTGGCTAGCAGCCATCTCTCCCAACATACAGATGAGTTCTCATGTGTTCTGTGGGGAGGAGGGTAATCGCCTGCCTCTAAGCAATTTGTGCCTAGAGAACAAGGAGCGGGTATTTGAACTGAACATTTGTTAGGGCAGCTAGATTAGCCATATATTAGCCCACTTTAATCAAACAGAAAACAATGGGACTTGTAATTGTGGTGCCCCTGATGGTTCAGTCACCACAGAGATAGTGCACCTCACCCAGAGGTGTGGAGTCTCCTTCTCTCAGGTGAGGAGTGTTAGAACCTTGCTCTTAGGTTTTTTCCTTTGCTGGTCACATGACCTTGTTGGCCTATATTATCCTGCTCCGCCCTTCTGGCTTTGCTGGACTTCATTGTATAACTACTTTCTAGCTAGCCTGTGCTCTGTATCTAACTGTTAGTTTGCTTGGTCTACGGACCTCTATGTTCTATATATTTTGTTTGTTCGTCTGTCTGCTACTATTTCTGTTAGGAGGTGTCCCATTTTCCTCCCAGTCCTTAGTACTTGTAGGGATTCCTTCCCCACATCTATAGGTCTCCGTACAGACTAGCTTAGGACTTTAGCAGGTCTGATCGCAGGATCAGGTTCCCTGTTACATCGTAGGGATTCAGCTGAGTTGTATCGTAGGGACAGATCTCCTCTCTTTCCTTAGCTCTGGTAGCAGAACATAACAAGGAGGGAGTGCTGCCCAGAACCCCAACACCCGCATTCAACACTACACTGCTCCAGGCCGGCTGGAGGGGCAACATGCATGAGCGCAACTGCTGAGCCCTGTCCCAGGCTGGAGTAGGGGGAACCCAGAGGTAGGGGGAACCAGTAGTGGGTGTGGGTGGAGGAAGTAGTTTAAGGGAGCACTATAGTAGTAGGTATATAAAGGGGAGCCATTTTAGGGTGGCAGGAGAGTTCGGTAGAGGAGTCAGTGGAGAACAGTCAGGGATCAGAGTCTCTTTAGGAGCTCTGCTCCACAAGCAGGGCCCAGTGCTAGAGGCCCAGGAGGGGAGCAGAGGAGTAGGCTCCGATCTAAGGAAGGGATCCTAGCGGGTACGGCGAGTGCAGGACGGCACTCGTATGCCCCGCATCTGTCAGAAGACAGGGATCGTAAGCCGCATGAAGGGGACGGACCCCTGGTCCAGCCGTGTAACTCCAGGTCTTGGCTGGGAGGCTTCTGGCTTATATAGTCAGTTGCTGAAGCCTCATTCTAATCCCCGTGAGGGACAAGCAGGTCCGGGAACTCCAACGTACAGGAGGGGCTTCAGAGCACCCAAATGGGATTGAGAGTGGGAAGCACAGGGCAGGAGGGAGACAGACCCAGTGTGAAGACTGTCTAGCTAGGAACACAGAAAGTGGAGTTCTGTCAGGTGCTCCTAATCTACCTGAGGAAGTGCTGAACCCCTGCCTGGTGAACGCAGCGCGACGTGGGGAGGCTGACAACTGTACAGTGCACCAATGGAACTGTCATAAGAACTGTGAGAAAAGACTCGGATGACTGCATCGCACTGCCTCTGTCCATTCTTTATCTGCGCCATCTTTCCCTCCCTGCACTACAACGCCCAGTGCAACTTTCACTGCCTTACACTGCCCAGGAGCAAGCTCTACCTGTGGAGAGCCACACCATCCCTGCTGCCGTAACATCAGCTCCAGAGGACTGCTCCGCAGTGGCAGCTCCCTTTGGCTGCATTCCACAGGTGGCGTCACAAACACTTTCCCCAGATCCTCCAATATCTTCCCCTTTTTACTGACCGCCCTGGGTCACGGACCGGGCCAGCCACGGTGATATCCCCTATACCGGCATCCATAGGCCCAGCTGCCAGGGGGCGCGTCAGCTCTGGAGTCATGAACAAGATAAGTGACCAACCCGTTATCGGTGGGTGAAGTGTGCCTAAAGAACTGTGTAATGATACTGAATGTGGTGCCCGCCCCAGAAGAACGGGCGCCATTATGTGCGTGATCAAAGACAACAGTATGGAACCTCCCATCGTGGGCCGGGTCCCAGAATGGCGCCAAAAGCATACCCTGCCCCTTGCAACTGTGACTGTCCGCATAGATGTGTCCGTCAAGGCAGGGAGGACGTCACAAGGAGTGACCGACAGCAGATTGCCATGGGACCGCCCCCGAAAGAGGAGGAGGAGGAGGAGGAAAGAAGGAATGGAGACAGGGTGTGGTCTTAACCAGTCTAGACAGACCGCACCCGGCAGACAACATGGACGGAAGTCAGGATCAAGCCTCCGCCTCTGGCCTGCTGCCGTGGCAAGCGACCCCCCTCACCCTGGAGGGAGAAGCCAGTAAGTTATCCCCGGAGGACGCGGAGTTCCTCCAGAGTGAGATTCTGGAGCTGAGCCAACAAGTGGACCGGGCCCAGCAAGCAGCAGTTACCAAGTGGAGGAGCGAGCTGTTGGAGAAGTTTGCAGCACGGTGTAGAGCAGCACAGGATGGCAGCAGCGGCAACCCAGCGGAACCCGCTGAATACCAGGAGGCCGTGTGCAGCACAGGAGCAGGTGGGAAGAAATCCCCTGTCCCGGGCGCTGCAAGCGCCGACCTGCTCCTGGGCTTCCTACACCAACACTCTCCGTACCCCGCCATGCCCTCCCTGGAGCAGCTGCTCAGCCCGGAACCTCCACCCCCGGGCACTGACTGAGGACCTTCCACTTGTTGCCCTCCCGGAACCTCCACTCCCGGGCACTGAAGTCAGGAACCTTCTGCTGGGTTCCCTCGCGGAGCCTCCACCTCCGGCACCTGAGTGGGTGTACGGCGCGCCGGGCTTCGATTGGTCCACCCGGTTTGAGGACCAGCAGCCGTGCACGCTAGTGTTGATCGAGCACTAACATGCTCGGGTGCTCAAATCTCGGGCCGAGCTGGCCGTGATACTCGGGTGCTCGACCCGAGCAACGAGCCCAATGTTAGTCTATGGGAGACCTGAGCATTTTTGGCACGGCACTGACGGCAGTCTTTTAAAACATTCAAAAATGAAACTGAAACTGCTTTCCTGTGAAATATGTTAAGGAACTTCCTTTCCAGGGTAAAGACATGTGTATAAGGTAAAATAAATAACCCCCCCAAAAAAATACTCCTCCACACCTTGGGCTATGTTAACAAGTAGCATTTTTTAGACGTTTTTGCACTTTTGTATTGCTTTCAACCGTGACAAATGCATTCACCGGGAAATGTCATTTTAACATTTTACAACCTTATCTGACCATGTGCTGTGTGACACATGCATACAGTGCTGAAAATACATGGGAACAGCATGGGGAATACCCCTGGAAGCATCTCTGACACCCAGGTCACTGCCTAAAAGTGTGCCCATCAGAAATGATCCTTGCCGCGTCAGAAGATGCAGACTTGCAACTATCCCCGTGCAAGTTCTTGTCCCAGGGTATTGTTCAATTGTACCTCCCCCATTCCTTGCAATGCAAGCGCAAGTATGCAGCCTGCCACCCACCCACCCCCAGGCTGCAATACCATACTGCTTGCTTGCTTTCACTTGAAATTGGGCCTTTTAGGCATATGGAGGCGAAATCTGGCCACCACGTCATGGCTGCGTTGGCGGCCTGGAATCCATACTCCGTCCCCAGCCGCCAGGTAGCCGGGCATCCACACTGGGTCCCCAGCCGCCCCGCGGCCGGGTGTCCACACACGGTCCCCAGCCGCCTGGGGGCAGCCAGGTGTCCATAAACGTTCCCCAGCCGCCCCTATTTCTCCTGTCAACTTCCCCCCCCACACTTTTCTTAGCCCAGCCTGCTTTAGGGCAGCATTGGACGAGACCACCAGAGAACCAGACTCCTCTGGTAGGCCCTGGCTTCTCCATCAGGGGAGTTGAGAGTGCCAAGGTGAGGAGCATGATGATGATGAAAGTTAGCATCTGCTTTGTTTTCTTGGAATGCAAGCATAAGTGTGCAGCCTGCCACCCACCCACCCCCAGGCTGCAATGCCATACTGCTAGCTTGCACTTGAAATGGGGCCTTTTAGTTTGGAGGAGGCCGAATCTGGCCACTACCTCATGGCTGCTTCGGCAGCGAGGTATTCAAACTCAGTCCCCAGCCGCCCCTATTTGTCCCTCTGTGCCTTATACATAAGATTAAGCGCGTATGCCAAAACATTACCTGTGCCCTCCCCAGTGCATTTAGTGGGAAGGACAGCCTATTCCGCTGTAGTGTGTGCATGCCAAACCCCTGTTCATAGTACATGCAAAGATGCCTCCCACCCTGCACCTGTCGTTGCAGACTTGCAACTATACCCGTTCAAGTCCTTGTCCCAGGGCAGTGTTCAATTGTACCTCTCCCATTCCTTGCAATGCAAGCGCAAGTATGCAACCTGCCACCCACCCACCCCCAGGCTGCAATACCATACTGCTTGCTTGCATAAACGGTCCCCAGCCGCCCCCATTTCTCCTGTCAACTTCCCCCCACACACTTTTCTTAGCCCGGCCTGCTTTAGGGCAGCATTGGACGAGACCACCAGAGAACCAGACTCCTCTGGTGGGCCCTGGCTTCTCCATCAGGGGAGTTGAGAGTGCCAAGGTGAGGACCATGATGATGATGATACAAGTTAGCATCTGCTTTGTTTTCTTGGAATGCAAGCGCATGTATGTAGTAGCGGCTAGGCCTGAGGTGGTCAGCGTTTTGGCGCATATCCTACCTCCTCCGAGGATTTCTGGATGTTTTCCTGCTACTATCACAGTTCTATGACTCCCATTAAAACAAAGCTTCAGGTGATAAATGATGGATGAGGTAGTGGCAAGGGAGAAGGAGCAGGAGGAACAGGGACCATTCACATCAATATCAGGCCAGTCAACCACATATGTCTTGTAGGATATGTTTCTGTAACAAAAAGGAGCAGTTTGGCTACACAGTTATAGGGCATACAGTGAGTGCAATGCCTACCAAAAATTTTGAGGCACTCCAATGCCCCTTGGAAATGACATGGAGGTCAGAGGGCCTTAACTAAACAGTTTTTTCCATTTATACCAACTGGGTCTCCTGTACACTGTTAGCCTAAGCAGTGAATGGAAGGCTTTCCAAAAATTATGAGGAACTTGCAATGCCCCTTACAAGAGCCATGCAGCACAGCATATTACAAACATAAGTCCCATTATTGGGGAGTGGGTCTCCCATAGTATTTGCTTATGCCTTCCAAGCAAAAGCTTCAAAAAATTAGGAGGAAATGCAGAGCCCGTTCAAAGACTCGTGGAGGTCCCAGTAGCTTAACAAGAAGGTTTTAATGCCCCTCAGAAGAGACGTGGAGGTTAGAGTGGTATAACAAGATGCTTTTAATGCCCCTTACAAGAGCCAGACAGTACAGCATCTTAAAAATAGTATTCCCATTATTGGGGAGTGGGTCTCCCACAGTCTTTGCTTATGCCTTCCAAGCAAAAGCTGACAAAAATAAGGACGGAGGAACTTTCAATAATGGCAACACGGACCACGGTCACCCTGGTGGTATAGTGGTGGTGGAGGCTGAGGATAAGGAGAAGAACATAAAACAGCCGAAATGAGGAAGCGTATACCCATGTGTGGGTGTGAAGTGGTGCATGGGAATACACCTCCCGAAATAACACCGTGGATTTGACTTTATGTTACTCTGCTGTCATTTGGTGGTGATGAGAAGTCTGGCCCAATCTAGCCCTTGTTCATTTTGATAAGGGTCAGCTTGTCAGCATTGTCAGTTGACAGGTGAGTGTGCTCATCAGTTATAATTACCCCAGCGGCACTAAAAACAAGCTCCAATAACATGCTAGCGGCAGGGCAGGCCAGGACCTCCAAGGCGTACAGAGCGAGTTCATTCCAAGTGTCCAGCTTGGATACCCAATAATTAAAAGGCACGAAGGACGCTGGTACGGTCGGCAAGGTACTCCCTTACCATCTTTTGAAACTTTCCACTCCTTGTGAGAGTACCCCACGCCTCAGGGTCTGAGAAAACTGTCCCAGAACGTTGCCAGTGTTCCCCTGCCTCTACTAGATTGGAGTTGCCTCTCTCTCGCTTGTACGCTTTGGTTGGTGAACGAACTGTGACCTCTGCTGCTAGCGTGTTCAGATGGGAATTTTTTTTTTTTTTAACAGTTCTGCAGCAAGGGCCTTCTGGTACAGGCCCATTTTTGTAGACCTCTCCACCTCAGAAATAAGACAGTGAAAGTTCTCCTTGTAGCGGGGGTCTACAAGTGTCACCAACCAGTAATGACTGTCACCCAACATTTTGACAACGCGAGGGTCACAGTTAAGGCAGCGCAACATAAAGTCAGCCATGCGTGCTAGACTGGTAATGGGCAAGATTTCCTTGTCCTCACCAAGATGACGACTGACCATACTCTCCTCCTCCCCCCTGTCCTCAGGCCACCCACGCTGAACCGACGGTATAACACTTGTACAGGTACTACCATCTACAGCGCTTGATAGCAGCTCCTGTTCCTCCTCTCCCTCTGTCCCCCAATGCACGTTGGGATGAGATGAGGCTGGGCTGTGTGTAATCGCCCACTACGGCTTCTTGATCCATCTCATCATACTCTGGCTGCAATGCCTCCTCTTTAATTCTCTGCAGAGAGCGTTGCAAAAGACAGACAAGTGGGATGCTGACACTAATGATGGCGTCATCGCCACTCACCATCTTGGTGGCCTCCTCAAAGTTTGTCAGGATGGTACATATGTCAGACATCCAGGTCCACTCCTGAGGTCTTATGTGTGGAGTCTGACCTGAACATCGACGGCCTTGTTGTATCTGGTGCACCACAACTGCTCTCTTCTGCTCACAAATCCTTTGCAACATGTGGAGGGTAGAGTTCCAACGTGTGGGGACATCACACACCAGTCGGTGTGCTGGAAGCTGCAAACGCTGCTGCAACACAGCAAGGGCGGCGGAAGCTGTAGCAGACTTGCGAAAATGAGCTGACAGGCGGCGTACTTTCACGAGCAGATCTGGCAACTCGGGGTATGATTTAAGAAACCGCTGAACCACGAGGTTAAGCACATGAGCCAGGCATGGTACGTGTGTGATCTCACCTCAGAGCCGCCACCAGGTTACGGCCATTGTCACACACGACCATGCCGGGATGTAGGTTCAGCAGTCTCAGCCACAGATCTGCCTGCTCTTTCACAGCTGTCCACAACTCACAAGCAGTGTGAGGTTTATCACCTGAGCTTATGAGTTTCAGCACAGCCTGTTGCCACTTGGCGGAGGCAGTACTGCAGTGCTTCCAGCTTGTAACTGATGTGGTGATATCTGAGATGGAGATGGAGGCTGAACAGGAGAAGGAGATGGAGATGGAGGCTGAACAGGAGGAGGAGATGGAGATGGAGGCTGAACAGGAGGAGGAGATGGAGATGGAGGCTGAACAGGAGGAGGAGATGGAGATGGAGGCTGAACAGGAGGAGGAGATGGAGATGGAGGCTGAACAGGAGGAGGAGATGGAGATGGAGGCTGAACAGGAGGAGGAGATGGAGGCTGAACAGGAGGAGGAGGAGGAGATGGAGACGGAGACTGAACAGGAGGAGGAGGAGGAGGAGACGGAGGAGGAGGCTGAACAGGAGGAGGAGCTGGAGATGGAGGAGGAGGTTGAACAGGAGGAGGAGCTGGAGATGGAGGCTGAACAGGAGGAGGAGATGGAGGCGGAGGAGATGGAGGAGGAGGCTGAACAGGAGGAGGAGATGGAGATGGAGGAGGAGGAGATGGAGGAGGAGGCTGAACAGGAGGAGGAGATGGAGGAGGAGGAGATGGAGATGGAGGAGATGGAGGAGGAGGCTGAACAGGAGGAGGAGATGGAGATGGAGGAGGAGATGGAGGCGGAGGAGGAGATGGAGGAGGAGGAGGAGCTATACACTATGGGGGCAACTATGACTGACATAGGGCCCGCAATCCTCGGTGTGGGGAGGATGTGTTCCGTCCCAAGGTCCGACTGGGTCCCGGCTTCCACTATGTTTACCCAGTGTGCCGTCAGAGAGATGTACTGTCCCTGGCCACAAGCACTTGTTCATGTGTCTGTTGTCAGGTGGACTCTCCCAGTAACTGCATTGTTGAGGGCACGGCAGATGCTTTGGGACACGCGCTTGTGTAGTGCGGGGATGGCACACCGGGCAAAATAGTGTCGGCTGGGGACCGAGTACCGAGGGACGGCCACCGCCATAAGATTGCGGAAGGATTCCGTCTCCACCAGCCTAAAAGGCAGCATTTCCAACGCAAGCAGTCGTGAAATGTGCGAATTTAGGACTGTGGCCTGTGGGGCGTTAGCTGCGAATTTCCGCTTTCGTTCAAAGGTCTGGGATATGGACAACTGAACGCTGCGGTGGGACGTGGACGTGGATGCTGTTTCTTGAGAAACTGCCATAACAAGTGAAGACTGAGAGGAGGGGGAATCTTTACATGCAGTATGGACAAGGGATTGCCTTGCACACACAACAGGGGGTTCTATTGCACGCACAACAGTAGAAGAAGCAGTGGTGACACCCGCTGACACTGGTCGTGGACCCTGGGTTTCGCCCCACAAAGTCGGGTGCTTTGCTGCCATGTGCCTGATCATGCTGGTGGTGGTCAGGCTGGTAGTTTTGTCACCCCTGCTGATGCTGGCATGGCAGGTGGAACATATGACCTTTTTGGGGCTATCAGCAGAGTCTTTAAAAAAATTCCAGACTCTGGAAGACCTACCGCTTGTACTGGCAACGTCCCTCGTGTTGGTGTTACGGGGAACGGTTGCCCGCCTTCTGTCTGCGGCCACCACACTGCTTCTTCCTGCCTGTTGAGGTACTCTGCCTCCCTCCCCCTGTGTGCTGCTGGCCTCACTCTGCATGTCCTCCTGCCACGTTGGGTCAGTTACTAGATCATCCACCACCTCCTCCTCTTCCACTTGCGCACCACGATGCTCCTCCTCACTTCCTGGCAATTGTGTCTCGCCATCGTCCACCTCTTGTGACAAATTGGCAGCGTCGACTTCCTCTGGCCGTGGCTGTTCAAATATTTGGGCATCGCTACATGGGATCTCCTCTTCCACCACAAGCGTATCAGGCGAGGGGCACAAATATGGAAATGGACCAGTGAACAGCTCTTCAGAGTGTCCAAGTGTGGGATCAATTGCTGTCTGACGACACTCAGCATGGTGGGAGGAAGGAGCATCAGGGTGAGGAGGAGTATGCGGTCGAGACTCACGGCTACTAAGAGCTGACCGTGTGGAAGACAGAGCGGAGGTGGTGGTGCCCATGTAACTGGAAGTATTATCTGCTATCCAATTAATAACCTGTGCACACTGATCAGTTCTCAATACTGGTGTTGTTCTGTGCTTCCCTAATAATTCGGTCAAGAAGTGGGAGCGAGAAGATGTGACGTTGGTTGTGGCACGTTTTCACCTTGGCCACGGCCCCGTCCTCTGCACGAACCATCACCAGAACGTCCAGTTCCACGTCCCTTGCCACGCGCCTTGCCCATTGTAAAGGAAGTAAAATAGCTTACACTCACACTATCAATGGAAAAAGGGTAATAAAAAGTAGATTAGATCCGTGGAAGAGGAAAACCACAGTTCTATTTCTCTGGCCTACACCCGACTCTTTTAAACAATCTGAACAATCAGGGAGAAACTATTACTGTTTTTCTTTACGTAAAAACTACTAAAACCTGAATAATAGAGATTTTTTAGCGTGGGATGGCAAAACCACAGTTATTGTTTACTGGGGTATACCATACTTTTTTAAATAGATATAATTGCGGCTGAACAGTGAGCGACACACTCAAACCTTTTTTTTTTTTTTTTTAGATACAAATGGGCAAAAGTGGATAATACAGAGGTTTGAACCGTGGAAGTGCAAAACACTTCTGTTTCTCTAGCCTACACCTGACTATTTTCAACAGATATATTTGTGTCTGAAAAATCAGACACGCTTTTTTTTGGGGGGGGGGGGGGGGACAAAAGGTTAATAAGATGGGTATTTGTACAGTGTGAAGGAGGAAAAAAAAAAAAAAAGGATTTTTCCTGTCCCCTGAGACCTGGAGCTAAGTCCAGCAATTTCAGCAACAGGAGCACACAGGACTGTAATGCAGCGTTTGCTGGTATAACCACTGTCTCCTATACAGCCTGCCTGCCTGGTATCTGGGATGGATATTAGTCCTGAGAAGGACTGTTTGTTTGCTTTTGCAGGCTTTACAGACCCTACACTAACTATTTCGCAGTTTATATCTCTCCCTAAATCAGCAGCGCTGTCTCTGCACTGTCTGATCCGGAGCGACTGTGTCCAAGATGGCGGCGCCCGGTTTTAAATACTCGAGGTGACGCTGTGCGGCCAACCAATCACTGTAATGCCCACAAACAACATGGCTGCGGCATTACAGTGACTGGCTGGCAATCCCTGCATGTTCATTGGCTCTGTAAAGAGCGCCAAACATACAGGGCGGAGACCCGAGCTCCCGCCCGAGTAACCCGGAAATGCTCGGTGCTCGCTGAACATCCCGAGTAGTGAGATGCTCGGGCGAGTACTGAGCAGTGTCGAGCATGCTCGCTCAACACTAAAAATGACCTCTTGAACAAATTGAAGTTTAATAACAATAGGACAAATTTCATCAGAATTTCTTCCTTTGTTTTTATATTATAAAATACTCATCTGAAGACTTAATACAGATACATCGATACAATCAGACACTGATACAATCAGAATAAAAGTCATCCCAATTTCTATTATGGACATATTGATACGATCAAATGAAATGAACTTTGAGGAAATAGACGTCCGCAAGCGTTTGCTGGTGCGGAAGCAGTGACATAGCCAGATGGCATTTGTCACGATGAAAGGAAGTTCTGCATCGATCTAAGTGTAGGTTGGACGAGGTAGCACATGAAACAGGCAGATCTGTCTGTAAACCAAACAAATGACAAACTACGAACAAACACTATTAACAACTCATAGCAACAAACTCGTAGAGACTACATTATAAGATGCAATGCAATATACCAGTCTCCTTCCCTAGATATAAAAGACATATTAATACTGTGAGATCGCAGTGCAGCCAAGACATCTCTGTGAGAAAAAGATCCTATTGGAAGAATGAGACGAGTCCCTGCATGATTATATGATCGCAACATAATACGCCTGCAACGCACCCGAGTCACTCGATTGGATGACAGAAGGGGGGGGGGCGCACAAGAGGGGGCACCAACTTTCCTATAAAGTCACGCTGGTTTAGCCGCCAGACGCTGCCGGCAACCCTGCCGATAAGTTTATTACAAAACTATCGTACTATCAAACCAAAAAAAGATCATAGACTGTGAGCCCCTGATGACCATGAGAGTCTCATATAAGAATGATGAAACGCGTAGGGCTGAGCATTTCTATAGAAAGTCCTACAAGAGATGATTAGCCAGGCTACCTCAATATAAAGCTCCTAGATCAGGAGAAACAAGCACCGCACCGGTATATGACGGCAGCACTATAAAGCCGTTCTGAAGAGAATAGCACAGGACATGGTAAAATGAATATTATTAATGCCATTATCAGACTGCAGACTCAATGAGGAGAAATGAGATGGCATGATTTCTAATAGCCAGAGGCCAAATTGAAAAGGGAGTTATACATATAAATAAAGAGATACCCCTAGGAATTGTGACTAATCCCTGGCCTCCCAACAAGACAATATATATAAATGGTTAGCCGGTGAGATAAATTAAAACCATTCACAATAGTCCTATGTTTAGGATAATTTTAGGAAATTTGTGACGGATTTTGGACACTTAAAATCTTTTTAAAATATTGAATAAAGGTTATTTTTTATATTTTACTCCCATTGGATTTGACTGTGAAATACTGCAGAATTATCTTGGAGCATATTTATACTACACTGCTCAAAAAAATAAAGGAGACACTCAAATAACACCTCCTAGATCTGAATGAATGAAATATTCTCATTGAATACTTAGTTCTGTACAAAGTTGAATGTGCTGACAACAAAATCACACAAAAATCATCAATGGAAATCAAATTTATTAACCAATAGAGGCCTGGATATGGAGTAAACCCCAAAATTAAAGTGGAAAAACACTACAGGCTGATCCAACTTTGATGTAATGTCCTTAAAACAAGTCAAAATGAGGCTCAGTATTGTGTGTGGCCTCCACGTGCCTGTATGACCTCCCTACAACGCCTGGGCATGCTACTGATGAGGTTGCGGATGGTCTCCTGTGGGATCTCCTCCCAGACCTGGACTAAAGCATCCTCCAACTCCTGGACAGTCTGTGGTGCAACGTGACGTTGGTGGATGGAGCCAGACATGATGTCCCAGATGTGCTCAATCTGATTCCGGTCTGGGGAATGAGCGGGCCAGTCCATAGCTTCAATGCCTTCATCTTGCAGGAACTGCTGACACTCCAGCCACATGAGGTCTGGCATTGTCCTGCATTAGGTTTCACCCAGGGCACCAGCATAAGGTCTCACAAGGGGTCTGAGGATCTCATCTCGGTACCTAATGGCGGTCAGGCTACCTCTGGCGAGCACATGGAGGGCTGGTAGGTCCTTTCACAAGCATTTTGGTCGTACTATCACTTCTGGTCGGCCTGGGCTCGCGTCATTGTCGTGCACCAGCTGTGCCAAGGCCTGCATTTTGTCATGGTAGCGTAAGACATTCAATGACTGACACTCCAGGGGAGGCCAAGTCCCCTTCCCAGACCTCCTTCACCAGAGCCAGGCGCCCCGCGCACGCAAGTCGTACAGGAGCTCAAAAGGGAGAACCCCGTTGAGGCCCGTGGAACCTCCCGGTAGGCAAGGAGCAGGTGTGGGAGGTACCGCGCCCAGTCGTGCCCCTAGGAGTCAACCAACATCTTAAGCATCTGCTTCAGAGTGCCAGTTCGCACAGGCCATTGGTCTGTGGGTGGTATGGGCTGGTCACCAGATTTTGCACCTGTATTTGCTTACAGAGGGTCTCCATCAGCTGCGACATGAACTGGGTTCCCCGGTCGGTGAGCATTTCCTGGGGAAAACACACTCTGGAGAACATCTTCAGTAAGGCGATAGCCACCTTGTCTGCCCAAATGGATGACAAGGCTACCGCTTCCGGGTACCGGGTGGCATAGTCTACTACCATCAGTATGAAGCGTTTCCTTGAGCTGCTGGGAGTGGCCATCGGGCCAGCCAAATCCACAGCCACCCTCCTGAAAGGCTCTTCGATGATGGGCAGAGTTACCAGTGGGGCTTTGGGCCACCGCCCCACCTTCCCCACCCTCTGACAGGTGTAACACGAACGGCAGTAGACAGTTACCTCAGCCCCCAACCTTGGCCATTAGAAATGCTGGGCTAGCCTGGCCTTGGTCTTATGGATCCCTAGATGTCCAGCCATCGGAATTTCGTGTGCCATCTGCAACAAACTCCACCCTGAACGGATAGGGTACCACTAACTGTCGATCCCTGGGCCACGCCTCCGGTGAGCCTCGCTGGACTGCTACCCGGTATAGCCATCCTTGGTCCCAGACCACCCACTGGAGGACCGAGTTCGAGGGAGGCTGTGCCGCCCGCTCCTCACGAGGCTTCAGGCTGTCAGTCTCTAACGCCACCTGAAACCCCTGACTGGACATGGCCAGAATAGACAAACCTGCCACGTCTCCTGGCCTCCGTCTGACCCGGCAGCCACTTGGTCGGAAGGGGAGAAGCCGTCGGACTCCCGAGGGGCCACTAGGGCCCGGGTGCCGCCACTGCAAGCAACAGTGGCTACGGCCGCTGAGACCGCGGGTAGCGCCCGTTTCTCCTCTGCTTCTGACCAAGCATCTGGTCTAAAAGGACTACCCTGGCCCTCTAACATCCTGGTTGTGGAGGAACCCTACCATGCGGCCTTACCTGGGAGCCCTATCTCTCCTGGAACTGCCCCGCCCTCCATGGCATGCTCCCCCTCTGCAGCTGTTTGCCCCTTGTCTGCCCCCTCTGCAACAACCTCACAGGACAAATTTCTCCAGCCTGCCGTATGGCCACATTCTGAGGCCTCATCACAGCTGACTTGATTGATCTCGTCCCCCATGGGGAGAGAGGTGTTAGGGGCTCAGGGTGGTAGTTGTGGTGAGGGGCTGCTGTGTTCCCACACTCTGGCTCCCTGATAAAGACACATGTCCCAATTCTCCTGTGCTCTGTATGTGGTGTGTAACACTCACGTTTTGGTCGCAGATCTCTGCTGTCTTCGGTTCTTCCACCTCAGGAACCACCGCACACACATTAGGGAACTTCCACTCCATTTTATAAAAAAGAACTTTACTTGAACGTTTGAATACAACTTCATACAGCATTGATCACATACACCTTGGCGATGGACAGCGCCGGCTTGATGCCTCCAATCCCGGAGCCGGCGAAAGTTTTATCAGGTATCAAATCCTAGGGTGACACCAGTTCGGGCCGCACAAGGGTCATCTCAGCACCGGTGTCTCACAGTCCCATTGCTCTGGCGTGGCCTATGGTAACAGTCTGAAAGTTGTCAAGGGACCTCCCACCACCCCCACTCACACACAAAACAGTGGACAGATTCTGGGACGAGGATCAACTGCTCTCATTAGGGCCCACATGTGATAGACCCAGCAGGACACCACTGCATACTCTGGAGCTTCTTCTGGTATGACTCAGGAGTCAAGTTGTACTGCCAGACCAGAGCCTGCTTGAAGTCCTCATAGCTCAGGGTGGTCTCACTGTGCAAGTACCCAAAGATTTCCAGGGCCTTACCCCTAAGCTGAGGGGTTAGGAACCGGACCCACTGTTCCTCAGGCAGATGGTACTGATGGCAGTTTTTTTCAAATGCCAGCAAGAAAGTGTCCAAGCCCCCTCCTTTGTGCAGAAGGGAGAAGTCATTCGTCCATAGCTTCGGGACTCGGATCTCAGGTGACTTGCGACTGGCTGGGGCCTGCAGTTGGAGCTGGAACACATCTTTCTGGTGCTCGTGCTCCCGCTGACGTTCTGCCATGAGGGTCTCATAGGTGGCCCTGTCTCCAACCTGGAGACTCGCTAGGGAAACTTGTATGAGGGGGTCAGGTGGTGGGTAGCCCACTGCGGGACCGACCACTGGTGAATCTCTCTCTGGGGGGCCTAAGTTGGACTCCCCTTCTCTTAGAGTAACATGGTCTTCCACCTCCTCAACACCATATGGTGCATTGGCCATCTCCTTGGTTTTGGCCCTGGTGCCACTGGCCATCCTTGCACTCTATGGTCAGTGACACCGAACTGCCACCTGATGCACCCACACACACCTTACAGTATTTGCACTCGGACTGTCTAGTGCTGAGCTGATCTTAAGTGTCTGAGTATGCGTTACACACACACACTATTATCTTGATCCCACCGCTTGCCACCAATGCAAAGAAATTGGCAGCAGGAGGGACCCCGCAGAATCCTACCACTGCCGGAACTGATGAATCCACACCCCACCACCTGCCTGACGTCACAATTACGTGAGACGGAGCACGTGGTACGGATCTGTCATTTGCACCATCGTGACATTCTGCACCCCCTCGAGGACGTGTAAGGTCAGATTGGTACAGTTCTACACAGACAATGGGACCTCTGCTTATAAAATATATAATTCCCGGCATGACTATATTCTCAACTACAGCTGGAACTTTTATGCTGAAAGGGGCCCTGCCCACACATTCCCCTGTCATGACTTCACTGTGGGCTTGGCACCACTTCATGGTTTTATTAAGATCTCTAACTTCCACAATAACTCCTCGCTGGTTGATCGCAGAAGTTTCCATGTAATATCACATTTCTTATTACAAATTTACCTTTCTTTAGAGACTAGACATGACATATCTTCGGTTGGTCATTCCTGCCTTCTTGCATCATAGCGCACCCGTACTGTTCTCAGATAAGGAAAAATATGTATATTGTTCCTTAGCTAACCCTGCCACTAAAAATATGTATCCTATCACAATCAGTGTTATAGAAACTCTGATATTCCATATTTCATTTCAGTGCCTACCAGACTGCAGCTTGAATACATGTGCAAATGGAGATGAGCTAAGCTTCAAAGGAATTCTAGGAGCTGTATCCTTTTCACCCAGGTGTCAATTCATCACTCCTGTCTCCATTTTATATGGTGATTAGCCTGAACACTTGGTGGATCCCGCTATTTGCATATGGGCAATTGGGAAGAGTGTAAGCTCTTGCTCCTTTGACAAATGGTAGATAGGGGAGGAGGGAAGAGTGAGTGGGATTTCGGAGGGGGAGAAAGATTCTCAATATTTCTATGACCGTGACATTTCCCATTCTCTTGGGATCTCGAAAATCTAGATTATGAATAACTAGGACATGCTATAATTCAATACCGAGTTATGGGAATACTGTATCTGACACAAAGGGCATGCTGCATGGCTGGGGTCCAAAGGGGGTCTTGCTGTGGCAGCTTCTTGGCTGAGAGCTGCTGTGAGACATTTGTCACTCGCTGCCTCTCTGCCCCCTCCCTTCTTAGCTGCAGAAGTGTCCAGTTACAACTGTATGCTGTAGACCTCTATAATCCCGCCAAACAGGGCACAATGATTGACATGGGGTTAAATTTTCAATATTCTTCTCAAGGCAAAAATCACATTAAAAAAAGATGGCATCACTTGCTAACTTCTGTGATCAACCAGTGAGAAGTTATTGCAGAAATTATAGATTTCATAAAACCATGATGGACAGAGATGAGCCCACGTGAGGTCATCACAGGGGAGTGTGTGGGCAGGGCCACCCCTTCAGCATAAAAGATCCAGCTGAATATTGGTCTATACTCATGCCGTGAGATACATATTTGTAAGCACAGGTCCTGCTCCATAACAGTCCATTGGAGCACCTCTCCTCCAGGTAAATTGAATAGTCTCTGATCTGTCTAGTAAGTTCTTCCATTAATACCTTTTATTTTGTGTAACTGTATATGTATTGTACTGTCCCTCTTTGTAAAATCCTTTGTATATTTTTTCATAAACCCTGCCTCCTTTTGGATTAAATATAAAATGTATTAGTCCTGTTTCTTCTGTTCTGTAATCGTTCCTCCCCCGAAGCCATACGCTACCAGAAAGCAGGAGTCCGATCAGGCCTGTATTTAGAACTGATCGGTGGTGGCAGTGAATACTATTAATTGGGTTATCGTGAAGCTGGCAATGATCGTATGGGGGCATATACACATTCAATGCGTTGAAATTCGGAGGCGTGTACGCCATACGCTCACGGCTTGCTTGCCGGTAACTACATAGTGAGTAATCAGGATAGTCTGTGTGTGCAAATCCCTGACAAATTGGTGGCAGCGGTGGGATATTGTAAGATCTCGCCGATGCCTTCCCCCATAGTTCACTATCCAGCTACATCTAATTTTCCTACTTGTCAACTGGGCATTCTGCATATGGGCTGCTTAGATTGCCCTCTTTTGTCCTATTGCAAAAGAGGAGGTGAGAGGGGTGAAGGAATGCTCCTTTACTAGTGGCTTCAGAAATTGCAATATTTTCTATGACACGGTGCAATACCACATTATTATGCTATATAGTGAAAATACCAGTTTCCTTCAAAGCTCTGATTCAGATCAGTTCAAATATAGTCGAGACAGGGACCTTCAGCATGCCACCAGCTTTCATTTTAACTCATCGGCCTCATCCCAGAGTGCAAATGGGAGCCAGCGGCATTTAAATGGTTAACAGCTGCGGCCGAAACGAAGCTCTGACTGCGACTGTTAGAGATAAAATGTCAGCTATATAGAAAGGGTTGTCCACTACTCAAACAGCTCTCAATCACAATATTTCCTACATATAAAACAGCTATAATCACCTTTTGTGCTGTTGCTGTTCTACCCAAGTCTGCGCTTAGTCTCCCAGGACTCGAGTGACCTCATATCACGCAGTCAGTAGCCATTTCACTCTCACTTCCTTCAGACGAAAGGGACACCCTAAAGAAGTGTAATCTGCTGCTGCTCTCTGGCTGTCAGTTCTGTTCAAAGGATGAGAGAGTGATGCAGTTGTAGCGCCCAGAGGGTTCGGTCGCTACAGGGGTATTGCACCTTAACCAGAGGTGTGATATTCCACTCCCAGGTAAGGATGGAGTATGGACCAAGGCTCAGTTAGCTGCATACACACACTCCTCATTTCTGGGGAACAGTTCGCAGATGCTCCCATTTATTGCAGGCACAACTGACCATGTCCCTGGCTGGAGTGGGGAGGGGGGAGAGAACCCAGTGATGCAGGAGCAGAAGGGGACGGTTTCTGGAGCATAGGAAGGAGCTCATTGGTTGCAGGTCACCTGAGCTCAGACACAGTGAAGCAGATAAAAGGTGGGGGCCATCTTAGGAGAGTGTTCAGTCGGTTAGTTCAGAGAGGGAAGAAGTTCAGCCAGAGAGGGCTGACAGGGAGCTGAGGCTCAGCTTGGGCTCAGCTCCACGAGGCAGGCCTAGAGAAGAGGCCGGGGCCAGGAAGGAGAAGGGGAGAAGGAGAAGGAAGGTGGAGAGAAAGGAGTAGAAAGGCTCCAGAAACAAGAAGGCAGAAGGGACCCTGAGAGAGAGAACTACATAACCGGACACTGGGATCCGAGGCTGTCAGGATTGCAAGCCCGGCAGCAGATAACCTACCTGCGAGGGATTTTAGATCCCTGGGCCTGAGAAGCCTGGAGGCTCCGCCACACAGAGGGACTGGTACAGCACAGAGAAGCAACATGTACCTAAGGCCAGAGTCGCAAGCCATACAGGCGTAGTACACGGCCAGCTCAGGGACGTGGGCTATCACACCACTAAAGGGGGAGATAGTCAGCAAGGGCAGAGAGAACGGTAGGCCTACCCACTCACCCTGACCAGTGGGGCTCACCTGAATGTTCTCAGACACCCAGGCCCATTCCTACCCTGTACTCCTGTTGGGTCATAAGTACCACCTTCAATAAAGACCCTGGACTGTTTGAAGTAGACTCTGGACCTTTATTATTGCGGCCTGCACCATCACCCCCAGCATCCTATTACCTGCTCTGAGGCTACACTCTTCCCGTGGGGAGTTATCCTATCCCTGTGCTGCATATCTACATCAGCCTCAGCGGTCTGCCTTGCAGCGGCGGTCCTCCCTGACCGCAATCCACGGGTGGCGTAGTCTGACATTCAAAACCCTACAAATAGATTGTCACAACATTTGGTCTGACCACCCTGAGCCACGGGATCAGGTTGCCACTACTACCCCCATCATCACACTGAAGCCCGGTTCCAAGTGCCCCACGGCCCAGGGGGTGAGTCACAGTCACTGATTGGCTGCAGGGATCCTATGATTAGTCATGCATGTGACTCGCCCCCTGAGCCGTGGGGTACCCGGAACTAGGCCTTCTAGTGTACGGTGCTGATGGGGGTAGTAGTGGCAACCCGATCCCGTGGCTCAGGGTGGTCAGACCAAATGCTGTGGCAGTCTATTTATAGTTTTGTGAATGTCCGACTACGCCACCCGTGGATTGCGGTCAGAGATAACCGCCGCTGCGAGGCAGACCGCTGAGGCTGGTATTAGTGTGCAGCACAGGGATAGGATAACTCCCCATGGGAAAAGTGTAGCCTCAAGGCAGTGAAAGTGAATGCTGGGCGTGATGGTGCAGGCGCAGCATAAATGACACAGAGTCCAATGATGCAGTCCAGGGTGTTTTACTCACAGTTGATATCCAAGTCACTTCTGTCAGCAAGGACTGCCCGAGCCATGCTGTGTCCACCAGGTGAGGAGCTCGGTCAACCCCCAGGCAATTCAGGAGTATGGCACAGGACCCCCTTCTGTCCTTTCTCTGGCCTCTCGTGCCCCACCAGTGTCCTGACTTCTGTCCGGCTACCGCGGACCGTGTCGGGTAAGCATTGGCCTTCACTTCCCGCTATCCTATATGGTGCCTCCCTAGCAGGTTTAGCGGGGGGGGGGTCGCACCAATAAATGGTCACAACCTCCGGTTCTTGGCTGAGGGTAGATTCGCCTCCACCAACTTAGGGATCCGGTACCTTTCCACGGCCTGACCCTTTCACCCGGTATAATGGGGTTTGCAATGGTTGCTGGCCGTTCTGCACTCTTAGGATCCCTCCTGCCTTCTTGTTTCTGGAGCCCTTCCACTCCTCTGTCTCTTCTCCTTCCTTCCTTCTTCTCTTCTTCTCTCTGGCCCCGGCCTTCTCTCTAGGCCTGCCTCATGGAGCTGAGCTCAGGCTGAGCTGCTGCTCCCTGTCAGCTCTCTCTCTTACTACTCCTACTATTCTCCTAGACTTGAGATGGCTCCCACCTTATATCTGCTTCTCTGTGCTGAGCTCAGGTGACCTGCACCCAATGCGCTCCTTCCTATGCTCCAGAAACAGTCCCCTTCTGCTCCTACACCACTGGGTTCTCTACCCCCTCCCCACTCCAGCCAAGGACATGGTCAGTTGTGCCTGCAAAAATGGGAGCACCATCGAGCTTTCCCCCGGAAATGGGGAGTGTGTGCGTGTGCAGCTAACTGAGCCCTGGTCCACACTCCATCCTTACCTGGGAGTGGAATATCACACCTCTGGTTGAGGTGCAATACCCCTGTAGCAACCGAACCCTCAGGGTGCTACACATGCCCCAGGAGACCAGACACAGACATCACTGGAATGGCGTTGGCTGCAGGGTTCCCGTGATATGTCATGCATGCTCCAGGAGACCAGACGCCGACATCACTGGAATGGCGCCCGCACCAGAGGAGAGCATAGCTGCTATTTCACATGATTGAAACCGTAATTAAGAAGGGGTTGTCTGAGTAATGGACAACCCCTTTATTTCAGTCTGCATCAGACACGTGTGGAAGGAGTTCAGCTCCTGAGCCGCCTCCACATGCGTTCACCTCAGCGCGGACGTACAGTTACGCCCATATATGCAAAGGGGTCAAATTCATATAAAACATTAAATGTTATTCTGAATTTATCTGCCTTTCATTCATTTCTAACAGTAAATCCTCATAGTAGTTGGTGCTCAGTTTTTCAGATTCAGAGCTCCAAATTTTCATAAGCAAAATTAAAGGGGAGGCATCATAAAAAAAGTTTTCTTTAAATGCATTCAAAAAAGTTGGCAATATTTTCCCATATCAAAATTTATATTTAAAATTAGAAATCTTAGAATTTTTTACACTGACCCCTGAGGCTATTCTATGTTCATATGTCCTGTTCTTTCAGGAAATCTACATTAACAGCAATAAACTCACTTAGACACTAAGGGCCTCATTCAAAGCCAGAATACTAGTGTAAAAAGCTTTGAAAAGTCACAAAGTTTTAGCACAACTCGAAGCTGGGCTGAAATTGTGACTTTTTAGCGTTCACACTCCATTTTCACCCAGCCCTGATAAAGTGGGCACCAGCAAAATTTTATAAGCTGTGGCATTCTCTGTGCGACATATCTTACTCCAGTCACTGACTGGAGTAAGATTATTGGCAAGGCACACATGGAGACACACAAGGCGCTCGCTAGTTCTCGGATAGTCCTGATTCATTGACCTCTGCATGACTCTAGCACACCGACCTCATCAAGATTAGCATGAACACCACCGGTCTGAAGTCAGGGCCTCTGTTTTGCATTGAAGCGTCCAATGAGCTTGTACAAAGATCATTGGGTGAAGGGGAGGGGAGTAAGGTCAGGTGTGACATCAACTGTGATTGGTGGAACCTGCGTTATCAGCTGTATGTTACCTGTCATTGTAATCCGACCTCTGATAAAAAGCTTTGCTGAAAATTCTTCCTGAAAGGACAGAAGTAAATGTCTAAAATAGCCCTGGTGGCCAGTGTGAAAACTGCAAGATTGTGAGAAGAAAGTATGAAAACATTAAAAAAAACACACAGAAAACAAACTAATTGAAACATTTTCTGATGACTAGATCTGAGCGAATCCATTCAACGGGAATCAAGTTCATGTTGAATTTTTGTGCCTAAAATGAATGTCACCTTTTGAGACATTGCAGAAGATTGCATCAGTCAGAGAAGACGGGCTTTCCCAGAATGCCTTGCTGCCATCATATTAGGTCTCATCTGCATTGCACGTACGAGTTGTAGCAGTTTTAATGGATAGAACGTGTACTCAATGTATGGTGCTATTCACACACCAGTGTTTTTACACACCCCTTGTGTCCATACAGAACACACAGAGCCATGTCCATTTTTTTTCCGGCAGCACGGATGACACAGAGGTCCAATAGTGGTCTATGGGTCTGTCAGTTGTGCCATCAGTGTCCTGTACAAGTTTAACATTGTATAGGATAAGCTTTGTAATTTCTTTATCCATCGGTGAAAAACACTGATCGAAAACTGAGGACACCGGTACCATTTTTTCACGTACAGGTTTAAACCCTGCACATGTGAATGAGGCCTAACATAGTATAGCTCAGACAATTAAGAAGGACTATTATAGCAAGTATAAAAGCAGAAGCAGGAAAGGAAGCAGCCATTTTGTGGTGAACCTGGATAGAGAAAAGTACATCACAGCTCACAGCCTAGCCATAGAAATAGGGAGAGAAAGCCATGAAACATGATAGAAAACAGACAGAGAGGGCGACATCAATGCAGTGAAGGGGATTAGTGTGTTAAGGAAAAAAGGGAATGGCGTCATACATGTTTTTCAGGGCAAGTAGAGGCTTTGGAAGACATTTGCAGAGAATGGAATTTCCTGGGAAAACTCTGCAAATGTAAGTTTCAAAAGTCTTGCTCATCTTTACTGATCGGTCATTATCCATTGGTGGCAGTTTTACCTATAGTATGTTCCCCTCCATACAGGGCAGTAACTCCCCTGTGGGCCTCATTGTTCCAGTTACCTTACACATCTTCCTTCCGTGTAGTGCACATTCCCATCATCTTCATGCTTTCCCATCCTGCACAGCCAGCTGCAGCGGAGGAGGAGGATCAGGACAAATTCCTATCCTCCTCCTTGAGGGATAAGAGGGAATGTGGAGCCATCACCCTGCTCCATGCTGCTCTACTCCTCCAAGCTAATTACTCTAAAGGCAAACCTGGGACTGAGCTTTATATTAACTCTTCTCCTCCCGCCTTCTGGATGCTACATAGCTAATCTGTTGGGTTAACCCTGTAGTGTGTAAAGTGCTGAATTATACAACAGTGATATGTCTTCTACTCACAAAAATGGTGTAAGTGTGATGAGTGTTTTTGATCAGTTTCATCACAGTTTGGTCAGGGTTCATTAGCTTTTCTCAGCTGAAAATAAAACTGATGAATGTTTCTCCCCCTTCTCATAACCAACAGTCCATTTCATGACTGGCACACAGATGACATCCAAATGCTGTCCACATTTTTTGCGGCCTAATAGACTTGCATTGGTGATACTGTATATAATTTTGTGTGGACCACTTAGGCCTCATTCAGACATCAGGTTTTTTCATGTACGAGAAAAATGGAGCGAGTTTAATCAGTGATTTTTACCTTAGGTTGGTCAGAATTACATCAGTACTTTTCCCATCGGTCAGTCAAAAACGGACAAACTTCATCCGAGTTCTGGCCCATCTTTTAACAGACCCGGACACTTTCATTGATGAATTTGATCTGACACTTGAATCAATATAAAACATATCTCAATGAAAAATCATGGGCATGTGAGCATCCCCATAGACTGTCATAGGTACACATGCTATCTGTGAAAAAAATAAAAAATAGCACAGAAACTAACAGGTGAATGAGCCCCAAGACTGTGAAAATACACTGCATGTAAACAGGCCCATAGACATGGGTGTACATAGAAATCATGGGATCCCATAGCAGAAGTGCTAGTTGCCCCCCAACCAACAAAAAAAATAACATTCGACGGGGTCACAGAAGAGCATATCTCACAACTTTCCAGCCTTTAGAAAGTAATTTTCCTCCTACTGAAGCCCCAGATTCCTCTTTCATTGCATGTTTAAAGTATGATACCAACAAAAGTGCCCAACAAACACAGTATGTGAATTCTTTCACAGTACCCTGGACATGCACATAATGATGACCCTACTGTACTCGACTTCAACTCCCCCGGCAAAGTATGGTGACCGTGACACAGTGTGATCCCCCAGCTTTGGCCCCCACACAGCCCTCTATAAAGTATAATAGGTCATCATACAGTATAATGGCCCCACACCTCGCCATGCTGTATAATGGCCCCCACTAGCTCTCCAAACAGTACAACCAAACAGTGCAATGACCCCCACGGCCCTCCACATGGTATGATGGTCCCCACTCAAACCTTCACACTGTATAATTGCTTGCATACAGTATATTGGCCCTCACATAGCCCTCCACAAAGTATAAAGGCTCCCACATAGCCCTCGAAATATTATAATAGCCCCCACATAGCCCTCTATATACTATAATGGGCCCCATATTCCTCCATATTGTATAATGCAAAATCATAATCTTTTATATAGTGTGCTGAACCCTATAGTCCTCCATATAGTATCATGCACTCCCCATAGTCCTCCATATAGTATAATGCACCTCCATCGTCCTCCATACAGTATAATGAATTCCCCATGGTCCTCTATGCATTACTATGACTACCAAAATGTGCTCATTGATTTAAAAAAAAAAAAATACTCACCTCTCCTCCTTGTTTCCCGCTGCTCCGGTCTATGCAGCAAGCATTCTGAAGCGCCTGCACATCTCAGGGCAGTGGGTGCCATGTAGTGATGTCATCAGGCCCGCTGTGCTGAGACGTCAGACGCTGAGGAAGAATGATAGAGGAGGAAGTCACAGGCCCCATAGTACTCTTTTGGGTTATGTTCCCACAATGAGCTTTCGGTTTGTTTTTGACAATATTTATTTGCTGTGGCAAAAACAGAGTGTTTTGCAGTTCAAGCAAAGTGGATGGGATTTTATAGAAACCTCATGGCCACTGTGCTTTAAAGGGGTTGTCCACTACTTTCACATTGATGCCATATCCATAGGATAGGGCATCAATTTATGTTTGCCCGGGGTCCCGCACACAGCACCCCCGCCATCAGCTGTTATCGGTGCCGGCGGTGGCCGCCGGCCGGAAGTGCTTATGTGACACCCCAGGGGTCTGGTTGCCACAGTGATAGAGATATTACGTCTGAGAGCAGGTGGGAGGTCCTTTGGTCAGGGATCCTGTGCATGCCACACCTCCTGCCCAGTCTTGGGAGGGGAAGGACTTCCCCTATATAAACCCGGGGCTGAGGCAGAGTGAGTGAGAAAGAAGACAGAACAAGAGTAGAGAAGAGAAGCAGCATAGCAAGAAACATCAGGAGCTCTGTGGGGAGCAGTGTTACAAGGAGTCAGGGGCTGGCAGCTGCAGAGCTCGCCCTGACGGAGAAGATTTCTAACCGGACCCGGAGTCCGAGGCTGTGGGGACTAACTCCTACCCAGCAGCAGAAACCGTCCGGCAGAGGATTTCAGGTCCTCTGGCCCAGAAGCCCGAAGGCACGGTCACACGCGTGGGACCAGCACCGCCATCGTGGAGCGGAAGCCATTAGAAGGCCCCGAGTCACCGGCCATACGGGTGAGCACCACACGGTACACTCAGGGACGTGGGCTACTTATTCCCGCCTCTAGCAAGGTAGCCAGAAGAGTACAGTTAGTTGGGAAGGCCTACAACTCCGCCTGGCCAGGGGAAATCCCATCTGCTCCAGGACTGACCAGGCCCCTATCACTAGCAAGTACTCCGGGAGGGTCTATCTTTGTCACCAGTAAAGACCCTGAACTACACCGCACCGTCTCTGAGTGGTTCCTGCTACCCCCATCATCCACGTCGGCTGCCCTGAGGCCATACCCCTCCCGTTGGGGGTTATACCATCCACGCTGCACCATCCTTCCACCGGCCTCAGCGGTCTGCCCTGCAGCGGCAGCTCCATAGCTGCATTCAACGGGTGGCGTAGTCACCAACCATCTACTGCTAGTACATCGCCGCTCAGTTTGACACCCTGGGCACGGATCGGGTCGCCGCCACGAGACTACAACCCTCAAGAGATCCGGCTCCGGGTAAGCTCCCGCGTGCGCAACGCAGCGCGACACAGGCCCAGGGGCGCGTCAACTTTGGCGTAGTCGGCAGGATCTCGTGCCCGCAACCACCGGGTACTGCGTGTCTGAAAAGCAAAGACTGTTCAAACTTACCTGTGGTGAAGATTCCCGCCATCCGGCGCCATCTTCAGCCTTCTTCCCGCCATCGGTGAAGTTTCCCGCCATCCGGCGCCATCTTCTGCCTTCTTCCCGCCATCCGTGGAGTTTTCCCGCCATTGGACGCCATCTTGAGGACGCCGCGCGGGAAGAAGAGGGGCGTGGACTCCGAAAGCGCGCGAGAACTGAAGCCCCGCCTCACGTCCGGACGTTGCGTAAGGTCCTGGAAGGAGCCCAGCAGACGCCGACGTCACCGGAGCGCGACGGAAGGTCCTCAACCCTGACGATCCACTGCGGAGCCGCGGCCTACGGAACAGGATCATCGCAAGGTAGGCCACGGTCCACTAGGGGGGAGGAAGATGTCGGATACGGAGGAGAGCTTCACTGCCTCAACCCCCGCCAGCGCCACCGCTGCTGCAGTTATGCCCTTCACCATGCCCTATATCCCGGGAGCAGCTTGGCTACCCCAGTACTCAGGGGAGTCACATACCCTGCATGACTTTAGAGAAAAGCTGGATAGCCTCTTCCAGGTGTACCCCCTCACAGAAGAGCAAAAAGTGAGCATCCTGGTGGCCCAACTAACTGGGGCAGCCAAAAGGGAAGTAAAATCCTGGCCACCTGGGAGGAAGACTGTCGCAGGGATACTAACCCGGCTGAAGGACACCTTTGATACCCGCACCTCAGCCGAGATTAAGCTTAGATTCTACGGGTGCAAGCAGCGAGCGCATGAGAGTATAAGGGACTATGCACTAAACCTACAAGAGGCCCTGAGGGCCATAAAGCAGACCGACCCTGATGGGGTGGGAAACGAGGACAGGCTGTTGACTGAACAATTTATAGAGGGTTTATATTGCAATGCCCACCGAACCCAGTTGCGGGCAATGGCCTTACAGGATCCCCATCTGGACTTTGCACAGTTCAAGGACAGAGCCATCCGGGTGCTCCGAGAACCGGCACCGGGTGGCGTTGTGACCCACAGGCGCCCAGCTATCACTTACCACCAGGAGGCGGCGCCCTTGTCGGCAGGGCCTGTGGGAGCTGATGCGCAGGCTTTGGACAATGACCCGGCTCCAGACCTACGCCATCAGGTCCAAGAGCTAGCTAAGAGCGTTGCTGCGCTAACCCGAACTGTGCAGTCTTTACAGGTTTCCACCCCAGGGAAGATCCAGCTGGCATCCGGACCGGAGGACATCCCGTGGCGTCGACCAAGGAGGACCCCACCGGCCAGAGGAAGACCCAGTGACCGATACAGCGAGGACGGACGACCCATCTGCCGCCGCTGCAATCAACCTGGACATATGGCAAGGTACTGTTCTTTAAACGGGCACAACCTGGGGTAGAGGGCCAACCCCCAGGAAAAAGATCACCAGGCCCATCGAACTGGCGCGACAGATATGTGGGAGGACGTCCAGTCTTGCCTGTGGTACTGGATGGCATTCCCATGAGTGCCCTACTGGACACCGGGTCACAGGTCACCACCATCCCGTACGTGCTCTTTAAGCAGTACTGGAATGACTCGGATATTACCCGCTACCCTGACGACGACTTGAGTATCATCGCCAGCAATGGCCAGCCCGTGCCACAGATCGGATTTAAAGAGGTGACCATCAAAATCGGTAGAGTCGAACTGGCAGCACAGGGACTGATCATTGTAGATATTGACAAGCATGAGAGCCACCCAAAAATAACTCTAGGAACTAATGTAATTGAGAATTGTCTTGCAGAAGTGATTTTCCTTCTACAGCAGGTTGCCAAGAACGCCAGCTCCGGCGAGCAGCGAGTGCTCCAGAAAGAGATCCGGGCACTGATGCGACGGCAACAGGTGGAACTCTCCGGCGGTGAGATTGGTAGCGTAAGAATGTGTGACCCTTTCCCTATTGCCATGCCCCCAAAAAGTGAAATGATGATTTGGTGCCGGGCAGCTATTGGTCTGAGAGGTAGAGATTACCAGGCAATGGTAGAACCAGTTTACTCAGACAGTAGGCCCACCATTTTGACAGCACGGGGGGTGGTCAATGTACGCCATGGGAGGGTGCCCGTTCGCATAATCAATATCGGGGAGAGGGAAGTGTACCTGCCCCGGTATGCCACGCTAGCAAAATTGTATACCATCAACCAAAACTCTATACAGTCTGTGGAACCCTTGCCTCCATCTCACCCGGAGGAAGGTAACGGCTCTAAGAAAGTAATGGAGGATTGGTGTCAGCAACTACACTTGGGAACTGACTCCACTCCCTCCCACCAGAAACAGGGAGTCTACCGGGTGGTTCAAGAGTATGAGAGAGTGTTTAGTAAACACCCGTTAGACTTCGGGCGAGTCAAGGGGGTAGAACACCGCATCCCCACGGGAGATCATCCTCCCATAAAAGAGAGGTATCGACCCGTACCCCCTGCACATTACCAACACGCCAAGGGGATGCTTAGAGACATGAAGGAGGCTGGGGTAATCCGGGATAGCTGTAGCCCCTGGGCAGCCCCGCTAGTTTTAGTCAAAAAGAAAGACAACACCATGAGGATGTGTGTAGATTACCGGAAAATCAACCGTATCACACACAAGGATGCGTACCCCTTACCAAGGATAGAGGAGTCATTGGCTGCTTTAAGGTCTGCTAACTTCTTCTCTACCTTGGATCTCACTAGCGGGTACTGGCAGGTTCCTGTAGCAGAGGCGGACCAGGAGAAGACCGCATTCACCACCCCGATGGGACTTAGCGAGTTCACCTGCATGCCGTTCGGACTCTGCAACGCCCCAGGAACCTTCCAACGATTAATGGAGTGCTGTCTGGGCCACAGAAACTTCGAGACGGTCCTGTTGTACCTGGACGATGTCATTGTATACTCCAAAACTTATGAGGACCACCTGAAACACCTGGCGGAGGTGTTCGAAGCTCTGGCGAGTTACGGCCTAAAGGTGAAACCCTCCAAGTGTCACCTCCTGAAACCAAAGGTGCAGTACCTGGGACACGTGGTGAGGGCTGACGGAGTGGCTCCCGACCCCGATAAGATCACCGCAATTAAGGGATGGCCAAGCCCCTCCAGCGTAAAAGAAGTGCGGCAGTTCCTCGGGTTGGTAGGCTACTACCGAAGGTTTATTCCCGGTTTCACCAAAAAGGCAGCGCCTATGCAGGACCTCCTGATAGGCCAGTCCCGCAAGGCCAAGAACCAGAAGCCGCCCTTCAAATGGGAAGAGCTAGAAGAAGAGTCCTTCCG
The DNA here is from genome assembly GCF_046119375.1 of Phyllobates terribilis. Classification (NCBI taxonomy): domain Eukaryota; kingdom Metazoa; phylum Chordata; class Amphibia; order Anura; family Dendrobatidae; genus Phyllobates; species Phyllobates terribilis. Next base: position 1,298,054 of record NW_027363093.1, read on the forward strand.
CCAGCTGAAGATGGCCCTCACGGGGGATGAAATCTTGGCGTACCCGGATTATAGCCAGCCCTTCATCCTCTACACCGACGCCAGTAACATCAGGCTAGGAGCCGTACTGTCCCAGATCCAGCAGGGGAAAGAACGAGTAATCGCCTACGCCAGCCGAAAACTGCGACCCACTGAAAGGAACCCCGAGAATTATAGCTCATTCAAGCTAGAGTTCCTGGCCGTGGTATGGGCAATCACTGAGCGCTTTAAGCATTACCTTGCTTCTTCCCGGTTCACCGTGTACACGGATAACAACCCGTTGACACACCTGGACACGGCAAGACTCGGTGCCCTGGAGCAGAGGTGGATGGCCCGTCTGTCCAACTACGAGTTCATAATCAAATACCGGGCAGGGCGCTCCAATACTAACGCGGACGCCCTGTCCAGGATGCCCAACCTGCCGGACGAAGGAGAAGATCCGGAGGGACTGGAAGAGATTGAACTCCCTGCGTTCCACCGTCATGGGACTATCCAGTATTCCCACCGGGTAAGGAGTAAGCAGGCTGCTACGTTGAACCCCTTACCTCACTACAACTGGGCGGAAACGCAAGACAGCGACCCTGCCGTCCGACTGGTGAAGGAGATGCTGACTCGGCCGGAGGCTCGCCTTGAACCAGACGCTCCGGAGGAAGCCAAACAACTATGGGCAGAGAAGAGTCGACTGTTCCTTTACAAAGGGAAGTTGTGCCGCAGAATGGTTAACTCCCGGACGCATGAATTACTCTGGCAAGTAGTGGTGCCACGAAGAGACGCAGCCATGGTGATGGAGGCATACCACGACGGAGCTGGACACTTCGGGTGGAAGAAGCTGGAGTTCCTGCTGCGCGAGCGATTCCACTGGGTAGGCATGAGGGGAACCATTGAGAAGTGGTGCAGAGACTGTGGCCCGTGCAACCTGAGAAGGAAGGACCGCGCCAGTCAGAAGACTCCCCTGCAGTCCATCGTCACCCGGCAACCGTTGGAACTGGTAGCCTTGGATCATGTAAAACTGACCCCAAGCAGAAGTGGCTACGTCTACGCGTTAACCATCGTGGATCATTACTCCCGGTTTCTGGTTGTCGTCCCCGTCAAGGACTTAACGGCTCAAACAGCAGCTAGAGCCTTCCAGCAGCACTTTTGCCGTCCACACGGGTACCCGGACCAAGTGCTGACGGACCAGGGACCTGCCTTTGAAGCGGAGGTCTTCCAGGAATTCTGCAATCTGTATGGCTGCCGGAAGATAAGGACGACACCCTACCATCCGCAGACTAATGGACTTTGTGAAAAAATGAACCAGGTGGTAATGGATCTTCTAAAAACGTTGCCCCTGGAAGAACGCAGTCTGTGGCCTGAAAAGTTGCCCGATCTGGTGGACCTATACAACCACATCCCGGTAGGTTCCACCAACTGTACCCCGGCTTACCTAATGAGGGCAAGACCTGGTAAGTTACCTGTTGACCTGGAAATGGGAGTCCTGACACCCGAGGACACTTCACCAGAAACAGACTGGGACACAGAGAGGCAGCAGCAGTACCGGAGAGTACAGGAGAGCGTGGAGCGAAGTCTCTGTCAGGCTAGGGAAAGACAAGAGAAAACTTATAACCAGTATGCTCCCGCTGTTCCCCTGGTACCCGGAGAGCAGGTCTTGAAGAGGAAGAGACGGCTCCACAAGTTGGACGACCAGTGGGAGAAGGACCCGTACACCGTACTGCCCTCAAGCCACGAAAACCCGAAGGTCTGTACCATCAGTAAAGACGGAGGGGAAACCACAGCCATTGTATCCCGGGACCACCTGAAGAAGTGTCCCGAACAACTGAGGAACCCTGAAGAGGAACAAGAAGATCATCGACCCGTAGAGGAAAGGGAAGATATGGTTAGTACCGTGCTCGGGGACTTCCCTCGGTCTTGGACTCAAGTCAATGGTGCAGTTGTGGTACCCGTACTCACCTTCCTCCAACCATCATCCCAAGAACCTACGGAGCAACCGGTAGAGCTGGAAGAACAGCCGGTCCAGGAGGCAGAAGACTCTACATAAGCAGACCCGGAAAATCAACCCTCTGCTTATAGTGAGCCTGCCATACCCCTAGTGAGCCAGAGGGCCCATAGACAGCTGCCCAGTTTACCCTTGACAGCTCCTACACCCTGTAGTTCAGGGCCAGACAGTCAGCTCCGTAGGTCCACTAGGGCCACTAGAGGCCAGCTACCCGCACGTTGGAGGATCTAAATGTTTAAGCTATCTTATAATGTTTACTTGTTTATAGTTGCTTGTGTATAATTTTGTGTTTCTAGTTCTTTTTAGGAGTCCTTGGTGGATTTACCGGGAATCCTTGTACATAGTTGGAGCGTAACCCAGGATGGACTAAAGACTGTTAAGGACTCGGGGCAGGACAGGCCCCTACCTGGTTACGTCTCCCTGTTTTGGTGAAATGGACACCTTGCTTTTCAAAACTGCACCCGTTGCGGACACGCCGTAACCATCTTATGTGTTTTTCTTATTGTATTGTTATTGCTATACCTTGTTATGTTTTTCTAAAAAAAATATGTTTAGTCCCGGAGTACTAAATTTCACTAGGGGGGAATGTGACACCCCAGGGGTCTGGTTGCCACAGTGATAGAGATATTACGTCTGAGAGCAGGTGGGAGGTCCTTTGGTCAGGGATCCTGTGCATGCCACACCTCCTGCCCAGTCTTGGGAGGGGAAGGACTTCCCCTATATAAACCCGGGGCTGAGGCAGAGTGAGTGAGAAAGAAGACAGAACAAGAGTAGAGAAGAGAAGCAGCATAGCAAGAAACATCAGGAGCTCTGTGGGGAGCAGTGTTACAAGGAGTCAGGGGCTGGCAGCTGCAGAGCTCGCCCTGACGGAGAAGATTTCTAACCGGACCCGGAGTCCGAGGCTGTGGGGACTAACTCCTACCCAGCAGCAGAAACCGTCCGGCAGAGGATTTCAGGTCCTCTGGCCCAGAAGCCCGAAGGCACGGTCACACGCGTGGGACCAGCACCGCCATCGTGGAGCGGAAGCCATTAGAAGGCCCCGAGTCACCGGCCATACGGGTGAGCACCACACGGTACACTCAGGGACGTGGGCTACTTATTCCCGCCTCTAGCAAGGTAGCCAGAAGAGTACAGTTAGTTGGGAAGGCCTACAACTCCGCCTGGCCAGGGGAAATCCCATCTGCTCAAGGACTGACCAGGCCCCTATCACTAGCAAGTACTCCGGGAGGGTCTATCTTTGTCACCAGTAAAGACCCTGAACTACACCGCACCGTCTCTGAGTGGTTCCTGCTACCCCCATCATCCACGTCGGCTGCCCTGAGGCCATACCCCTCCCGTTGGGGGTTATACCATCCACGCTGCACCATCCTTCCACCGGCCTCAGCGGTCTGCCCTGCAGCGGCAGCTCCATAGCTGCATTCAACGGGTGGCGTAGTCACCAACCATCTACTGCTAGTACATCGCCGCTCAGTTTGACTCCCTGGGCACGGACCGGGTCGCCGCCACGAGACTACAACCCTCAAGAGATCCGGCTCCGGGTAAGCTCCCGCGTGCGCAACGCAGCGCGACACAGGCCCAGGGGCGCGTCACTTACCTTCCGGTGACTGGTCGCCATGTTGTAGTGGTCGGCACTTGTTAGTGCACATCAAACTGCCATTCAATTGAATGGGAGGCGGATGTGCAGTACCCCGCGGCGGCCACTACAGATGGATGGCCAAACACCGCAGGCAAGTACTTCCGGCCGGTGGCCGCCGCCGCCAGCACCGATAACTTCTGATCGGCAGGGGTGCTGCGTGCAGGACCCCGGCCGATCATACATTGATGCCCTATCTTATGGATATGACTCGCCCCCTGGGCCGTGTGTTACCCGGAACCCGGCAATAGGGCAATAATGGGGGTAGTAGTGGCAACCCGGTCCATGGCTCAGGGTGGTCATACCAAATGTTGTGGCAGTCTATTTGTAGGGTTTTAAATGTCCGACTACGCCACCCATGGATTGCGGTCAGGGTTAACCGCCGCTGCAGTGCAGACCGCTGGGGCAGATGTAGGTGTGCAGCACTAAGTAGTATAACTCCCCACGGGAGGAGTGTGGCCCCAGGGCAGTATATAGATGGATGATGGAGGGGATGATTCTGACCGCAATAGCCAGGAAACGGAGGCCTCTTAAACAGTTCAGGGTCTTTATTAGAACAGGTGAGACGACCCAAAAACAGTCCCGGCTAGGAGGGGGCCTGGATGTCTGAGAACAAGTGGGAAGCTGGCCCTGGTCAGGGTGAGGGTGAAGGCCTACCATGCTCTCTGCGCTCTTTCTGGCTATTTCCCTCCTTGTGGTGTAACAGCCCACGTTCCTGAGCTCACCGTGTCTTCTCGCCCGTATGGCTTGCAACTTGGGTCCCTTTCTACTCTTGGCCTGGTGCAGCTTTGCTGGTCCCTTCTGCTGTGGCGGAACCTCCGGGCTTCTTAGGCCAAGGAACATACAGTCCCCTGCGGGCTGGTTATTTGCTGTAGGACTTGGATTCCTAACAGCCTCGGACACCAAGTCCGGTAGATCAGTTTCTCTCTCAGCCAGGACAGGCTCTCCTCGCCTTCCGTCCCTGGCTCGTGGCTCCTCTACTGCCACACGACCTCCTCAGCTTCAGCTGAACTGGCTCTCCCTTCTCTGGGACACTTCTCACTCCAGAGACAGGTCGTCCAGAACTCTCTAACCCTGCCCCCAGTTCCAGCTTTTATAGGGTCAGCCTGCTCCCCCTACTGACTTGGGACAGGAGGTGCTGCATGCTAATGGTCCCTGACCAGAGAACCTCCCCCTTGCTCTCAGAAACAGCTTTATTATACATTTGTGGCATCCAGGCCAGGGTGACACATTCCCCCCTAGTAAAACTTAGTACTCCGGGACTAACAGGAAACACAAATATAGGTTATAAACAACAACATAACATATGTACAAGTGCATTTTGTCCTTAAGGAAACGGCGCTTCCGCGACCGGGTGTCCATTTCACCCAACAAGGCGAAGTCTTTGAGCGATGTGGGGACCTGTCCAAAGCAAACCCCAAACGTTGGGCGTGGCTGCAAGGCAAAACTACCTACTTTGGACCACACGGGGCCACGCCAGACAGGTTTTTCTTCCGTGGCCGTCTTCGCAAGAGGCACCAACTGCAACTATCTACATGATAGTTCCGGTTATTCATCGTCCATAACCTGTCAGTCCATGAGCTAGAAAAACTAGAAAAACATAATTAATAACCAGGGTACAACATAACACATTAAATACATACATTATCCACTTAGATCTTCCAGCGAGCTGGCATTTGCCCCTTAGTGCTTCGGGTTGACCTACGTAACCCACTGTCTGGTGGTGGTCTAACCTGGTTTTTCTCACTAGCGCTCGGGGTGCAGTCACTGGCTAAACTTACAGGCAGGGCAGGCAGCTGTCTGCGGGTCCTCTGGCTTACCGCAGGCATGGCAGGCTCACTGTCAGCAGAGGGTTGACTCTCCTGGGCTGCTGGTACAGGCCCTTCTGCCTCTGGAACTGCTTGTTCTTCTCCACCTTCCTGCTCTGGTGTAGGTTGTTGCTGAGCCGGTTGCAGGAAATGCAGGACGGGTACCACTATGGCACCGTTTATTCGAGTCCAGGACTGAGGGAATTCTCCGAGAATGGTGCTGATCATTTCTTCCTTGTCCTCTGCGGGTTCAAGGTCACTTTGATCCTCTTCTGCACTACGGAGTTGCTCGGGGCACATTTTTAGGTGGTCTCTGGAGATGGTACTAGTGGTTTCTCCTCCATCCTTAGTGACCACGCACACCTTCGGGTTGTCGTGATCAGACTGCAGTACTGTGTAGGGTTCCCTTTCCCACTGGTCATCCAGCTTGTGTAGCCTTCTCTTTCGCTTCAGAACCTGCTCACCAGGTTCCAGGGGACAAGCAGGGACGTGTTGGTTGAAGAGCCTCTCTTGCTTTTGTCTCGCCTGGGCCAGGCTCTTCTCCACACTCTCCTGTACCTTCTTGTACTGCAGTCGCCTTTCCGTATCCCAGTCCGCATCTGGGGAGGTGTCCTTGGGTGTTAGGACTCCCATCTCCAGGTCTATGGGCAGCTTACCTGGTCTGGCTCTCATCAGGTAAGCCGGGGTGCAGTTTGTAGCATTCACCGGGATATGGTTGTATAAGTCTATCAGGTCCGGCAGTTTTTCTGGCCACAGGCTGCATTCCTCCAGGGGCAACGTCTTCATGAGATCAATGACTATATTGTTCATTTTCTCACACATCCCGTTGGTTTGTGGGTGGTAAGGCGTTGTCCGAATCTTCTTACAGCCATAGAGGTTGCAGAACTCCTGGAAGATTTTGGCCTCGAATGCAGGACCTTGGTCTGTCAGGACCTGTTCTGGATACCCATGTGGGTGGCAGAAGGTTTGCTGGAAGGCTCTGGCCGCCGTTAGAGCTGTCAAGTCTTTTACCGGGACCACCACTAGAAATCGGGAATAGTGGTCCATGATTGTCAGGGCATAAACGTATCCTGACCGGCTTGGAGCCAATTTGACGTGGTCCAGAGCTACCAGCTCAAGAGGCTGCTTGGTGACGATGGGCCTCAAGGGTGTCTTCTGGCTGGTGCGGTCCTTCCTCCTTAGATTACAAGGGCCACAGTCTCTGCACCACTTCTCTACAGCCCCTCTCATGCTGATCCAGAAGAACCGTCCTCTTAGCAGGAACTCCAGTTTCTTCCAGCCGAAGTGCCCCGCTCTGTCATGGTAAGCCTCCAGGACCATAGCTGCATCTCGCCTTGGGACGACTTGCCAGGTCAGCTCGTGCGTCCGGTGGTTGACGAGTCTTCTGCACAGCTTACCTTCATAGAGGAACAGCCTGCTCTTCTCTTTCCATAGCTGCTTGGCTTCCTCTGGGGCATCCGGATCTAGACGGACGTCTTCTCGGGTCAGCAGGTCTTTCACCATGCGGACTGTAGGGTCACTATCTTGGGTCTTGGCCCAGCTGTGGTGAGGTAGGGGATTGATCATGATGGTTGTTAAGTCTTCCTCCTTCATGCGGTGGGAATATTGAGTGGCCCCATACCGGTGGAATGCAGGGAGCTGTTATGAACTGCTACAAACACTAAGGAAAGAAAGGAAAACTGTCCCTACCATAGGACTAAGCTGATTCCCTACGATGCAGCGGGGGACCTGTTCCTTGTGAACAGACCCGCCTAAGTCCTCGGCTAGTCCGAACGCTGACCTATAGATATAAGGGAGGGGTCCCTACAAGAACTAAGGACTGGGATATAGTTGGACACCTCCTAGCAGAAATTGTAGCAGAGCAAAGACAAACAAACAAACAGAAGTACTAGTGGTCAAAAGACCAAGCAAACTACAGAGTAAGGTACAAGGCACCTGGCTAGCTTAAGAGTAAATGTAACACTGAAGTCCTGCAAGGCCAGGAGGGCGGAGCTGGATTATATAGGCAAAAAGTCATGTGACCAGCAAAATAGAAAAAACTAACAGGAGGGTTCTAACAGTACCCCCTCTTCAATGAGGATCCTCCGGATCCTCCAGGCCCAGGTCTATCAGGAAACCTCCTGTGAAACGCTCCGACAAGTCTAGGAGCAGAGACATCATCCGCCCTTACCCAGGAGTTATCCTCGGGACCGAAACCCTTCCAAGCGACGAGATACTGCAATCTCCCTCGATGCCATCTAGAATTAAGAATGCGAGAAATTTCATATTCACCTTCTTCCTCCACCGGAGGAACAGAGACAGTGGCGTCCCTATCAGAAACATCAGCTTTTTTCAATAAGGAAACATGAAACACCGGATTAATCTTCCAGGAGGTAGGAACCTCCAACCTAACAGCAGATTGGTTAACTACCTGAAGCACCTTAAACGGACCTACAAACTTCGGGCCCAATTTCTTAGAAGGAATCCTCAACCGCAGATTCCTAGAGGACAACCAAACCATGTCACCAACAGTAAACAAAACCTCTTGACGTTTCCTGTCAAAGTACCTCTTGGATTTTTTGTTGGCCTCTTGAAGGTTATGACGTACATCAGTCCAAACTCTCTCCAAATCATCGGAAAAATTCTCCTCCTCCTGCACAGCCGATACCAATTTGGAGAATGACCCAAACGACGGATGTCTCCCAGTACAACAAAAAAAAGGAGAACACCCAGCAGAAGAGGATGTATGGTTGTTAAGAGCAAATTCAGCCAGTGGCAGAAACTCAGACCACCCCTCTTGATTGTCAGCCACAAAACAACGCAAAAACTGTTCAACATCCTGGTTCTTTCTTTCTGTCTGTCCATTAGACTCAGGATGATAACCAGACGAAAATGACAAATGGACTCCCAACCTGTCACAAAAGGCACGCCAAAAACGAGCCACGAACTGAGGTCCCCTATCGGAAACAATGTCGGAAGGAACGCCATGGAGCCTGACAATTTCTTTAACAAAAGCCTTAGCGAGTGTCCTGGCGCAGGGCAGTTTGATGAAGGGAACCAAGTGACACATCTTGCTAAAACGGTCCACGACCACCCAGATAACAGTGAAACCCTCAGAGGCAGGAAGGTCAGTAATAAAATCCATAGCAAGATGCGTCCAAGGAGCACTAGGAACCTCCAGAGGGCAAAGCAACCCCGCAGCAGGAGCATGTGAAGACTTAGATCTAGCACACACAGTACATTGACGCACCCACTTAATGACTTCCTTCTGCCACCCAGGCCACCAAAAACTGCGACCTACAAGTCTCTTAGTCTCCGAAATTCCTGGATGACCTGCCAACCGAGACTTATGACAGTCCACAAACAAATCTCTCATAAAGTTCCTAGGCACAAACAACCTTCCATGGGGAGTGTTAGATGGGGCATCCTCCTGGGCTTTCAGAATCCCATCTTCCAAAACGGAGTCCAATGCTGCTATCACAACACCTTCCTGTAAAATGCTCTCCTCCTCCTCGGTACCAACCATGGGAGAAAAACTGCGAGATAAAGCATCAGCTTTTACATTCTTGGTACACGGGATGTAAGTAACAGAAAAATTAAACCGCGAAAAAAAAAGTGCCCACCTAGCTTGACGGGCATTCAAGCGCTTGGCAGCATCAAGATAGATCAGATTCTTACGATCAGTAAAAACCTGAATGGTAAATTTAGCACCTTCCAAGAGATGACGCCAATGTTCAAATGCGAGTTTAATCGCCAGCAATTCCCGATTACCGACATCATAATTAAGTTCGGTCTCAGAAAATTTTTTTGAAAAAAAAAGCACAGGGATGTACTCCATCCTTGTTTTCCTGAGACAAAACAGCACCGACCCCCACCGAAGAAGCATCAACCTCGACCAAAAAAGGCTTGGTCTCATCAGGCTGCTTAAGGATGGGGGCAGAACTGAACCTCTCCTTGAGATACACAAAAGCTTCAATGGCCTCAGTAGTCCACTGAACCGTATTCGCACCTTTCCTGGTGAGATCGGTCAGCGGCTTAACAATTATAGAAAAATTCTTAATGAATTTTCTGCAATAATTGGCGAAACCCAAAAATCTCTGTATTGGTTTCAAACTAATAGGCCTAGGCCATTCCTGCACCGCCTGAACCTTCACCGGATCCATCTCAAAGCCCTCACTGGAGATAATGTAGCCCAAAAAACTAATTCTCTGCACAGCGAACTCACATTTCTCCAGCTTAGCAAAAAGTGAATTGTCGCTTAACAATTGCAATACCTCACGTGCGCTCTGCCAATGAGACTCCAGATCCGGCGCAAAAATCAAAATGTCATCCAAATACAACACCACATTCTTACCGATCAACGGTCTTAGGATGTCATTAATAAGGTTCTGAAAAAAAGCTGGTGCGTTGGTAAGACCAAAGGGCATAACCAGATTCTCAAAATGACCCACTGGAGTGTTAAAAGCAGTTTTCCACTCATCACCTTCCTTCATACGTAACAAATTGTATGCCCCCCGGAGATCAATCTTAGAGAACCACTTGGCCCCCACTAACTGGTTGAACAAGTCAGGAATTAATGGCAGTGGGTAGGAATTGCGTACTGTAATTTTATTAATTTCGCGAAAGTCCAGACATGGACGTAAACCGCCGTCCTTTTTTTTTCCCCAAAAAAATCCAACAACCACAGGTGACTTAGAAGGTCTAATGTGACCGGCGGCCAAGCTTGTCTGTATGTATTCCTCCAAGGCCTTTCTCTCAGGGATAGTAAGATTAAATAAGCGACTCTTGGGAAGAGTTGCTCCAGGGACAAACTCAATAGTACAATCATAGTCCCTATGAGGAGGCAAAACTTGCAACTCCTCCTCTGAAAAAACCTTCCAAAAATCCTGAATAGGTACAGGTAATTCCCCTCTTTCCACAGCAGCAATGCGACCGTTACAACATCTATCATAACACTTAGGACTCCAAGACTTAATTTCATTGGTAGACCAGTCCAGTACAGGATTGTGCAATTTTAACCAAGGTAACCCCAAAACCACTGGAGCAGGCAAATTATTTAACCGGTTCCCGACCGCCCACTGTAGATAAACGTCGGCGCTTGCTGGGCTCTGTGCAGCGCCGACGTTTAAAAACGGTGGGTGGTCTCGCAGCGCTCAGGACCCCCAGGGTCCTGCAAGCGCTGCGATTCCTGTGCAGAGCGTTAGCTCTGACAGGGGACATCATCGGGACCTGATTGGATCAGGTCCCAGTGATGTTAACCCTTTGCTATGTTCTATATGCCGCAATCTATAGTGATCGCGGCATATAGAAGATAGACAGAGGAGAGGGGGTCGTCTTACTTACCTCTCCGACGACCCCTGATACCTTCCAGGACCTGGGGTAGCTATGGCAGCTGGAGGTCACATGACCACCTCCAGATCTGCCAAATAAGGTGTCCTGCCTGGCTCAGCCTGCAGCTGAAGCCTGGCAGGAGACACGGTGTGAAACAGTCAGCAAAGATCTCATGTAATGTAATACATGTCTATTACATTACATGAGATCAGTGATCAGAAAAATAAAAATTAATGTCCCATACAGGGACTAAGTAAAAATGTAAAAAAAAGTTAAAAAAAAGTTTTTAAACTGTTAAAAAAAAAATCACAAAATAAATAAAAAATAAATAAAATATTAAACCAATAAATCCGTATATTTTTACAAAACCAAAAAAAGTACACATATTTGGTATCACCGCGTCGGAAACAACCCAAGCTATAAAAGTGTCACACTAATTAACTCCTTCTGTGCACACCGTAATAAAAATAAATAAAAAACGGGGCAAAAAAATATGCTTTTTCATCATATCGCCAAACAAAAAGTGGAAAAAATGCGATCAAAAAGCAAAATAGAAATAAAAATGGTACCGCTGAAAACGTCATCTTGTTCCGCAAAAAAAAAGCCGCCATACAGCTCCATCAGCCGAAAAATAAAAAAGTTATAGCGCTCAGAATAAAGCAATGCAAAAAAAATATTTTTTTCTATAAAATTGTTTTATTGTGTAAAAGCGCCAAAAAATAAAAAAAATACAGTAAGTGTAGCATCGCTGTAAATGTACTGACCCGAAGAATAACGCTGCCCGATCACTTTTACCACACGCAGAACGGCATAAAAAAAAACCCTCAAAAAACAATTCCTGAATTGTTGGTTTTTGTTAATTTTACCTCCCAAAAAACGGAATAGAAAGCGATCAAAAAATGTCACGTACCCAAAAATGGTACCAATAAAAATGTCAACTCGTCCCGCAAAAAACAAGCCATCACATGACTCTGTCAGCCAAAATATGGAAAAATTATAGCTCTCAAAATATGGTGATGCAAAAACTAGATTTTGCAAAAAAAAGCGTCTTTTAGTCTGTGACAGCTGTCAATCATAAAAACCCGATATGATTCTGGTATCGCTGTAATCACACCGACCCGAAGAATAAAGTAATCTAATCAGTTATATCACACGAGGAAAGGAGTAAAAAATAAATAAAACCAATTCTTCACCGGCTACTGATTTGTTTATTATGTCTCCCAAAGATCGCAGTAAGGCTCTGCCCACATTTATCCTGCGCTCTGCGCTGAGCGCTTACACAAGAGTTTCCGTGTAAATCTCTGAAATACGTGATTCAGACAAAACCCATGACGGAAGATTCCCTCTAATGAGGCAGATATAGGCCACTGTGGATGCCGTCTGGCCTGGGATCCCACGGTGTCATTTGTTTTAGGCGTGCATAAAAGTGCGGTTGGCCACAGTTTTGTGCACTTCTGAAAAAAAGGACACCGCTAAACAGAGGCCAGACGGAGTCCAGAGTAACTCTGCTGCCTCATTATAGTGAATGGATCCCGCAGGGGTTTCATCTGAATTACATCACTTGGAAATTTAGATGGAAACCCCGATGTAAGTGCTCAGCCTAGAGCGCCGGATAAATGTTACGTAAAATGTTCCCAATAAAAGCTTCAACTCAGTCCTCAAAAAAAGCTAGTCCCCACTCAGGTCCGTCATCTGTTAAAAATATAAGGGACTTCCAAGTTACTGGTAGCAGAAAGGCTCTGGAAAAGCGAAATGGCCCTTGCCCCCCAAAAGAAATTCAGAAAATGTTGTGCTCCCAAATTCAAATGCCTATTCTACAATAATTTGTTCTCCAATTGTCAAATAGCACTCCGTCCCCCCAGATCTCGCCGTATGGCTGAGCGGTACAATACAGCCACATATGGGGTATTGCCACTTTTAGTAGAAATTGTGTGACACATTTCGGCACCATTTTTACCCATTGCCCTGTGTGAAAATGGAAAATCTGAGGGTAAAACATTTTTTTGTGGTAAAAATATAATTATGCTTTTTTCACTGCCCAATGGTATAAATTTAAAAATTAAAAAATACTCACTACTTCCCTAGATGAATTCCTTGAGAGATGTAGTTTACAAAATGGGGTCACTTGTGGGGGTTTCTGCTGTTTAGGCATGTCAGCGACTCTTCAAATGTGACATGGTGTCTGCCACCTATCCCAGCCAACATAGCGCTCCTTTCTCTTCCGAACCCTGCCGTACACCAAAGCAGTGCTTTTCCCCCACATATGGGGTATCGGCGTACTCAGGAGAAATTGCACAACAAATTTCATGGTGCAATTTATCCTGTTACCCTTATGATAATGCAAAATTAGGGAATGAAAAACATTTTTTGTGGGAAAAATGTGAAAATTGTATTTTTACGGATCAATATTATAAACTTCTGTGAAGCACTTGGGGTGCAAGGTGCTCACCACACATCTAGATAAGTTTCCTAAGGGGTCTAGTTTCCAAAATGGTGGCACTTGTGGGTGGTTTCCACTGTTTAGGCACATTAGGGGCCCCCCAAATGCGACATGGCGTCTGCTAATTATTCAAACAAATTTTCCATTCAAAAAGTCAAATGGCGCTCCTTCCCTTTCAAACCCTGCCATGCGCCCAAACAGTAATTTGCCTTCACATATGGGGTATCGGCGTGTTCAGGAGAAATTGCACAACAAATTTCATGGTGCAATTTATCCTATTACCCTTATGATAATGCAAAATTAAGGGATGAAAAACGGTTTTGTGGGAAAAATGTGAAAATTTTATTTTTACAGCTCAATATTATAAACTTCTGTGAAGCACCTTGGGGTTCAAGGTGCTCACCACACATCTAGATAAGTTCCCTAAGGGGTCTAGTATCCAAAATGGTGTCACTTGTTGGGGGTTTCCACTGTTTAGGCACATCAGGGGCTCCCCAAATGCAACATGGCGTCCGCTAATTATTCAAACAAATTTTACATTCAAAAAGTCAAATGGAGCTCCTTCCCTTTCAAACCCTGCCGTGCGCCCAAACAGTGGTTTTCCTCCACATATGGGGTATCGGCGTGTTCAGGAGAAACTGCACAATAAATTTCATGGTGCAATTTATCCTATTACCCTTATGATAATGCAAAATTAAGGGATATAAAACGTTTTTGTGGGAAAAATGTGAAAATTTTATTTTTACAGCTCAATATTATAAACTTCTGTGAAGCACCTTGGGGTTCAAGGTGCTCACCTCACATCTAGATATGTTCCCTAAGGGGTCTAGTTTCCAAAATGGTGTCACTTGTGGGAGGTTTCCACTGTTTAGGAACATCAGGGGCTCTCCAAACGCAACATGGCGTCTGCTAATTATTCAGACAAATTTTACATTCAAAAAGTCTAATGGCGCTCCTTCCCTTCCGAGCCCTGCAGTGCGCCCAAACAGTGGTTTTCCCTCACATATGGGGTATCAGCGCGCTCAAGAGAAATTGCACAAAAAATTTTGGGGTCCATTTTTTCCTGTTACCCCTGTGAAAATCAAAAAAATTAGGTCTAAAGTAACATTTTTGTGAAAAAAGTTAAATGTTAATTTTTTTCTTCCACATTCCAAAAATTCCTGTGAAGCACCTGAAGGGTTAATAAAGTTCTTGAATGTGGTTTTGAGCACCTTGAGGGGTGCAGTTTTTAGAATGGTGTCACTTTTGGGTATTTTCTGTCATAAAGACCCCTCAAAGTGACTTCAAATATGATATGGTCCCTAAAAAAATGTTTTTGTAAATTTTGTTGGAAACATGAGAAATCGCTGGTCAACTTTTAACCCTTATAGCTCCCTAACAAAAAAAAATTTTGGTTCCAAAATTGTGCTGATGTAAAGTAGACATGTGGGAAATGTTATTTATTAACTATTTTGTGTGACATATCTCTCTGATTTAAGGGCATGAAAATTCAAAGTTTGAAAATTGCAAAATTTTCAAAATTTTTGCCAAATTTCCGATTTTTTCACAAATAAACGCAAGTGATATCAAAGAAATTTTACCACTATCATGAAGTACAATATGTCATGAAAAAACAATCTCAGAATCAGGGGAATCCGTTGAAGCGTTCCAGAGTAATTACTTCATAAAGTGACAGTGGTCAGAATTGAAAAAATTGGCCCGGTCACGAAGGCAAAAACAGGCTCTGGAGCGAAGTGGTTAAAACATTATCTTTCTTATTATTCTAACATTTGGCAAATATTAAAAATTATGGTAATCCTAATTGACCTAAAACGGGAAAGGTTTATTCTTATTTCATGTCAGATTTTGAGAAAAACATGCATATGTGTCTTTTTATATAGTGTATGTAAACTTCTGGTTTCAACTGTATATATGTATATATGTGCACATCTCATTGCTATAGCAAATCAGTGGGAGTCATCAACAGTGATAAAATAATAGAAAAAAAGGAAGAAAATTGAATCCTTAGAGGAAAAGTAAGATGATTTGTCTAAAAAATGCCAGTGTAAGGAGGCTCGTAAGCTCCCCGGGGAGCCATTGCATGGTTTATAAGCCTCCTTACTCTGGCATTTCACTCTCCTCACTGGGATCTAAGGGGTAAAGTTTTTCCTTCTGAAGTCTCTCACACAGCTAAATCAGATCTCATGCTTTGCACTGCTGAGGGGCAACACCCCGAAACACCATGGCTGCAAATTGAGATTCTAGTTTCCCATTTATCCTAAATCATGTGGAAAGGCTTGTTAAAAGGTTGATATTGACTTTTAGGATTGCTACTTCCAATAGGTGGCACTGGAAGAGACAGTTTGCAAGTTTTGGGTAGAATTTCTCTTCAATAAAAATACTTTTTGATTACACCAGTGATTTTTTTCCTTTCTTACAGACTGGACCAGTCATTGGGGAAGCCCTCACTGTTTCTTTCTGGATAGATTCCACTTCCTACCACTATGAAATGGAATAAATGCTATGTTTTAGAGAAATTAACAATAGTAATGGTAATAATCTGACACCATATGATAGCAAATCCAAGCAACATGCCGTCATTTGTAACAATGGGAAAGCCTTTTTTTAAGAGGTTGTCCAGAATAAGGATGCCATATTTCATCGCTTTGTGGAAAAATAGGTAAATCGTTTCTCATGTTATATTCTCTGAACTGTAAATCGTAAACAGTTTCACAAATTTGGTTGAATGCCAGTAGACCCCAAAAAATGCTAATTTCTAATAGTAAATTTAAAAATGACTTTTTTTTACTTTTATTTATTTCCAGATAAAGTGAAAGATCGAGGCTCTAATACAATTGGGTCAAGATTGAACCGTGTCGAGGACAAGGTAAGAAAATAAGATAAAACCATATATATTTATATTATGCACAGCTACTACTTACACATACACACATGGAGTACAGGATATACAGACAATTACCACATACTACATACAGAATATTCCTCACTCTCTGAAAAAGTGTAAAATACATAATGGTGCATCCAGACACCAATTCTACAGCGCTGCTCATACACTGCAAAGAGTCTAAATACCTGTGGTCATCTGTGACTTGCACACACAAGTTAAGGTGGCCACACACAATAACTGAACGTTGATTGCTGGTTCGGCCGTCCACTACCTCTCCCAACTCTCATACACGAGAAGTTTTGGCTTGGTTAAATGTTCATGTGTTTTCAAAGTGGAGAACTGTGAAAATCACTGCCAAACGGCTCTGGCAGCAGCTTATCACCTGAATAACAAAAGGGTCGGGCATTAAGGGTCAGGCAGTTTGAATTTTACCTCCTCTGACCTCATCTGTCAGGGAAGAGTCTGGATGTCCCCTTAGACTATTAGCTTAGTCTATTGTGTATGGAGGCTTAAAGGGGTTTTCCATTACTCAGACAACACCTTCTCAATCCATATGTGTGTCCCCCAGTAAAATAATAACACCTATACTCACCTCCAGTGCCAGCACTATTCCAGCGGTGTCTGCACTGGCTCTCCTGGGGATTGCATGTGTCATGGGTGTGTCAGAAGTGACAGACAGTCATCCTGCAGTTGGTTGCAGGAGATCTCTTCATTTGGCCTTACAGACTTCTTAGAATATGTATCTCTAGGACCCAGGGGCTAGCTTCCTCGGGCTAATTAACACCCTGGCCTGGATGTATAAATACCTGTTGTGAGCCAGAGGGAGGTGCCAGCGATATTCATTGCCCCTTGTGAAGGCTTGAGCAAGAGCAGTACTTCTATCTCTCTGGTGCTAGAGAACGTGTGCGCATTTGTCTGGAGTCGAGTAAAGCTAAGCGATTTTCCCTTGTTTGTCCCCCCTTGTTGTCTTTAGTGTTCAGTGGGGATCAACTAGTGCTCATCCTTTCTGTTCCCTAGCCTGAGCCTAATGCCAGGGATAGACAGGCTGAGGTATGCGTGCGGCGATTGGTGAAGAACCAATAAAGGGACATTAGTGGAGACAGGGTGACACTAGATCAGCCTAGGAGTTCTCCACTCCCCACTTTCCCTAGTCTGGGTTCCCTTTCCGTTTTACCTTTGTGTTGCACTTAGTCTTTCCCACACCTTGCGTGACAGCATGACATTATGTCTCATGATTCCTAGGGGCAATCAGTGCTGACTTTACTCTCCCCGCCTTTGGCCAACTTGCATACATCCAGAGGAAGTGAGAGATGTTGCTGCTCTTACTTCCTCCGGATGTACAGGTATGTGCTATAACTGGAGGCAGGAAGAGTGAAGCCAGCGTTGATTGGCAGCAGGGATCACTTGACATAACAATGTCACATGATCCCAAGGAGAGCCAATGCCGACACGGCTGGAACACTGGAAGGGAGTATAGGTGTTATTATTTTACTGAGGGCAAAAATATATATATGGAGAAGGAGATGTCCGAGTAGTAGAAAACCCCTTTAAGTGTTGGCTACTACTTTCATGGATGTGGACAGAAAGCTCTTTCTGAGTTCATTAAGTAGTTCAATCTGACAAAGGTTTCCAATAGAGTTGGTGCGAGTTAATTCGCAGGACCCAGTCCATCAGCCACATCCATAATCTGTGACGGCTGCATCGGAGCCCTGAGAACCACCTCCTACATCCCGGCATCCACAGCTGTTCTACTGATTAGCCGGCCTGATGCAATGTCACATATGCATCATGCTGTAACCATAAAGATGCAGCTAATCAGAAGAGAAGCAGGGAATCTTGGAAGGTAGAAGGCAGGTCTTGAGGCTCCTGTCCAGCATCCAAAGATTACTGACATGGCTGATGGACCCAGTGCTGCGAAAAGAATCGCACCAACTATAGTTTTCAATTAAAACAACAATGTCTAAATGGCTAACCAATATTGCATTAAAGGATCTATCTACTTTATTTCTCCCCAAAACTGTGCCTCTCTTGTCCATGGGCTGTGTCTGGTATTGCAACTCAGTGCCCCATTGATTTGGTTAGGGATAAGCTACAATATCAGGCAGCGCTCATGGGTAGTGTAAAATGTGTATGGAGTGTGGTCTGTATCTATGCTATTCTCTTTGTTTGAATTTTTTTTTATATATTTGTAGGTAACTCAAATGGATCATAAACTCAATCTCATAACCGATATGATTCACCACCTGATAGCAAACCAACAAAGCGGTCAGTCTACCAACAGAACACCGCACCGGAGCAACTCTCTGAACAACGGGAGCAACCTCTCCAGTACTCTGCCTACCTACCAACAGTTAACAGTGCCAAGACGAGACCAAGATAATGCATCTTGATGAACAAACACAAACTAGTTCTTCTACTGTCCTCAATGCAGATATTCATTATTTTAATGAATGCATTTATAAGCAGAAAGTAAAATGAATGATGAAATTAGACTGAGTATCGAGTAAGTGTGTAACACTGTAAAGGACGTCTTGTCTATTCTCTGTAGATCCTATCAGGGCTCATTGAAGGTTTCTTAGAGGAAGGGACATGGAACATATGTGTATTGCTCCATGTAGAAACATGCAAGAAAGCATCTGATACATTGATGAATCCTTTCTCAGGAAGATTGTAGCTCATCGGCCTGTGGGATCGTAAATCGCTACGGGTCGTGCTGTAAAACTGGCAATACAACTGAACAATTACCCTGATTTTTTTTATTGTATTAAAATACACTTTTTACATTGATTTTCAATTTTTGGGGGGCCTAAAATGAAAATTCATTTGAGAAAAATAGAAATAAATATTGTACTGTAGAAAATTACACTTCTTTTTTTTTTACAATGTATTTTTGGTAAAAATGGTATTAAAGAGTTAATTTTTCTTTATGATTTCTGATCACAATTTTTTTTTTCTGGAATACTTTTTGACATCTGATCAAATGTATTGTATTTTCTCAAAAATGTTGATATTTGCACATTGATTGGTTTAAAGCAGTGATGGCGAATCTTTTAGAGACCGAGTGCCCAAACTGCAATCCAAAACCCACTTATTTATCGCCAAGTGCCAACACGGCAATTTATCCTAAATATTGAGGTTTTACTGATACAAACAACTGATACAAAGAGCAGGCGAGGGCAGCATAGAGCAGCCACAGACAGGAGCAGGGGTAAGAGACTGCAGAAATAAAGAATGTGCTGACCCACATCCTGGTATATATGCTGGCCCTCCCCTCAATCCTGGTATATATGCTGGCCCTCCCCTCAATCCTGGTATATGTGCTGGCCCTCCCCTCAATCCTGGTATATATGCTGCCCCCCCCCTCAATCCTGGTATATATGCTGGCCCTCCCCTCAATCCTGGTATATATGCTGGCCCTCCCTTCAATCCTGGTATATATGCTGGCCCTCCCCTCAATCCTGGTATATATGCTGGCCCTCCCCTGAATCCTGGTATATATGCTGGCCCTCCCCTCAATCCTGGTATATATGCTGGCCCTCCCCTCAATCCTGGTATATATGCTGGCCCTCCCCTCAATCCTGGTATATATGCTGGCCCTCCCCTCAATCCTGGTATATATGCTGGCCCTCCCCTCAATTCTGGTATATATGCTGCCCCCCCTCAATCCTGGTATATATGCTGGCACTCCCCTGAATACTGGTATATATGCTGGCCCTCCCTTCAATCTTGGTATATATGCTGGCCCTCCCCTCAATCCTGGTATATATGCTGGCCCTCCCTTCAATCCTGGTATATATGCTGGCCCTCTCTTCAATCCTGGTATATATGCTGGCCCTCTCCTCAATCCTGGTATATATGCTGGCCCTCCCGTCAATCCTGGTATATATGCTGGCCCTACCCTCAATCCTGGTATAAATGCTGGCCCTCCCCTCAATCCTGGTATATATGCTGCCCTCCCCTCAATCCTGGTATATATGCTGGCCCTCCCCTCAATCCTGGTATATATGCTGGCCCTCCCCTCAATCCTGGTATATATGCTGCCCTCCCCTCAATCCTGGTTTATATGCTGGCCCTCCCCTCAATCCTGGTGTATATGCTGGCCCTCCCCTCAATCCTGGTATATATGCTGGCCCTCCCCTCAATCCTGGTATATATGCTGGCCCTCCCTTCAATCCTGGTATATATGTTGCCCCTCCCCTCAATCCTGGTATATATGCTGCCCCTCCCCTCAATCCTGGTATATATGCTGCCCCCCCTCAATCCTGGTATATATGCTGGCCCTCCCCTCAATCCTGGTATATATGGTGGGCCTCCCCTCAATCCTGGTATATATGCTGGCCCTCCCTTCAATCCTGGTATATATGCTGGCCCTCCCCTCAATCCTGGTATATATGCTGGCCCTCCCCTCAATCCTGGTATATATGCTGCCCTCCCCTCAATCCTGGTATATATGCTGGCCCTCCCCTCAATCCTGGTGTATATGCTGGCCCTCCCCTCAATCCTGGTATATATGCTGGCCCTCCCCTCAATCCTGGTATATATGCTGGCCCTCCCTTCAATCCTGGTTTATATGTTGCCCCTCCCCTCAATCCTGGTATATATGCTGCCCCTCCCCTCAATCCTGGTATATATGCTGCCCCCCCTCAATCCTGGTATATATGCTGGCCCTCCCCTCAATCCTGGTATATATGGTGGGCCTCCCCTCAATCCTGGTATATATGCTGGCCCTCCCTTCAATCCTGGTATATATGCTGGCCCTCCCCTCAATCCTGGTATATATACTGGCCCTCCCCTGAATCCTGGTATATATGCTGGCCCTCCCTTCAATCCTGGTATATATGCTGGCCCTCCCCTCAATCCTGGTATATATATTCTGGCCCTCCCTTCAATCCTGGTATATATGCTGGCCCTCTCTTCAATCCTGGTATATATGCTGGCCCTCTCCTCAATCCTGGTATATATGCTGCCCCTCCCCTCAATCCTGGTATATATGCTGCCCCCCTCAATCCTGGTATATATGCTGGCCCTCCCCTCAATCCTGGTATATATGGTGGGCCTCCCCTCAATCCTGGTATATATGCTGGCCCTCCCTTCAATCCTGGTATATATGCTGGCCCTCCCCTCAATCCTGGTATATATGCTGGCCCTCCCCTCAATCCTGGTATATATGCTGGCCCTCCCTTCAATCCTGGTATATATGCTGGCCCTCCCCTCAATCCTGGTATATATGCTGGCCCTCCCTTCAATCCTGGTGTATATGCTGGCCCTCTCTTCAATCCTGGTATATATGCTGGCCCTCTCCTTAATCCTGGTATATATGCTGGCCCTCCCCTCAATCCTGGTATATATGCTGGCCCTCCCCTCAATCCTGGTATAAATGCTGGCCCTCCCCTCAATCCTGGTATATATGCTGCCCTCCCCTCAATCCTGGTATATATGCTGGCCCTCCCCTCAATCCTGGTATATATGCTGGCCCTCCCCTCAATCCTGGTATATATGCTGGCCCTCCCCTCAATCCTGGTATATATGCTGGCCCTCCCTTCAATCCTGGTATATATGCTGGCCCTCTCCTCAATCTTGGTATATATGCTGGCCCTCCCCTCAATCCTGGTATATATGCTGGCCCTCCCCTCAATCCTGGTATATATGCTGGCCCTCCCCTCAATCCTGGTATAAATGCTGGCCCTCCCCTCAATCCTGGTATATATGCTGCCCTCCCCTCAATCCTGGTATATATGCTGGCCCTCCCCTCAATCCTGGTATATATGCTGGCCCTCCCCTCAATCCTGGTATATATGCTGGCCCTCCCCTCAATACTGGTATATATGCTGGCCCTCCCCTCAATCCTGGTATATATGCTGGCCCTCCCCTCAATCCTCGTATATATGCTGGCCCTCCCCTCAATCCTGGTATATATGCTGCCCTCCCCTCAATCCTGGTATATATGCTGGCCCTCCCCTCAATCCTGGTATATATGCTGGCCCTCCCCTCAATCCTGGTATATATGCTGCCCTCCCCTCAATCCTCGTATATATGCTGGCCCTCCCCTCAATCCTGGTATATATGCTGGCCCTCCCCTCAATACTGGTATATATGCTGGCCCTCCCCTCAATACTGGTATATATGCTGGCCCTCCCCTCAATCCTGGTATATATGCTGGCCCTCCCCTCAATACTGGTATATATGCTGGCCCTCCCCTCAATCCTGGTATATATGCTGGCCCTCCCCTCAATCCTGGTATATATGCTGGCCCTCCCCTCAATACTGGTATATATGCTGGCCCTCCCCTCAATCCTGGTATATATGCTGGCCCTCCCCTCAATACTGGTATATATGCTGGCCCTCCCCTCAATCCTGGTATATATGCTGGCCCTCCCCTCAATCCTCGTATATATGCTGGCCCTCCCCTCAATCCTGGTATATATGCTGCCCTCCCCTCAATCCTGGTATATATGCAGGCCCTCCCCTCAATCCTGGTATATATGCTGGCCCTCCCCTCAATCCTGGTATATATGCTGGTCCTCCCCTCAATCCTGGTATATATGCTCGCCTTCCCCTCAATCCTGGTATATATGCTGGCCCTCCCCTCAATCCTGGTATATATGCTGGCCCTCCTCTCAATCCTGGTATATATGCTGGCCCTCCCCTCAATCCTGGTATATATGCTGGCCCTCCCCTCAATCCTGGTATATATGCTCCTCTCCCCCCCCCCCAGCCATTGTGCATCCCATATTAAAAAAAAAAAAAAAAACATAATAAACCCTCCTCCTCACCTTCCTTCTTCTCCCGCGCACCGTCCTCTCCTGTAGTCGGCACATCTAGCTGAAGTGTATTGCCGCACGTACTAGCCAGGCCCGTGCGCGCTGCAGTACACGCTGCCGGCCAATCAGAGGACAGCGGCCGCTGGCCTCTGATTGGCCAGCCGACGTCATGCTGGCCTCTGATTTGCCGGCAGCCGCTTCTGATTGTCCGGAAGTCGCTAGCCTCTGATTGGCCGGCCAACGTCATGCTGGTCTCTGATTGGCCAGAAGCCGCAGACCTCTGATTGGCCGGCCGAATTCATGCTGGCCTCTGATTGGAAGGAAGCCGCTGGCCTCTGATTGGCCGGCTGACGTCTTTCTGGCCTCTGATTGGCCGGCAGACGCTGGCCTCTGATTGACCGGTCGACGTCATGCTGGCCTCTGATTGGCCGGCAGCCGCTTCTGATTGTCCGGAAGCCGCTAGCCTCTGATTGTCCGGCCGAATTCATGCTGGCCTCTGATTGACCGGCCGACGTCATGCTGGCCTCTGATTGGCCGGCAGCGTGTATTGCAGCGCACGGGCCTGGCTAGTTCGTGCTCTGCAATACACTTCAGCTCGATGTGTTTCCGTCCGAGAGAGATCGCACATCTAGCTGCAGTAGCGGAGCTGGTGCCGGCACTCGGCGGCTCAGAGTTCTCCCCGCCGGCCCGATCCAGTAGCGCTAGTGCTGCGGCCATGGTGCCCCCCAGGAGGGCTCTGCTGCCCCCTCTGCACGCTGCCATAGGTTCCCAGCACTGGTGTAAAGCATTTCTTCTTTTACAGCTGACGACCCAAAATTGGGGATATTCTGAAAAAAAATAAAATGGCCAGTCTGCATTATATATGGTGGAAGTGAGAATGTATCATCTGGATAAGGGGGTGGTCTTCACAGAGGGGTCTATGGAGAGATGTCACTTTATAAGGAGCACATAGCATGGAATACCGGGGGGAAGCCTTCTGGCTCCTTATGTTGCTCCAGTCCGGAATGCTCCACTATGGTCCATCCTTCTATAGTTCTTCTCTTACACTTTCTGCTGGTCGGTATATGGACGTATTCGCTCTATGCTGACAGGCGCTCCCTTAGTATAGCTCATGTAATGCACGGCACCACAATGTTGTAGGTTCTGACTACTGTGTAAAAAAACACCCACCCAGAGACCGGCCATAATCTTATAGTCTGGGTGTGAATACGCTGTAGGTAGAGCTACACTTTTGTTGTGGAAATTTTGGTAATTTTATTTACCTTTTTGCATTTAGGCTATGTGCCCACGATGCAGAAATGAAGCAGAAAATTTCTGCAGCATTTCTGTATCTCCCTGGCAGAAAAAACGCATGCAGATTGACAAGCGCTTTCCAGGCGATTTTAGCATCACTTGGAAAGTGCTTGACAACTAGGTTACACTGTATAAATCCATGGAAACAGCATGGATTTATACAGTGTGAACCGTAAAAATGAAAACAAATAAAGCTATACTCACCCCTGATGCCCGACGTGGCTGCAGCGCTCGTTCCTGTCTGGTTCCTGGATGCCGGCATATCGCGAGACAGAGCGGTGAAGGGTCTGCGGTCACATGACTGTGACGTCACCGCAGGTCCTCAAGCGATGCCGGCATTCAGAGAGAAGCCGCCGGACAGGTGAATATAAACTTTATTTGTTTTTTTATTCTTTTTTTACAGGTACAATGGTACCCAGGTCTGGATGAGAGTCTCCTCTCCTCCAGAACTGGGTACCATCTGCACATAGAGACGCATAGAAGCCGCTTGTAAAAATGTACAGTCGCGGTTTCTATGCGTCTCAATGCAAGTCAATGGCGGGAGTTCCGCTGCGCTTCTGCAAAATTAAATGACATGCTGCGGATTTTTGTACGCAGCATAAACGCTGCGGAAAAATCCGCAGCATGTGCATAGAACATGCGGAATCCCCTTGGGGACCATGGGGTGCGGATTACCTAGCGTTTCACAAGCGTTTATGCTGCGGAAATTCCGCAGCATAAACGCTTGAAAAACGCTACGTGGACACTCAGCCTTACCCGAATGAGGCTTGTGAGAAATCCTTAAATATGCAGCAGATTTCTCCTGTATGATGCTGACCAATCATAAGCAAGCAGCAACACTCAAAGAAAAGAAGAACACGCCCCCACCATAGCTCAAAGCGGGTTTCTTAGGGTATAAAGCTACGTTCTCACTATGAGTTTTTAGTGAGTTTTTACGCTGCATATTTTAGAAATAATGCAAGTAACCTATCTTAATGGGTGCAGAAATTCTGCAACATCAAAAACTCACCAAAAGCTCATCGTGGGAACCTAGCCTAAGATGTGTAATGATGGAGAGTCCTGATCTCCTGGTCTAACCTTCTGCATGATTAGAAAGCAGAGGTAACAGCTCTTAGACAAGGAAGGAGCCGCACAGCTGAGTTTCTCTGTGTCACATTACAAACCCTTTTATTGACTCTCCTGATTATGGAGTGTGCCAGTATCACACTTATGTCTTCTGTGCTCAAGCAACTTGTATTCTTTCTGCAGTGATATTAGGCTGTTATTACACCTCACACAGGAGCAGTGTGTTCTGGGTTACTTCTATGGTGAAATGCAATGACAGTCTGCTCTAATCTCACTGCAGAATGAGTACAAGTTGAGCACAACGGATCTAAGTGTGATACTGACACTGTGCTCTCATTTCTGGACAGGCAGTTTGGGATAGGCGCAGAACAGCAGAGGTGAGAGTGCCATAAGAGGAGGAAAGCTGTTAGAAAGGTTTGTAATGTTGCACAACTAAACTCTCTTGTGCTGCCCCTTCACCCACAGAGACCTTAACTGAAAGGTATTAGTCAGTTGTGTGCTCTAATCATGCAGGAGGTTAGCCCAGGAGACCAGGTCTGTATCCTTACATCTTAGACACTGAGAAATCTGCTCTAAGCTATGGTGGGGATGTGATCATCTTTCTTTTCAGTGTTGTCGTCTGCTTATAATTGGTCAGCATCATGCAGGGAGAAGAATTTCGCACCCCCAGTGAAAACTCTGATAACATCTACTTGGACTTAATTTTTTTTAACTCATTAGGCGCCAAATACTTTCATTGCTAATATCTCTGCAAATGAAAGATAAAATAGAAAGAGCATGGATGAGATACCAGGACACTGTGTGTGGCACTTTATTATTATTATTATTTATTATTCTAGCTCCATTTATTCCATGGTGCTTTACATGTGAAAAAGGGGGTATACATAGCAAACACAATTGCAAAAATCTTGAACAAAAACGCAATGGCAAACTGGTACTGGAGGAGAGAGAACCCTACCTGCGATGTCTCACAATCTTCAAGGGATGGGTGAGGATACAATAGGTGAGGGTAGAGCTGGTCATGCAGCGGTGTGGTGGAGCAATGATTACTGCAGGTTGTAGGCTTTTCGGAAGAGGTGGGTTTTCAGGTTCCTTTAGAAGGTTTCCACGGTAGGCGAGAGTCTGATGTTTTGGGGTAGAGAGTTCTAGAGTAGGGGGGATGCACGGGAGAAATCTTGTATGCAATTGTGAGAAGAAACGATAAGAGGGGAGTAGAGAAGGAGATCTTGTGAGGATCGTAGGTTGCGTGTAGGTGTGTACCGGGAGACTAGGTCACAGATGTATGGAGGAGACAGGTAGTGGATGGCTTGGTATGCCACGGTTAGGGTTTTGAACTGGAGTCTCTGGGCAATGGGGAGTCAGTGAAGCATTTGACAGAGAGGAGAGGCCGGGGAGTAGGCAGAAGGCAGGTGGACTAGTCGGGCAGCAGAGTTTAGGATAGATTGGAGGGGTACGGGAGTGTTAGCGGGGAGGCCACAGAGCAGGAGGTTGTAGTAGTCGAGGCGGGAGATGATGAGGGCGTGCACTAGTGTTTTTGCAGATTCATGGTTGAGGAATATGCGGATCCATGTTTTTGAGTTGGAGTCGGCAGGAGGAGGAAAGGGCTTTGATATGTGGCTTGAAGGAGAGGTTAGAGTCCAGGGTTACTCTGATGCAGCGAGCTTGTGGGACTGGGGAAAGTGGACAGCCATTGATTTTGATGGATAGGTCAGATGGGGAGGCTGAGTGAAATGAGGGAAAGATGATGAATTCTGTTTTATCCATGTTAAGTTTTAGAAATCTAGCAGAGAAGAAGGATGAGATAGCGAACAGACATTTTGGGGTTCTGGTTAGTAAGGAGGTGATATCAGGTCCAGAGAGGTAAATCTGTGTGTCGTTAGCATAGAGATGATACTGAAAGCCGTGGGACTCTATGAGCTGTCCCAGGCCGAAGGTGTAGATGGAGAAGAGCAGGGGTCCTATGACTTAACCTTGGGGAACACTGACAGATAGGATGCGAGATGAGGAGGTGGTGTGTGAGTGAGAAACACTGAAGGTTCTGTCTGTTAAGTATGAGTAGATCCAAGATTATTATGATCTGCAACATAAACTAGGGAAAGAAGGGGAGAGCTGTCCCCACAGTAAGACTAAGCTGAGTCCCTACGTTGTAGCAGGCAACCTGTTCCTTGTGAACAGACCCGCCTTCGTCCTCGGCTAGTCTGAACGGAGACCTATAGAGAAAGGAAGGGGTCCCTAAAAGAACTAAGGACTGGGACAAAAATGGGACACCTCCTAACAGAAGTTGTTGCAGAGCAAAAGAAAAACTGACAAAAGTACTAGAGGTCCAGAGGACCAAGCAAACTAGAGATAGATAGGCACAAAAGCACCTGGCTAGAAAGACAGTCTAAACAACACTGAAGTCTAGCAAGGCCAGAAGGGTGGAGCTGGAATAAATAGGAAGATGGTCACGTGACCGCAAAACACAAGATAGAAACAAAAACAAACAGGAGGGTTCTAACAGTACCCCCTCTTTTATGAGGATCCTCCGGATCCTCCAGGCCCAGGCCTATCTGGAAATCTCCTGTGGAAAGCTCTGACAAGTCTAGGGGCAGAGACATCATCCGCCTTAACCCAGGTGTTATTCCTCGGGACCGAAACCTTTCCAAGCGACGAGATACTGCAATCTCCCTCTATGCTCTCTGGAATTCAGGATACGAGAAATTTCATATTCGCCGTCTTCCACCACCGGAGGAACTGTGACAGTGGCCTCCCTATCCGATACATCAGCCTTTTTCAACAAGGAAACATGAAACACAGGATTAATCTTCCAGGAGGAGGGAACCTCCAACCTAACAGCAGACTGGTTAACCACCTGAAGCACCTTAAAAGGCCCCACAAACTTCGGACCCAATTTTTTAGAGGAAATCCTCAATCGCAGATTCTTTGAGGACAACCAAACCATGTCACCCACAGTAAACAAAACCTCTTTACATTTCCTGTTAAAATACTTCTTGGACTTTTTGTTAGCCTCTTGAAGGTTACAACGTACATTAGTCCAAACTCTCTCCAAGTCACCGGAAAAATTCTACTCCTCCGGCACCGCCGACCGCAATTTGGAGAACGAACCAAAAGACGGATGTCTCCCAGTACAACAAAAAAAGAACACCCAGCAGAGGAGGATGTATGGTTGTTAAGAGCAAATTCTGCGAGTGGCAGAAACTCAGACCACCCCTCTTGATTGTCTGCCACAAATCAACGCAAAAACTGTTCCACATCCTGGTTCTTTCTTTCAGTCTGTCCATTAGACTCAGGATGATAACCAGACGAAAATGACAAATGGACTCCCAACCTGTCACAAAAAGCACGCCAAAAGCGAGCCACAAACTGAGGTCTCCTATCAGAAACAATGTTGGTGGGAACGCCATGGTGCCTGACAATTTCCTTAATAAACGCCTTAGCGAGTGTCTTAGCGCAGGGTAGCTTAATGAATGGAACCAAATGACACATCTTGCTAAAACGGTCCACGACCACCCAGATGTCAGTGAAACCCTCGGACACAGGAAGGTCAGTAATAAAATCCATTGCCAAATGCGTCCAAGGCGCACTAGGAACCTCCAGAGGTCAAAGCAACCCTGCAGCAGGGGTATGGGAAGCCTTTGACCTAGCACACACCGTACACTGACGCACCCACTTGATGACTTCCTTCTGCCACCCGGGCCACCAAAAACTGCGACTGATAAGTCTCTTAGTCCCAGAAATTCCTGGATGACCTGCCAACCGAGACTCATGATACCCCACAAACAAATCTCTCCTAGAGGTTCTAGGCACAAACAATCTCCCATGAGGAGTGTTAGATGGGGCATCCTCTTGGGCTTTCAGAATCCCTTCTTCCAAAACAGAGTCTAATGCTGCTACCACAACTCCTTCCTGTAAAATGCTCTCCTCCTCCTCGGTACCAACCATGGGGGAAAAGCTGCGAGATAAAGCATCGGCTTTAACATTCCTAGTACCAGGGATATAGGTAACAGAAAAATTAAACCGAGAAAAAAAAAGTGCCCACCTAGCTTGACGGGCATTCAAGCGTTTGGCAGCATCCAGATAGATCAAATTCTTATGATCTGTGAAAACCTGAACAGGAAATTTAGCACTTTCCAAGAAATGATGCCAATGTTCAAACGCAAGTTTAATAGCCAACAATTCCCGATTACCAACATCGTAATTAAGTTCGGTTTCTGAAAATTTTTTAGAAAAAAAATCACAGGGATGTACTCCATCCTTGTTCTCCTGAGACAAAACTGCACCGACCCCCACCGAAGAAGCATCAACCTCGACCAAAAAAGGCTTGGTCTCATCAGGCTGCATAAGGATAGGGGCAGAACTGAACCTCTCCTTGAGATACACAAAAGCTTCAATGGCCTCAGTAGTCCACTGGACCGTATTCGCACCTTTCCTGGTGAGATCAGTCAGTGGCTTAACAATTATAGAAAAATTCTTAATGAATTTCCTGTAATAATTGGCGAAACCCAAAAATCTCTGTATCTATTTCAAACCAATAGGCCTAGGCCATTCCTGCACAGCCTGAACTTTCACCGGGTCCATCTCAAAGCCCTCGCTGGAGATAATGTAGCCCAAAAAACTAATTCTCTGCACAGCGAACTCACATTTCTCCAGCTTAGCAAAAAGTGAATTATCACTCAATAACTGCAACACCTCACGTACGCTCTGCCAATGGGAATCCAGATCTGGTGAATAAATCAGAATGTCATCCAAATACACAACCACATTCTTGCCAATCAAAGGTCTCAGGATGTCATTAATAAGGTTCTGAAAAAACGCGGGTGCATTGGTAAGACCGAAGGGCATCACCAGATTCACAAAATGACCTACCGGAGTGTTAAAAGCAGTTTTCCATTCATCACCCTCCTTCATTCGTAACAAATTGTATGCCCCCCGGAGATCAATTTTATAGAACCACTTGGTCCCCACTAACTGGTTAAACAAGTCTGGAATTAACGGCAATGGGTAGGAATTGCGTATGGTAATCTTATTAATTTCATGAAAGTCCAGACATGGACGTAAACCACCGTCTTTTTTTTTAACAAAGAAAAATCCAACGGCCACAGGCGACTTAGAAGGTCTAATGTGACCAGCAGCCAAGCTCGTCTGTATGTACTCCTCCAAGGCCTTTCTTTCAGGGATAGTCAGATTTAATAAGCGACTCTTGGGAAGA
This sequence comes from Phyllobates terribilis, assembly GCF_046119375.1. Classification (NCBI taxonomy): domain Eukaryota; kingdom Metazoa; phylum Chordata; class Amphibia; order Anura; family Dendrobatidae; genus Phyllobates; species Phyllobates terribilis. Next base: position 1,328,471 of record NW_027363093.1, read on the forward strand.
GTAGCTCCAGAAACAAACTCAATGGTGCAATCATAGTCCCTATGAGGAGGTAAAACTTGCGACTCCTCCTCTGAAAAAACCTTCCAAAAATCCTGAATAGGTACAGGTAATTCCCCTTTTTCCACAGCCGCAATGCGACCATTACAACATTTATCATAGCACTTAGGACTCCAAGACTTAATCTCATTAGTAGACCAGTCCAGTAAAGGATTGTGCAGTTTTAACCAAGGCAAACCTGCACATGCGGATTTCAATTGGGGAACATTGCTGCCCTTCTACCATGCGTTTTTCATGCGTTTCCGCGGCGTTTCTGCAACTGCAAAAACGCCGCGGAAACGCATGAAAAACGCATCGTGTGAACTCAGCCTCAGGCTATGTGCCCACGTTGCAGAAATGAAGCAGAAAATTTCTGCTTCATTTCTGCAAGTCCTCTCCCGGAAAAACGCATGCGGAATTCCGCACGCGTTTATCGCGCGTTTTTCATGCGTTTATCTCACGTTTTCCACATGCGGAATTGTCTTGCGTTTTTAATGCATCGCACAAGGCAATTCAGCTTGCGGAAACGCAAAATTAATTGACATGCTGCGGATTTTTGAACGCAGCATAAAAGCTGCGGAAAAATCCGCAGCATGTGCATAGAACTTGCGGAATCCCCTTGGGGACCATGGGGTGCGGATTACCATGCGTTTTACAAGCATTTCCGCTGCGGAAATTCCGCATCAAAAACGCTTGTAATCCGCAACGTGGGCACGCAGCCTAAAAGCAAAAGTATAAATACTAATTATTTATCAAAGCTGGACAAAATCTAGAAACCATATAATAAAACTGGCATAAAATATAGTGCTGAACAAGAGTTTAGGGAGAGATGTACAACTGGCACTGACCTTTAAAAGGGATTGTGTAATCGCACAAAACTAGCAAAAATGTAAAGTGCCTGTAAAACAAGGAACGTGCAATTTACCTCTTAGTAAAAATCCTATTCTTTCTCAAGAACGGGAGGAATTTTAATTTCATAATTTTTTTTAATCAAATTATTTTTATTGAAAAACTCCAAATACAAATTTTCCATCTTTCAAATAACATACATGACATAGTAATTCCATAGTATAAAACATGAACAAAATATCTGAACTTCAATTCCCTAACCCACCCTAAACCCAAATCCCAACACTCCAGAGAGAACCATTTTCAGAGCAGTTCTAGAATAACGGACTACAGCATTCGTAGAAGGGGGAAGAAGATAAAAAAGTGACTAACAAAGGGATAGCAGCGTTTTAATTTTATCATTTACTGCTTGATGCCTGAGCCGGGAAGTGCACGCTTGAAAACTGTTGCAGGCTGCTGTAATCACAGGACACAAGCAAACAGCATGGCATTTCCTATCAGCAGGGAGGAAGTAAAGGGAACAGTAATGAAAGTCTCCTCCTACTCCGCTCCATAATGAAATGAACAGTGTGCATCCTACAAATGCGATGCCTACAGCAAACAATTCATTTTCCATACACAGGTTGTGAGTTGACCACTGGATATATACATGTGTATAACTAATTACCAGAACTGGAAATCGAAAAAAAAGACGAGCAAGTTTGGTGAATCCTGCCTTCATTACTGCACAGCCGCTCATAGAGGGATCGGTACTAGGAACAGCAGCAGTGCCGGCGATGTTCACAGATTTACCTGCTGCGGGACTGAAGGAGTCTGATAGTGTTCGGCTCTAAGCTTTTTACCTTGTTTACGACAGGAATAATTGAAAGCTGTGCTTCAAAGGCGAGGAAGAAGTTGGTCACTGTCTGCGCTTGAATACCCTTAAGGGGGGAAAAAAATATATATACATATATACAAATACTGAAACATCTAAATGCATTAGAACATCAAACCTGGTGAAGCGGTAAATGACTTGTCCTCCAGGGATACAGGCTACTGTCATTCAGTAATTATTTCATAGGAATTTTACATTTTATGTGATCACCACGCTAGAATGTAAATGATGAAAACACAACACAACTCCTCACCATATGAAGATATTTTGTGTTTTAGGCTATGTGCCCATGATGCAGAAATGAAGCAGAAAATTTCTGCAGCATTTCTGCATCTCCCTGGCAGAAAAAAACGCATGCAGATTGTACATGCAGATTGTGCATGCGTTTTTCCTGCAGAATACATGCGGATCCACATGCGGATTCACATGCATTTCCGCATGCAGATTGACAAGCACTTTCCAGGCGATTAGCATCACTTGGAAAGTGCTTGACAACTAGGTCACACTGTATAAATCCATGGAAACAGCATGGATTTATACAGTGTGAACCGTAAAAATTAAAACAAATAAAGCTATACTCACCCCCGAGGCCCCGGCGTGGCTGCAGCGCTGCTTCCTGGCTGGTTCCCGGCTGCCGGCATATCGCGAGACAGAGCGGTGAAGGGCCTGCGGTCACATGACTGTGACGTCACCGAAGTTCCTTCAGCGCTGCTGGCATTCAGAGAGAAGACGCCGGACAGGTGAATATAAACTTTATTTGTTATTTTATTCTTTTTTTTACAGGTACAATGGTACCCAGGTCTGGATCAGAGTCTCCTCTCCTCCAGAACTGGGTACCATCCGCACATAGAGACGCATAGAAGCCGCTTGTAAAAATGTACAGTCGCGGTTTCTGTGCGTCTCAATGCAAGTCAATGGCGGGAATTCGGCTGCACTTCCGCAAAATTAAATGACATGCTGCGGATTTTTGTACGCAGCATAAACGCTGCGGAAAAATCTGCAGCATGTGCATAGAACATGCGGAATCCCCTTGGGGACCATGGGGGGCGGATTACCTAGCGTTTTACAAGCGTTTCCGCTGTGGAAATTCCGCAGCATAAACGCTTGAAAAATGCTACGTGGGCACACAGCCTTATAGAACAGCATTTCTGTGGAATAACACGACTGATTTACTGTGTATGCACCATAGCCTTCATTTGATGTTGACGCGCCCCTGGGCCTGTGTCGCGCTGCGTTGCGCACGCGGGAGCTTACCCGGAGCCGGATCTCTTGAGGGTTGTAGTCTCGTGGCGGTGACCCGGTCCGTGCCCAGGGAGTCAAACTGAGCGGCGATGTAACAGCGGTAGATGCAGGACGACTACGCCACCCGTTGAATGCAGCTATGGAGCTGCCGCTGCAGGATAGTCCGCTGAGGCCGGTGGATGGATGGTGCAGCGTAGATGGTATAACCCCCAACGGGAGGGGTATGGCCTCAGGGCAGCAGATGTGGATGATGGGGGTAGCAGGAACCACTCAGAGACGGTGCGGTGTAATTCAGGGTCTTTACTGGTAACAACGATAGACCCTCCCGGAGTACTTGCTAGTGAACGGGGCCTGGTCAGTCCTTGAGCAGATGGGATCTCCCCTGGCCAGGCGGAGTTGTAGGCCTCCCAAACTGACTGTACTCTTCTGGCTACCTTGCTAGAAGCGGATATAAGTAGCCCACGTCCCTGAGTGTACCGTGTGGTGCTCACCCGTATGGCCGGTGACTCGGGGCCTTCTAATGGCTTCCGCTCCACGATGGCGGTGCTGGTCCCACACGTGTGACCGTGCCTTCGGGTTTCTGGGCCTGAGGACCTGAAATCCCCTGCCGGTCGGCTTCTGCTGCTGGGTAAGAGTTAGTCCCCACAGCCTCGGACGCCGGGTCCGGTAAGAAAGCTTCTCAGTCAGGGCGAGCTCTGCAGCTGCCAGCCCCTGACTCGTAGTAATATTGCTCCCAATGAGCTTCTGCTGTTTCTTCCTATGCTGCTTCTCTGTCTCTACTCTCCTTGACTGACTAACCCTGCCTCAGCCCAGGGTTTATACAGGGGAAGTTCTTCCCCTCCCAAGACTGGGCAGGAGGTGTGGCATGCACAGGATCCCTGACCAAAGGACCTCCCACCTGCTTTCAGACATAACATTACATTACTGTGGAAAACCAGACCCCTGGGGTGCCACATTCCCCCCTAGTGAAATTTAGTACTCCGGGACTAAACATATTTTAGAAAAACATAACAAGATATAACAACAATAACAGTACAATAAGAAGAAACACATAAAGGTGGTCACGGCATGTCCGTAACCGGGTGCAGTCTTTGAAGAAAAGCAAGGTGTCCATTTCACCAAAACAGGGAGACGTAACCAGGTAGGGGTCTGTCCTACCCCGAGTCCTTAACAGTCTCTAGTCCATCCTGGGTTACGCTCCAACTATGTACAAGGATTCCCGGTAAATCCACCAAGGATTCCTAAAAATAACTGGAAACACAAAATTATACACAAGCACCAATACACAGATAAACATAAATAAAACAATTTATACACTTCAAATCCTCCAGCGTGCGGGTAACTGGCCTCTAGTGGCCCTAGTGGACCTACGGAGCTGACTGTCTGGCCCTGAACTACAGGGTGTAGGAGCTGTCAAGGGTAAACTGGGCAGCTGTCTACCGGCTCTTTGTCTCACTAGGGGTACGGCAGGCTCACTATAAGCAGAGGGTTGATCCTCCTGTTCTGCTTGTGTGGAGTCTTCTGCCTCCTGGACCGGCTGTTCTTCCAGCTCTACCTGTTGCTCCGTAGGTGCTTGGGATGCTGGTTGGAGGAAGGTGAGTACGGGTACCACAACTGCACCATTGACTTGAGTCCAAGACCGAGGGAAGTCCCCGAGCACAGTACTAACCATATCTTCCCTTTCCTCTACGGGTCGATGGTCTTCTTGTTCCTCTTCAGGGTTCCTCAGTTGTTCGGGACACTTCTTCAGGTGGTCCCGGGATACAATGGCTGTGGTTTCCCCTCCGTCTTTACTGATGGTACAAACCTTCGGGTTCTCGTGGCTTGAGGGCAGTACGGTGTACGGGTCCTTCTCCCACTGGTCATCCAACTTGTGGAGCCGTCTCTTCCTCTTCAAGACCTGCTCTCCGGGTACCAGGGGAACAGCGGGAGCATACTGGTTGTAAGTTTTCTCTTGTCTTTCCCTAGCCTGACAGAGACTTCGCTCCACGCTCTCCTGTACTCTCCGGTACTGCTGCTGCCTCTCTGTGTCCCAGTCTGTTTCTGGTGAAGTGTCCTCGGGTGTCAGGACTCCCATTTCCAGGTCAACAGGTAACTTACCAGGTCTTGCCCTCATTAGGTAAGCCGGGGTACAGTTGGTGGAACCTACCGGGATGTGGTTGTATAGGTCCACCAGATCGGGCAACTTCTCAGGCCACAGACTGCGTTCTTCCAGGGGCAACGTTTTTAGAAGATCCATTACCACCTGGTTCATTTTCTCACAAAGTCCATTAGTTTGCGGATGGTAGGGTGTCGTCCTTATCTTCCGGCAGCCATACAGATTGCAGAATTCCTGGAAGACCTCTGCTTCAAAGGCAGGTCCCTGGTCCGTCAGCACTTGGTCCGGGTACCCGTGTGGACGGCAAAAGTGCTGCTGGAAGGCTCTAGCTGCTGTTTGAGCCGTTAAGTCCTTGACGGGGACGACAACCAGAAACCGGGAGTAATGATCCACGATGGTTAACGCGTAGACGTAGCCACTTCTGCTTGGGGTCAGTTTTACATGATCCAAGGCTACCAGTTCCAACGGTTGCCGGGTGACGATGGACTGCAGGGGAGTCTTCTGGCTGGCACGGTCCTTCCTTCTCAGGTTGCACGGGCCACAGTCTCTGCACCACTTCTCGATGGTTCCCCTCATGCCTACCCAGTGGAACCGCTCGCGCAGCAGGAACTCCAGCTTCTTCCACCCGAAGTGTCCAGCTCCGTCGTGGTATGCCTCCATCACCATGGCTGCGTCTCTTCGTGGCACCACTACTTGCCAGAGTAATTCATGCGTCCGGGAGTTAACCATTCTGCGGCACAACTTCCCTTTGTAAAGGAACAGTCGACTCTTCTCTGCCCATAGTTGTTTGGCTTCCTCCGGAGCGTCTGGTTCAAGGCGAGCCTCCGGCCGAGTCAGCATCTCCTTCACCAGTCGGACGGCAGGGTCGCTGTCTTGCGTTTCCGCCCAGTTGTAGTGGGGTAAGGGGTTCAACGTAGCAGCCTGCTTACTCCTTACCCGGTGGGAATACTGGATAGTCCCATGACGGTGGAATGCAGGGAGTTCAACTTCTTCCAGTCCCTCCGGATCTTCTCCTCCGTCCGGCAGGTTGGGCATCCTGGACAGGGCGTCCGCGTTGGTATTGGAGCGTCCTGCCCGGTATTTGATTGTGAACTCGTAGTTGGACAGACGGGCCATCCACCTCTGCTCCAGGGCACCGAGTCTTGCCGTGTCCAGGTGTGTCAACGGGTTGTTATCCGTGTACACGGTGAACCGAGAAGAAGCGAGGTAATGCTTAAAGCGCTCGGTGACTGCCCATACTACGGCCAGGAACTCTAACTTAAATGAGCTGTAATTCTCGGGGTTCCTTTCAGTGGGTCGCAGTTTTCGGCTGGCGTAGGCGATTACTCGTTCTTTCCCCTGCTGGATCTGGGACAGTACGGCTCCTAGCCCGATGTTACTGGCGTCGGTGTAGAGGATAAAGGGCTGGCTATAATCCGGGTACGCCAGGATTTCGTCCCCCGTGAGGGCCATCTTCAGCTGGCGGAAGGACTCTTCTTCCAGCTCCTCCCATTTGAAGGGCGGCTTCTGGTTCTTGGCCTTCCGGGACTGGCCTATCAGGAGGTCCTGCATAGGTGCTGCCTTTTTGGTGAAACCGGGAATAAACCTTCGGTAGTAGCCTACCAACCCGAGGAACTGCCGCACTTCTTTTACGCTGGAGGGGCTTGGCCATTCCTTAATTGCGGTGATCTTATCAGGGTCGGGAGCCACTCCGTCAGCGCTCACCACGTGTCCCAGGTACTGCACCTTTGGTTTCAGGAGGTGACACTTGGAGGGTTTCACCTTTAGGCCGTAACTTGCCAGAGCTTCGAACACTTCCGCCTGGTGTTTCAGGTGGTCCTCATACGTCTTGGAATATACGATGACATCGTCCAGGTACAACAGGACCGTCTCGAAGTTTCTGTGGCCCAGACAACACTCCATTAGTCGTTGGAAGGTTCCCGGTGCGTTGCAGAGTCCGAACGGCATGCAGGTGAACTCGCTAAGTCCCATCGGGGTGGTGAATGCGGTCTTCTCCCGGTCCGCCTCTGCTACAGGAACCTGCCAGTACCCGCTAGTGAGATCCAAGGTAGAGAAGAAGTTAGCAGATCTTAAAGCAGCCAATGACTCCTCTATCCTTGGTAAGGGGTACGCATCCTTGTGTGTGATACGATTGATTTTCCGGTAATCTACACACATCCTCATGGTGTTGTCTTTCTTTCGGACTAAGACTAGTGGAGCTGCCCAGGGGCTACAGCTATCCCTGATCACCCCAGCCTCCTTCATGTCTCTAAGCATCCCCTTGGCGTGTTGGTAGTGGGCAGGGGGTACGGGTCGATACCTCTCTTTTATAGGAGGATGGTCTCCCGTGGGGATGTGGTGTTCTACCCCCTTGACTCGCCCGAAGTCTAACGGGTGTTTACTGAACACTCTCTCGTACTCCTGAACCACCCGATAGACTCCTTGTTTCTGGTGTGCGGGAGTGGAGTCAGTACCCAGATGTAGTTGCTGACACCAGTCCTCCATGTTTTTCTTAGAGCCGTTACCTTCCTCCGGGTGAGATGGAGGCAAGGGTTCCACAGATTGCATAGAATTTTGGTTAATGGTATATAATTTGGCTAGCGTGGCATACCGGGGCAGGTACACTTCCCTCTCCCCGATATTTATTATGCGAACGGGCACCCTCCCATGGCGTACATCAACCACCCCCCGTGCTGTCAAAATGGTGGGCCTACTGTCCGAGTAAACTGGTTCTACCATTGCCTGGTAATCTCTACCTCTCAGACCAATAGCTGCCCGGCACCAAATCATCATTTCACTTTTTGGGGGCATGGCAATAGGAAAAGGGTCACACATTCTTACGCTACCAATCTCACCGCCGGAGAGTTCCACCTGTTGCCGTCGCATCGGTGCCCGGATCTCTTTCTGGAGCACCCGCTGCTCGCCGGAGCTGGCGTTCTTGGCAACCTGCTGTAAAAGGAAAATCACCTCTGCAAGACAATTTTCAATTACATTAGTTCCTAGAGTTATTTTTGGGTGACTCTCATGTTTGTCAATATCTACAATGATCAGTCCCTGTGCTGCCAGTTCGACTCTACCGATTTTGATGGTCACCTCTTTAAATCCGATCTGTGGCACGGGCTGGCCATTGCTGGCGATGATACTCAAGTCGTCGTCAGGGTAGCGGGTAATATCCGAGTCGTTCCAGTACTGCTTAAAGAGCACGTACGGGATGGTGGTGACCTGTGACCCGGTGTCCAGTAGGGCACTCATGGGAATGCCATCCAGTACCACAGGCAAGACTGGACGTCCTCCCACATATCTGTCGCGCCAGTTCGATGGGCCTGGTGATCTTTTTCCTGGGGGTTGGCCCTCTACCCCAGGTTGTGCCCGTTTAAAGAACAGTACCTTGCCATATGTCCAGGTTGATTGCAGCGGCGGCAGATGGGTCGTCCGTCCTCGCTGTATCGGTCACTGGGTCTTCCTCTGGCCGGTGGGGTCCTCCTTGGTCGACGCCACGGGATGTCCTCCGGTCCGGATGCCAGCTGGATCTTCCCTGGGGTGGAAGCCTGTAAAGACTGCACAGTTCGGGTTAGCGCAGCAACGCTCTTAGCTAGCTCTTGGACCTGATGGTGTAGGTCTGGAGCCGGGTCATTGTCCAAAGCCTGCGCATCAGCTCCCACAGGCCCTGCCGACAAGGGCGCCGCCTCCTGGTGGTAAGTGATAGCAGGGCGCTTGTGGGTCACAACGCCACCCGGTGCCGGTTCTCGGAGCACCCGGATGGCTTTGTCCTTGAACTGTGCAAAGCCCAGATGGGGATCCTGTAAGGCCATTGCCCGCAACTGGGTTCGGTGGGTATTACAATACAGTCCCTCTATAAACTGTTCGGTCAACAGCCTGTCCTCGTTTCCCACTCCGTCAGGGTCGGTCTGCTTAATGGCCCTCAGGGCCTCTTGTAGGTTTAGTGCATAGTCCCTTATACTCTCATGCGCTCGCTGCTTGCACCCGTAGAATCTAAGCTTAATCTCGGCTGAGGTGCGGGTATCAAAGGTGTCCTTCAGCCGGGTTAGTATCCCTGCGACAGTCTTCCTCCCAGGTGGCCAGGATTTTACTTCCCTTTTGGCTGCCCCGGTTAGTTGGGCCACCAGGATGCTCACTTTTTGCTCTTCTGTGAGGGGGTACACCTGGAAGAGGCTATCCAGCTTTTCTCTAAAGTCATGCAGGGTATGTGACTCCCCTGAGTACTGGGGTAGCCAAGCTGCTCCCGGGATATAGGGCATGGTGAAGGGCATAACTGCAGCAGCGGTAGCGCTGGCGGGGGTTGAGGCAGTGAAGCTCTCCTCCGTATCCGACATCTTCCTCCCCCCTAGTGGACCGTGGCCTACCTTGCGATGATCCTGTTCCGTAGGCCGCGGCTCCGCAGTGGATCGTCAGGGTTGAGGACCTTCCGTCGCGCTCCTGTGACGTCGGCGTCTGCTGGGCTCCTTCCAGGACCTTACGCAACGTCCGGACGTGGGGCGGGGCTTCAGTTCTCGCGCGCTTTCGGAGTCCACGCCCCTCTTCTTCCCGCGCGGCGTCCTCAAGATGGCGTCCAATGGCGGGAAAACTCCACGGATGGCGGGAAGAAGGCAGAAGATGGCGCCGGATGGCGGGAAACTTCACCGATGGCGGGAAGAAGGCTGAAGATGGCGCCGGATGGCGGGAATCTTCACCACAGGTAAGTTTGAAAAGTCTCTTTTTCAGGCACGCAGTACCCGGTGGTTGCGGGCACGAAATCCTGCCGACTACGCCAAAGTTGACGCGCCCCTGGGCCTGTGTCGCGCTGCGTTGCGCACGCGGGAGCTTACCCGGAGCCGGATCTCTTGAGGGTTGTAGTCTCGTGGCGGTGACCCGGTCCGTGCCCAGGGAGTCAAACTGAGCGGCGATGTAACAGCGGTAGATGCAGGACGACTACGCCACCCGTTGAATGCAGCTATGGAGCTGCCGCTGCAGGACAGTCCGCTGAGGCCGGTGGATGGATGGTGCAGCGTAGATGGTATAACCCCCAACGGGAGGGGTATGGCCTCAGGGCAGCAGATGTGGATGATGGGGGTAGCAGGAACCACTCAGAGACGGTGCGGTGTAATTCAGGGTCTTTACTGGTAACAACGATAGACCCTCCCGGAGTACTTGCTAGTGAACGGGGCCTGGTCAGTCCTTGAGCAGATGGGATCTCCCCTGGCCAGGCGGAGTTGTAGGCCTCCCAAACTGACTGTACTCTTCTGGCTACCTTGCTAGAAGCGGATATAAGTAGCCCACGTCCCTGAGTGTACCGTGTGGTGCTCACCCGTATGGCCGGTGACTCGGGGCCTTCTAATGGCTTCCGCTCCACGATGGCGGTGCTGGTCCCACACGTGTGACCGTGCCTTCGGGTTTCTGGGCCTGAGGACCTGAAATCCCCTGCCGGTCGGCTTCTGCTGCTGGGTAAGAGTTAGTCCCCACAGCCTCGGACGCCGGGTCCGGTAAGAAAGCTTCTCAGTCAGGGCGAGCTCTGCAGCTGCCAGCCCCTGACTCGTAGTAGTATTGCTCCCAATGAGCTTCTGCTGTTTCTTCCTATGCTGCTTCTCTGTCTCTACTCTCCTTGACTGACTAACCCTGCCTCAGCCCAGGGTTTATACAGGGGAAGTTCTTCCCCTCCCAAGACTGGGCAGGAGGTGTGGCATGCACAGGATCCCTGACCAAAGGACCTCCCACCTGCTCTCAGACATAACATTACATTACTGTGGAAAACCAGACCCCTGGGGTGCCACAATGTCACTTACTGTCACCTGTCACCTTGCCCCAACTCTGCAATCCCCAATATCAGTCCATGACCTCAATGGGGTCACTATAAAATTCTAAAGAGGACTGGTCATGGCTCTATTAGAAAATAGATAAACTTAGGATAGAAACAATATGAGCATATACCCTGCTATAAGTAAGTAAAAAGCAATAGTGAATATATATAATATAGGGTACTTAGTAAACATGGTTTTTGATTTAAAAAAAGCCATCCCACCCGCACCAAGGTGTACCCAGTCAGTTATGTGAAATATATAATAAAATACACTTTAGTACAATATTAGTGTTTTGTCCCTTTAAATCTGCTGCTACTTCTGTCACCATGGTAACTGCATTCATACTCAGCCAATAGGATTGCTCGGTTTGAATTTGGAAAAAAAAAAAAAAGTTCTATATCGTCAGTTTGTTCCTTCTCATCTGAGTGTGAAGACAGACACCTGCGATCAGCGAGAGATTATAGGTATAAGACGTGATATAATATAACGGACGGAGCCACATCCCATCACACGCACTCAGCGACCACAACTGACAGGAATCAGCACATTTACCAGACAATAAGTTATTATTCCCCAACACATAATACGCTGAGACACCAGTGGGGGGCGCCGCACTCGTTACATCTCCCATCTGGATGGATCCAGCGACGAGATCCTGATATTTCCCCCCAGCTCCGCTCCTCCATAGGGAATGGCCCAGATGCACGCAGAACGGACCGAAGTGTAATACTGCTAGAACTCTGCATGATATCACATCCTCCATATATACCACATAATAAAGGGGTGCTCCCACTGGGACAGGTCATCACCTATCCAGAGATCAGTGATAACTTGTTCCAACTAGACATCCCCTTTAATGGAAGAGATCACATCTCTAACAGTCAATACGCTATTCATTCCCAATCTTCCCTGGCCCCAGTAATGCCCCTGAGTATATCGCCAATATGAGCCAATCATCAAACCCTCTGCTGACTGTTCCCGATGTTTTATAGAGTTTGGAGACGTTTCTACAGGAGAAGATATCAGCGGACACCATGGGGGTGGAGTATTCTGCCAGCGATGGAGCAGGTAGTATCCACCAGTCTGTGATATCTGACCTTCCTCCATATTCTGCTCTTACATGCCTTTCTTCAGCTTTACCCCTTCCCGACATAACCAATTTATGTTTTTTTTCTGTTTTTTCCTCCGCTTTTTCCAACTTTTCTAACTTTTTGATATCTGTCCACATAGTGTGAGGTCTTGTTATTTTGTAGGATGAGCTGTCCTTATAAATGACACCATTCATTTACCACATAGTGCTAGAAAACGGGAAAAACATTCCAAGTGCAGTAAAAGTGCGAAAAAAAAAGCCTGACATTGTTTTTCTGGGAACGGTTTTAACGGCGCACATTGTGTGGTAAAAATGACCTGGTAATAGGATCCTACTCCTCAGTGTGATTACAGCAAGACCAAACTTCTCCAATAGTTTTGGCAAAAGAAAAAAACTTTTTTTTGATGCTGTCACCATTTTTTCTGAGACCCGAAACATTTTCAGTTTCCAGGTTGATGGAGCTGTGTGGGGGCTTATTTTTTGAAGGGCAAGAGGACTTTATTGATAACATTTTGGGACACATATGTCATGGTCATCGCTTCTTACAGGATTTTCTGCAGTATTGAGGCGAACGAAAAAATGCAATTTTGTCTTTTTGAATTTTTTTCTGTGTTCACTGATCGTTTTTTTTTTTTTATATTTTGATAGATTGTATTTCTCTGAAAGAGACCATACCACAAAATGTGTATATTTTTATTATCTTTATTTTTAGTGGGAGGTGAGTTGAACGTGTGGGGTTTTAATAAATATATATATACTTTTTTTCACTGTATTTGTATACATCATCTGATTGCTTGTGCTATATACAGCGATACCACAGTAATGCTCCATATAGCAAAACCACGGTCTTCTTTACAGCCCAAATGAAGCTTTATGATGACAGGCACGGAGGCTTCAGCAGACCCCCGGATGTCATAGCAGTCCATCGGCGCCCTATGATCGCGTCACAGGAGCGCCGGTGGGCGTATGGAACGACGCGTCCCAATGCTGGCGCACTGTTAATGCTGCTGTTAGAGATTGACAGCAGCACTGAACAGGTTAACAGTGGTGGGCAGATCTTCGCTCCACTCGCAGCTGTTAGAGGCAGGTCCTGGTTGTTTGTCACAGCCATTATCTGCCATGTACGGGGCGAGCTGACCCTGCTCCATACACCCGCTACTGACTTATACCATACATGTACGGCAGATGTTGGTAAGGAGTTAAAGCGGTTGTCCAGCTTTGGGGCCATTTTTTTTACTTTAATGCAAGTATTTGGGGCTAAAATCGATTTCTGTAATTGAGTTTCATTAAAAATGTTGCCTTCTGTAGCATCTGTGCTGCACTGTCTATTGCTGGCTGCAAAATTAGCTAACTGAGAATCTATCAGTGAGCTCCTTAGTCTTAAGGGAGAGTTTGTAGATCTTTAATCTGTTTTTTTTTCCTGAGTGCCTATTAGCTGATCTATGCCCAAAGAAAACACAAAACTTGAATGTGCAGGGAAACAATAAGTCTGTAATAGCCGGTGAAAAACACTTAATGAAACCTAAATGTAAAAAATTACTTTTAGTAGTAAATACATGACATGAGAAAATATACACTGCTCAAAAAAATAAAGGGAACACTTAAACAACAGAATATAACTCCAAGTAAATCAAACTTCTGTGAAATCAAACTGTCCACTTAGGAAGCAACACTGATTGACAATCAATTTCACATGCTGTTGTGCAAATGGAAGACAATAGATGGAAATTATTGGCAATTATCAAGACACACTCAATAAAGGAGTGGTTCTGCAGGTGGAGACCACAGACCACATCTCAGTACCAATTCTTTCTGGCTGATGTCTTGGTCACTTTTGAATGTTGGTTGTGCTTTCACACTCGTGGTAGCATGAGACGGACTCTACAACCCACAGATGTTGCTCAGGTAGTGCAGCTCATCCAGGATGGCACATCATTGCGAGCTGTGGCAAGAAGGTTTGCTGCGTCTGTCAGCGTAGTGTCCAGAGGCTGGAGGCGCTACCAGGAGACAGGCCAGTACACCAGGAGACGTGGAGGGGGCCATAGCAGGGCAACAACCCAGCAGCAGGACCCCTACCTCTGCCTTTGTGCAAGGAGGAACAGGAGGAGCACTTCCAGAGCCATGCAAAATGACCTCCAGCAGGCCACAAATGTGCATGTGTCTGCATAAACGGTTAGAAACCGACTCCATGAGAGTGGGATGAGGGCCAGACGTCCACAGATGGGGGTTGTGCCCAATGCCAGACCTCATGTGGCTGGAGTATGTCAGCAGTTCCTGCAAGATGAAGGCATTGAAGCTATGGACTAGCCCGCCCGTTCCCCAGACCTGAATCCCATTGAGCACATCTGGGACATCATGTCTCACTCCATCCACCAATGTCACGTAGCACCACAGACTGTCCAGGAGTTGGTGGATGCTTTAGTCCAGGTCTGGGAGGAGATCCCACAGGAGACCATCCGCAACCTCATCAGGAGCATGTCCAGGCATTTTAGGGAGGTTATACAGGCACGTGGAGGCCACACACAATACTGAGCCTCATTTTGACTTGTTTTAAGGACATTACATCAAAGTTGGATCAGCCTGTAGTGTGTTTTTCCACTTTAATTTTGAGGGTGACTCCGAATCCAGGCCTCCATTGGTTAATAAATTTGATTTCCATTGATGATTTTTGTGTGATTTTGTTGTCAACACATTCAACTTTGTACAGAACAAAGTATTCAATGAGAATATTTCATTCATTCAGATCTAGGATGTGTTATTTGAGTGTTCCCTTTATTTTTTTGAGCAGTGTGTATATATAATATAAATAATTACTGCAGCTTTAATGCTATTTATTACGTCTCAGGAGGAGGACGGAAGAGGAAGAGGACGGAAGAGGCGGAGGACGGAAGAGATGGAGGACGGAAGAAGCGGAGGACGGAAGAGGAGGAGGACAGAAGAGGAGGAGGACGGAAAAGGAGGAGGACGGAAGAGGAGGAGGATGGAAGAGAAGGAGGACGGAAGAGGCGGAGGACGGAAGAGGCGGAGGATGGAAGAGGCAGAGGACAGAAGAGGCGGAGGACGGAAGAGGCGGAGGACGGAAGAGAAGGAGGACGGAAGAGGAGGAGGACGGAAGATGAGGAGGACCGAAGAGGAGGAGGACGTAAGAGGAAGAGGACGGAAGAGGAAGAGGACGAAAGAGGCGGAGGACAGAAAAGGCGGAGGACGGAAGAGGCGGAGGACAGAAGAGGCGGAGGACGGAAGAGGCGGAGGACAGAAGAGGAGGAGGATGGAAGAGAAGGAGGACGGAAGAGGAGGAGGACAGAAGAGGAGGAGGACAGAAGAGGAGGAGGACGGAAGAGGAAGAGGACGGAAGAGGAGGAAGACGAAAGTGGAGGAGGATGGAAGAGGAGGAGGACAGAATAGGAGGAGGAGGAGAGAACTGCACCTTAAGATCCCTAGGGGGAAAGGGATGGTAGTAATATAGTGGTAGTATATCCGTATTAGTGTAATATGAGTAATAATACTAGTGATAATAGTAAGAAAGTAATAAAATAACAGTAGTAATAGTAGTAGGTAGAATAGCAGTGTGATCCAGGGTCCTAGGACTGATCGCCTTTTCCCGGGGTCAAGAAGGAATTTTTCCCCTGTGACACAAATTGGCTGAAGGTGTCCTGGGGTTTTTGCCTTCTTCTGGATCAACACTGTAGGTATAGGGCAGTATTAGTAGTGAAAGGAAAGAAGAATAATACTGTAATAAGATAGCACAATGTAATAATAACCATATCAAATAGATTTATAAAAACAAATTAAAATAACTCCAGTAGTACAATAATTAGTGTAATATTATATAACTTGTAATAACATTATTAGGTTTGATCCAGGGTCCTAGGACTGATCGCCTTTTCCCGGGGTCAAGAAGGAATTTTTCCCCTGTGACACAAATTGGCTGAAGGTGTCCTGGGGTTTTTGCCTTCTTCTGGATCAACAGCTTTAGGCATAGGGATTTTAGTAATACCATTATTAGAATCACAAGGTTAATTAAAAAAAATTAGAATTACATTTTTTTAATTCGTTTTATAACAGTTACAATTAATTGCATTAATGCAATAATAATAAATAGTAAAAATGGTGGTAATAATAATAATACAAAAAACTAGTCCCAGTTAGTAAATTAGTGTAATGTTAGTGTAGGGACCCATCTGAAGAGGTCGCCTTGACGTTGGCAGATGGGCTCGCACAATTTGCTCAAAATGTGCGCTAAGAACCTCATATTTCTATGTACAGGAGATCTAGCAGTAATACCATTCAGTAGATATCTGTGTACACACATTTTGTTATATACTTTTGTGCAGCACACAGGGCAGGTATACAGGTACAGGGCGAGAGTGTTACAGTGATATTATAACTCGGCCTTAAGGATAAAATGCTGATAACTACAGATCCTGGAAACACATTCGAAACTAGACCTTGTAAGTAACTGGTTCCCAGCTAGTGGTAAATATGTACAGGGCAGTCCGGTACCAAGACCTGCTCTATAGGACACATTATCATCAGGCAGGTCCTTACAAGATCTGCGGCAGAAGTGTGGCTGTGTAACACAGTCCTGCTCCTGCCTCAGCTGCCCACAGTGGAGCCAACCTTGATCCTGGCAGCTTAATCCATTGTATGACACAGTAGGGGGCTTCCACAGCATTTAGGCACTTTAGACAGGAGAGGGAGGCATGATCATGGTGCCAATGAGTTTCTATGGCAGCTGAGATCTAACAATGGACCCCATGACGGCCATTTTACTGCTCCTATTAGACCCCGGCTGAGGAAAGGTCTATGAGGACACCGGTCAGACTTATGTCGCCTGCTCTGCACATATTAGAAATACCTAGGGCTGATTAGTTTGCCATTTGTAAATCTGATCCAGCAGCGTTGGGCTACCACTGACGTGATCAGGGCTATTGAGCTCCTAGATTGGGCAGAGGAGCTCAGTATTCAGCAGGAGCTGGCCGAGGAGAGCAGAGCAACTTGCATGGGGCTGCTGCACAAGAAGCAACTCACAAGGTGGAGATTTACCCGGAGACGCTGTGCTCGGGCTGTGATCTGCTGTGCAGGCTGCATAGTAGATGCCTCGAAGGACCCGAACTTCACCCCTAACAGGCACAGCAGAGCTCGGACGGCTGCAAGTGAACAGAGAGCGGCTGATTAGTAACTGCTGCGTCTCCTGCAGCTCAGATAAGAGCCGCACAGAGCGGGGGTTCAGTAATGATGAATATGGGAAGTGTCCGCCCCTCACATGCCCTAAATGCGGCCTCCAGAGGTAAAGTTTCCCCTGTAACCAGCGCCTCCTCCCACCTTCTCTGCTGGCATGCTCCATTACTTAAAGGGGATGTCTGTAGAAAACAAGTTATCACTTATCCACAGGCTCGGTGATCACTTACTGATCGTGGGGTCTGACCGCTGCGAGCCATCGTCTGATCGGGAAGGAGTGGAAAGTCAGGGATCAACTGCTGCTCCATTCATTCTCTCTGGGGCTCCGGAAAAGCCGAGCTCAGCGCTTGAATGCCACATAGGGAATGAATGGAGCGGATCCTGGAGTAATAACATGCCCTCCTCTCCTCAGCTTTCTGTCTGTGTAAGTGGCTCAGCCCTTGTCTCCCCTTCTGCTCCGGCTTCTGTGCTGGTCCTTGTGAGGAAGAGGAAACCCTCTGCCCTTCTGCTCCGGCTTCTGTGCTGGTCCCTGTGAGGAAGAGGAAACCCTCTGCCCTTCTGCTCTCAGTCCTCTGCGACTTTTCACAATCGCTCAGTGCACCCATTATATGTAATAAGGATCATTCTTCATCCCTTGTCCAGCTTTCATCCCCCCCAGTCTGACCAGCGGACAAGATAATAAACATGTGAGTGGAAGGTTCACAATTATTAGATGTGTTGTGAAAAGTCTCCACAGCATTATCCGGAGAAAACTGCAGGGTGACCGCTTGTGAAACCAGCACAAAATCCAGCAGACAGCGCTTCCCTGTCCCCCGCCGGTCTCCGTATCCTGGCATTCAGCTATTCCATTTGGTGCTTATTCTGGAAGGAAAACAAAAATGTGATGTTCTTACACAGACGCCTGAAGACGCAGCTTTTCATCATCCATGTTGGGCTGTTGTATGACGTGTGGATTACTCTGCTTGCTGGATTCTTGCATTACCACAAACACTGCCTTTATTTTGTGATTTCTGTGCCGCTTCCCACTTCTATTGGCACTGTGATATATCAGCACGTGAGGGCTGCCACAATCATGTGTCAATAGGTTATTGCTGGAGCCTGTGATATAGAGACCATCCTGGACCAGGGAAGACTTGGTACAGAAGCACCTAGAGAGGGGGGTACAGGGGCTTCATTTCAATTTTAAACTTAGCTGGATTGTGTTTAGCTACAAGAATGGAAAGTAAAATAATAAAATCTTAATTTTTTTTTTCTATTTGGCAAAATCGTCCATCAGAGGTTTGGCCACTACCGAAAAGTTTTTGATGAACTTACAGTAGTAGCTGGCGAAACCCAAAAAACTTTGTAATGCCTTTAAGTCTTGAATATAATACCAATCCAGTACCGTCCGGACTTTGGCCAGATCCATGCAAAAACGGTGAATGATAAGAACTAACCCTGAATGGAGAACATACATTTCTCTGGTTTGACAAATAATTTATTATCTTTGAGTATCTGTAAGACCTGCCTGATATGTACCTGATGTGACTGGAGGTAAGTAAATTAATATGTCATCAAGATTGGTTTGTTGTGATCTACCTGCCAGATGACTAAAAATGTCACTAACAGTGTTGAAAGAAAGCGGGAGCATTAGTCAACCCAAATGCCATCACAAGCTTTTCATAGTGCCCCTCAGGAGTATTGAAGGCCATCTTCCACTCATCTCCTCAATGTGAATGAGATTATAAGCCCCCCTGAGGTCTAGTTTAATCAAATCGTAGGAGCCAAATTTTTTTCTAAAGAGGTCGGGGATGAGAGGGAGAGGATATGCATCCCAGACCGTGATCCGATTAAACTCGCGAAAATCAAGGCGGGGGCGCAACCCCCAGTCTTTTTTTTTGACAAATAAAAACCCCACTGCAACGGGAGATGAAGAACGTCTTATAGGGCCCAATGGTAGACTGACTGACCATTCTGTTCTGAACTGCCACCCTAAGATGGCTTCCCATTATATACCTACTGTATAAGTGCTCCCTCTAACGGCTTCCTCCACCCACACCCACTACTGGTTCCCCCTACCTTTGGGTTCCCCCCACTCCAGCCAGGGACAGGGCTCAGCAGCTGCACTCTGCATGTTGGATGCAGGTGTTTTGGGGGGTTCTGTGCAGCACTCCCATCTTACCTGAGTGAAGGGAGACACCACACCTCTGGGTGAGGTGCAGTACCACTGTGGCGACTGAACACTCAGGGGCGCCACATTCCCCCCCCCGGTAAAACACAGCACGTCCGCGGGCTGGAACAGAGCAAAACCAGGCATAACTGACATGCAAAATTTTTAAGATGCATCAGCATATTTGACCATAAAACAACATTTCTTCCCTTTATGGGAGGCACATTTCTTTTAACGTTACTGGTTACATTATAAAACATCATAAGAGTATTGTCATATAAAACAATTTTCAAGACAGTTCCAGCACCAGGGTGCAACAGTAGCAGCATGAGGGACCCGTCCACAAACCCTCAACGTAGGCCCTGGGCATGGCTGCAGGGCATAGACGATCCAATCCTGGACCTCGTCTTCCGCCACGCCAAACGGGTTTTTGTTCTGAGGTATATTTGTAATTATAAAACCAATAGGATGCACTTTAAGAAGTGCTAAACTATGTACAATGTCAACGTCCGGCTTCTCACAGTCCTCAGCCTGTCAGTCTCTGTACCCTGACGGGTAACTGGGTAGCAAACATGAAGTCATCTGCACCCTTCCGGGCAACTTATGTACAGTCCAGTTAACTAAAACAGTTTAACAGTGGGGCCCCCTCCGGGGGAACCCCTGGTTTCTGCAGGCTGACCCAGCCTGGTCATCAGCCTCAGGCTGCAGGGGGACCAGGGATGGAGCAGCGCCAGCCGCATTTGGGACAGGGACATCACTCCGACCTGCTCCCGCGACTGCGTCAGCTCGGCCTGACACCTCCCGGTCTTTACGCAGCTTCTCTCCACCGCCTCTCCTCTTTCGGGGGCGGTCCCATGGCACTTTGCTGTCGGTCACTCCCTGTGTCGGCCTCCCCGCTTTGACGGACACATCTATGCGGACAGTCACTGTTGCAAGGGGCAGGGCCTGCTTTTGGAGCCATTCTGGGACCCGGCCCACGACGGGAGGTTCCATTCTGTTGTTCTTTAGCACGCATATAATGGCGCCCGTTCTTCTGGGGCGGGCGCCACATTCAAGGCAGAAAACACTTCTTTAGGCGCACATTACCCGCAGATGGCAGGCTGGTCACGTATCCTGTTCGTGACGCCAAGTGGTGACTCGCTGCCCCCTGGGCCGCGGGGCACACGGCAGCCGGGCCGTTTGGCTGCTTTGGGGAATATCACGGTGGCTGGCCCGGGGCGGTCAGTGCAAAAGGGATTATTTATAGGATTTGTCGTGAAGCCACCTGTGGTGTCTGGTGAGGATCACCAGCGCTGCAACAGTCCTCTGAGGCATATGTTAGGGCAGCTAGAGATGGAACGGCTCCCCACAGGTGGAGCGGGCCTCAGGGCAGTGTAAATAGATGGAGGGTGCGCTGGGCGTTGTAGTGCAGGGAGGGAAATGGCACCAGTGAAGGAATAGACGGAGGCAACTCAGTGCAGTCGTCCAAGATTTTAATTCACAGTTCTTCAGGAAACACAAAAGTGCAAGTTACAGGTGAAGGCCTCCCACGTTGCGCCGTGTTCACCCTGGCAGGGGTTCAATCCTTCCTCAGGAAGTTTAGGAATGCTTGGCAGAACCCCACTTTCTCGTGTTCCTACTTTGACCGTCTTCACACTAGGTCCTTCTCCCTGCTGCCCTGCGCTGCCCACTCTCAATCCCGCTCGGGTATGCTGAAGTCCTTCCTGTACGTCGGATCCGGGACCAACCTGACCCCCTGGAGATTAGAATGGGGCAACCGATCCCTCTGTCTTCTGACAGATGCGGGGCGTATGGGTGCTGTCCTGCACGCGCCGTACCCCTGGGATCCCTTCTTAGAATGGAGCCTACTCCCTTCTCCCCTCCGGGGCCTCTATCCCGGGCCCTTCTTGTGGAGCAGAGCTCCTGCTGAGTCTCTGCTCCCAGACAGTCCTCACTGACCGTCTGTACTGTACTGACTGACCATTCTGTTCTGAACTGCCACCCTAAGATTGCTTCCCATTATATACCTACTGTGTGCTCCTTCTAACTGCTTCCTCCACCCACACCCACTACTGGTTCCCCCTACCTTTGGGTTTCCCCCACTCCAGCCAGGGACAGGGCTCAGCAGCTGCGCTCTGCATGTTGCCCTTCCAGCCGGTCTGAAGCAGTGTAATGTTGGATGCAGGTGTTTTGGGGGGTTCTCTGCAGCACTCCCATCTTACCTGAGTGAAGGGAGACACCACACCTCTGGGTGAGGTGCATTACCTCTGTGGCGACTGAACCCTCAGGGGCGCCACATGCCCACGATGCAGAAATGCTCCGGATTTTTCCTGAGTGTTTCTGCATCTCCCTGGCAGAAAAAACGCATGCAGATTTTACATGCATTTTTCCTGCCAGGGACAAACGTAAGTGAAGCATTTTTCACATGCATGTCCGCATGCGGGTTGTCAACCGCTTTCCAAGCGATTTTAGCATCACTTGGAAAGTGCTTGACAACTTGGTCACACTATATAAATCCTTGCAACCGGCATGTATTTATATAGTGTGAACAAGTTAATAGTTGAAAAAAAGAATAAAAATGGTAAAAAAAAAAAATAGAATTACACTTACCGGTAATTCTGTTTCTAAGACCCTCCACGACAGCACACCTGGAGGTAGCCTCCCCATCCTAATTAGGGACAGGAAAACAAGATGTTAAATAGCCCCTCCCTGCTACAATCCCCAGTGTTTTCAAAGGACCACACAGTATGAATGCTCTAAATATTTATTAACACTAAGGATTTTTCCAATCAAAGAAATGGAGGGAACTACCCATGCTGTTGTGGAGGGTCTTAGAAACCGAATTACTGGTAAGTCTAATTCTATTTTCTCCAATCCCCTCCATGACAGCACACCTGGAGTAATACAAAAGAATGAATTTTAGGGAGCGACAACAGCCTGAAGGACTTTCCTTCCAAATGCTAAGTCTCTATTAGATATTACATCTAGTCTATAATGTTTAGCAAAGGTATGGACAGACGACCATGTAGCTGCCCTGCAAATCTGCTCAATGGATGCACTAGCTTTTTCCGCCCAGGAGACCCACATAGCTCTAGTAGAAAGAGCTTTCAAAGATTTCAGAGGAGGCAAATCTTGAACTATGTATGTTTCACAAATTGCTTTCTTAATCCAATTTGCTAGCATATTTTTGCAATTTTCTTTCCTTTATTGGGGCTTCCATATTGGACAAATAGGTTCTGATCCTTCCTCCAGGTTTCAGTCTGCCTCAAATAGCGGATTATAGTCCTTCTTACATCCAACGCGTGGAATTCTTCTTCCTTGCTATTTGATGGATTTTGACAGAATGACGGAAGAATTATTGGCTGAGACATATGAAAATTAGACGACACTTTAGGTAGAAAAGAAGGATCCAACTGGAGGATGATCCTGTCCTCCAAAATACGACAATAAGTCTCTCTGATAGACAGGGCTTGGATTTCACTCACTCTTCTGGCTGTAGTCAGAGCTATAAGCAATGCCGCTTTCCAAGACAATTTGTCTATGTGTGCCTCGGCTATTGGCTCGAAAGGATGCATAGTTAGGCCTCTAAGAACTACGTTGAGATCCCAAGGTGGAACTATTTTAGCTCTTGTTGGATTAATCCAAGAAGCAGCTATCATGAACCTCTTAATCCATCTGTTTTGGGCCAAATCAGCATCAAAATAGGAACTTAAAGGCGAGACTTGGACCTTCAGCGTGCTTGGTCTTAATCCTTTAGACAGACCGTTCTGTAGGAAATCCAAGATTCTGGCCACGTCAGGCCGAAAGGGATCTAATGGACGAGGCTCATACCATAGCTTGAAAGCTTTCTAGATTTTTCCATAGATGGAAATTGTGACTGGTTTTCTGCTTTTCTGCAGTGTATGTGACTCGCCCCCAGGGGTGTCGCGGGGCACCCGGCAGCCGGGCCTAAGACTGCCTGCGGGGATTATCGCGGTGGCTGGCCCAGGGCGGTCAGTGCCAAAAGGAATTATTTGTAGGGAATTTGTTGTGACGCCACCTGTGGTGTCTGGTGAGGATCACCAGCGCTGCAACAGTCCTCTGAGGCAGATGTCAGGACAGCTTGAGATGGAACGGCTCCCCACAGGTGGAGCAGGCCTCAGGGCAGTATAAATGATGCAGGTTGCGCTGAGCATTGTGGTGCAGGGAAAGCGATGGCACAGCAGGAGTAACGGACAGAGACAGGGGATTTGCTTCATTTCCTTTACTGGTACAGCTGTTAGGTACGGTCCAGGGTACTCCAGATGAAGGGCGCACTTTTGGACTTCTCCCCAGGGAGCAGGTATAGGGCCTCCTGATCCGTGTCTGTCCCTATGTATGCTCCTGGCCAGCCTGCAACTGGGCCTAGCTTATGTGTCCTGCTTTTACTTCACCAGATGCTCAGAAATAGGACCTCTGGTTGGTAACCACTTTCCCTGGACGTCGGGGCCTTCGTGGTTCCTGATCCTGTGTGTGTCTAGCCTTCAGGTTTGTCAGGGACTTGTAGTCCTCCTGGGATTCCGGTTATCCCCACTGGGTGTAAAGGGTCCCTGTAGGCGCGGATCCGGTGTCCGGTAGATATAATGGGGTGAGCTTATTGTGCTCCTCTGCCCCCTTGGTTTCACTCCCCTTTTTCTCCTTGCCGTCAGCCACACTCGGGGCCCTCACTACTAGGCAGCTGACGTGCTGCGTCTTCACCGCTATCTGAGTGTCGGCACGCTCTCAGGCTCTCTCTCAGCCTGCCTGCTCTGCTCTGACTCTGAGCACTCACTAATCAACTGAGCTGCCTGGCTCCACCTTCCCTATATATATCCCTATCTGGGCTCCCTCTGCTGGTATGAGTTGGAAGGTAGAGGTGTTTGTATCTAGTGAGGGCCTCTTGTGGAGAAATCCATCCATGCACCCTTCTGGGTTCTGTGGCACCAATGCACAGCAGGGCGCCACATTTGGATCACCTGTACTGAGAAGCCTCTGGCTTTTCAGAGGGTGGTCTCAGAAGCCAAGCTGCTAGAGCCAAATTCTGAGGGGCCGGATGGAAAATCTGGCCCTAATGCAGCAGATCGTGGATTCGAGGAAGCATCAATGGATCATCCATTCTTAGACTGCTCAATGTTCCGAACCATGCTCTTTTTGGCCACATTGGAGCTATTAGGATAGTCTTGAGCCCTTCCGACCTGATTTTTTGTAAAGTCCTTGGTATTAACAGAATCAGGGGAAAAGCATTAGCGAGCCCAACTTTCCAAGGGTGAGCGAATGCATCTATCCCTGTTGCTGAATCCTCGGGTTTCAAAGAGAAAAAGGCTCTTACTTTTGCGTTTTCCTGGTTCGCAAACAGGTCCACATCTGGGTATTCCCACTTTTGAACAATCATCTGAAATATCTTCGAGTTCATGCTCCACTCCCCTGGATGAATGTATTTTCTGCTCAGAAGATCTGCATGATAGTTGTCGGAGCCCCTCAGATGCAGAGCCGATAAGGATAGTAGATTATGCTCCGCCCAGTGGAAGATCCTTTCGGAGATCATCTGTAACCTCCTGTTTCTTGTACTTCCCTGATGTCTCAAGTGGGCTATAGTTGTCATATTGTCCGAGTAGACTCTGACATTCGACCCCTGAAGCACAGTAGTGGCTGCCCATAGGGTTTCTTCCACCACTTTCATTTCTCTTAAGTTTGAGTACTGCTCTGCTATTTCTTGCGACCAGACCCCTTGGAAGGCCACGTGGGAGACTACTGCTCCCCATCCTCTTTTGCTTGCGTCTGTTTTGACGGATAACAAGGGAAGTTGAATCCATGCTGAACTTTTCTCCAGATTTCCTGGACAGAGCCACCAATTTAAAGATGCTTTCACCTTCTCTGGCAGATGAATTCTGTTGGAGAGGGAACTTGGAGATCTGTCCCAACAGGAAAGGATGTAGTTTTGAAGGACCCTTGAATGCGCTTGAGCCCAAGGTACCGCCTAAATAAATGAGGTCATGGACCCGAGGACGGACATGGCGAATATTAATGACACTCCTCTCTGGTTCTTTAGTGCATAAACTTTCGACCTCAACTGAATCTGCTTCTCTTTTGGCAGAAAAGAGGCTTGTTGCTGAGAATCCAGGAGAATTCCCAAGGAGGTCTTCATGGTGGAGGGAATCAGATCTGACTTTTGGTAGTTTATCAACCATCCCAAGGATTCCAGGATCTGGAGGGTCATCTGGAGGTCTCTTTCCAAACTTGAAACCGAGGGAACCATCACCAAAAAATTGTCTAAATATGGGACGATGCAGATATTCAGTTTCCTTAGATAAACCTACTACCTCTGCCATGATCTTTGTAAACAGGCGGGGTGCTGACGAAATGCCGAAGGGGAGTACATTGAATTGAAAATGAAGTACCTCTCGGTTCTGAGTTACAGCAAATCTGAGAAATTTTCTGTAATCCAGATGAATTGGCACGTGGTAGTAAGCCTCTGGCTGGTCTACTGTTGCCACGACAAATCCTTTTCCAATCAATAAGCTGCCATTGAGGAAGGAAGCTCGCAATTCTGCCTCCTACCTTCTTGGCGTCATTGTCTGTCCTGCCTAGAACCTTGAAAGATATTCCTACCTCTTCCCCCTTTTGTGTAACTCCAGCGACCAGTTTTACCCTTGCCTCTGTACTGAAATGCTTGCTGCTGTTGTTGTTGAGGGAGAAGAAATGGTCTCTTTCTGAAACTTTTTGGATTCTTTGGCTCTGGCAGAGACTTCTTCTTGACGGATGCTTTCTCCAACAACTCGTCTAGCACCGCCCCAAACATATACTCTCCTTTAAATGGAATGGAACAAAGCTTAGATTTTGATGCGTTGTCCCCACTCCACATCTTCAACCACAGAGCTCTTCTCATAGAATTTGATAATGCTGCCGATCTTGCCGCAATCTTGACCGACTCCGCCAAGGCATCCGCTAGGAATCCAGTGGCCTTCTGCAGAAAAGGAAGAGATGCTAGGAGGTCCTCTTGAGTGGTACCTTTCCAGAGATGTTCCTCTAGTTGTTGGAGCCAGAGGAACATGGAACGAGCTACACAAGTTGAAGCGATATTAGTCTTCAGTGAAGCCGCCGATGTTTCCCATGCCTTCCTTAGAAGGCTGTCCATCTTCCTATCCATAGGATTTTTGAGCTGTGACGAGTCTTCAAAGGGAAGGGTTGTTTTCTTCGCAACCCTTGCCACCTGTACATCAACCTTCGGGACTTCCATCCATAGCTTAGCCGCCTTTTCATCTAGAGGGAATCTATCCTTCATTTCTCCTGCCATAGTAAGCCTTTTCTCAGGTGACTCCCATTCATCCAAAATAAGACTCCAAATGTTGTCATGCACAGGGAACACTACCTTCTTCTTGGATTTCAGACCGCCAAACATTTCATCCTGAACTGTACGGGTTTCCTTCTCCTCTTCCACCTGCATCGTGTCTCTCACCTGCGACAACAATTCCTCCATATTCTCAGACGAAAAGTAATATTTCCTATCTTCCTCATGATCTTCACTTAGGACCCCTTCTTCCGGTTCCTCCATAGACCCTAATTCTGAATCAGAGGTCTCCCTAACCGTATATTTTCTCCTTTTGGGGGGAGATGGACCTTCAGCTCTGGCTTGTGAGAAGGAGGCTAGGGAAGATTGTATTTCCTGCCGAACCATTCCCCTGACTTCTTCCATAAGGGAAGGCTGTTCTTCCTTCACAATGTTGTCAGTGCATTTCCAGCATAGGGGTTTCTTATGCCCTGAAGCCAGCTTTTTTATACAGATGGCACATTTGCAAACTGTAGTGCTTTCTCCCACTGTCGGTGCCGGATCCTTGTCTCCCTAAATTAAAAATAAAAAAAGGGGAGATTTAAAATATATTTAGGATCCTGCTCAAAAGAGAGTGGGGAATAACCTAGGACCTAGTACTTACTGGGGCCGGGTTAGCGCTGGGCTCTGCAGACGCAGGCTTTGGAACAGCACCCTCCATAGTAGCAGAATATTCTGTCCTACCTTAATGGAGTCTTCTCATCTGGGTCTTTTATAGGGGAGACCGAGATCCAGTGCCAAATTTTCACCTATCTGGTGAAGGATCCTCATTTTCAGGGCAAACCGCGGCTTCTCCTTTGAATTTCCCGCCGCGGCCCCATGCGTTCCACGGTGGAACGCACCAGAAGTGACGTCCCGCTGGCCAAAAGCCTGACTTCCGGCACGCCGCCATGGAGGACAGAGGAGACTCCGGCCGGGGAGCTACAGGAGGC
The DNA here is from genome assembly GCF_046119375.1 of Phyllobates terribilis. NCBI lineage: Eukaryota > Metazoa > Chordata > Amphibia > Anura > Dendrobatidae > Phyllobates > Phyllobates terribilis. Next base: position 1,355,999 of record NW_027363093.1, read on the forward strand.
CCCCAGCCCCCAAAACCCTACTCGGCTTTACACGCAGGCGAGTGTGTGTGTGGGGGGTCCCGCTCTCAAGGAGACACGGGAGCTGCAAAGGAAGGAAGGTCGGAGGCGATCGCTCCCTGCAGCCCGGCAGGTAAATTTAATAGGGCCCTGCTTGCCGGCTGCAGGCACCCCAGGTAACCTCTTCATCCCATAGGGACAGGAAAACACTGGGGATTGTAGCGGGAAGGGGCTATTTAACCTCTTGTTTTCCTGTCCCTAATTAGGATGGGGAGGCTACCTCCAGGTGTGCTGTCATGGAGGGGATTGGAGAAAATAACATTATACTTACCTTCTGATGGCCCCCGGTCTTTTCTCCACTGCGTCCGGTCTCTTGTACGGCTCGCGGTGGTGTGAAAGGACCTTCCATGACATCATTTAGTTATGTGACAGGTCACGCGACCGCCGTGACCAGTTGAACATCCGCAACAAGACCACAGAGAAACAAATCAAGAAGAAACGTCACACTCACCGGAGTGTTGATCAGGTTCAGGAGATACTTCTTTCCCTCGTAAGTGTAAAACAGAGACGCAGTCAGGGCCTTCACCGTAATCCCGCACTCCCTCTCCACCTGCAGCTTGTCCAGAACTTGCTTGTTGGAGGAGGCTTTTGGAATACACCCTGAGGGAAGGAGCGAGACACCAGAATCCACACTGTTAGCTCGTAGTGGCAGTGTCTCCCTCCATACTAGTCTGTCAATGGTAGCTTGTTTCTGTGTTTTATATATGTATTTTAGGTGTGTAAACCCTCTTCATGTGTACAGCAGCCTGGAATGAACGCTGCTTAAAAAATAAATAATAGAGTAAGGCCTCATTCAGACTTTCATCAGCTTTGTTTTGCATCCGAGAAGCTCTAAACTTTGATTTGGATCAAAGTCCGACAGGTCAACGTGTTTCGGTGAAAAATACGCGGTCCGCAGAAATATGTGAACAGCCCTAGACTATAATAGATATGAGCTCTGTGAAAAACATGGATCGAGCTCGTACGAAATCCAACATTTCATTCTATAAATCTACATAAATTAAGTAACGTGCCAAATTGATTTTATTTTGGTTTATGTTTTGTTTATGTACGGAGGGAAAGTTCCCAGTGCTAGTGTCTAGCTCACTGATTTTCCTTGCTTGGTGCCTGACGTCCCAAAAAACTGACAGTGAGCTATCAATCAAGATAAAGAGGCTGGTGCTGGGCAGGGAAGCAACCTTGGAAGGCTGAGGCTTGGTTAGTGCTCCGTTACACCCAGAGCACTCAGAAATGCAGCATGTAAATCTATGGATTTAGCTTTCCAAATCCTGCATGGTCATGAATGGGAATTGGAGGGAGGGGTATATCTGATGGATACCCTTAAATTGTTAATTGGCAATTGCAGTTCACATAGTTGCATATTACTTAATCATTAGAGCTACAAAAATTTGCACTTCAAGCACCAGTAAAACAGAGGCCAAAAAAGATTCCTTAGAGGCATCTGGTCACTATTAGTGATGATCGAGCGTGTTCTATCAACCCCTTCGGCGAGCACGCTCAGGTGCTCGCCGAGTATTTTGGCATGCTCGGCATTTCTTTTAAGGTCGCCGTGCCTGAAAGTGTCACGGCTGTTAGCGTGCTCGCTGAATGGGTTCATAGAACACGCTCAATCATCACTAGTCACTATACATTAGTATACAATAAAAAAACACATATCACATAGTGAATAACACAGACACTATTCAATACAGCAGGGTTGAGGTGTACTTTGTGGGACAAAATTACAGCATTTTTGAAAGACGCCATTCACTTTACTGTGCAACATATAGAAAAAAAAGGGCAATGAATTCCAAATAAAGTGAAATGGTGCAGAAGAAAACGAAAACATTTTACTGCTTTTAAAAAATTCTAAACTTTGCAAACAAATTGTTTGGCTTGTGTTTCAATTTTCTAAGACCGTTTTTAATACCATTTTGGGGTACAACTTTTTGATTGCTCCATCAAATGTATAGTCGTAAGTTACTTACCGGTAACGGGATTTTTCAGAGACAGCACCACGAGAGAGGGGATCCGCCCACCAAGGAGAGGAAACCTACAGGCTTAAAAGGGCGCCACCTCTCTCCCGCCTCAGTTGGGATTACAGAGCATTGAGAGGACTGCCAGGTTAATAAACACAGCAAACAATCACAAAATTGCCATACCAGATGACACCTATTGAGTGTGATATTATAATTAATAAAAGGGGAGTGTTCCCACAAACGTGAAAGGAGGAAATATAAGGGTGCTGTCATGGTCTCCGAAAAATTCCATTACCGGTATGTAATTTAAGATTTTATCGGTCAACCATGACAGCACCACGAGAGAATTACAGAGATGAAGTAATCTATTGAAGGACCACAGCCTGGAACACTCTTCTCCCAAAGGTGAGGTCAGCCGATACACCCATATCTAACCTATCGTGTCTATGGAATGTAGAGGGACAGGACCAGGTAGCAGCCTTACATATGTCTTCTATCGAGACACCTGTCTTCTCAGCCCAGGAGGGGTGGGGTGGGATGAGCCTTCAGCCCTTCTGGCACTTCCTCGCCGCTAGATGTACAGACCAAAAGTTTGGACACATTTTCTCATTTAAAGATTCTTCTGTATTTTCATGACTATGAAAATTGTACATTCACACTGAAGACATCAAAACTATGAATTAACACATGTGGAATTATATACTTAACAAAAAAGTGTGAAACAGCTGAAAATATGTCTTATATTCTAGGTTCTTCAAAGTAGCCACCTTTTGCTTTGATGACTGCTTTGCACACTCTTAGCATTCTCTTGATGAGCTTCAAGAGGTAGTCACCGGAAATTGTTTTCACTTCACAGGTATGCCTTGTCAGGTTTAATAAGTGGGATTTCTTGCCTTATAAATGGGGTTGGGACCATCAGTTGTGTTGTGCAGAAGTCTGGTGGATACACAGCTGATAGTCCTACTGAACAGACTGTTAGAATTTGTATTATGGCAAGAAAAAAGCAGCTAAGTAAAGAAAAACGAGTGGCCATCATTACTTTAAGAAATGAAGGTCAGTCAGTCCGAAAAATTGGGAAAACTTTGAAAGTGTCCCCAAGTGCAGTTGCAAAAACCATCAAGCGCTACAAAGAAACTGGCTCACATGAGGACCGCCCCAGGAAAGGAAGACCAAGAGTCACCTCTGCTTCTGAGGATAAGTTTATCCGAGTCACCAGCTTCAGAAATCGCAGTTTAACAGCAGCTCAGATTAGAGACCAGTTCAATGCCACACAGAGTTCTAGCAGCAGACACATCTCTTCAACAACTGTTAAGAGGAGACTTTGTGCAGCAGGCCTTCATGGTAAAATAGCTGCTAGGAAACCACTGCTAAGGACGGGCAACAAGCAGAAGAGACTTGTTTGGGCTAAAGAACACAAGGAATGGACATTAGACCAGTGGAAATCTGTGCTTTGGTCTGATGAGTCCAAATTTGAGATCTTTGGTTCCAACCACCGTGTCTTTGTGCGACGCAGAAAAGGTGAACGGATGGACTCTACATGCCTGGTTCCCACCGTGAAGCATGGAGGAGGAGGTGTGATGGTGTGGGGGTGCTTTGCTGGTGACACGGTTGGGGATTTATTCAAAATTGAAGGCATACTGAACCAGCATGGCTACCACAGCATCTTGCAGCGGCATGCTATTCCATCTGGTTTGCGTTTAGTTGGACCATCATTTATTTTTCAACAGGACAATGACCCCAAACACACCTCCAGGCTGTGTAAGGGCTATTTGACCAAGAAGGAGAGTGATGGGGTGCTACGCCAGATAACCTGGCCTTCACAGTCACCAGACCTGAACCCAGTTGTTTCACACTTTTTTGTTAAATATATAATTCCACATGTGTTAATTCATAGTTTTGATGCCTTCAGTGTGAATGTACAATTTCCATAGTTAAGAAAATACAGAAAAATCTTTAAATGCGAAGGTGTGTCCAAACTTTTGGTCTATACTGTATATGATAGAGAAATGGCCTCCTAATTCCATCTAGCTATGGTGGACATCGTGACCTTAGACCGTTCCTAGCCCCTTGGTAGGATATAAACAACGAGTTATCTTTCCTAAAGCTTTTGGTAACTGAATGGTACCTAACCACACATCTCCTCACTTCTAACGTATGTAACTCCACCTCTTTCTGGTTACTAGGATGTGGACAAAAGGAGGGTAGGAGGACTTCCTGAAGTCTGTGGAAACGAGTAGCTACCTTAGGGAGAGAGAGTGATTTTTAGACCAGATCCTGCCTATCATCCAGAATTTGAGTAAACGGCGAGGCCATAGACAGGGTCTGGATGTCACTAATGCTCCTGGCCGAGGTTAAAGATATTAAAGCGGTCTTAAGAGAGAGGGATTTAAGGGTTGCTCACTATTAGCTCAAACGGCGAGCTAGTCAAGGCCTTTAGAACCAAATTTAAATCCCAGGGAACCAAGCTGCTTTTAATAATGAGTCTAGATCTAAAAGCTGCCTTAATGAACCGAGAAACCCAGTAGCTACAAGCTACATCACAGCTATATAGGGCACCCAAGGCAGAAATCTGTACTTTAAGGGTGCTGGTGGATAACCCTAGTTCAAGACCTTTTTGTAAAAACTCCAAAGATTTGTCCTATTGGCACCCCTTCCCCATCAACCCCAGAACCAGAGAAAGACAAAAACTTTCTCCAACTTGTGGCATAAATCTGGGTTGTAACAGGTTTTCTGCTGTGCAGGATGGTTACTAGACCTTTGGAAAAACCTTTCTGATTTGGCAGTGTCCTTTCAAGTTCCACACCGTCAAGTGGAGGCCAGTTGCTTGAGGATGGAATATCGGACCCCGGAGAAGGAGATATGGAATCTCTGGAAGAACCCAAGGATCGGAGATGGACATGTTCCTCAGGCATGAGAACCAGGGCCTCCTGGGCCAAAAGGGTGCGATCAGCAGAACCCTGGCCTTCTCCTCCCTGATCTTTCTTATTACCATGAGAAGAACAGCCAACCAGGGGGGGAGGAGTCATACGCCAGGCTGAAATACCAACGTATCAGGAAAGCGTCCACAGCTAGAGGATTTAGGGAACACAAGATCTTTGTCTTCCGATTTAGTTTTGTGGCAAACGGATCTACCTGACCGGAGGCCCCCCCATCTTCGGCTATTTGGGTAAAAATTCCTTGATTTAGTTCCCATTCCCCTTGCATCAGAGGATAGCAGCTTAGGAAATCTGCTCTCATGTTTTCTTTTTCCATTATATGGAGGGCAATCAGGGAAAGGAGGTGACTTTCTGTAATCTGGAAGAGATGATCTGTCACTCTCATCAGCGATCTTGACCATGTATCCCCCTGGTGGTTCACATATGCTACCGCAACTAGATTATCCAAGAGGATCTTTACATTCTGGCCCTGAAGGAAAGGTAAGAAATTATTCACCGCCTTGTCTACCGCCAGAAGTTCTTTTGAGGAGAGACCCTTTTCAATATCTGACCAGGTCCCCTGGGCTACCATATCTCCCAGATGGGCTCCCCACCCTCTCGGACTCGCATCTGTGGTAATTGTTCTAGTGACCCTAAGTACCCAGGGAACCCCTCGAGATAGGTTAGGCTCATCCTGCCACCACTATAAAGATTTTACTGACCGGGGTGATAAGGACATCTTCCAAGTGCCCCTTAAGAGAAACTTCATTATGTAGCACATCCCACTGTAGAACTGTGGCGCCCCTGAAGGTTCGACCGCCACAGGGATGCTGCACTTCTGTAATGGAGTGTAGTGTTCCTCCTCCGAGGTAAGAACAGCGTGATGGTCGGGACCCAACCTTTGCATCCAACACCACATTTCTCCACCAGGGGGGCTAGTATGCACCAGGTGCTGCCCTCCTGGTTACAGGGAGACTGGGGAACCAAGAGTGAGGGGAACCAGTTAGTGGGTGAGGGTTGAGGACTTACAATTTAGTGACACTTTAAATTTCATATTTAATAAAAAGCCATCTTTGGTTTTGGTCTTTGTGATGTTAATTACTGTGAGGTATTGTGATCTCCCACCCTGAACGTGGATCCTGTGTGGACCTGCAGTGGATGGAGACACAGCCCTCATACCCCAGCCTTGGGACGGGGGGCAGGTTGCAGACGAGGAATGTCTCAACCCGGTCAAGGACCACGACCAAGAAGGCCCGGAGCTTAAGAGTGTAGCTCCACAGCTAATGGATCCCGGGGAGGATGCAGACGGAGCAGTGTACGCCACCTGTCCTCACCATCTGATATATTCAGAGGGAGTCCGGCTGCAAGAGGGGTACCGGCCCCGACACCCGACCTTGCTTCTCCATGTCCTGGTTGGTAAAGCCTGGTAGGCCCAGAGGATCCCATCGGGTATCGGAAGGAGCGGAGCTGCCACCCGTGCCCTTGTTCTGAGAGGAGTTCAGAGGGAGACCCGGCCTATCTACACACACAGACAGGAGAGGATACGGTCTGTAGTTCAGGAACACTCTGGTGCGGGGTCCCGATTGAATGCTGGACTTGCTCGGAGGTTGTCGGACCCCCATCCCTGGTGACTGCAGGACTCCGTGGGGATCAGGGAGTCGCCTTCCTTCTGCCATCTCTAATGTGAGTAAAGCCTTGGAAGTTCACCCCTATGGCCTCCGGACTGCTTATTCTGCGCTACACCGCGCGACGTGGCATCCGTTCTTCCTCCACTACTACCCCCTCCATCCTTCCTGTCCCTCTGCCCTGAGGCCTTGCTCCGCCTGTGGGGAGTAGTAATAACTCTGGCCGCCGTAACACTATGCCTCAGCGGACTGCAGCGGCGCTGGTGGCCTTCACCAGGTGCCACAGGTGGCGTAGTCGTAAATCAGCCACTCAAACGGATAAGCCCACACCATCTCTTTTAATGTGACGGCCCTGAGCACGGGTCGGGTCCGGGCCACGGCTGCACCCCATCTCTCCATCACAGGACCCGACTCCGAGTCCCCCATCTCCCAGGGTAAAGAAAAGGGCTTTTTCGAGTAAGAGACGTCACGCTATCACTTGTGGGGGGTTTCTGCTGTTTTCGCATGTCAGGGGCTCTCCAAATGTGATATGGCATCCACTTTTTTCATATGGCATTTTGTTTTCATAATGGCATTACGGCATTCATTTTAATATGGTGATATGGCATTCAGTCTTTTTTGCGTTCAAAAAGTCGAAACGGTGCTCCTTCCCTTCCGAGCCCTGTCATGTGCCCAAACAATAGTTTTCCCCCACATATGGGGTATCAACATGCTCAGTAGAAATTACACAACAAATTTTGTGGTTCATTTTATCTTGTTACCCTTGTGAAAATAAAAAAATTGGGGCTATAGCAAAATTTTTGTGAAAAAAAGTAAAATGTTCATTTTTCTTTCCACATTGCTTTAGTTCCTTTTGGGTATTTTCTGTCATAAAGGCCCCTCAAAGTCACTTCAAATGTGATGTGGTCCCTAAAAAAATGGTTCTGTAAATTTTGTTGGAAAAATTAGAAATCGCTGGTCAACTTTTAAACCTTCTAACTTCCTAACAAAAAAAATGTTTTAAAAATTGTGCTGATGTAAAGTAAACATATGAGAAATGTTATTTATTAACTATTTTGTGTGACATAACTCTCTGGAATTAAAAGTTTGAAAATTGCAAAATTATCAAAATTTTCACCAAATTGTCATATCAAAATTGGTTACCACTATCATGAAGTACAATATGTCACTAAACACAATCTCAGAATCAGTGGGATCCATTGTAAAATAAGAAGAAAATAATAAAATCCTTATACTCACATGTCCTATGTGTCCCTAGCTGTAATTCTCTGACCGCTGACGCTGAGGAGCCGAGGAGAATGAGCCGCTCCGGCGAGCGGGCCCTGAAGCTGAGCTCAGGAGCGGTGTCCTGTCACTCAGTGAGCGCAGCTCCGGGGCCACTATCCGGGGAACACTTAGGACCATAGGCAGATTATAATGAGGGCAATCTGGGCTACCGCCCGGGGGGTCCATGGCCAAGCTTAAAGGATCCCTCACTTTACACACTTAACATCTTTTATCCATTGTTAAAAAGCGTCATAGATTTCAAGCTTTTTTCATAGTGTTTTTCACCCTTGAATTTGTTCCAGAAAATGAAGTATTGCTCCTGGAAAATTAATGTAATTACACATGTGTTGGTATAGATATGTTTATTTCATTTGTATGTAATGGAACAACACAAAAAAAACAAACAAAAAAGGCAAATTGGACATAATTTCACACAAAACTCCCAAAATGGGCCAAACCAAAATGTTGGCACTTTTCCAAAGTTGTAGGTAAACAACTTTGTTTCAAGCATATGATGCTCATTCAAACTCACCTGTGGCAAGTAACAGGTTTGAGCAATATGAAATCATACCTGAAACCAGATAAAAAGGTGAGAAATTTACATATTCTTTGCATTGTATGACTGTGTGTGCCAAACTAAGCATGGAGAACACAAAGAGGAGAAGAGAACTGTCTGAGGAGTTGAGAACCAAAATTGTTGAAAAATATCAACAATCTCAAGGTTACAAATTAATCTCCAGAGATCTTGATGTTCCTTTGTCCATGGTGCGCAACATTATCAAGAAGTTTACAACCCATGGCACTGTAGCTAATCTCTCTGGATGTGGACAGCCGAGAAAAATTGATGAAAGGTTGCAACGCAGGATAGTCCAAATGGTGGATAAGCAACCCCAATCAAGTTCCAAAGATATTCAAGCTGTCCTGCATGCTCAGGGTGCATCAATGTCAGCGTGAACTATATGTAGTCTTTTGAATGAAATGAATCACCATGGCAGGAGACCCAGGAGGACCCCACTGCTGACATAGATACATAAAAAAGCTAGACTACAATTTACCAATATGTGCGTGAGTAAGCCTAAATCCTTTTGGGAAATCATCTTGTGGACAGATGAAACCAAGATAGAGCTTTTTGGTGAAGCACATCATTCTACTGTTTACCAAAAATGGAATGAGGACTGCAAAGAAAAGAACACAGTACCTACAGTCATATATGGTGGAGGTTCAAAGATGTTTTGGGGTTGTTTTGTTGCCTCTGGCACTCATTGCTTTGACTGCGTGCAAAGCATCATGAAATCTGAAGATTACCAAAGGATTTTGGGTCACAATGTAGTGTCTATTGTCAGAAAGCTGGGTTTGCGTCCTAGGTCATGGGACTTCGAGCAGGACAATTACCCCAAACATATTTCAAGAAGCACCAAGAAATGGATGGGAACAAAGTGCTGGAGAGTTCTGAAGTGGCAGCAATGAGTCCGGATCTAAATCCTTTTGAACACCTGTGGATTTAGATCCAGACTCATTGCTTAGTCCGGATCTAAATTGCTCTTAAAATTGCTCTTGGGAGGAGACACACTTCACATATGGGAGACCTGGGACAGTTTGCAAAAGAAGAGTGGTCTACATACTTTTATATATGTATATATATATATATATATATATATATATATATATATATATACATATATATATATATATGTATAATACTTGACACCTAATGGGAGCCAAAGGCCAAAGAAGGGGGCATTGTCCTAAGTAGGGGCCACAGAGGGAGACATTATTTTAATTGGGGTCCAAGGAGGGGGACATTATTTTAAATGGGGGCCCCAAGAGGGGACATTATTGTAAATTTTGTCTAAAAAGGGGGGCATCATACCATGGGAGCAAAAGGGGAACATTATGATAAATGGTGGCCAAAGAAGGGGACTTTATTCTAAATGAGGACCAAAAAGAGAGACATTGTACTACAGGGGGCCAAAGAGAGTTATATATAATAATATTTTTTATTTAATTTCTATATTTAGTAGAGACATGTACAAACTGAATAAGACAATACAGATTATCACATAATTCATGACATACTAAGAGGAGTGAAGGCCCTGCTAACAAGCTTACAGTCTATGAAGATATAGGAGTGACACAAAAGATAAAAAGGTGCTTGTCATGTATGGTCCGGCCATGATTATTATAAACAGGGGAATTCAGATACCATTACATGAACCAGTCATCAGCCAGAATCTGTATAAGTACAGATACAAGGAGCTGTAGAGTGCATGGAGGCTGTGGATACAGATGAGTGAAGGGACCAGATTCTGGAGAAAATTAAGGAAGGGAGAACAGGGCATAGTTAGATTAACCATATTCTGTGGGATAGTGCATTCCAGAGAACTGCTGCAGCACAAGAGAAGTCCTGAAGATGGGGGTAGAAGGTTTTGATTACAGAGGATGCTAGTCTTAGGTAGATAGTTGATTTTACATTTCTGGATTCTGTAGATTTGTGATTTGTATTAAACAAAAAAAAAAACAACAACAATCCGAGGTGTCAGTATTCTTTAATGAGGACATAGCCCTCATGGTTTGTAATTCCAGTGTGTGATGATTAAATAAATGTTGTGATTAAGGTGCAGTTACTGCAGTATATCACAGATCAATTAATCCACAGTCACACTAGCTATGTATACGGATGTCCCCCAGGCCGATACCCCAGCAGTTGTTTCGGGATGCCTTGGCTTCTGCTGCTTTAGAAGATGCAGGTCATCCTTGTACATTTATCTGTAGAGAAATAAATGGTTCGAGGCATGGTCATTAATTTTCCACAAAGCACTCTGCTACTATGCAAGCCAAATAATTTGTCCCTTTTTCCTTTCTGTTAAATTTGGGAATTATACAATAGATAACAGTCACATATTATCCTGTATATGATATCTGACTTCTGTAATCACTGTATACCATATACCAGTCATATATTATCCTGTATACTGCAGGTGCTATACTATGTGTATAGACATCAGATGATATATAGACTCCTTCATCATATCCTATGAGCTTTATTTATTGTTGTGGAGTTCAATTGTTTCCCATGGTATTTAATGGGTATTTTTAGAAATTACTTTTGTTATGTTTTTATATTTATTTTTAATAAATGCATTTTTTTATTGCTTCAGTTGTACGTTGTTATTGTGGCTACTAGAATGGGAGTAACACTCAATCAGGTCAAAGAAGTATAGATGCACAAGTTTGATAAAAAGATTTGGAACTTTTATTGAATTATTTAAAAGAAATTTATAAAACACACATAAAGGGGAAGTGAACCAATGAAGGTGCCTGCAGTGCTAGTAACAAGGGTAGTCAATCATTTATTCTGTTTAACAAGACTTACAAAAGGAGATCATATCAATGAACCCAGTGATAAATACATGAAGAATTAAATAAATAAATAAGTAAAAGGATCAGTATCCAAAATTCATTCATCTAGTAAGCATTAGTGGATAACAAGTACATACCTTAAAGTATCCAGCATAGATAAATGTAGTCAAAATGCCATGAAAGTATATATCTATAAATATGTCAATAGGTCATATAGAGAGAAGCCATAAAGCCCACAAGTGGTAGACAAGTGTCAATATAGGGCAAAGTCAATCATGGCCCACAAAATACAGATGGTATCACCAAGCATAGAGATAAACAGAATGTAAATAAAGACAATACAGCTGTCCTTACCTGCAGTTGAAAGGTTGTATTGTCTTTATTTACATTCTGTTTATCTCTATGCCTGATGATTCCATCTGTTTATCTCTATGCTTGGTGATACCATCTGTATTTTGTGGGCCATGATTGACTTTGCCCTATATTGACACTTGTCTACCACTTGTGGGCTTTATGGCTTCTCTCTATATGACCTATTGACATATTTATAGATATATACTTTCATGGCATTTTGACTACATTTATCTATGCTGGATACTTTAAGGTATGTACTTGTTATCCACTAATGCTTACTAGATGAATGAATTTTGGATACTGATCCTTTTACTTATTTATTTATTTAATTCTTCATGTATTTATCACTGGGTTCATTGATATGATCTCCTTTTGTAAGTCTTGTTAAACAGAATAAATGATTGACTACCCTTGTTACTAGCACTGCAGGCACCTTCATTGGTTCACTTCCCCTTTATGTGTGTTTTATAAATTTCTTTTAAATAATTCAATAAAAGTTCCAAATCTTTTTATCAAACTTGTGCATCTATACTTCTTTGACCTGATTGAGTGTTTGTTGAATAGAAGTATTGTACCAAATAGGCTTTTTACTTTTTGGACTAATAGAATGGAAGTATTAGTAGGATATTTTGCAATTATTGGGCTTTTGTTTTGCAGTATATGACAACGCCCCCCTGAGGAAGCGATAGGTGAAACACGCATCAAGCTGTGGGTGGCTGCCCGATCTCCATCATTTCCACTTGATCACATTTGATTGATCTTTCTCATTGTGTACCTAGTGGGCACTTATGATTTTGGTTACTTAGTCCCACTTTGGTTTATGCCCACTATGGATAAAATGCACATTACTTCTGTTATACTATAACTGGGCTGCAATCCTCCTCCTCCTCCTAATCTTTGTGCAGTATCACTTCTAATTGTATATCTATATATTTTTATGCTCTAATAAAGATTGTTATTTTACATGGATTTTGTATCGTTCACCTTATCCGCATTGTTATACATAGTGGGGAAATCTGTCTGTCTTAGGGGATATATACAGTAGACATTATCCATTATGGAGTGTATAGGATTGTAGTGTTATAGGATTGTATTTTGCAGTGTATAGTAATATAGGAATGAGGCTTCAGATTCAGGATTGGTTATTACTTTCTATGGACGTCACTGTATTGTACAGATCTGTAATACTATAGTGTGCAGGGGCCCTGATGCTTTTTAGTCTAATATATATATTTGTTAAAGTAATCAAATTATACAGATCATTACATTGCTGGAGCTACACAATACATCTCCGTATATTCAGAAGAAAACAGAAGAAACTTACAAAAGTCACCAACAATATAAATAATAGAAATTACTACTTAAATAAAATAATCTATGACGATGTGTAATGTGAAGTGTAACCACCAGATCTGATGTTACTATGTAACCATTAGTGTCATTTACATTAGATACAAGGGGGCGGAGCTATTACCACTGACCCCTCCCCCAAATGTAGTGTCCCAGTCCTATATAAAGAGGCCTCTTCCATCTGCTCCTCACTTCTTACCTGTAGTCATACAGAAGCGAGGACCACCATGCAGGCCACTTACCTTCTCCTCCTCTGCTGCGTGACCCCCATATTTTCTGCACCTCGTAAGTCCAGTTCCTTTATCTATTGTCTGATTTCTTTCTGCTTCTTAGTATATGTAATAGTTATATCATAATATCTTATGCTCTAGTGGTTTAATCCTGTAAGAATCTAAATCCAACATCAATGTCTTCAATTAATTAAACACTCAAATGCACAATGTTCCATTATATGTATCTATTGTCTGACTTCTTACTGCTTCTTATTATATGTAATATTTGTATGGTAATATCTTATGCTTTATTGTTGTAATCCTGTGTAACGGGTCTGGGAGGCGGAACCTCTGAGCTACTATACAAGGGGGCGGTCCTTGTAAGGGAGCGGGTGGCGACCAGGGTAGACGGGCAGGCAGTCACAGCAGGTGACTGGGACAGTCTCTGAATGAACGGACAGGAGGTCACGGCAAGTGACCGGGGCAGTCTTTGGATGAACGTGCAGGAGGTCACGGCAAGTGACCGGGGCAGTCTCTGGATGAACGGGCAGGAGGTCACGGCAAGTGACCGGGGCAGTCTCTGGATGAACGGGCAGGAGGTCACGGCAAGTGACCGGGGCAGTCTCTGGATGAACGGGCAGGAGGTCACGGCAAGTGACCGGGGCAGTCTCTGGATGAACGGGCAGGAGGTCACGGCAAGTGACCGGGGCAGTCTCTGGATGAACGGGCAGGAGGTCACGGCAAGTGACCGGGGCAGTCTCTGGGTAAAGGGTTGGTACGACCTGTGGCGGCTGATGGTAGACGTGAGCTCCCAGGTGAGCAGGCGAGAGTCTCTGGATAAACGGGTGGTCACAGCAAGTGACGGCGGAGCCTCCAGGAAGACCAACAGACAGGCGGCAGATGAGCGCTCCCAGGTGAGCGGGCAGGAGTCACTGGACAGGCAGGGGGTCACAGCACGTGACGGCAGAGCCTCCAGGTAGGCTAGCAGGCAGGTAGCAGATGTGCGCTCCCAGGTGAGCGGGCAAGCTGGTCCATAGACAGACTGACAAGAGTTGGAAGGCAGACCGTCGGACCTCAGGCAAGCAGGCTGGTAGTTGATGTGCGCTCCCAGGTGAGCGGGCAAGCTGGTCCTTAGACAGACTGACAGGAGTAGTAAGGCAGACCGTCGGACCTCAGGCTAGCAGGCAGGTAGCAGGAATATCAGGCAGGAAACAGACAGCAAACTGGCAGGACTCTGGCAGGAATCAGGCAGGTAACTGGCAACGGGACCTGAGGGCTGAAGCAGAGTAGTGAACAGTGCAACAACATTGCTCGGGCACCTCCATTTTGGAGGAGGTGCCTTATATATGGTGAAGTCCTCCGGCCATTGGCCGGGGACTCCTTAGGACGGCGCGCGCGGCCCCTTTAAGAGGGAGGAAGCGCGCGCGCCCTAAGCACAGTGGCCGGGAAGGAGCGCACGCTGCCAGCAGAGCGGGAGGAGGACGCCGGGCTCGGAGCAGAGAGGTGAGGGGAACAGCGTCCCTGCCTAGCAGAGGGCAGGGACGCCGACGCTACAGTACCCCCCCCTTTAGGCCCCCCCTTTTTTAGGCCAGACAGAAATTTAGCTAGAATGAGAGGGGCATGGATGTTCTCCCGGGGCTCCCACGTTCTCTCCTCAGGACCAAACCCCTTCCAATCTACTAGAAAAAAGGTCTTTCCTCTTACCCTTTTGGTGGCAAGAATGTTCTCTACCTCAAACTCGTCCTCAGCAGAAACCGGAGCAGGAGGTGTACCTGTAGACTTGGAAAAAGAGTTAAGTACCACAGGTTTGAGGAGAGATACATGGAAGGAGTTAGGGATCCGTAAGTTGGCCGGGAGTTTCAATTTATAGGCCACCGGGTTGATCTGACTGATGACCTCCAGAGGACCGATGAACCGAGGCCCTAACTTATAGGAAGGAATCTTGAGCCGGACATACTTGGACGAGAGCCAGACCTTATCCCCTGGACAGAATTGAGGAGGATCCAGACGTTTTTTGTCGGCATGTTTTTTCATACGCTCGGATGACAGAAGGAGTGCGGACCGGGTACTTTCCCATGTGGAGGAAAATTTGTTAACAAGAGATTCCGCAGCCGGATTGTCCACCGAGGTGGAGACGGGAAACGGGATCCGAGGATGCTGACCAAAGACTACAAAAAACAGGGATTTGGAGGAAGATTCGCTCTCGTGATTGTTGTACGAGAATTCGGCCCATGGCAGGAGATCCACCCAGTCAGAATGGTGGGCATTAACGAAGTGCCGGAGGTAACAGGTCAGGATCTGATTGATCCGCTCCACTTGACCATTAGACTGTGGATGGTAAGCGGAGGAGAAGTCCAGGGTGACGTCTAGCAATTTACAAGTGGCTCTCCAGAAACGAGAAGTGAACTGTACCCCACGATCCGACACGATGTGACGGGGCAGGCCATGAAGACGGAAGATGTGGCGGATAAAGTCTTTAGCCAGCTCGGGTGCAGACGGGAGGCCTGGCAGGGGAATGAAGTGAGCCATCTTGGAAAAGCGGTCAGCGACCACCCAAATGACCGTACAACCGGCAGAGACGGGAAGATCAGTTATGAAGTCCATCGCTATATGCTGCCAGGGGGCAGCAGGTACTGGCAGAGGAAGAAGGCGACCGGCTGGCAGGTGTCTCGGAACTTTGTTGCGGGCACAGGACACACAGGCAGAAACAAAGTCTATTACATCCTTGCGCAGGTTAGGCCACCAGTAGTGCCAGGAAATAAGCTGTAGGGTCTTTTTCTGACCGGCGTGGCCAGCTAGTTTAGACGAATGACCCCAGTGTAGGATCTTCTCCCGATCAGGTACCGATACGAACGTCTTACCGGGAGGGAGACGATTTAGACTCACGGGAGCCACCTGCATTACTCTGGCGGAATCGATGATATGTTTAGGTTCTTCCTCGAGATCAGATACCAGAAAGGATCGGGACAAGGCGTCTGCTTTGATTTTCTTGTCAGCCGGGCGAAAATGTAGAACAAAATCAAAGCGAGCAAAAAACAAGGACCACCGGGCTTGGCGCGGATTAAGTCTCTGGGCATGCTGGAGATAAGCCAAGTTCTTGTGGTCAATGTAAATTATTACCGGATGAAGAGCCCCCTCGAGTAGGTAACGCCACTCCTCCAATGCCAGCTTGATGGCCAATAACTCTCGGTCTCCTATGGAATAATTGCGCTCAGAAGAGGAGAAGAGTTTGGAGAAGAAGCCGCAAGTTACCATCCTCCCGGAAGAAGATTTTTGAGTAAGTACAGCTCCGGCTCCAGAGGAGGAGGCGTCAACCTCCAGAAAGAACTGCTTGTTGCCGTCCGGACGATGTAGCACCGGGGCGGAAGAGAAGGCCTGTTTTAAGGAAAGAAAGGCCTCCTCTGCTTCGGGCGGCCACTCTTTGGGATTAGTACCCTTACGGGTGAGCGCGGAAATTGGGGCAGTCCGAGAAGAGAAGTGCGGTATGAAGAGGCGGTAGTAGTTGGCGAAGCCCAGGAACCGCTGAATGGCCTTCAACCCCTCCGGTCGGGGCCATTTCTCGATGGCAGACAGTTTCTCTGGATCCATTCGTAGGCCGGTCTGAGAAATAATGTAGCCCAAAAACGGAAGCGAGGTCTGCTCAAAGAGGCACTTCTCATATTTAGCGAAGAGGTGGTTCTGCCTGAACCTGAGCAGGACCTGACGAACGTCCCTCCGGTGAGTCTGCAGATCCGGAGAGAAGACCAAGATGTCGTCCAGGTACACCACAACGCAGGAGTAGAGAAGGTCCCGGAAGATGTCATTGACCAACTCTTGAAAGACGGCAGGAGCGTTACAGAGACCAAAGGGCATTACCAGATATTCATAGTGGCCGTCCTGGGTGTTGAATGCAGTCTTCCATTCATCCCCTTGACGGATACGGACCAGGTTGTACACCCCACGGAGGTCCAGTTTGGTGAAGACTCTAGCCCCCCTCAGGCGATCAAATAATTCTGGAATGAGCGGAAGGGGGTACTTATTCTTCACCGTGATCTGGTTAAGGCCTCTATAGTCTATACAGGGACGGAGAGAGCCGTCCTTCTTTTTTACGAAGAAGAAGCCTGCTCCCGCCGGGGGAGTAGATTTCCGGATGAATCCCCTGGCCAAATTCTCCTCAATATATTCGGACATCGACCGGGTCTCAGCAGCGGACAATGGGTAAATACGCCCACGGGGAGGAGTAGTACCGGGTAACAGGTCGATAGGACAGTCGTATGGTCTATGAGGGGGTAATGTCTCTGCCTCTTTTTTATTAAAGACATCAGCAAATGACCAATAGGGAATCGGAAGTCCAGGTAGATTAGTTGGGGTAGGAGAAGGACGGACGGGATGAACAGGAAACAAACAAGTCTTATGACAGTCCTGTCCCCAGCGAAGGACTTCTCCGGTCTGCCAGTCAAGCACGGGTGCATGTCTCTGGAGCCAAGGTAGACCTAGTAAGAGGGCGTGAGAGAGTCCAGGCAGAACATGAAAAGAGATGCTCTCAGAATGCAGCATTCCCACCTGCAGAGTTACGGATTCGGTGATGAGTTGGATGGGACGTGGTAAGAGGCCCCCATCCACAGCAGCGACAGATAATGGTACAGCCAGAGGTTTGGAGGGAATGCGGTATTTTTCTACCAGGGACTGTGAGATAAGATTCCCGGCCGCTCCAGAGTCAAGTTGGGCTAGTTCGAAATAACGATTCTCCCCGCAGATAATAGAGACTGACAGTAGCAGAGATGGAGAGGATTTATTCTTGTCTAGGTTGACCTCTCTGAGCGAACCTAGACACAGGCGTTTCCCGACCTCTCCGGGCAGGTACGGATCCGGTGCTCCTTACTGCCACAGTAGAAGCAGCTCCCTTCGGCACGGCGTAAGTCCTGACGGGTTTTGACCATCTTGGTCTGGTCGACCTGCATAGGCTCAGAAGAGTGTACCTGGGGAGAGACGGATTTCTGAAAAGTAGGAGCTAGACGTGGAAACCTCCTCTCACGGGTGACCTCTTTGGCACGCTCCTTGAACCGTAGATCAATCCGGGTGGCAAGAGTTATTAGGTCATCGAGAGTGGTAGGAATGTCCCGACCGGCAAGTTCATCTTTAATACGGCCGGACAGACCCTCCCAGAAGACGGATACCAGAGCGTCGTTATCCCAGGCCAGCTCCGAGGCAAGGGTACGGAACCGTATGGCATATTGGCCCACGGTGAGACTTCCCTGACGGAGGCGTAGCAGAGATGATGCGGATGAGGTCTTCCGTCCGGGTTCGTCGAAGATTTTCCGGAAAGCCATGAGAAAGGCAGGCAAGTCGGACACCAGGGGGTCTCCTCTCTCCCATAGAGGATTTAGCCAGGCCAGGGCCTCCCCGGTGAGATGGGACATGATGAAGGCAATTTTGGCCCGGTCGGAGTTAAACTGGTGGGACAGGAGTTCAAAGTGCAGGGTGCACTGATTTATGAAGCCCCGAGCCTGGGCGGAGTCGCCTCCGAAGCGAGGAGGTGCAGAAAGCCGGGGTCCGGGGTAGGATACCATGGTATTGGTGGGCAGCGGAGCTGCCGGGTTGCGAGTCAGGGCACTGGCGGTGGTTGCTGGTGGAGCAGTCAGAGTGTCCAGGCGAGAATTGACATTCCGCAGGTGACCCAGGATGGACTCCTGTTGGGACCTCTGACGGGACAGTTCATGACAGAGGTCCGAGAGCGAGGGAGCTTGGGTGCCACCGGGTTCCATGGCCCGAGCAAACTGTAACGGGTCTGGGAGGCGGAACCTCTGAGCTACTATACAAGGGGGCGGTCCTTGTAAGGGAGCGGGTGGCGACCAGGGTAGATGGGCAGGCAGTCACAGCAGGTGACTGGGACAGTCTCTGAATGAACGGACAGGAGGTCACGGCAAGTGACCGGGGCAGTCTCTGGATGAACGGGCAGGAGGTCACGGCAAGTGACCGGGGCAGTCTCTGGATGAACGGGCAGGAGGTCACGGCAAGTGACCGGGGCAGTCTCTGGATGAACGGGCAGGAGGTCACGGCAAGTGACCGGGGCAGTCTCTGGATGAACGGGCAGGAGGTCACGGCAAGTGACCGGGGCAGTCTCTGGATGAACGGGCAGGAGGTCACGGCAAGTGACCGGGGCAGTCTCTGGATGAACGGGCAGGAGGTCACGGCAAGTGACCGGGGCAGTCTCTGGATGAACGGGCAGGAGGTCACGGCAAGTGACCGGGGCAGTCTCTGGGTAAAGGGTTGGTACGACCTGTGGCGGCTGATGGTAGACGTGAGATCCCAGGTGAGCAGGCGAGAGTCTCTGGATAAACGGGTGGTCACAGCAAGTGACGGCGGAGCCTCCAGGAAGACCAACAGACAGGCGGCAGATGAGCGCTCCCAGGTGAGCGGGCAGGAGTCACTGGACAGGCAGGGGGTCACAGCACGTGACGGCAGAGCCTCCAGGTAGGCTAGCAGGCAGGTAGCAGATGTGCGCTCCCAGGTGAGCGGGCAAGCTGGTCCATAGACAGACTGACAAGAGTTGGAAGGCAGACCGTCGGACCTCAGGCAAGCAGGCTGGTAGTTGATGTGCGCTCCCAGGTGAGCGGGCAAGCTGGTCCTTAGACAGACTGACAGGAGTAGTAAGGCAGACCGTCGGACCTCAGGCTAGCAGGCAGGTAGCAGGAATATCAGGCAGGAAACAGACAGCAAACTGGCAGGACTCTGGCAGGAATCAGGCAGGTAACTGGCAACGGGACCTGAGGGCTGAAGCAGAGTAGTGAACAGTGCAACAACATTGCTCGGGCACCTCCATTTTGGATGAGGTGCCTTATATATGGTGAAGTCCTCCGGCCATTGGCCGGGGACTCCTTAGGACGGCGCGCGCGGCCCCTTTAAGAGGGAGGAAGCGCGCGCGCCCTAAGCACAGTGGCCGGGAAGGAGCGCGCGCTGCCAGCAGAGCGGGAGGAGGACGCCGGGCTCGGAGCAGAGAGGTGAGGGGAACAGCGTCCCTGCCTAGCAGAGGGCAGGGACGCCGACGCTACATCCTGTAAGAATATAAATCCAACATCAATGTGTTCATTTAATTCCACTATTAATTACAGACTCTTCTATGGGGAATCCCTGGGTAGACCTTACTTTGGGCACAGCTTAGGCGGCATTATGTGTCTTTATGTGTGATAGCATTCTTGGACACACCAAGCAGTTAGATATTTCTATCTGTTGATGAATCTTGCTACAAGAACGGCTTCTGCGATTGTCGCTCTCCACATAATGTAGATAGTTTACATTGTGTAACTTATTTTCCAATAATTCTATTGGTCATTACCATAGGTAATAGTAATAGTATATACAGTTATATGAAAAAGTTTGGGCACCCCTATTAATCTTAAGCTTATTGTTTTATAAAAATTGATGTTTTTGCAACAGCTATTTCAGTTTGATATATGGAATAACTGTTGGACACAGTAATGTTTCTGCCTTGAAATGAGGTTTATTGTACTAACAGAAAATGTGCAATCTGCATTCAAACAAAATTTGACATGTGCATAAGTATGGGCACCTCACCAGAAAAGTGACATTAATATTTAGTAGATCCTCCTTTTGCAAAAATAACAGCTTCTAGTCGCTTCCTGTAGCTTTTAATGAGTTCCTGGATCCTGGATGAAGGTATTTTTGACCATTCCTCTTTACAAAACATTTCCAGTTCAGTTAAGTTTGATGGTCGCCGAGCATGGACAGCCCCCTTCAAATGATCCCACAGATGTTCATTGAACATGATGGAACCTCCACCAAATTTTACTGTGGGTAGCAAGTGTTTTTCTTGGAATGCTGTGTTTTTTTGCCCCCATGCATAACGCCTTTTTGTATGACCAAACAACTCAATCTTGGTTTCATCGGTCCATAGGACCTTCTTCCAAAAAGAAATTGGCTTCTCCAAATGTGCTTTTGCATACCTCAGCCGACTCTGTTTGTGGCGTGCTTGCAGAAACGGCTTCTTTCGCATCACTCTCCCATACAGCTTCTCCTTGTGCAAAGTGCGTTGTATAGTTGACCGATGCACAGTGACACCATCTGCAGCAAGTTGATGCTGCAGCTCTCTGGAGGTGGTCTGAGGATTGTCCTTGACTGATCTCACCATTCTTCTTCTCTGCCTTTCTGATGTTTTTCTTGGCCTTCCACTTCTGGCCTTAACAAGAACTGTCCCTGTGTTCTTCCATTTCCTTACTATGTTCCTCACAGTGGAAACTGACAGGTTAAATCTCAGAGACTGCTTTTTGTATCCTTCCCCTGAACAACTATGTTGAATAATCTTTGTTTTCAGATCATTTGACAGTTGTTTTGAGGAGCCTATGATGCCACTCTTCAGAGGAGATTCAAACAGGAGAACAATTTGCAAGTGGCCACTTTAAGTAGCTTTTCTCATGATTGCATACACCTGGCTTTGAAGTTCAAAGCTCAATGAGGTTACAAAACCAAAAAAAGTGCTTTAGTAAGTCAGTAAAATGTAGGTAGGAGTATTTAAAACAAGAAAATGATAAGGGTGCCCATACTTATGCACCTGTCAAATTTTGTTTGAATGCAGATTGCACATTTTCTGTTAGTACAATAAACCTCATTTCAAGGCAGAAACATTACTGTGTCCAACAGTTATTACATATATCAAACTGAAATAGCAGTTGCAAAAACACAAATTTTTATAAAACATTAAGCTTAAGATTAATAGGGGTGCCCAAACTTTTTCATATAACTGTATTGTAATCGTAATAGTATATATTATAATATTTAGAGTATTCTAAACATAATTACTGTATATATTATAGTTTACTGCTAAGAACAAATGTAATAATTTAACAAGTAATTACAAATTTATAATGTGATATATATTAACTTGATGTTCATGTGCACACTATCTATGAAGTGGCATAAGGAACAAAATGGCTGAATTTTTGCATTTCTACCATGGTTGCACATACACCAATGTGATACATTTGCTGCAATTAGTGACATTTTTAAAGACTAGTAAATTCATGCCCTCTCTCTGATAATTTTAATAAATATCCCCAATTGAGCTGTTTTATAATCTAATTATTCCCACGTGAATAAACCCCAGCGCGTTGTGTTCCTTAACACACAAAGTTGCTCTTGGATACTAATCTGCTTGTTCTTTTGTAGTTTTAATATTTTTTTGCTGTTTAGTAACTAATTATGAAATTGATGGCTGCTAACTATTAAATTTTTTAGTTTTTGAAGGATCTGGATTAGGATCTGGCGAGGAATTTGTCACAATAATCGGTCAAGATGAAGGATCTGGCATTGTCATCACTCCAGAAGGATCTGGCTCTGTAATCGGTCAAGATCAGGGATCTGGCATTGTCATCACTCCAGAATAAGGATCTGGCTCTGTAATCGGTCAAGATGAAGGATCTGGCATTATCATCACTCCAGAAGAAGGATCTGGCGCTATAATCGGTCAAGATGAGGGATCTGGCATTGTGATCACTCCAGAAGAAGGATCTGGCGACATAATCGGTCAAGATGAAGGATCTGGCATTATCATCACTCCAGAAGAAGGATCTGGCACAATAATCAGTCAAGATGAAGGATCTGGCATTGTCATCACTCCAGAAGAAGGATCTGGCGCAATAGTTGGTCAAGATGAAGGATCTGGCATTGTCATCACTCCAGAAGAAGGATCTGGTGCAACAATTGGTCAAGATGAAGGATCTGGCATAATCATCACTCCAGAAGAAGGATCTGGCACTATAATCGGTCAAGATGAAAGATCTGGTATTGTCATCCCTCCAGAAGAAGGATCTGGCACAAAATAATTGATCAAAATGAAGAATCTGTCATTTCAATCCCTCCAGAAGAAGGATCTGGCACACAATAATTGATCAAAATGAAGGATCTGGCATTTCAATCCCTCCAGAAGAAGGATCAGGCATTAGTTCTTTCTCTAAAAAATAAACTGGTTGAAAATATATACTATTGGGAAACCAGATCACTTTTGGACATTAAGGAGATGCCCCATCACATGTTTGTTAGTGTGATTTCTTCTTTTAGGTGCTTATTTTATGAACTTAATTCCACAAAGCCGAAATAAGGCAAAGTAATCCAACCTGCACTGTATTCATGCATTTATCTTGTGCCTTGTATCCAGTTCACAGTTGAATATCAGTATCTTATATTTTTTCAATAATAAAAATAACTTTTGCAACATATTTCACTTCATTTCATATGAATTCTATTAATATTACAATGAGAAAATTAATTTAAAAAACTCCATTTGATCTCTGTAAACCAGGGCCGGACTGGGACAAAAAAGCAGCCCTGCAAGACAAACCCCACCAGCCCACATACTGTAACACTCATTACCCCAGATCAGTAAATTTGGCTATACTTAGTCGTGCCCCTCATCACTCCCTTTAAGGAGTTATTTGATGAGCCACATGTGAATAGTGCAGCAGTGTGTATGATCCACCATAGCCCCACTAACATGGTGCTCTTCAGAGCTCTGGATCTCGGGATTATGGGGGTCTCAGTGGACGGACCCCCAGTGATTGGAAAGTTCTCAGGATAGGTGATACTTGGGATGTTTAAATTAGTTTTCCAATATTTATTCTTATTTTATCATAGGAATATTGAAAATAATAAACCAATATTAACCCAACCAAAGTCTAATGTTGCCTCACGACAACAGGACACAAAAAGTGGTACTGTGCAGTGTATATGTATATACAGGAAACAAGAAGTGGTACTGTGCAGTGTATATATACACGACAGGAGAAGTGGTACTGTGCAGTGTATATATACAGGACAGGAGGAGTGGTACTGTGCAGTATATATATATACAGGAAAGGAGAAGTGGGACTGTGCAGTGTATATAAACAGGAGAAGTGGTACTGTGCAGTGTATATACACAGGACAGGAGAAGTGGTACTGTGCAGGAAAGGAGAAGTGGTACTGTGCAGTGTATATATACAGGACAGGAGGAGTGGTGCTGTGCAGTGTATATATACAGGAAACAAGAAGTGGTACTGTGCAGTGTATATTTACACGACAGGAGAAGTGGTACTGTGCAGTATATATATACAGGACAGGAGAAGTGGGACTGTGCAGTGTATATATACAGGAGAAGTGGTACTGTGCAGTGTATATACACAGGACAGGAGAAGTGGTACTGTGCAGTATATATATACAGGAAAGGAGAAGTGGTACTGTGCAGTGTATATATACAGGACAGGAGGAGTGGTGCTGTGCAGTGTATATATACAGGAAACAAGAAGTGGTACTGTGCAGTGTATATTTACACGACAGGAGAAGTGGTACTGTGCAGTATATATATACAGGACAGGAGAAGTGGGACTGTGCAGTGTATATATACAGGAGAAGTGGTACTGTGCAGTGTATATATACAGGAGAATTGGTACTGTGCAGTGTATATGTAGCGCCCCGAGGGTTCGGCCGCTACAGGGGTATTGCACCTCAGACCAGAGGTGTGATATTCCACTCCCGGGTAAGGATGGAGTATGGACCAGGGCTCAGTTAGCTGCATACAGCACACACACCCCATTTCCGAGGGACAGCTCAGCGGTGCTCCCACTAGACAGAAGTGCAGGCACGACCAACTATGTCCCTGGCTGGAGTGGGGAGGGGGGTGGAACACCCAGTGCTGTAGGGGCAGATAGGGGTTGGTTCCTGAGCGTAGATAGGAGCTCATTGGTTGCTGGTCCCCTGGGCTCATGGCTACAGGGAGGTATAAAAGGTGGGCACCATCTTAGATCTAGGTTCTGTCCAGAGAAGAGAAGACAGGGAGTAGAGGCTCTGTAGGAGCTCTACTCCAGAGTGGGCCTAGTGAGAGGCCGAGGAGGAGAGTGGAGAGAGAGAGAGAGGAGGTGAAGTGGAGCTGAGATTACGTCTCATCCCAGCTCCACGAGAAAGGAACAGAAAAGGAGAAGAAGAGAGAGAGAGAGAAACAGAAGGGCTCAGGAACAAGAAGGTGGAAGGGACCCTAAGAACCCACGAGAATCCAGGGTGCAGGGTCAGGCAGATTAAGGGTACCAGATCCCAAGTTGGTGGAGGAGAAACAACCCTCAGCCAAAGACCGGAGGTCGTGATCATTTATTGGTGCGACACCTCATCAAACCTGCTAGGAAGGCACCATATAGGACAGCGGAGGACGGGGCCCACGTTTAACCGCACAAGTCCGCGGTAGCTGGACAAAAGTGGGTCACTGGTGAGGCAGGCCAGAGAAAGGACAAAAGGGGGTCTTGAGCCATACTCCTGAGCTGTCTGGGGGTTGACCGAGCCCCTCACCTGGTGGTCGCAGCACGGCTCGGGCAGTCATTCCCCGCAGAAGTGACTTGGATATTAATCGTGAGTAAAGACCCTGGACTGCAGTACATTGTCTGTGTGCTTTTTCACTCCTCCGGCATTACCGGTACTGGGACTCTCACCACCATCACTCCCACCATCCACTACACTGCCCTGGGGCCGCACTCTTCCCGTGGGGAGTCACACCATCCCAGCTGCATACATCATCGGCCCCAGCGGTCTGCCCTGCAGCGGCGGTTCCTAATAACCGCAATCCACGGGTGGCGTAGTCGGACATTATCTAAAACATCTAAAAGACTGCCACTGGTCTGACCACCCTGAGCCACGGGACCGGGTCGCCACTATTACCCCCATCGTCTCCCTATTGCCCGGTTCTGAGTGCCCCACGGCCCAGGGGGCGAGTCATATATACACAGGACAGGAGAAGTGGTACTGTGCAGTATACAGTATATACAGGAAAGGAGAAATGGGACTGTGCAGTGTATATATACAGGACTGTGTATATATATAGTGTATATGTGCAGTGTATATATACAGGACTGTATTCAGGACTGTATATATACAGTCTATATATACTGTATATATACAGGTATATATACAGGACTGTATATATACAGGACTGTATATATACTGTATATATGTATATATACAGGTACTGTGCAGTGTATATACTGTATACAGGAGAATTGGTACTTTGCAGTGTATATATACAGTACACAGGACAGGAGGAGTGGTGCTGAGAGTAGCACCTGCCTCCTGAGCTCAAGCACTTCCAGGAGGAGGGTCGTCGTCTGCCTCTCTTCTCCCTAGGGAGAGGCAGGCCTACTGGGAGGCCGGCATGGCTTCCCAGCCTGCTATCCCCCGGTGTTATGTTCTGCTACCAGAGCTAAGGAAAGAGAGGAGATCTGTCCCTACGATAGAACTCAGCTTAATCCCTACGATGTAACAGGGAACCTGATCCTGTGATCAGACCTGCTAAAGTCCTAAGCTAGTCTGTACGCAGACCTATAGATGTGGGGAAGGAATCCCTACAAGTACTAAGGACTGGGAGGAATATGGGACACCTCCTAACAGAAATAGTAGCAGACAGACGAACAAACAAAATATATAAAACATAGAGGTCAGTAGACCAAGCAAACTAACAGAGCAAGACACAGAGCACAGGCTAGCTAGAAAGTAGATATACAATGAAGTCCAGCAAAGCCAGAAGGGCGGAGCAGGATTAAATAGGCCAACAAGGTCATGTGACCAGCAAAGGAAAACAAAAACTAAGAGCAAGGTTCTAACAGTACCCCCCCTTCTAAGAGGATCCTCCGGATCCCCTAGGACCAGGCTTATCAGGAAATCTCCTGTGAAACGCTCTGATAAGTCTGGACGCGGAAACATCATCCGACCTCACCCAAGAGTTATCCTCGGGACCGAAACCTTTCCAGGCCACAAGATACTGCAAACTACCTCTATACCGTCTAGAGTTAAGGATGCGAGAAATTTCATATTCCCCGTCCTCCACCACCGGAGGAACAGAGGCAGAGGCGTCACAATCCGATACAACAGCTTTTTTCAACAGAGAGACATGAAATACCGGATTAATTCTCCAGGAGGTAGGAACCTCCAACCTAACAGCAGATTGGTTGACAACCTGAAGCACCTTAAAGGGCCCTACAAACTTGGGACCCAATTTCTTTGAAGGAATCCTCAACCGCAGATTCCTAGAGGACAACCAAACCATGTCACCAACAGCGAACAAAACCTCCTGTCGTTTCCTATCAAAGTAGTCTTTAGATTTTCTGTTGGCCTCCTGAAGATTACCACGCACATCCGTCCAAACTCTCTCCAAATCACCGGAAAAATTCTCCTCCTCAGGCACGGCAGATCCCAACTTGGAGAACGACCCAAACGACGGATGTCTCCCAGAACAACAAAAAAAAAGGCGAACAACCAGCAGAAGAAGATGTATGATTGTTCAGAGCAAATTCAGCAAGTGGCAGAAACTCAGACCACCCCTCTTGATTGTCTGCCACAAAACAACGCAAGAACTGCTCAACATCCTGGTTTTTCCTTTCTGTCTGGCCATTAGATTCAGGATGATATCCGGATGAGAACGACAAATGAACTCCCAACCTATCACAAAAGGCACGCCAAAAACGAGCCACGAACTGAGGACCCCTATCAGAAACAATGTCAGCAGGAACGCCATGAAGTCTGACAATTTCCTTGACAAAGGCCTTAGCGAGAGTTTTAGCGCAGGGCAGTTTGACGAAAGGAACCAAGTGACACATCTTGCTAAAACGGTCCACGACCACCCAGATGACAGTAAAACCCTCAGAGGGGGGAAGGTCAGTTATAAAGTCCATAGCCAAATGTGTCCAAGGAGCACTGGGAACCTCCAAAGGACAAAGCAACCCCGCAGCAGGAGTATGTGAGGACTTAGATCTAGCACATATAGTACATTGACGCACCCACTTAATGACTTCCTTCTGCCATCCAGGCCACCAAAAACTGCGACCCACCAGTCTCTTGGTCTCAGAGATTCCGGGATGACCTGCCAACCGAGATTCGTGACACTCAACAAACAAATCTCTCCTAAAGGTCCCAGGCACAAACAACCTCCCATGAGGAGTATTAGAAGGGGCATTCTCCTGTGCTTTAAGAATCTCATTTTCCAAAACGGAGTCCAAAGCAGCTATCACAACACCTTCTTGTAAAATGTTCTCCTCTTTCTCAGCACCGACTATGGGAGAAAAACTGCGAGACAAGGCATCCGCCTTAACATTCTTAGTACCAGGGATGTAAGTAACGGAGAAATTAAACCGCGAGAAAAACAGTGCCCACCTAGCCTGACGGGCATTCAGGCGCTTGGCAGCATCAAGATATATCAGATTTTTATGATCCGTAAGAACCTGAACGGGAAATTCCGCACCTTCCAAGAAGTGGCGCCAGTGTTCAAATGCGAGTTTAATAGCCAATAATTCCCGATTACCAATATCGTAATTCAGTTCAGTCTCCGAAAATTTTTTTGAAAAAAAGGCACAGGGATGTAATCCATCCCCGTTATCCTGAGACAATACTGCACCAACCCCCACAGAGGAAGCATCAACCTCAACCAAAAACGGCCTGGTAACATCAGGCTGCATAAGGATGGGAGCAGAGGTGAACTTCTCCTTGAGATACACAAAAGCTTCAATGGCCTCAGAAGACCACTGAACCGCATCAGCACCTTTCCTGGTGAGATCAGTCAGAGGTTTGACAATACTAGAAAATTTTTTTATGAATTTTCTATAGTAATTGGCGAAACCCAAAAACCTCTGTATCGATTTCAAACCAATAGGCCTAGGCCATTCCTGCACAGCCTGAACCTTAACCGGATCCATCTCAAAACCTTTGCTGGAGATAATGTAGCCCAAAAAACTAATTCTCTGTACAGCGAACTCACATTTCTCCAGCTTAGCAAAAAGCGAATTGTCCATTAATAACTGTAATACCTCACGCACGCTCCGCCAATGAGACTCCAGATCCGGCGAATAAATCAAAATGTCATCCAAATACACAACCACATTTTTACCGATCAAAGGTCTAAGGATGTCATTAATCAGATTCTGAAAAAATGCAGGAGCATTAGTAAGACCAAAAGGCATAACCAGATTCTCAAAATGACCCACAGGAGTGTTAAAAGCAGTCTTCCATTCGTCACCCTCCTTCATGCGCAACAGATTGTATGCCCCCTTAAGGTCAATTTTAGAGAACCACTTGGCCCCCATTAACTGGTTAAACAGATCAGGAATCAATGGCAGTGGGTAAGGATTGCGTACAGTAATTTTGTTAATCTCACGAAAATCCAGACAAGGACGTAAACCGCCGTCCTTTTTTTTTACAAAAAAAAATCCAACTGCCACAGGAGACTTAGAGGGCCTAATGTGACCGGCGGCCAAACTTGTCTGTATGTATTCCTCCAAAGCCTTCCTCTCAGGAATAGTAAGGTTAAATAAACGACTTTTAGGAAGAGTCGCTCCAGGGACAAATTCAATAGAACAATCATAGTCTCTATGGGGAGGCAAAACCTGCGATTCCTTCTCAGAAAAAACTCTCCAAAAATCCTGAATAGGAACAGGCAATTCTCCCCTATCCAAAGCTGCAATACGCCCATTACAACACTTGTCATAACATTTATGGCTTCAGGATTTAATTTCACTGGTAGACCAATCCAGTACAGGATTGTGAAATTTTAGCCAGGGCAATCCCAATATTACTGGAGAAGGCAAGTTATTCAACACTACCAAATCCAATTTCTCATGGTGAACACCATTAATAGTGAGAGGAAATTCACAGACCTTGAGAGTAATATTCTTCAAAGGGGAACCATCCACAGAAACCACAGCAATGGGGGATGATAAAGGTTCAGGTTTTAAATTGAGTCTTTCCACGAATCCCCCATCAATAACATTCAGAGTAGACCCACAATCGACAAACACCCGAAATTCCATTAATTTTTCCTGAGCAATCGTGGAAGCAGCTAAAAATACACCCTTGGAATTTAAACAGGCAATATGGGCATGACTGACCATTTTTTTTTCTTTCTTCATACGAAGCTCACAGCCTTTAATCAAATGACCAGATTTTCCGCAATAGAAACAAAAGCCTTCAAAAAATCGACGGTCTTTTTCTTGAGAGCGAGGTGCCACCGATCCAATCTCCATCGGTTCACCACTGTTAGTACATACATTCTCATAACCAGAAACTGACATAGCAGAGGATTTGCTCTCATTAACCCTAGCACGCAGTCTCCTATCCACCCGTATAGCTAATTGCATAGCCTGTTGCAAATCTTCAGGTGTAGGATAAGCAATTAGCAGGTCTTTAACCCTTTCACTGAGCCCAGCAAGAAATAGACTTTTCAGAGCAGAATCGTTCCACTCTGTTTGAGTAGACCAACGACGGAAATGAGTACAATATTTTTCCACATTACCTGATCCTTGTTTTAAACGTCTCAACTCAGTCTCAGCTGATGCGACACGGTCAGGATCATCATATAATAGTCCCAAAGCAGAAAAAAAACTATCCACTGATCTGAAGCATGTATCACTAGGTTGCAAAGAAAAGGCCCACTCCTGAGGCTCTTTGCGCAAAAGTGACATTATGAACCCTACGCGCTGGGATTCATCCCCAGAGGACTTAGGTCTCAAACGAAAATACAATAAGCAAGCATTTTTGAATGAAAAAAATTCTCGGTGTTCACCAAAAAATAAATCCGGCAAACATACCTTAGGCTCCAAGAAATGTGTTCCAGGACAGTTACTCACGTGCTGACGGAGCTCGGCCACCTCCAGAGAGAGTCCCTGCAGGCGATGAACCAAATCCTGAACCGACACCATGATGGAACAGAAAAATCTTTCCTTAGAGAATTAGCTGGCTGGACTTACTGTTATGTTCTGCTACCAGAGCTAAGGAAAGAGAGGAGATCTGTCCCTACGATAGAACTCAGCTTAATCCCTACGATGTAACAGGGAACCTGATCCTGTGATCAGACCTGCTAAAGTCCTAAGCTAGTCTGTACGCAGACCTATAGATGTGGGGAAGGAATCCCTACAAGTACTAAGGACTGGGAGGAATATGGGACACCTCCTAACAGAAATAGTAGCAGACAGACGAACAAACAAAATATATAAAACATAGAGGTCAGTAGACCAAGCAAACTAACAGAGCAAGACACAGAGCACAGGCTAGCTAGAAAGTAGATATACAATGAAGTCCAGCAAAGCCAGAAGGGCGGAGCAGGATTAAATAGGCCAACAAGGTCATGTGACCAGCAAAGGAAAACAAAAACTAAGAGCAAGGTTCTAACACCCGGTCTATGCCGGCGGGGGAGAAGGAGCCTCAACAACCGGCCCAGAAGGGAGTGAGGAGATCGGGAAGGGTGAGGAAGAGTACATCCACCTACTCCAACCCCGAGACTGTTCACCGCCCGCCCAGAGAGGGAGACCGGGGCACCCCAGGCCCCAGGAACAAGAGCCCAGCAAGATCCTGGGGGGAGATGAGCTCTTGCGAGTCCACAAGTTCCTTCTCCTCCCGAGTGGTCGCCACATTGCGAGAGTACGAGGACGCCGGCAAAGCACTAACCCAGCTGAAAGAGGAGCTGAGGGAGGCCTGGGTCCTGAACACCCGGGCGTCCAACAAGGAAAGACCCGCGAACTCCCAGAGGTTTAAAGCCCTCAGAGACGAGGTGGTCAGGTTAGTGCTCCTCCGGGAGGGGATTGAGAAAAGCGCAGGTCCCTTCCTGGAAAGGTTTAAGAACCAGTGGTGGTTCTCAGAAATGAAGGGGTTAAACACCTCAGGAGAACCGCCAACCGGCGTCCTTAGTGAAGAGGAGGAGGAGGATGAAGAGGTGACTGGAGTTTCAGTTGCTGGAGCCAGTGAGGGGCAGAGCCGGAGCCCAAGTGGTCTCCCTGCAGGGCAGAGGACTCCGACAGCAGAGGCTGGAGTGTTGGGGGAGGAGGAGGAAGGAGGATTGCTGAGGGAGATCCGACTGCTGGAGTTTCCAGTGGACCTGACGCGGTTTTCCTTCGGTGAGAACAAACCAGTGGAGGAGACCAAGAGGAGGAAGAGGAAGACCGGAGGAGCCGCACAGGAGGTGGTGAGTTACAAGTATGTACCAATGTCTGATGTTGTGCCTGCCACCTTCTGTTTAAACCCCACCAAACCTAAAGACATGGGCTCTGCAGTGGGCTCGAGGCAGAGGCAAGGTGGGGAGAGGAGAAGGATGTCCGGCGATGCTGCCATCTGTGCAGGGAACAGTGCAGAGGGCGAGGCTGTGGAGGTACTCACAGCGCCGGACATAGGAAGTTCTGTGGAGTTTCCCTCCCTGCCCTCTGCGGCTAAGCCAGTTATCACCGGGGCTGGGGGGGCCGGGAGGGATGTGAAAAACACATCTGCGAGGAACACTGGGCACACTGCTGCGACAGGGGGGCAGTGTGCCCCAGCGCCCAAAAAGGACACTAAGACCCCAAAGTCTGTGGGTGCAGGGCGGGCAGCGGTGCCCAAAAAACAGTCTGCCCAGCACAAGGACCAAAATGCTGCAGTAGGGGGGCAGGGCACTCCAGGAGACGACCTGCAGAAAGCCAGCAGCAACCAAAGGGAAAAGGGTGTGGTGCTGCAGGGAAAGGAGTCTCTGGAAGTGCTCCCCTCCCCCGGCCCAGCAGGTGTGAGTGCAGAGACACCAGACACAAGGGAGGAAGGAATGGAGGTGACTGTGGAAGGTGCAGAGAACAGCAGAGGTAATGGGGTGACAAGTAAAGGGAATGGAAGTAGTGGTGTAGTGAATGATGGGAGTAGTGGTGGAGCAGATGGTGGGAGTAATGGTAGAGCAGATGGTGGGAGTAGTGGTGGAGTGAATGGTGGGAGTAGTGGGAATGGTGGGAGTAGTGGTGTAGCAAATGGTGGGGGTAGTGGTGGAATGAATGCTGGGAGTAGTGGGAATGGTGGGAGTAGTGGTGTAGCAAATGGTGGGGGTAGTGGTGGAATGAATGGTGGGAGTAGTGATGCAGCAAATGGTGGGAGAAGTAGTGGAGAGAATGATGGGAGTAATGGTCCTGCGAATGGTGGGAGTAGTAGTGAAGTGAATGGTGGGAGCAGCACTGGTGTTGGTGGGGGGAAAGTAGGTGCTGGTCCCGCTGCCCCCCCAGCATTGGCGGGGGCTTCAGCCCAAAGCTATTCAGGAGCTGTCAGTGCTGGGGGTAGTAGTGCGCCCTCGTCTGGTGGCCCTGGGGATGGTGACTTGCAACAGCAGCTCCTGGACGCCCTGAGGAGAGGGGAGAGCTCCATCACTATAGAGGGGAGGGAGGTTGATCTGTCTTTCTGGATAGAGAGACATGGTCTTTCAGCCTTCCGAGATAGAGGGGCAGAGTCTGTCTGGTCTCTGTCGACAACGGGGCAGAGGAGTAACCATAGGAACGTGGTCCGTCTCCAGTGGGTAAGCAAGGATGCCTGTCCTGATAGGTGGAAGGTGGTTGAGCTCCTGCTGGGGATGGGCTTTGCGGCATATGACATCTTTGCCTTGATCCATCCCTACGGGACCTCCTACTTCGATGTCAGCTTCGTGAGACCGGAGGGCCTTGAGCTTTTCTGGTCTCGCCATGAGCTGGCTCGGAGTCGCCCCGAATGGCATGGTCTCTTTCCCCTGGCAATAACCCGCCAAGATTCAGTCAGGAAAGTGACCGTTTTGACTAGTAACGAGTCGCTTTCCTGTATGGACATTACGACCTGGGTGAGTCGATACGGAGAGGTCACCAATATTCCCGAAAAGAATCTGAATGGCCATAGTATCTGGTCAGGAGCCTGGACCTTCATGGTGAGATTGAAGGTTTCGGGAAACACTATTACCCATATCCCCTCCTCAACCTTTTTGGGGAGGGATAGGATCTTGATTTTCTACCGGGGGCAGCCTAAGGTCTGTCACAGGTGCGGTAGCCCCACACACTTCAGTGCGCAGTGTACCACCCAGAAATGCGCACTGTGTGGGGACCTTGGTCATCTTGCTGCTGCCTGTCGCAGGATTAGGTGTAACTTGTGTGGTGACCTCGGTCACCCGTTCAGTCGCTCTCCACGTTCCTTCACCAATGCTGTCCTGAAAGCGGCGAGTGCGGGACAGGCGAAAGCCAGGACTAATCTTGCCGGTGAAGGGACCAGTAGAGGCGGGGAGGCAGGGAACCGGTGAGGAGCAAGCTGCCGCCATGCACCATCAGGCGGCAGGAGCAGCGCCGTGGGGACAGGGGGCAGGGAGTAATGTCCCTAAACTCTGACCCAGGTACTTCACTTGAAGCTGAGGATCCTAAAGACAGTGAATTGAGCGAGGAGGTCAAGAGACTTGAAAGGGAAGAGCGAGAGGACGCCACGTCTTCCCAGGAACCCTCTTCTGGTGACAGTCTAGATGAGGGAGAGGGGGAGTGGTCACAGAAAAAGAAAAAGGGTAACAGGAAAACGGCCAGAGGTAGGAGGGGGACCAGGTCTCGAGCTGCCTCTTTGGAGTGCGACCCCTCTGACTCTCTGGCCGTGATCCAAGCGCCATTGGAGGGTTCAGCCGCCCCCCCTCTGGTGGATCTCTCCAACCGGTTCGGGGCTCTCCAGCACCTCCCTCTGCAGGGGGGAAATGGGGACCCGGGGCCGGAGGTTGCGGACAAGGTGGTTGGGGCTCAGGAGATGGCTGGGTCTTCCTCTCGGGGGCAAATACAAAGCCCTCTGGGGGGACGACTAACCCAGGACCACCAGACGGGGGCAAGAATGTACAGTCATATGAAAAAGTTTGGGCACCCCTATTAATCTTAAGCTTATTGTTTTATATAAATTGGTGTTTTTGCACCAGCTATTTCAGCTTGATATATGTAATAACTGTTGGACACAGTAATGTTTCTGCCTTGAAATGAGGTTTATTGTACTAACAGAAAATGTGCAATCTGCATTCAAACAAAATTTGACAGGTGCATAAGTATGGGCACCTCACCAGAAAAGTGACATTAATATTTAGTAGATCCTCCTTTAGCAAAAATAACAGCCTCTAGTCGCTTCCTGTAGCTTTTAATGAGTTCCTGGATCCTGGATTAAGGTATTTTTGACCATTCCTCTTTACAAAACAATTCCAGTTCAGATAAGTTTGATGGTCGCTGAGCATGGACAGCCCTCTTCAAATGATCCCACAGATGTTCAATGATATTCAGGTCTGGGGACTGGGATGGCCATTCCAGAACATTGACATTGTTCCTCTGCATGAATGCCTGAGTAGATTTGGAGCGGTGTTTTGGATCATTGTTTTGCTGAAAGATCCATCCCCTGCGTAACTTCAACTTTATCACCGATTCTTGAACATTATCGTCAAGAATCTGCTGATACTGAGTGGAATCCATGCGTCCCTCAACTTTAACAAGATTCCCGGTGCCGGCATTGGCCACACAGCCCCAAAGCATGATGGAACCTCCACCAAATTTTACTGTGGGTAGCAAGTGTTTTTCTTGGAATGCTGTGTTTTTTTGCCGCCATGCATAACACCTTTTTGTATGACCAAACAACTTAATCTTGGTTTCATCAGTCCACAGGACCTTCTTCCAAAAAGAAATTGGCTTCTCCAAATGTGCTTTTGCATACCTCAGCCGACTCTGTTTGTGGCGTGCTTGCAGAAACGGCTTCTTTTGCATCACTCTCCCATACAGCTTCTCCTTGTGCAAAGTGCGTTGTATAGTTGACCGATGCACAGTGACACCATCTGCAGCAAGTTGATGCTGCAGCTCTCTGGAGGTGGTCTGAGGATTGTCCTTGACTGATCTCACCATTCTTCTTCTCTGCCTTTCTGATGTTTTTCTTGGCCTGCCACTTCTGGCCTTAACAAGAACTGTCCCTGTGTTCTTCCATTTCCTTACTATGTTCCTCACAGTGGAAACTGACAGGTTAAATCTCTGAGACAGCTTTTTGTATCCTTCCCCTGAACAACTATGTTGAATAACCTTTGTTTTCAGATCATTTGACAGTTGTTTTGAGGAGCCCATGATGCCACTCTTCAGAGGAGATTCAAACAGGAGAACAACTTGCAAGTGGCCACTTTAAGTAGCTTTTCTCATGATTGCATACACCTGGCTATGAAGTTCAAAGCTCAATGAGGTTACAAAACCAAAAAAGGTGCTTTAGTAAGTCAGTAAAAAGTAGGTAGGAGTATTTAAAACAAGAAAATGATAAGGGTGCCCATACTTATGCACCTGGCAAATTTTGTTTGAATGCAGATTGCACATTTTCTGTTAGTACAATAAACCTCATTTCAAGGCAGAACCATTACTGTGTCCAACAGTTATTACATATATCAAAGTGAAATAGCTGTTGCAAAAACACCAATTTTTATAAAACATTAAGCTTAAGATTAATAGGGGTGCCCAAACTTTTTCATATAACTGTATGTAAGGAGAGAATGGACGAGTCTGTTTGTCTTAAGCGCACTAAAAACCCGTCATTATCGGAGGAAGAGGTTGGGACTGTCAGTGGTGGGAAGAAAAAGGCTATCTAATTCAACCATTCATGATGGCGGCACCCACCCCGTTGACGTTGGCAACTATTAATGTTTGCAGCATAAAGTCAGATGCGGCAAGGTACACGGCCTTTCATTTTCTCGGCCAACTTGACGCCGACATTTTATTTTTGCAGGTTGACCGATATATCAACCTTGCATAAAGCAAGGCGGGAGTGGAGGCATGGGCCCTCCTACTGGTCTCTTGCGGCCGAGCCGTATAGCGGGGTGGCGGTCCTTTTTAAGACCGCAGCGGTTGAATGCAGACGAGTGATCGAATTAGAAATGGGGAGATGCTTGATCCTAGATGTCTCCATGGGGGGACAAGAGCTTCGGCTCATTAACATCTATGGTCCCCAGTCCAAGTGGGACCGCAAATGTCTCTTCCTGAAGATCAAACCTTTTTTATTTTCGAGTCGGCAGGTGGTCTTCGGAGGGGATTTCAACAATGTCACGAGATCCTGTGATAGAGGAGGTTCCGGAGACCGGCTGTCTTATGACTGGGTCGCGTTAAACAGGATAGTGAGTGAGGCTCGCCTGGTGGATGTCCACATCCGGCACAACCCGGGCAACACGGGATTCACCTTTTCTAGAGGTAGTCAGTGCAGGTCTAGGCTAGACAGGTTTTATTTGAAGGAGGAGGCCGTCTCTTCACCGTTGTCGGTTGTGGAGGTGGAGTTCTCCGATCACTGTTTGATTATGTTTTCTCTGAACGTTACAGAGACTCCTCGGATGGGAAGAGGTTATTGGAAGCTGAATTCGTCACTCCTTGAGGAAGAAGCTGTAAGACGTTCTTTTGAGGAATTATTTCAGAGCCAGGTACCATTGCTGGGCCTAAGTAACACTAAGTCAGAGTGGTGGGAGATGTTCAAAAATCGGGTGGCGAGATTCTTCCGGCAGCTCTCGAACTTCAGAAGCCTGAACAGGGATCGCCTGTATCAGAGCCTGAGGAGGAAACTCGAGCATCTTGTCTTGACTGGAGGTAGCCGCGAGGAGATCTCCAGAGTGAAGTCCTT
This sequence comes from Phyllobates terribilis, assembly GCF_046119375.1. NCBI lineage: Eukaryota > Metazoa > Chordata > Amphibia > Anura > Dendrobatidae > Phyllobates > Phyllobates terribilis. Next base: position 1,393,471 of record NW_027363093.1, read on the forward strand.
GCTGAAGAGGTGTCAGTACGATAGGCACGCATCTATGGTTTTCGAGAGAGACTACGGGAAGTACTGCTCGCCCGACCCTTACAGAAACTGTAAGATGTCAGTGAATAGTAAGATAGTGACGGGGCTGGTGGACAGTACGGGGTCCCTGAGAAGGTCCAGGTCAGTGATCTTGGAGGTCGTCAGTTCCTACTACTCGCACCTCTTGGGAAAGAGGGAGCTTGATCGTGACGGGATGTCGGCTTTCCTGACTGAATCTGTTCCTGAGCCAGGGGCTGACCTCTCGCTGGGCGATTTGGCAGAAGCGATCAAAGAAGAGGAAGTGAGACTGGCGATCGATGGGCTTAGGCCTAAAAAGTCGCCAGGTCCGGATGGCTTTGTGGCACCCCAGGGGTCTGGTTTCCACAGTAATAGCAATATTATGTCTGAGAGCAGGTGGGAGGTCTCTTGGTCAGGAATCCTATGCATGCCACACCTCCTGCCCAGTCCTGGGAGGGGAAGAACTTCCCCTATATAAAACTGGGGCTGAGGCAGGGTTAGAGAAAGAGTAGAGAGAGAAGAGGAGAAGCAGCTATAGGAAAGAGAGATCAGGAGCTCTGGGGAAGTCGTGCTAAAAGGAATCAGGGGCTGGCAGCTGTAGAGCTCGCCCTGATTGAAGAGTTACCACCAGACCCGGAGTCCGAGGCTGTGGGGACTAATCCTTACCCAGCAGCAGAAACCGACCGGCAGGGGATTTCAGGTCCTCTGGCCAAGAAACCCGAAGGCACGGTCACACGCGTGGGACCAGCACCGCCGTCGTGGAGCGGAAGCCACTAGAAGGCCCCGAGTCACCGGCCATACGGGTGAGCACCACACGGTACACTCAGGGACGTGGGCTACTTTTACCCGCCTCTAGCAAGGTAGCCAGAAGAGTACAATTAGTTGGGGAGGCCTACAACTCCGCCTGGCCAGGGGAAATCCCTTCTGCTCAAAGACTGACCAGGCCCCAATCGCTAGCCAGTACTCCGGGAGGGTCTATCTTTATCACCAGTAAAGACCCTGAACTACACCGCATCGTCTCTGAGTGGTTCCTGCTACCCCCATCATCCACGTCGGCTGCCCTGAGGCCATACCCCTCCCGTTGGGGGTTATACCATCTACGCTGCACAATCGTACCACCGGCCTCAGCGGTCTGCCCTGCAGCGGCAGCTCCATAGCTGCATTCAACGGGTGGCGTAGTCGTCCAACATCTACTGCTAATACTCAGCCACACAGTTTGACTCCCTGGGCACGGACCGGGTCACCGCCACGAGACTACTACCCCCAACAGGCCCGGCTCCGGGTAGTCCCCGCGTGTGCAACGCTACACCAAGTAGGCCCAGGGGCGCGTCATCTTTTGGCGTAGTCGGCAGGATCTCGTGCCCGCAACCACCGGGTACTGCGTGCCTGAAAAAGACTGTTCAAACTTACCAGTGGTGAAGATTCCCGCCATCCGGCGCCATCTTCTACCTTCTTCCCGCCATCCGCGAAGTTTTCCCGCCATCCGGCGCCATCTTCTGCCTTTTTCCCGCCATCCGTGGAGTTTTCCCGCCTTTGGACGCCATCTTGAAGACGCCGCGCGGGAAGAAGAGGGGCGTGGACTCTGAAAGCGCGCGAGAACTGAAGCCCCGCCTCACGTCAGGACGTTGCGTAAGGTCCTGGAAGGAGCCCAGCAGACGCCGACGTCACAGGAGCGCGACGGAAGGTCCTCAACCCTGACGATCCACTGCGGAGCCGCGGCCTACGGAAGAGGATCATCGCAAGGTAGGCCACGGTCCACTAGGGGGGGAGAAAGATGTCGGATACGGAGGAGAGCTTCACTGCCTCAACCCCCGCCAGCGCCACCGCTGCTGCAGTCATGCCTTTCACCATGTCCTATATCCCGGGAGCAGCCTGGCTACCCCAGTACTCAGGGGAGTCACATACCCTGAATGACTTTAAAGAAAAGCTGGATAGCCTCTTCCAGGTGTACCCCCTCACAGAAGAGCAAAAAGTGAGCATCCTGGTGGCCCCACTAACCGGGGCAGCCCAAAGGGAGGTAAAGTCCTGGCCACCTGGGAGGAGGACTGTCGCAGGGATACTAACCCGGCTGAGGGACACCTTTGATACCCGCACCTCAGCCGAGATTAAGCTTAGATTCTATGGGTGCAAACAGCGAGCACATGAGAGTATAAGGGACTATGCACTAAACCTACAAGAGGCCCTGAGAGCCATTAAGCAGACCGACCCTGACAGCGTGGGAAACGAGGACAGGCTGTTGACCGAGCAATTTATAGAGGGACTATATTGCAATGTCCACCGAACCCAGTTGCGGGCCATAGCCTTACAGGATCCTCATCTGGACTTTGCACAGTTCAAGGACAGAGCCATCCGGGTGCTCCGAGAACCGACACCGGGTGGCGTTGTGACCCACAGGCGCCCAGCTATCACTTACCACCAGGAGGCGGCGCCCTTGTCGGCAGGGCCTGTGGGGGCTGATGCGCAGGCTTTGAACAATGACCCGGCTCCGGACCTGCACCATCAGGTCCAAGAGCTAGCTAAAAGCGTTGCTGCGCTAACCCGAACTGTGCAGTCTTTACAGGTTTCCACTCCAGGGAAGATCCAGCTGGCATCCGGACCGGAGGACATCCCGTGGCGTCGACCAAGGAGGACCCCACCGGCCAGAGGAAGACCCAGCGACCGGTACAACGAGGACGGACAACCTATCTGCCGCCGCTGCAATCAACCCGGACATATGGCAAGGTACTGTCCTTTAAACTGGCACAACCTGGGGTAGAGGGCCAACCCCCAGGAAAAAGATCACCAGGCCCATCGAACTGGCGCGACAAATATGTGGGAGGATGTCCAGTCTTGCCTGTGGTACTGGATGGCATCCCTATGAGTGCCCTAATGGACACCGGGTCACAGGTCACCACCATCCCGTACGTGCTCTTCAAGCAGTACTGGAATGACTCGGATATAACCCGCTATCCAGACGACGACTTGAGTATCATCGCCAGTAATGGTCAGCCCGTGCCACAGATCGGATTTAAAGAAATGACCATTAAAATCGGTAGAGTCGAACTGGCAGCACAGGGATTGATCATTGTAGACATTGACAAGTGCGAGAGTCACCCAAAGATAACTCTAGGAACTAATGTGATTGAAAATTGTCTTGCAGAGGTGATTTTCATTTTACAGCAGGTTGCCAAGAACGCCAGCTCCGGCCAGCAGCGAGTGCTCCAGAAAGAGATCCGGGCACTGATGCGACGGCAACAGGTGGAACTCTCCGGTGGTGAGATTGGTAGCGTAAGAATGTGTGACCCTTTCCCTATTGCCATGCCCCCGAAAAGTGAAATGATGATTTGGTGCCGGGCAGCTATTGGTCTGAGAGGTAGAGATTACCAGGCCATGGTAGAACCAGTCTACTCAGACAGTAGGCCCACCATTTTGACAGCACGGGGGGTAGTTGATGTACGCCATGGGAGGGTGCCCGTTCGTATAATAAATATCGGGAAAAGGGAAGTATACCTGCCCCGGTATGCTACGCTAGCCAAATTATATACTATCAACCAAAATTCTATACAGTCTGTGGAACCCTTGCCTCCATCTCACCCGGAGGAAGGTAACGGCTCTACGAAAATAATGGAGGATTGGTGTCAGCAACTACATTTGGGTACTGACTCCACTCCCTCCCACCAGAAACAGGGAGTCTACCGGGTGGTTCGAGAGTACGAGAGAGTGTTTAGTAAACACCCGTTAGACTTCGGGCGAGTCAAGGGGGTAGAACACCACATCCCCACGGGAGACCATCCTCCCATAAAAGAGAGGTATCGACCCGTACCCCCTGCACACTACCAACACGCCAAGGGGATGCTTAGAGACATGAAGGAGGCTGGGGTAATCAGGGATAGCTGTAGCCCCTGGGCAGCTCCACTAGTCTTGGTCAAAAAGAAAGACAACACCATGAGAATGTGTGTAGATTACCGGAAAATTAACCGTATCACACACAAAGATGCGTACCCCTTACCAAGAATAGAGGAGTCTTTGGCTGCTTTAAAATCTGCTAACTTCTTCTCCACCTTGGATCTCACTAGCGGGTACTGGCAGGTTCCTGTAGCAGAGGCGGACCGGGAGAAGACCGCATTCACCACCCCGATGGGACTTAGCGAGTTTACCTGCATGCCGTTCGGACTCTGCAACGCACCAGGAACCTTCCAGCGATTGATGGAATGCTGTCTGGGACACCGAAACTTTGAGACGGTCCTGTTATACCGGGACGATGTCATCGTCTATTCCAAGACCTACGAGGACCACCTGAAACACCTGGCGGAAGTGTTCGAAGCTCTGGCAAGTTACGGCCTAAAGGTGAAACCCTCCAAGTGTCACCTCCTGAAGCCAAAGGTGCAGTACCTGGGACACGTGGTGAGTGCTGACGGAGTGGCTCCCGACCCTGATAAGATCACCGCAATTAAGGAATGGCCAAGCCCCTCCAGCGTAAAGGAAGTGAGGCAGTTCCTCGGGTTGGTAGGCTACTACCGAAGGTTCATTCCCGGTTTCACCAAAAAGGCAGCTCCTATGCAGGACCTCCTGATAGGCCAGTCCAGGAAGGCCAAGAACCAGAAGCCACCATTCAGATGGGAGAAGCTGGAAGAAGAGTCCTTCCGCCAGCTGAAGATGGCCCTCACGGGGGATGAAATCCTGGCGTACCCTGATTATAGCCAGCCCTTTATCCTCTACACCGACGCCAGTAACATCGGGCTAGGAGCCGTACTGTCCCAGATCCAGCAGGGGAAGGAACGGGTAATTGCTTTCGCCAGCCGAAAACTGCGACCCACCGAAAGAAACCCTGAGAATTACAGCTCATTTAAGCTAGAGTTCCTGGCAGTGGTGTGGGCAGTCACCGAACGCTTTAAGCACTACCTCGCTGCTTCCCGGTTCACCGTGTACACGGATAACAACCCGTTGACACACCTGGACACTGCAAGACTCGGTGCCCTAGAGCAGAGATGGATGGCCCGCTTGTCCAACTATGAGTTTACAATCAAATACCGGGCAGGACGCTCCAATACCAACGCGGACGCCCTGTCCAGGATGCCGAACCTACCGGACGTAGGGGAAGATTCAGAGGAACTGGAAGAAGTTGAACTCCCCGCGTTCCACCGTCATGGGACTATCCAGTATTCCCACCGTGTAAGGAGTAAGCAATCCGCTACGTTCAACCCATTACCTCATTACAACTGGGCGGAGACGCAAGACAGTGACCCTGCCGTCCGACTGGTAAAGGAGATGCTGACTCGGCCAGATGCACGCCTTGACCCAGACGCTCCGGAGGAAGCCAAGCAACTGTGGGCTGAGAAGAGTCAACTGTTCCTTTACAAGGGGAAGTTGTGCCGCAGAATGGTTAACTCCCGGACGCATGAACTAATATGGCAAGTAGTGGTGCCAAGAAGAGACGCAGCTATGGTGATGGAGGCATACCACGACGGAGCTGGGCACTTCGGATGGAAGAAGCTGGAGTTCCTGCTGCACGGGCGGTTCCATTGGGTAGGCATGAGAGGAACCATCGAGAGGTGGTGCAGAGACTGTGGCCCATGCAACCTAAGAAGGAGGGACCGTGCCAGCCAGAAGACTCCCCTGCAGTCCATCATCACCAGACAGCCGTTGGAATTGGTAGCCTTGGATCATGTAAAACTGACCCCAAGCAGAAGTGGCTACGTCTACGCGTTAACCATCGTGGATCACTACTCCCGGTTCTTGGTTGTCGTCCCCATCAAGGACTTAACGGCTCAAACAGCAGCTAGAGCCTTCCAGCAGCACTTCTGCCGTCCGCACGGATACCCGGAGCAGGTGCTGACGGACCAGGGGCCTGCCTTTGAAGCGGAAGTCTTCCAGGAGTTCTGCACCCTGTATGGCTGCCGGAAGATTAGAACAACACCCTATCACCCGCAAACTAATGGACTTTGTGAGAAAATGAACCAGGTGGTGATAAATCTTCTGAAAACATTGCCCCTGGAAGAACGTAGTCTGTGGCCTGAAAAGCTGCCCGACCTGGTGGACCTATACAACCACATCCCTGTAGGTTCCACCAACTGTACCCCGGCTTACCTAATGAGGGCAAGACCTGGTAAGCTTCCTGTTGATCTGGAGATGGGAGTCCTGACACCCGAGGACACTTCACCAGAAGCAGACTGGGACACAGAGAGGCAGCAGCAGTACCGGAAAGTACAGGAGAGCGTGGAGCGAAGTCTCTGTCAAGCTAGGGAAAGACAAGAGAAAACTTACAACCAGTATGCTCCCGCTGTTCCCCTGGTGCCCGGAGAGCAGGTCTTGAAGAGGAAAAGACGGCTCCACAAGTTGGACGACCAGTGGGAGAAGGACCCGTACACCGTACTGCCCTCAAGCCACGACAACCCAAAGATCTGTACAATCAGTAAAGACGGAGGGGAAACCACAGCCATTGTATCCCGGGATCACCTGAAGAAGTGTCCTGAACAGCTACGGAACCCTGAAGAGGAACAAGAAGACCCTCGACCCGTAAAGGAAAGGGAAGATATGGTTAGTACTGTGCTCGGAGACTTCCCTCGGTCTTGGACTCAAGTCAATGGTGCTGTTGTGGTACCCGTCCTCACGTTCCTCCAACCAGCATCCCAAGTGCCTACGGAGACACAGGTAGAGCTGGAAGAACAGCCGGTCCAGGAGGCAGAAGACCCCACACAAGCAGACCAGGAGAATCAACCCTCTGCTTATAGTGAGCCTGCCATACCCCTAGTGAGCCAAAGAGTCCGTAGACGGCTGCCCAGTTTACCCTTAACAGCTCCTATACCCTGTAGCTCAGGACCAGTCAGCCAGCTCCGTAGGTCCGCTAGGGTCACTAGAGGCCAGTTGCCCATACGGTGGAGGATCTAAATATTCAAGCTATTTTATTAATGTTTACCTGTTTATTGTTGCTTGTGTATAATTATGTGTTTCTAGTTATTTGTAGGAGTCTTTGGTGGACTTACCGGGAATCCTTTGTGCATATAGTTGGAGCGTAACCCAGGACGGACTAAAAGACTGATAAGGACTCGGGGCAGGACAGACCCCTACCTGGTTACGTCTCCCTGTTTTGGTGAAATGGACACCTTTGTTTTCCTCAAAAGTTACACCCGGTTGCGGACACGCCGTGACCACCTTATGTGTTGTTTCTACCAGAACGTTATTGTTTATACCTTGTTATGTTTACAAAAGTGTGTTTAGTCCCGGAGTACTAAATTTCACTAGGGGGGAATGTGGCACCCCAGGGGTCTGGTTTCCACAGTAATAGCAATATTATGTCTGAGAAGAGGTGGGAGGTCTCTTGGTCAGGAATCCTATGCATGCCACACCTCCTGCCCAGTCCTGGGAGGGGAAGAACTTCCCCTATATAAAACTGGGGCTGAGGCAGGGTTAGAGAAAGAGTAGAGAGAGAAGAGGAGAAGCAGCTATAGGAAAGAGAGATCAGGAGCTCTGGGGAAGTCGTGCTAAAAGGAATCAGGGGCTGGCAGCTGTAGAGCTCGCCCTGATTGAAGAGTTACCACCGGACCCGGAGTCCGAGGCTGTGGGGACTAATCCTTACCCAGCAGCAGAAACCGACCGGCAGGGGATTTCAGGTCCTCTGGCCAAGAAACCCGAAGGCACGGTCACACGCGTGGGACCAGCACCGCCGTCGTGGAGCGGAAGCCACTAGAAGGCCCCGAGTCACCGGCCATACGGGTGAGCACCACACGGTACACTCAGGGACGTGGGCTACTTTTACCCGCCTCTAGCAAGGTAGCCAGAAGAGTACAATTAGTTGGGGAGGCCTACAACTCCGCCTGGCCAGGGGAAATCCCATCTGCTCAAAGACTGACCAGGCCCCGATCGCTAGCCAGTACTCCGTGAGGGTCTATCTTTATCACCAGTAAAGACCCTAAACTACACCGCATCGTCTCTGAGTGGTTCCTGCTACCCCCATCATCCACGTCGGCTGCCCTGAGGCCATACCCCTCCCGTTGGGGGTTATACCATCTACGCTGCACAATCGTACCACCGGCCTCAGCGGTCTGCCGTGCAGCGGCAGCTCCATAGCTGCATTCAACGGGTGGCGTAGTCGTCCAACATCTACTGCTAATACTCAGCCACACAGTTTGACTCCCTGGGCACGGACCGGGTCACCGCCACGAGACTACTACCCCCAACAGGCCCGGCTCCGGGTAGTCCCCGCGTGCGCAACGCTACACCAAGTAGGCCCAGGGGCGCGTCAGCTTAACATCCGAGTTCTTTAGGACCTTTAGGGACTCTTTGGTCCCCCTCTTGACTCAGGTGCTTAACGAGTGTCTCTCCTCGGGCACTCTGCCGAGATCGTTAAGGAGGTCAGCTTTGATCATTTTGTCAAAGGGTAAGGATCCGTCACGCATTGAGAACTGGCGTCCCATAGCACTTCTCAATGTGGACAGGAAGATTTTGGCTAAGATACTTTTCAACAGGCTGGTGAAGTTTGAACCCCGGCTCCTTTCGGAGGTTCAGCACTGTTGCGTTCCTGGCCGTAGCACTTTTAGTGCTGTTCTAGGTGTCCGAGAGGCCGTGGAGCAAGGCAGGGCGGGCCTCTGGAAGGGGTTCTTGCTGACCTTGGATCAGGCAAAAGCCTTTGATCGGGTTAACCACGAGTACCTCTGGTCCACTCTTTTGAGGTATGGTCTGCCTGGAGGGTTTGTGGACAGGCTTAAGACCTTATATGCAGGGGCTGAGACTTTCCCTCTGGTGAATGGGTGGATTGGACGACCTTTCGGGGTAGGATCCGGTGTCCGTCAGGGCTGTCCTCTTAGCCCTTTGCTTTACGCGTTTGCAATCGATCCCTTCCTCAGAAGGATCGATTGTGGACCGTTGGCGGGGGTGCGGATGGGCGGGGCGGCACCGGAGGCTATCCTGAGGGTGGTGGCCTACGCGGACGATGTCACCGTATTTGTTTCTTCGCAAGGGGAGGCAGCGAGTGGAGCGCTACTCGGAGCATCCGGGTCCAAGGTCAACCAGGATAAGTGTGAGAGTCTCTGGCTGGGAGGCGGAGATCCCGGGTTTGATCTTCCGGACACCCTCCCCGAACCCCAAGAACATGCCAAAGTCCTGGGCATCGAATTCGGCCAGGGTGATTACTCCACGAAAAACTGGGAAGGCAGAATCAAAGGTGTCGCCCAAAGAGTGGACCAATGGAGGGGATGTTCTTTGACCCTGAGGGAAAGGGTTGGCCTGTGCAAAGCTTTCCTGCTCCCCTTGCTAATCTACCTGGGCAGCGTCTGTGTCTTGCCAGAGCCTCTCTGGACACGGGTCTACAGTCTGTTCTTCCAGATGTTATGGGGTAACAGACTGAACCTAGTCAAGCGGGAGGTCACTTACCACACGAGGAGACTAGGGGGTTTGAATATGGTGAACCCCGTGGTGTTCCTAGTGAACACCTTCTTGAAAGTGAACATGTCAAACCTCTGGAAAGAGAGGGCTCCTCCGTGGGTATTCTCCTGCAAGGGATGGTTTCAGCCTTTCTTCCAGGAATGGGAGACAGGGGGAAGATTGAAGGATCTTCGCACACCACACGGGCATCTCCCGGCTTATGTTACCCCGGTTCTGAAAATAATCCGCCGGTGGGGTCTGGGAATGTGGGAGGTGAGGTCCCTCCCGAGGAAACTCCTCGATATGAGGGTCTTGGTTTCTCATTTTCAGAGTCCATTGGCCCTCAAAGACTGCCCAAGTCGGGATCTGGAGGTTGGGTAGAGTTTGTTAAATTCTAGCAGGATCCCCGAGAAGTACTGGGACTTGACTTGGCGCTGCTTCCATGGTAAGCTGTATGTGAGGGACAATTTGAAGTACAGGAGCTCCGAGGACAGGAATTGCCCCCGTGAGGCTTGTGCTAACGTGCTGGAAAGCATGGAGCACTTCCTGCTTCATTGTCCCTTTAATACAGAGGTGTACAACAGGGTGGGGACTTCCATTGGTTGGCTGCGGCTGGCTACTCTGTCCTACCCCGGGTGGGCATATGGAGCGTTCGGAGACCTTGGGAGAAGGGACCGAGACACTTTATTCATAGTCAGCGCAGTGGTCAGGTATTTCACGTGGAACGCACGAGTTTTAGTTTCGACGCAGAGTAAAATCCTCCATGTAGATGAAGTCTGTAGGAACATCCTAGGTGACCTGGTGAAGGTACATTCTCTGGAGTATGAAAGACTGGGTGCCCGGAGGGCGGCCCGTCTCTGGAGGGGCTTTTCCTTCAGGGTGCCTTAGTCCGGTAGTACTCCTATATCCTGGTGGTGGGCTGATGTCTTTCCACCCTAGATTTTTGTTTTGTATTTCTGTCTCCTGAATAGAAGGTTTGCCGGCATCGAACTTGAGCCTTGGATGGTGAGTGTGTAGGTTGTGTTCTGTATATATTGTATATAATGTATAATAGGGGGTTTTAGTTAGGTTGGGTGGGGGATTTGGGGAAGTTCTTCATCAGCGGTGATAAGAGGACTGATCTGGCCTGGTCCAGGCCCCGCCTGGGGAAAAACTTTGGGGTCTGATCCTAGCTCGGAGTAATCCTGAACTTTGTGGCCAGAGCTGGATCAGGGGTGGCGGGATAGTTAGTGTAGGTGTGTGTTTTATATATATATTAAAAAATTACAAAAAAAATATTAAAAAAAAAATACAAAAAAAAAAAAATATACAAAACAAAAAAAGGTTTAAAATTGTTCATGTCACTATTGTATATATTGTTATTTTTGGTTTTCTGTGGTGTAAATGAGGTGCGGTAAGGGTGTGACTGTAAGGTCAGGCAGTGGGACCAGTAGGTTAGTGTTAGTTTCCGGTTGTATATACGTTATATTAGGTTTAGTGTTTTGTGTTTCTAGCGTTTTATTGTATATAATCTTGTATATAGGACGGTGTTTTATGTGTATATAGGACAGTGTGAGCATTGTGTGGGATTGTATATAGTAGTATGAATGAAGCTGGGCCGGAGGTTTTATAGGTTTTATAATATTTATTTCTTGTATATGTATATATTCCTGGGGGGATTTATTTTGTTTCTATTTTCTGTGATTTGTCGTCTTGTTTTGTTCATATGTTTGGTGTCCTGTAATGTATTATTGTTCTGTCATGTACTGTACTTATTCTATCAATAAAAAAAAGACCTGCAGTGTATATATACAGGACAGGAGAAGTGGTGCTGTGCAGTGTATATGCACAGGACAGGAGGAGTGGTGCTGTGCTGTGTATATATACAGGACAGGAGGAGTGGTGCTGTGCAGTGTATATATACAGGACAGGAGGAGTGGTGCTGTGCAGTGTATATATACAGGACAGGAGGAGTGGTGCTGTGCAGTGTATATATACAGGACAGGAGGAGTGGTGCTGTGCAGTGTACATATACAGGACAGGAGGAGTGGTACTGTGCAGTGTATATATACAGGACAGGAGGAGTGGTGCTGTGCAGTGTATATATACAGGACAGGAGGAGTGGTGCTGTGCAGTGTATATATACAGGACAGGAGGAGTGGTGCTGTGCAGTGTATATATACAGGACAGGAGGAGTGGTACTGTGCAGTGTATATACAGGACAGGAGGAGTGGTGCTGTGCAGTGTATATATACAGGACAGGAGGAGTGGTACTGTGCACTGTATATATACAGGACAGGAGGAGTGGTACTGTGCAGTGTATATGTACAGGACAGGAGGAGTGGTACTGTGCAGTGTATATATACAGGACAGGAGGAGTGGTTCTGTGCAGTGTATATATACAGGACAGGAGAAGTGGTACTGTGCAGTGTATATATACAGGACAGGAGAAATGGTGCTGTGCAGTGTATATATACAGGACAGGAGGAGTGGTGCTGTGCAGTGTATATATACAGGACAGGAGAAGTGGTACTGTGCAGTGTATATATATGACGCGCCCCCTGGGCCATATTCTTTAGGGGGAATATCCGGAGCCGGATCAGATGGGAGTTGTAGTCTTCCGAGTGGCTGTGACCCGGTCCGTGCCCAGGGTGTCAAACTCAGTTGTATGTGGCAGTCCTACAGATGTTATTAAGTTCTTAATGTCGACTACGCCACCCGTTGTATTGCGGTCACTATGGCCGCCGCTGCAGCAGGGTCCGCTGAGGCTGATGGTGTAGGTGCAGCTTGTGATGGTATAACCCCCAACGGGTGGGGTATAGCCTCAGGGGGTCAGGTGCAGAGGATGGGGGTTGTGGTGGTGCAGCATAGGTGTTAAATGAAGACAGAGTCGGGTTGTGCAGTTTAGGGTGTTTACTCACTGCTGATGTTCCGGTCACTCCAGCTTCAAGTGACCTCCCGAGCCGTGCTGCATCCACCAGGTCCTGGATCCAGCCAACCCCCAAGCGAGTCCGGAGCGTGACCCTGAGCTCTCCTTCTGTCCTTTCTCTGGCCGTCCCCACTATTGATCCACCCAGGTCCAGCTCCCTCGGGCCTTCTGTTGGGAGACCCTTGGCCTTGGGTTCCCTGACCCTCCACGTGGTATGCCTTCGGGGTGGATGTGGTGGGTGGCCGTGGCAGACGCTGCCCACGGCCTCCGGTCTCTGGCTAGGGTGTGTTTTTGCCCCCACCAGCTTGGGTTCCGGTACCCTAATGCCAACTCTTCACCCGCTGATGGACTTTGGGTTCTCAGAGTTCCTTTTCTGTTTCCCCCTCTGGGTCTTTCTTGCTTTCTCCTCTCTCTCTCTGGGGCTGCTCTGCTCCTCTTCCTGACTCTGACAGACTGACTGCTCTGCAAAGACTGACTGACCCTGTTCTCTGATGGTGCCCACCTTATATACACCCTCTATGTGTGAGCTCAGGTGACCAGCACCCAATGAGCTCCTATCTTTACCCAGGCTGCTCCCCCTATCTGCCCCTACACTACTTGGGATGTTCCACCCCCCTCCCACTCCAGCCAGGAACAGACTCGGTCGTACCTGCACATTTCTAAGTGGGAGTACCGTCGGTCTGCTCCTCGGAAATGGGATGTGTGTAGTGCATGCAGCCTACCGAGCTCAGGTCCACACTCCATCCTTACCCGGGAGTGGAATATCACACCTCTGGTTTGAGGTGCAATACCCCTGTAGCAGCCGAATCCTCAGGGTGCTACATTCCCCCCTGGTAAATCACAGCACGTCCTCGGGCTGTAAGAACAAAACACCAAAAACATACAAATTTTTAGCATAAACATATAAAACATATAAAACAACATATATTAGCATAAAACTTTTCATATAAAACATTCTCGTCGCCTCTGGCTCCTCCTCCGGTCACTGTGCAACGTGTGACCGGGTAAAGTGCGACAGTCTTTCTTAGAAAAATGGTTTTCCTATAAAACCGGTAGGGGGCGCTTTAGGACGCGCAACTATATACAGGGGTAGTGGCCGCTCTCAGTCCTCGGCCAGGTATTAGGGAGGAATGACCGCTCTCAGTCCTCGGTCAGTGGGATCAAGGGAATAACGGGTAACAGTTCACACTTGCTGGTCCCAACCAGGACTATATTAGCAACAGTTACAGTTTCAGTTTCAGTTTCAGTGCACGGTGCCCCGACGGGCAACTATATACAGCTTCTGCTTCGCTGTACTTAGCGACGGCGTCCTCCTGCTCTTTCTTTATGGTTACCTCTAACTCTAGTTTCAGACCCGTCCGGGTCCTCTTGTTCTTCCTCCTCACACCGCAGCTCTTCCTCCGTCAGGCGATGCACATGGAGGGCGTAGGGACCTTTGGCACACTTGTGCCGGGTGAAGGTGACCTCATCCCCGATGTAAAGGTCACGACCTCTGTGTCCCTCCGGTAGGTGGGACTCAACGTCTCTCCTGGTCACGAAGACGTCGCCTAGGGTGCGGTGGTCTCGGATGAAGCCCCACCCATGCTGCATGTTAAACTTTATCACAGTCCCGGTGGTGCGGGGACTATGCGCTGCACGGGGGTCTCTCCTGGCCCGGCTCTTCTGCTCCGCGCTCCTTACTTGAGCTTGCTGTTCCCGGACCCGCCTCTCTCTCCGCTCCCTCTCGAAGTCCTCGAGCTGTTGGCGGCAGCACTCAGCACGCTCCGCTGCAGCTGCCCGAGTCTCTTGAGTGAACCCCATAAGATCTTCTCCGGTGGGGTCCCACTCAAACTGCGCTTCTGCTAGCGGGGGCGAGATCCTCTTTACGGGCTTTGGAGCCGGGATCAGGGGTTCATCCAGGGGTCTCTCTCTCCGGAGTCGGGGATGGTGAAACTCCGGTGGCCATATAAATGGCTGCCCATCCGGGCACGTATGCTGGGCGTACAGGTCCTCTCCCAGATGCGGCACTCTTGGTCTTATGGGCGCGGTGGTGTTAGCGCCCGGGTTGCCCGGGCCTTGCGGCCAGGCCTGGGGTATCTGGAAGGTGAAGGGCACCGTAAGGACGGCGGCGCCCTGGGCTACTTGGCCCTGCGACCAGGCCGGGGGCTCCGCGGAGGTAGGGGGCGCTGTTGGTATTGCGGCGCCCGGGGGTACTAGGCCTTGCGACCAGGCTGGTGGTACTTCCTGCTTGGTCACGCTCGGGGTCGAGGCGTGTGACGTCACAGGGGTCGCGGCTCCCGTTTGAGGCCTAGTCTGCGGCGGTGACGTTGCAGCGACGGGCACGGCAGGATAGACTTCGGGCTCTGCGACGGGGAGCTGGGGCAGGTACGCGGTTTCCCGGTTTGGGGTATAGACGTCCCCTTTACCTGCCTCCACTCATTCGGCTCCCTTCTCGGCGCCGTCTCCGGTCTTCAGTCCTCCTGCGCCATCCTCAGAGGCGGTCTGTTTCCTCGTCTCGGGTGGCGTGCTCCGCTGACAGGTCTCGGTCTGCTGGGCCATCTCACGGCTCCACTCCGCCAACGTCTCTCGCTGCACCCTGGCCATCCTCCTTGCGAGGCCCTCCAGAGCGGTCTTTGCACACTCCCGGTCTCGGGGGAGCTGTGCTAGGACCTCCACTAGGCCTAGTGGGGTCGTTGTTTCCAGCAGGCTCCTGACCAACGGGTCGGTGCTGCTCTGCTCTCCTTCTGTTGTCTCCAGCAGGCTCCTGGCCAGCGGGCCGGTGCTGCTCTGCTCTCCCTCCTCTGTTTCTAGCAGGCTCCTGGCCAACGGGCCGGTGCTGCTCTGCTTTCTCGCCATCTCCGGGTAAGCTCCTCCGATATTCTTCTCCAGGCTTCTTGCCTCCGGGTGCGCTCGCTCTAGACTGCTCCAAGCGACACCCATCTTTGTTCTCTCCTTTCGTCTCCTCCCACTTCGAGGGCGGTCCCGGGGCCACTTGGTGACTGTCAGCTCCAGGGGCAGTTCTTTCACGCTGACAGACACCTCTAGCATCACAGTCTCCGTTGGTGGGGGCGGTTTCCACTTTTGGCGCCATTTTCGGTCCTGGCCCACGATGGGAGGTGGCCTCTCACCACCCTCTGGCACGCCCATAATGGCGTCCGCTCTTCCAAGGCGGGAAACCTTTGGAAATGGCGGGAATCGCTTCCCAGTGGCGGGAAACTCTGCAGATGGCGGGAAAACGCTGTTAATGGCGGACAACCGGCGGGAATCGACCTGTGATGGAGTCCGATGGCGGGGACCCTCCGGAACCGGCAGGAGACTTCTTTTTGAGGTAAACTTGCACTTTTCTTCAGGCACGCAGTACCCGGGTGTTGCGGGCACGTAATCCTGCCGACTACGCCAAAGTTGACGCGCCCCCTGGGCCATATTCTTTAGGGGGAATATCCGGAGCCGGATCAGATGGGAGTTGTAGTCTTCCGAGTGGCTGTGACCCGGTCCGTGCCCAGGGTGTCAAACTCAGTTGTATGTGGCAGTCCTACAGATGTTATTAAGTTCTTAATGTCGACTACGCCACCCGTTGTATTGCGGTCACTATGGCCGCCGCTGCAGCAGGGTCCGCTGAGGCTGATGGTGTAGGTGCAGCTTGTGATGGTATAACCCCCAACGGGTGGGGTATAGCCTCAGGGGGTCAGGTGCAGAGGATGGGGGTTGTGGTGGTGCAGCATAGGTGTTAAATGAAGACAGAGTCGGGTTGTGCAGTTTAGGGTGTTTACTCACTGCTGATGTTCCGGTCACTCCAGCTTCAAGTGACCTCCCGAGCCGTGCTGCATCCACCAGGTCCTGGATCCAGCCAACCCCCAAGCGAGTCCGGAGCGTGACCCTGAGCTCTCCTTCTGTCCTTTCTCTGGCCGTCCCCACTATTGATCCACCCAGGTCCAGCTCCCTCGGGCCTTCTGTTGGGAGACCCTTGGCCTTGGGTTCCCTGACCCTCCACGAGGTATGCCTTCGGGGTGGATGTGGTGGGTGGCCGTGGCAGACGCTGCCCACGGCCTCCGGTCTCTGGCTAGGGTGTGTTTTTGCCCCCACCAGCTTGGGTTCCGGTACCCTAATGCCAACTCTTCACCCGCTGATGGACTTTGGGTTCTCAGAGTTCCTTTTCTGTTTCCCCCTCTGGGTCTTTCTTGCTTTCTCCTCTCTCTCTCTGGGGCTGCTCTGCTCCTCTTCCTGACTCTGACAGACTGACTGCTCTGCAAAGACTGACTGACCCTGTTCTCTGATGGTGCCCACCTTATATACACCCTCTATGTGTGAGCTCAGGTGACCAGCACCCAATGAGCTCCTATCTTTACCCAGGCTGCTCCCCCTATCTGCCCCTACACTACTTGGGATGTTCCACCCCCCTCCCACTCCAGCCAGGAACAGACTCGGTCGTACCTGCACATTTCTAAGTGGGAGTACCATCGGTCTGCTCCTCGGAAATGGGATGTGTGTAGTGCATGTGACGCGCCCCCTGGGACATATTCCTTTTTGAGGGGAATACCCGGCACCGGATCAGATGGGGGGTTGTAGTCTCCGAGCGGCTGAGACCCGGTCCCGTGCCCAGGGCGTCAAGCTATGTGTTATGTGGCAGTCCTTACTGATGTTATAAGAGTTCTTTTGTGTCGACTACGCCACCCGTTGTGATGCGGTCACTGTGGCCGCCGCTGCAGCAGGGTCCGCTGAGGCTGATGGTGGATGTGCAGCTTGGTGGGATAACCCCCAACGGGAGGGGTATAGCCTCAGAGGGGACAGGCGCAGAGGATGGGGGTTGTGGTGGTGCGATGCAGCCGGCAATGAAGACAGACTCGGGTTGTGCAGTTAAGGGAGTTTACTTACTGCTGATGTTTCGGTCACTCCAGCTGTTAGTGACCACCCGAGCCGTGCTGCGTCCACCAGGTCCTGGATCCAGCCAACCCCCAAACAAGTCCGGAGCGTGGCCCTGAGCTCTCCCTCTGTCCTTTCTTCAGCCGTCCCCACCAGGGATTCACCTAGGTCCAGCTCCCTCGGGCCTTCTTTTGGGACACCCTTGGCCCTGGGTTCCCTGACCCTCCATGTGGTTTGCCTTCGGGGTGAATATGGTGGGTGACCGTGGCAAACGCTGCCCACGATCTCCGGTCTCTGGCTAGGGATTGTTTTTTTTTGCCCCCACCAGCTTGGGTTCCGGTACCCTCTTGCTGACTCCTCACCCGGTGCTCTAATTTGGGTTCTTGGGTCCCTTCAGTCTTCCCCCTCTGGGTCTTTCTCTTTCTTTCTCCTCTCTCTCTCTCCAGGGCTGCTGTTTCCTTCTCTCTCCTCTCCAACTGACTTGTTCTCAGCGTCTGACCCTGATCTAAGTTGGTGCCCTCCTTATATATCCCTCTATGTGTGAGCTCAGGTGACCAGCACCCAATGAGCTCCTATCACTACCCAGACTGCTCCCCCTATCTGCCCCTACACTACATGGGATGTACCACCCCCCTCCCACTCCAGCCAGGAACAGGCTCGGTTGTACCTGCACATTTCTAAGTGGGAGTACCGTCGGCCTGCTCCTCTGGAATGGGATGTATGTAGTGCATGCAGTCTATCTGAGCTCAGTTCCACACTCCTTCCTTACCCGGGAGTGGAATATCACACCTCTGGGTTGAGGTGCAATACCCCTGTAGCAGCCGAATCCTCAGGGTGCTACATTCCCCCCTGGTAAATCACAGCACGTCCTCGGGCTGTAAGACAAAAACACCAAAACATACAAAATTTTTCATATAAACATAATAAAACATATAAAACATTATATATAACTTTTCATATAAAACATTCTCGTAGACTTCTCTGGTTTCAGGTTCCTCCTCCGGACACTGTGCAACGTGTGTCCGGGAAAAGTGCGACAGTCTCTTAGAAAATTCTGGTTTTCTATAAAACCGGTAGGGGGCGCTTTAGGACGCGCAACTATATACAGGGGAAGTTGGCCGCTCTCAGTCCTCGGCCAGGTAGAGGGAAGGGAATGGCTGCTCACAGTCCTCAGCCTGTAGGATGAAGGGGTTAACGGGTAACAGTTCACTGGTCCCAACGGGAACTATTTTAGCAGCAGCAACAGTTCCAGTTTCTATATACCCCGATTGGGTAACTATTTACAGCTCCTTCTCTGCCGCACTCAACGGCGTCTTCCTCCTGCTCTTTCTTGATATGATGTTTCTTCAGACCCGTCCGGGTCCTCTGGCTCCTCCTCTCCGTACCGCAACTCCTCCTCCGTCAAGCGGTGTACGTGGAGGGCGTAAGGTCCTTTGGCACACTTGTGCCGGGTGAAGGTGACCTCGTCTCCGACGTAGAGGTCACGGCCTTTGTGACCTTCCGGCAGGTGGGACTCGACGTCTCTGCGAGTCACAAAAACGTCACCGCGGTTGTTACGGTCCCGAATAAAGCCCCACCCATGCTGCGGGTTGAACTTTATCACTGTCCCGATGGTGCGGGGACAATGCGCTGCACGGGGGTTCCTCCTGGTCCGGCTCTTCTGCTCCGCGCTCTGGATTTGGGCCTGTTGTTCTCTGACCCGCCTCTCCTCCCGTTCTCTCTGAAACTCTGCCAGCTGTTGACGGCAACACTCTGTACGTTCAGCTGCGGCTGCCCGAGTTTCTCCGGTGAACCCCATCAAATCTTCTCCCGTGGGGTCCCACACGAATTGGGCTTCTGCTAGAGGAGGCGAGACCCGAGCCACGGGCTTCGGAGCCGGGATTAGGGGCTCACACAAGGGCCCTAGTCTTTGCTGCCGCTCCAGCTCAGGGTACCCTTCGGGCCAGATGAAGGGCCGCCCGTCCGGCCATGTGAGCTGGCCGAAGAGGTCCTCCCCCAGGTGTGGCACCCTAGGTATTGCGGGCGCGGGCGCGGTGGTGGTGGCGCCCGGGTTGCCCAGGCCTTGCGGCCAGGCCTGGGGCACCTGGAAGGTGAAGGGCACCGTTAGGACGGCGGCGCCCTGGGCTACCTGGCCTTGCGGCCAGGCCGGAGGCTCCGCGGAGGTAGGGGGCGCTGTTGGTGGTGCGGCGCCCGGAGGTACTAGGCCTTGCGACCAGGCTGGTGGTACTTCCTGCTTTGTCACGCTCCGGGTCGGGGCGCGTGACGTCACAGGGGTCGCTGCGGCGGCTTCCGGTCGGGGCCTAGTCCACGGCGGTGACCTGGCGGCTACGGGCACAGCAGGGGGACTTTCGGGCTCTGCGACGGGGAGCTGGGGCAGGTGAGCGGTGTCACGGCTTGGGGTATAGGCGTCCCCTTTACCTGCCTCCATGCGTTCGGCTCCCTCCTCGGCGCCGTCTCCGGCCTTGGGTCCTCCTGCGCCATCCTCAGAGGCGGTCTGCTTCCTCTTCCAGGGTAGCGTGCTCCGCTGACTGGTCTCTGCGTGCTGAGCCATCTCCCGGCTCCACTCCGCCAGTATCTCCCGCTGCACCCGGGCCATCCTCCGTGCGAGGCCCTCCAGGGCTGTTTGTGCACACTCCCGGTCTCGGGGGAGCTGCGCTAGGATCCCCGCTAGACCTAGCGGGGTTGTGGACTCCAGCAGGCTCCTGACCATCGGGTCGGTGCTGCTCTGCTCGGCTTCCGGCAGGCTCCTGGCCAGCGGGCCGGTGCTGCTCTGCCCTCCTTCCTCGGTCTCTAGCAGACTCCTGGCCAGCGGGCCGGTGCTGTTCTGCTCTCTGGACATCTCCGGGTGAGCTTTTCTGCTGCTCCTTTCCAGGCTTCCTGCCTCCGGGTGCGCTCGCTCCAGACTGCTCCAAGCGACACCCATCTTTTCTCTTCTCTTTCGTCTCCTCCCACTTCGAGGGCGGTCCCGGGGCAACTCGGTGACTGTCAGCTCCAGGGGGAGTTCTTTCACGCTGACAGACACCTCCAGCATCACAGTCTCTGTTGGTGGGGGCGGTTTCCACTTTTGGCGCCATTTTCTGTCCCGGCCCACGATGGGAGGTGGCCTCTTGCCCTCCTTTGGCACGCCCCTAATGGCGTCCGCTGCTCTTCCAAGGCGGGAAATCTGCGGTTTTGGCGGGAAGCGTCGCCCAGTGGCGGGAAACTCTGCAGATGGCGGGAACAAGTTGGAAATGGCGGACAATCGGCGGGAAACGACTGGTGATGGAGTCCGATGGCGTGGACCCTCCGGAACCGGCGGGAGACTTCTTTCTGAGGTAAACTTGCACTTTTCTTCAGGCACGCAGTACCCGGTTGTTGCGGGCACGTAATCCTGCCGACTACGCCAAAGTTGACGCGCCCCCTGGGACATATTCCTTTTTGAGGGGAATACCCGGCACCGGATCAGATGGGGGGTTGTAGTCTCCGAGCGGCTGAGACCCGGTCCCGTGCCCAGGGCGTCAAGCTATGTGTTATGTGGCAGTCCTTACTGATGTTATAAGAGTTCTTTTGTGTCGACTACGCCACCCGTTGTGATGCGGTCACTGTGGCCGCCGCTGCAGCAGGGTCCGCTGAGGCTGATGGTGGATGTGCAGCTTGGTGGGATAACCCCCAACGGGAGGGGTATAGCCTCAGAGGGGACAGGCGCAGAGGATGGGGGTTGTGGTGGTGCGATGCAGCCGGCAATGAAGACAGACTCGGGTTGTGCAGTTAAGGGAGTTTACTTACTGCTGATGTTTCGGTCACTCCAGCTGTTAGTGACCACCCGAGCCGCGCTGCGTCCACCAGGTCCTGGATCCAGCCAACCCCCAAACAAGTCCGGAGCGTGGCCCTGAGCTCTCCCTCTGTCCTTTCTTCAGCCGTCCCCACCAGGGATTCACCTAGGTCCAGCTCCCTCGGGCCTTCTTTTGGGACACCCTTGGCCCTGGGTTCCCTGACCCTCCATGTGGTTTGCCTTCGGGGTGAATATGGTGGGTGACCGTGGCAAACGCTGCCCACGATCTCCGGTCTCTGGCTAGGGATTGTTTTTTTTTGCCCCCACCAGCTTGGGTTCCGGTACCCTCTTGCTGACTCCTCACCCGGTGCTCTAATTTGGGTTCTTGGGTCCCTTCAGTCTTCCCCCTCTGGGTCTTTCTCTTTCTTTCTCCTCTCTCTCTCTCCAGGGCTGCTGTTTCCTTCTCTCTCCTCTCCAACTGACTTGTTCTCAGGGTCTGACCCTGATCTAAGTTGGTGCCCTCCTTATATATCCCTCTATGTGTGAGCTCAGGTGACCAGCACCCAATGAGCTCCTATCACTACCCAGACTGCTCCCCCTATCTGCCCCTACACTACATGGGATGTACCACCCCCCTCCCACTCCAGCCAGGAACAGGCTCGGTTGTACCTGCACATTTCTAAGTGGGAGTACCGTCGGCCTGCTCCTCTGGAATGGGATGTATGTAGTGCATGCAGTCTATCTGAGCTCAGTTCCACACTCCTTCCTTACCCGGGAGTGGAATATCACACCTCTGGGTTGAGGTGCAATACCCCTGTAGCAGCCGAATCCTCAGGGTGCTACACATGCAGCCTACCGAGCTCAGGTCCACACTCCATCCTTACCCGGGAGTGGAATATCACACCTCTGGTTTGAGGTGCAATACCCCTGTAGCAGCCGAATCCTCAGGGTGCTACATATACATGACAGGAGGAGCGGTGCTGTGCAGTGTATATATACAGGACAGGCGGAGCGGTACTGTGCAGTGTATATGTACAGGACAGGAGGAGTGGTACTGTGCAGTGTATATATACAGGACAGGAGGAGTGGTGCTGTGCAGTGTATATATACAGGACAGGAGGAGTGGTGCTGTGCAGTGTATATATACAGGACAGGAGGAGTGGTACTGTGCAGTGTATATATACAGGACATGAGAAGTGGTACTGTGCATTGTATATATACAGGACAGGAGAAGTGGTACTGTGCAGTGTATATATACATGACAGGAGGAGTGGTGCTGTGCAGTGTATATAAACAGGACAGGAAGAGCGGTACTGTGCAGTGTATATATAGAGGACAGGAGGAGTAGTACTGTGCAGTGTATATATACAGGACAGGAGGAGTGGTACTGTGCAGTGTATATATACAGGACAGGAGGAGTGGTGCTGTGCAGTGTATATATACAGGACAGGAGGAGCGGTACTGTGCAGTGTATATATAGAGGACAGGAGGAGTAGTACTGTGCAGTGTATATATACAGGACAGGAGGAGTGGTACTGTGCAGTGTATATATACAGGACAGGAGGAGTGGTGCTGTGCTGTGTATATATACAGGACAGGAGGAGTGGTACTGTGCAGTGTATATGTACAGGACAGGAGGAGTGGTACTGTGCAGTGTATATATACAGGACAGGAGGAGTGGTGCTGTGCAGTGTATATATACAGGACAGGAGGAGTGGTACTGTGCACTGTATATATACAGGACAGGAGGAGTGGTACTGTGCAGTGTATATATACAGGACAGGAGGAGTGGTACTGTGCAGTGTATATGTACAGGACAGGAGGAGTGGTACTGTGCAGTGTATATATACAGGACAGGAGAAGTAGTACTGTGCAGTGTATATATACAGGACAGGAGAAGTGGTACTGTGCAGTGTATATATACAGGACAGGAGGAGTGGTACTGTGCAGTGTATATATACAGGACAGGAGGAGTGGTACTGTGCAGTGTATATATACAGGACAGGAGGAGTGGTACTGTGCATTGTATATATACAGGACAGGATGAGTGGTACTGTGCATTGTATATATACATTTGTACCCTGCAGATGCCAGCCTCTATGACGACAATTCAGTTCCATAACAGAACATGAATCCGAAACATAACCACATGGGCTAATAAAGAAGAGTCCTCCATTTTTTTGACAATTAATCAGATTGTTGAGATATATATATTATTATATTATGCGTGTATGTATGTACACACACACGCAAACATAATAAGAGCAGATACGGAGAATGACACCATGTATACAGGGCAGGGGAAGTATATAAATCATACACAGCTCCACAATATATTCTACAATCAATTATATACCCAGCTCCACACTATATACTGTGCAAAAGAATATAGAGTCGAGCTGTTTATATACTATATATATTATATAGTGTAGGGATGTGCCAGTGTATATAGTGTGGATTCCAAACTATATACTACACTATGTACACAGCACCATACTATATAAACATCTCTACACTATACAGTACAGACCAAAAGTTTGGACACACCTCATTTAAAGATTTTTCGGTATTTTCATGACTATGAAAATTGTACATTCACACTGAAGGCATCAAAACTATGAACTAACACATGTGGAATTATATACTTAACAAAAAAGTGTGAAACAACTGAAAATATGTTTTATATTCTAGGTTCTTCAAAGTAGCCATCTTTTGCTTTGATGACTGCTTTGCACACTCTTGGCATTCTCTTGATGAGCTTCAAGAGGTAGTCACCGGAAATGGTCTTCCAACAATCTTGAAGGAGTTCCCAGAGATGCTTAGCACTTGTTGGCCCTTTTGCCTTCACTCTGCGGTCCAGCTCACCCCAAACCATCTCGATTGGGTTCAGGTCTGGTGACTGTGGAGGCCAGGTCATCTGGCGTAGCACCCCATCACTCTCCTTCTTGGTCAAATAGCCCTTACACAGCCTGGAGGTGTGTTGGGGTCATTGCCCTGTTGAAAAATAAATGATGGTCCAACTAAACGCAAACCGGATGGAATAGCATGCCGCTGCAAGATGCTGTGGTAGCCATGCTGGTTCAGTATGCCTTCAATTTTGAATAAATCCCCAACAGTGTCACCAGCAAAGCACCCCCACACCTCCTCCTCCATGCTTCACGGTGGGAACCAGGCATGTAGAGTCCATCCGTTCACCTTTTCTGCGTCGCACAAAGACACGGTGGTTGGAACCAAAGATCTCAAATTTGGACTCATCAGACCAAAGCACATATTTCCACTGGTCTAATGTCCATTCCTTGTGTTCTTTAGCCCAAACAAGTCTATTCTGCTTGTTGCCTGTCATTAGCAGTGGTTTCCTAGCAGCTATTTTACCATGAAGGCCTGCTGCACAAAGTCTCCTCTTAACAGTTGTTGAAGAGATGTGTCTGCTGCTAGAACTCTGTGTGGCATTGAACTGGTCTCTAATCTGAGCTGCTGTTAACCTGCGATTTCTGAGGCTGGTGACTCGGATAAACTTATCCTCAGAAGCAGAGGTGACTCTTGGTCTTCCTTTCCTGGGGCGGTCCTCATATGAACCAGTTTCTTTGTAGCGCTTGATGTTTTTTGCAACTGCACTTGGGGACACTTTCAAAGTTTTCCCAATTTTTCGGACTGACTGACCTTCATTTCTTAAAGTAATGATGGCCACTCATTTTTCTTTACTTAGCTGCTTTTTTCTTGCCATAATACAAATTCTAACAGTCTATTCAGTAGGACTATCAGCTGTGTATCTGACTTGCCCCCTGGGCCGTGGGGCACTCGGATCCGGGCAATAGGGGGAACGATGGGAGTAGTAGTGGCAACCCGGTTCCGTGGCTCAGGGTGGTCAGGCCAGTGGTAGTCCGTTATGTGTTGTTGATTATGTCCGACTATGCCACCCGTGGATTTGCGGTCATTAGGAACCGCCGCTGCAAGGCAGACCGCTGGGGCTGATGATGTGTGCAGCTGGGATGGTGTGACTCCCCACGGGAAGAGTGCGGCCCAGGGCAGTGTAGTGGATGGTGGGAGTGATGGTGGTGAGAGTCCCAGTACTGGTAGTGCTGGAGGCGCGAAGGAGCACACAGACAATAGGTTGCAGTCCAGGGTCTTTACTGAAACAGGTAAACTGACTCATAAACAGTCCCAGCTAGGAGGGGACCTGGATGTCTGAGAGCAACGGGGAAATTGGCCCTGGTCAGGGTGAGGGTGTAGGCCTACCGTGCTTTCTGCGCTCCTTCTGGCTATCTCCTCGTTATAGGGTAACAGCCCACGTTTCCGAGCTTTCCGTGTATTCTCACCTGTTTGGCCTGCGACGTGGGTTCCTTTCTGCTCCCAGCCTTGTACGGCTTTACTGGTCCCTTCGGTTGTGGCAGGGCCTCCAGGCTTCTTAGGCCAAGGAATATACAGTCCCTTGTGGACTGGTTATCTGCTGGAGGATGCAGAATCCTCCCAGCCTCAGACACCAAAGTCTGGTAAAGTAAGTCTTTTATCTGCCAAGACAGGCTCTCTTCGCCTCTTGTCTCTGGCTTGTGGCTCTCCTCCTGCCACACTTCCTCTTAGGTGCAATACAACTTTCTGTCCCTGCTCTGCTCTGGGACAAGTCTCAGTGCTGAGACAGGCCATCCAGTTCTCTCTAACCCTGCCCCCAGTAACAGCTTTTATAGGGGCAGCCTGCTCCCCCTACTGGCCTGAGACAGGAGGTACTGCATGCTAATGTTCCCCTGACTAAAGAACCTCCCCCTTGCTCTCAGACACAGCTTTAATTACACTTGTGGCATCCAGGCCAGGGTGACACATATCCACCAGACTTCTGCACAACACAACTGATGGTCCCAATCCCATTTATAAGGCAAGAAATCCCACTTATTAAACCTGACAGGGCACACCTGTGAAGTGAAAACCATTTCCGGTGACTACCTCTTGAAGCTCATCAAGAGAATGACAAGAGTGTGCAAAGCAGTCATCAAAGCAAAAGGTGGCTACTTTGAAGGACCTAGAATATAAGACATATTTTCAGTTGTTTCACACTTTTTTGTTAAGTATATAATTCCACATGTGTTAATTCATAGTTTTGATGTCTTCAGTGTGAATGTACAATTTTCATAGTCATGAAAATACAGAAAGATCTTTAAATGAGAAGGTGTGTCCAAACTTTTGGTCTGTACTGTATATACACAACTTTACATTATAATTAAGACCACATTATACTATATTATGAAACACACATCACAGGAGACACATATACATCACATAGGACACACAGCAACTGCTGAATATGTATCACAGATCCATAAACACATCAGTCAGCCCCGGAAGTTAGTAGTCAGCCCCCAGCCCCATAAGTAATCCCCCAGCCCCAGAGGTCAGCCCCTAGCCCCATAAGTAAGCCCCCAGCCTCAGAGGTCAGCCCCTAGCCCCATAAGTAAGCCCCCAGCCTCAGAGGTCAGCCCCCAGACCCATAAGTAATCCCCCAGCCCCAGAGGTCAGCCCCTAGCCCCATATGTAAGCCCCCAGCCCCAGAGGTCATCCCCCACCCCCCACCCCTGGGTACCAGAAACATGTTTTTTACTGGCTAAACAACAGCATACATCATCATGCCACTGTACTCACCCAGGTAGGAGCAGAGCTGCAGAGATCCGCTTCCTGATTCGGTACGCCACCGGGCTGCGCTGCACCAACAGCTGCAGCCGGTGTTGTAAAGGCGGGAGAGAGGATCGCGCTCTCCTCCCACAGAGAACGCTGATGTGTTCTTATATGTGACGCATGCAGCGGTTCAAATAGTGAACCCTGCGTGCAGGCGCAGAGCGCCCCAATCCCGGCTGTGCCTCCAGATTTAAGGGGCCAGCGGCCAGAAAAGCGGGTCGGTGGCCGGATCAGCAGGCCGGTGGCCGGATCAGCGGGCCCCGTGGCCTACTACAATGCACACATCCGTGGACCACTGGGAAAATGCCCGGTGCGCCAGATTAGCAATTCTGGCCTGCTGTAAACTATTAATATGGGCATATAGGTTATGGACTGCAGAGGAGAGTGATGCCTGTATGCCTCATATCTGATGCCTTGTTGCTGATAAATCATCTTTTATCACTTTATGTAAATGACCTCTTCCTGGCTCTGGGGACGACGCTGCCTGGAAGATAACTCTGCCTCCTTATCTCACATGAAGGGGAGTTCCCAGTGTGATGTGTGATGGCCGCTCTCTGCTCTCCTGATCTCACTGCAGAGCTGTGTGCGCTTATAACTGACACGTCTGCAGCTTCCTCTCAGCTTCCATCTCACAGGCAGACAGGGCTGCAATATAGGACAACAAATGTCACTACTTACACCAGACATGATGGGGAAATTCAAAGAACCATGATTAAACTACAGCAAAACATTTCATATCCATGTAATCATCCAGAATTATGATAGAAATAAATACCTTAAATGAAAACGGCAAAAACAATAATAACAATTATAAGAATCAATCACAGTATAAATGGAGATGCCCCTAAGTGAGGGACAAACCACTTAGTAAGGAGCAAGCATTGTTCAAAACGCTGGTTTCACTGTTATCTTGACGTGTAATCAGGCTGCCAATCATTCCATAAATCAGTAAAACACTCATTCATCGGGGGAAATTATATTTTGTGCAAAACAAAAGATCATCATTCTCAGCTTGGCATCGTCCTGGATAAACAGGTCTCACACTGCCGAGAACTATGATCGATCACTCAGTTTTCATCGTTTGCTTTGGTCTGCCTGCGTAAACTGCCACTGAAACAACCATTGATACTTAGTTTATTGATCAGCGGTCATATAGTGCCACTGGCCAGTTCATGTAAACGGACCTTTAGATTGCAGAAAAGCTACAATTGGCCCTGTGTGGGGCTTCTGTGTGTCAGACCCCAATCACTCTTACATTGATGACCTATTCTAAGGGCTTGAGCAGACAACCGTATTATCAGTCCTAGTGTGATCCAACAAAACATAGGATCGCACTTAGATCATTATTATTGTATAGGGCTGTGCAAATGTCAGATTTTTTTCTCAGACAGAGCTGGTCCGAGGAAAACAATTGCAGCATGTACTAGTTTGATCCAAAATTCGGAGCGCACTTGGCAATGCAAGTCTATGAGTTGAAGGAAAATATTGGACTGCACTCAGATTACATTTGAGAGCAGTCCGATTTTCATGGACTGACATAATGGAGAAGATGGAGAAATTTTGTTCTCCATCTTCTCATCCAACAGAATCGGAACACACTATGATCATGCTCTGATAAAACTCTAATTAGAGTTTTATCAGAGTGTGATTTGTCTAATCGACCCAATTCCCTTGGATGAGACATATATGCTTGTTTGACCCTAGCCTTAGGAAAGGTTATCTGTTTTACTACAGTGTAATACATTTAGGGATATAATGGTTATGTTATATAAATTGTTTCATTATTATTATTATTATTTCATAAGTCATCTGTTGATGGAGGAAATAATCATCCTTTGTTCGCATCACTTGTCTGTGCCTTTACTACTCTATACTTTCTATACTGTACCCACAGTTCAGATTGCCATTGCATTATGATAGACACATTTATAAATTCCAATACATCACATAATATAAACAAATTTGGTTCTTCTCACAACTATACCTAAGTGTGCAATGCATGTCTGCATTTCTGCTCATTTTGCAATGATTTTGCAATATTCCCCATCCTGGCCGCTTTCTTTAATATTGTCCCCCATCTTGACCACCATCCTGTAATAATGTCCCTCTGTGGCGCCCTGCTGTGCACTGGTGCCACAGAACCCAGAAGGGTGCATGGATGGACTTCTCCACAAGAGGCCCTCACACATTCACACACCTCCACCCTACCACCTCAGACCACCAGAGGGAGTCCTTCAGGGATATATAAAGGGAGGGTGGAGCCAGGCAGCTCAGTCTAGTTAGTGAGTCTCTCAGACACAGAGAGGGACAGAGCTCAGAGTTGAGCAGAGAGCGTGCTGACGCTCAGAGAGCAGCGAAGAGGCAGCAAGCTGGCTGCTGTGCTTAGCGAGCCAAGGTCTACAGCACGTGTGAAGGCCTAGTGAGGGCCCTGAGTGTGGCCGAAGGATAGAGGAGAAGGAAGAAGTAGCCAAGGGGGCAGAGGAGCTTACCAGGCTCACCCCGAGATATATACCGGACACCGGGTCCGCGCCTACAGGGACCCTCAATACCCAGTAGGAACCACCGGAACCCCTGGAGGACTACAGGTCCCAGGTTCACCAAATACTGATTGCAGTACCAGGGCTAGGAGTCACGGAGGCCCCAGCATCCAGGGAGAGTGATCTGCAAGAGTAGGCCCTACCACCAGGTCAGCAGGTGCAAAAGAGAGACAGCAACCAAGCTAGGCCTAGCTCCAGGCAGGTCAGAAGCTTAGCGAGTAAAGCCACGGATCAGGAGGCCCTATACCCGCTCACTAGGGAGAGTCCAAAAGTGCGCCCTTGTCCGGAGTACCCTGGACCGTGCCTGCAACATCACCAGTAAAGGTACAGAAGCTTACCCCCGTGTGAGTGTCCTTCTTTCCTCCGGGACCATCCTGCCGTCTCTCCCTGCACCACCATCCATTACACCTCACGCTGCCCTGGAGTTAGCTCTACCTGTGGAGAGCCACACCATCCCTGCTGCCGTAACACCAGCTCCAGAGGACGGCTCCAGAACTTTCCAAATCCCCTATACATATTCCCCCTTTTACTGACCACCCTGGGTCACGGACCGGGCCAGCCACCGTGATATCCCCCATACCGGCATCCATAGGCCCAGCACCTGGTACCCCAGGGCCCAGGGGGCGCGTCACCTCCACCTACACCTCTTCCTGGTATAATTTCCTCCATCCTTTGCCTCTTCCTATTACAACCCCTGGAAAAAATTATGGAATCACCGGGCTCGGAGGATGTTCATTCAGTTGTTTAATGTTGTTGAAAAAAAGCAGATCACAGACATGGCACAAAACTAAAGTCATTTCAAATGGCAACTTTAGGGCTTTAAGAAACACTAAAAGAAATCAAGATTAAAAATGTGGTACTCAGTAAGGGTAATTTTTTTCAGACCAAGCATAATTTTTGCCAGGGGTTGTATAATGTCCCCTGTCCTGTACTCTTTCTGGTAAAATGTCCTCCATCCTGAGCCCTTTCCAGTAATAATGTCCCCCATCCTGAGCCTCTTCCTGGT
Organism: Phyllobates terribilis; assembly: GCF_046119375.1. Lineage (NCBI taxonomy): Eukaryota > Metazoa > Chordata > Amphibia > Anura > Dendrobatidae > Phyllobates > Phyllobates terribilis. The sequence continues at coordinate 1,423,548 of NW_027363093.1, forward strand.
ATAATGTCCCCTGTCCTTGACCCCTTATTGTAATAATGTTCCACATTCTGGTACCTTCGTGTAACAATGTCACCCATCCTGGTATAATGTCCCCCATCATGGGGGCTTCCTGGTGTAATGTCTCCTGTACTGGGCCCCTTACTGTAATATTGTACACCATCCTGACACCATCATGGACCCTTTCCTGTTATAATGTCCTCCATTGTATAACCTTGTCCCAGAATTCCCAGCCCCTTCCTAGTATAATTTCTCCCATCCTGGACCCCTTCCTGGTATACTGTGCCCATTCCTGGTATAATGACCTCCATCTTGGTATAATAATCCCGATCCTTAACCCCTTCCTGGTGTAATGTCCCCCATCCTGGGCTCCTTGCTGGTATAATAACCCCCATCCTAGGCCCCTTCCTTGTATAATGTCCCCCATCCTGGGGTCCACTGTTTAATTTTTTTTTACATAGCGTAGACTGACCAGCCTTGTGTGTTTGAAATCCTCAACATGTCAATTTTCTTGTGGACATTCAGAGTTTAAAGTCAGAATTGCATTGCATTGCATAAAATGCTGAAAATCCACAGGTAAAAATTAGAGATGAGTGAGCACTAAAATGCTCAGATGCTCGTTACTCGACCTAAACAATTTCTAATGCTTGGATGCTCATTTCAAGTAACGAGTATAATGAGCGTCAATGAGAAATCAAAGCATTTTTCCAGAAGACCCTACAAGGAGGTCTGGGGGGCACTGAAAATGATGAAATGGATGGTAAAAGTGCTGAATGGAAGGAGAACAGCATGGAGAAGACCCCTGGAAGCATCTCTGACTCCCAGATCGCTACTGAGAACAAATTTCCATGTCTCAATGTTATAAAATTCTGTGAGGCATCCATGGGTTCAAAATCTCACTACACCCCTAGATGAATTCCTTAGGTAGTGGAGTTTCCAATATGGGGTGACCTGGGGGTGGGGGTTCTGCTGTTTTGGCACCTCAGGGGCTAAACTAATGGAGCCCATAATCTATTCAAAAGGAATCTGCGTTCTAAAAGCCAAGTAGCGCTCCTTCCCATCTGATCCCTGCCGGGTGCTCAAACAGTAGTGTATATCCACATATAGAATGCTGCCACATGCGGGAGAAATTGCAGAACAAATTGTTGGGTCCAAATTTGGTGCTAAAACAGTGTTTTTGTAAAAAAAAAAAAAATTTGTTCTCACATCTAGATGTGTTATTCATTGAGGGGGCTAGTTTCCAAAATGCTGTCACTTGTGGGGGTTTCTGCTGTTTTTCATGTCAGGGGCTCTCCAAATGTGACATGGCATCCACTCTTGATTCAGTCTTTTTTGCGTTCAAAAAGTCAAAACGGTGCTCCTTCCCTTCCAAGCCTTGTTGTGTGCCCAAACAATAGTTTTCCCCCACATATGGGGAATCAACATGCTCAGTAGAAATTGCACAACAAATTTTGTGGTCCATTTTATCCTGTTACCCTTGTGAAAATAAAAAATTTGGGGCTATAGTAAAATTTTTATGAAAAAATTTTCATTTTTGCTTCCACATTGCTTTAGTTCCTGTGAAGCACCTGAAGGGTTAATAAACTTCTTGAATGCGGTTTTGAGGACTTGGAGGGGTGCAGGTTTTAGAATGGTGTCACTTTTGGGTATTTTCTGTCATATCGGCCTCCCAAAGTCACTTCAAATGTGATATGGTCCCTATAAAAATAGTTTTGTAAATTTTGTTGGAAAAATTTGAAATCACTGGTCAACATTTAAACCTTCTAACTTCCTAACAAAAAAAAATATGTTTTAAAAATTGTGCTGTTGTAAAGTAAACATATGGGAAATGTTATTTATTAACTATTTTGTGTGACATAACTCTCTGGTTTAAAGGCATAGGAATTAAAAGTTTGAAAATTGCAAAATTTTCAAAATTTTCACCAAATTGTCGTATCAAAATTTTTTACCACTATCATGAAATACAATATGTCACTAAAAACAGTCTCAGAATCAGCGGGATCCATTGAAGCATTCCAGAGTTATTACCACATGAAGTGACACTGGTCAGAATTCAAAAATTTGGCCTGGTCATTAATGTCCAAATTGTCTCAGTCACTAAGGGGTTAATAGACAATTTACACAGGAATACTGCGCTTCAGATACACTCTGAATGATCTGTATTAGACGATTGTTCATTGGCTGTCATTGTTCTCGGCAGCACAAGTCTTGTGCCAAGAATGATAATGTTGTGTGCATGCCAAAAGATCATTTCACCTGACGATTGAGCAGTTTGTTTATTCGGAGGATTTTTCGCAGCCGATTTAGGCCGGTTACACATGTCCGTATATTTCGGTATAAACCGGTACCAGAGATATCCGTGTCTCATGTTTCCCTGTGTGTCACATGTGGCAACCATGTGCCACCCCTGAGCAGCATCAAGATCACACGGAACGGTGCCTGGGAATCACTGTACAGTTAGCACTGTTCCCATGCGCGGGGTGCTGAACACTGCCCTCATCATGGTTCCTACCGGTGCTGCGATCAGCACCAGCAGGAGACAATGATGAGGGTAGTAGTGTCTGCTCCCGCAGTGTCCACCTGTAAAAATAAGAATAAAATAATAAAATCCTTATACTCACATGTCCTATGTGTCCCTAGCTTTAATTCTCTGACCGCTGATGCTGAGGAGCCAGGGATAATGAGCCGCACCAGCGAGCGGGCCCCGGAGCTGAGCTCAGGAGCGGTGTCCTGTCACTCAGTGAGCCCAGCTCCGGGGCCATGTGTCTATAAATTCTTAGTGGGGTTTTTCCTAAAATTGTCAGCCGTTGGACTCACTGCATACCCTATAACTGTATAGCAGACTCTCTCTTTTCTAATGGGAACATGTCGTACTTGTTACTGTGGCCCTGCTCCATGTGTCTTTAAATTCTTAGTGGGGTTTTTCCTAAAATTGTCAGCTGCTGGACTCACTGCATACCCTATAACTGTATAGCAGACTCTCTCCTTTCTAATGGGAACAAGTCGTACCTTGTTACTGTGGCCCTGCTCTGTGTGTCTTTAAATTCTTAGTGGGTTTTTTCCTAAAATTGTCAGCCATTGGACTCATTGCATACCCTATAACTGTATAGCAGACCCTCTCCTTTCTAATGGGAACATGTCGTACCTTGTTACTGTGGCCCTGCTCTATGTGTCTTTAAATTCTTAATGGGGTTTTTCCCAAATTTTGGCAGCCCTTGCAGTCACAGCATGGGCATTACCACTTATAGGAGACCCGATCCTTTATAATGGGAACATTTTTTTACTGAGACCCTCCTCTATGTCTCTTCAAAGGGGTATTGGGTTGCATCCAAATTTCTGGCAGCCCTCGCAGTCACTGGATAAGCTATAACAGTATAGGAGACCCACTTGTTAATAATGGGAACAACAAAGCATAGCCGGCTGATGGCTCTCTAACAATAGCTAGGGCCGACTGCTGGCCTTTTAAGAATAGTAAGGGCCGTCTGATGTCCCTATAAAAATAGGCTTTATGACTTTCAGAGTCCCTCCATCATAAATAAAACAGGAAGTGTCTGATGATGTGTCACACACCACATTACCAGCTAAGGTTGTAAAATGTTAAAATGACATTTCCCGGTGAATGCATTTGTCTTAAAAAAATACATAAAAAAAACCAAAACAATAGGATCTTTCTTTAGTATAAAAAACAGCGTCACCAATTTAGCAACAATGTAATCACATTGTTCAGCTCATGCACCTCCTCCTCCATCTCCGAAATGACCACATCAGTCACAAGCTGACAGCACTGCAGCACTGTCTTGGCCAAGCAGCAACAGGCTGTGCTGAAGATAACATGCTTAATACTTAATTGACAAACCGCCCAGCGCTGCAGAGTTGTTGAAAGCTGTAACACAGCAGTCTGATCTGTGGCTCTCACCGCTGAACATACAGCCAGGCATGGTCGTGTGTGTCAATGTCCGGAACCTGGTGACGGAGAAATGACACCCAGAATAGATATGGTTTCCCTCTATGCCAGACCTTTCGCCGAGCTAAATACAACTCTCAGCAAAAAAAGCTGTGGAGTGGCTCCATACCGTCCCTGGCCACATTCACCTGTCCACGTGTTTGTGGTTAGGCGGTCCTTCCCAGTAAGTGCACTGGGGAGGGCACTGGTAATGTTGTGGGACCCATGCTTGTGGAAGGCGGAGACGACACCGGGAGAAACAGTGGCGGCTGGGGACCGAGTATGGACACCCGGCCGCCGCAGGCATGAGGTTATGAAAAGCTTCCGCCTCCACGAGCCTAAAAGGCCACATTTCAAGTGCAAGCAGCTGTCAAAAATTTGGCAGTATAGTATTGCAGCCTGTGGGTGGGTGGCTGCCTGCATACTTGCGCTTGCATTCCAAGGAATGGGGTAGGGAAAACTGAATGCTGCACTGGGACAAGGACGTGGACGGTGATGTCTGCAATGACAGGTGCATGGCGGGAGGCATCTTCGCATGCGCCAAGAATCACTTATGATGGGCACACTTTTAGGCAGTGACCTGGGAGTCAGAAATGGTTCCAGAGGTCTTCCCCATGCTGGTCCCATGTCTTTTCAGCACTGTATGCATGTGTCTGATGATGTGTCACACACCACATGGCCAGATAAGGTTGTAAAATGTTAAAATGACATTTCCCAGTGTATGCATTTGTCTTTGCTGAAAGCAATGCAGAAGTGCAAAATCGCATCAAAAACTACGTGTGAACATAGCCCAATGTGTGGAGGAGTATTTTTGGTTTTGGTTATTTATTTTGCCATATATACAAGTCATTACCCTGGAAAGGATGTTCCTTAATATATTTCCAAGGAAAAACCATTTTGGTTTTGTTTTTGTATGTTTTATTGTGAGTCCGTAAAAGTGGCGTAATACTCTGACAACGTTGTTGACAGCAGTGACTTGGGAGTCAGAAATGCTTCCAGGGGTCTTCCCCATGCTGTTCCCATGTCATTTGGGCACTGTTCCCATCGATTTGGGAAATTTTTAGGCCCTCTGCAGACCGCCGGGTGGAGCCGCCTGAAAAATGCTCGAGTTTCCCATAGACTTACATTGGGCTCGTTGCTCGGGTCGAGCACCCGAGTATTACAATGTGCTCGACCCGAGCAACGAGTACCCAAGCATTTTAGTGCTCGCTCATCACTAATAATAATGCCTACACACTGTAGTTCACTCCCAGAAGATTTAGGTCTGAGCCGAAAATACAACAAACAAGCGTTTTTAAATGAAAAAAAATTCTGTTGTTTACCCGAGAAACACTCAGGTAATCCTACCTTAAGTTCTTCATAGCATTCTGCAGGGTATTTACTCATGTACTGCTGAAGATCGGCAACCTCCAGAGTCAATCCTTTCAAGCATTGAGCAAGCTCCTGGATGGTACACATACTGAAGATAACCCAGGAAGAGGAGAGGAGAAAAAAAAAAAAAACTTTTTTTTTTTAAACAGGGCGGGACATACTGTTATGTACTGCAACTTAGAACTAAGGAATAGGAGGGAAAAGCTGTCCCTTCACTGAGACTCAGCTTAACCCTACGCTGGAGTGGGTGCCCTATTATGAATAGCCGCACCTAAACTCCTGCTCTGAACTCAAACGAAGACATGAAGGAAGGGGAAAAGGGGTCCCTAAAAGATCTAAGGACTGGGAGCAAAACTGGAGACCTCCTAACAGAAAAGTTAGTTGCAGAAACGAAGATAAAAGGGAACAAAACTGGTGGAACAAGAAGTCCCAAGCAATCAATTGTCCAAAGCACAAAGAACTTAACAAGGCTACTTAGCCAGAGCACAAGCGTAACAACACTGATGTGCAGCATGGAATGGGAGACAGGTGCTAAGTAATAAAGAGTGAAGAGATCACGTGACCAAGACACCCAGCACCAGAGGAAAAGACTAGAAGCCAGCAAACCACAACAAGATGGCCGATAGTAAAACAACATAGATTCTAACAGCCAGACTGCCAACAGCCAAGACTTCCCTTTCCTGACAAAGAGGACGACTGTCCATGCTTTCCTCCTCCTCATCCTCCACCTTTCCACCTCTTCATTCTCCCTCTCCTCACGCCATCCACGCTGACCAGGCGGTATGAATGTTGTGTGGGTAGTAACATCTGTAGCGCATGAAACCAGCTCCTGTTCCTCCTCCTGTTCCTCCTTCTCCTCATTATCACCCAACCTGCATTGAGATGAGATGAGGCTAGGCTGTGTAGCATCAACCTGTATAGTTCCTTGCTCCATATCATGCTCCGCCTGCAATGCTCCTCTTTAATTGTGAGCAACAAGCGTTTCATTAGACAGAGAAGAAGGATGGTGACGTCATCGCCGCTCACCATCTTGATGGAGTCCTCAAAGTTTTGGAGGATGGCACAGATGTCAGACATTTATGCCCACTCATCAGCTCTTATGTGTGGAGGCTGACTTGAATACCGACAGGCGTATTGAAGCTGGTACTCAACGACTGCCCTCTGCTGCTCACAAATCCTCCCCAACATATGCAAGGTTGAGTTCTACTGTATGGTGACATCACACACCAGTTGATGAGCTGGAAGCTGCAAGCGCTGCTGAAGCACAGCGAGGGTGGTGGAAGCTGTAGCTGACTTTCCGAAATGGGCAGACTGACGGCGTACTTTGACAACCAGCTCCGGCAGATCCGGGTAAGTTTTGAAAAACCGCTGAATCACTAGGTTGAGCACATGGACAAGGCATGGTACTTGTGCGAGGTTGCCAAGCTTCAGAGCCACCACCCCGTTGTGGCCATTGTCACACACCACCATGCCTGGCTGTAGGTGCAGCGGTGACAGACAGAGTTCTGCCTGCTCTGTTAAAGCTGTCAACAACACCATAGAGGTGTGCGGTTTGTCCCATAAGCATATCAGCTTCAGCACAGCCTGTTGCCACTTGGCCGAGGCAGTACTGCAGTGCTTCCAGCTTCCTACTGATGTGGTAATTTCGGAGATGGAGGCTGAAGAGGAGGAGGAGGTGCAGGAGCTTTATAATGTAGGGGCAACCCTGATTGACCCAGGGCCCACAATCCTTAGCGTCAGGAGGATGTGTTCCGTCCGACTGGGTCCCGGCTTCCCCTATTAACCCAGTGTGCCATCAGCGAGATGTATCGTCCCTGGCCACAAGCACTTGTCCATGTGTCCGTGGTTAGGTGGACCTTCCCTGTAACTGCATTGTTGAGGGCACGGCTAATGATCTGGGACACGTGCTTGTGTAAGGCAGGGACACCACACAGGGAGAAATAGTGGCAGCTGGAAACCGAGTACTGAGGGATGGCCGCCACCATGAGGTTGAAGAAAGATTGTGTCTCCACGAGCCTAAAAGACAATATTTAAAGTGCAAGCATTTTAGAAATGTGGCAGTTTAGTGCTATGGCCTGTGAGTGGTTGGCTGCATATTTGCGCTTGCGTTCAAAGGACTGGGGCAGGGACAAATGAATGCAGCCCTGGGACAAGGATGTGCACGTGGTTGCTGATGGTGGTGGTTGTGAGTGTCAAACTACAGGTGCAGGGCAGGAGGCATCTTCGCCTGCACCATGGACAGAGGATTGGCGTGCACGCACAACAGCGGTACAGGCAGTATTGTCACCCTTAGACACTGTTTCTGGACTCTGGCATTACTAGTCGGGTGCTTTGCTGTCATGTGCCTGAGCTTGCTGGTGGTGGTCAGGCTGGTAGTTTTGCTGCCCCTGATGATGCTGGCATGGCAGATTTTGCAAATAGCCTTTTTTTGGGTTAACTGGACAGTTTTTAAAAAAGAGCCAGACTCTGGAAGACCTAACAGTTGGACTGGCAACTTTCCTCATGTTAATGTCCCACCTCGTCTTCCCCGTATGCACCCTGGGCCTCCTTCTGACTCGCTGGCAATTGTGTCTCATCATCATCATCCACCTCTTGCGACAGTAATTGCACTTTTCGACCGTCGCCTTTATGTAACCATGGCTGTTCAAATATTTGGGCATAGCTACATGTGATCTCTTCTTGCCCCACTTGAAACGGGCCAGGAGAGAGGCCCAAATCTATAAATGGGAAAGTAAACAGCTCTTCTGAGCGTTCAAGTGTGGGATCAGTTGTCTCTGGGCACTCGGCATAGTGGGAGTAAGGAGGATCAGGGTGAGGAATATGTAGTCCATACTCATGGCTACTGAGACTGGACAGTGTGAAAGACGGTGGTGGTGGTGGCAAAGTGACTGGAAGCATTATATGCTATCCAACCAACAACCTTTTCACACTGCTCTGGCTTTAAGAGTGGGGTTCCGCTGCCCCCTACAAAGTGGGACAGGAAGATAGGGTGACCATGATGTGGGTGCTTGTTGTGCTCACTCAGCAGACATAATTTCAGCTTGCCCACGGCATAGGCCTTTGCGTGCACCATCACCATTACGTCCACTTCACTGTCCCTTGCCAAGCGTTTTGCCCATTTTAAATGGAGTGTAATTTTTGGCCCGCTCCAAAAAATGTCACGATTATAACTGCAGTAATATCGGATCACGTCTGATGACCAGGATTTTAGGCAATGGCCTTATAGATGTGGTATTGGTCAGCGATCAAGTGTGAATAGGATGAACAACACACAACTGGCAGACTTTAAATGGAGGGTAATATGTAGCTTGCTCCAAAAAATGTCACGATTATCTCCTCAGTAATATCGGATAACGTCTGATGACTACGGTTTTAGGCAGTGGCCTTATAAATGTGGTATTGGTCAGCGACCAAGTGTGAATAGGATGAACAACACACAACTGGCAGACTTTAAATGGAGGGTAATATTTGGCACGCTCCAAAAAATGTCATGATTACTGCAGTAATATCAGATGACGTCTGATGACCACGGTTTTAGGCAGTAGCCTTATAGATGTGGTATTGGTCAGCGATCAAGTGTGAATAGGATGAACAACACACAACTGGCAGACTTTAAATGGAGGGTAATATTTGGCACGCTCCAAAAAATGTCATGATTACTGCAGTAATATCAGATGACGTCTGATGACCACGGTTTTAGGCAGTGGCCTTATAGATGTGGTATTGGTCATAGACCAAGTGTGAATAGCATGAATAACACACAGCTGGCAGACTTTAAATGGAGGGTAAAATTTGGCATGCTCCAAAAAATGTCATGATTATTACAGCAGTAATATCGGATAATGTCTGATGACCATGGTTTTAGGCAGTGGCCTTATAGATGTGGCATTGGTCAGCGACCAAGTGTGAATATGTTGAACAACACATAACTTGCAGACTTTAAATGGAGGGTAAAATTTGGCATGCTCCAAAAAATGTCACGATTATTACAGAAGTAATATCATATCACGTCTGACCACGGTTTTAAACAGTGGCGTTATAGATATAAATAATCAGGATTAAGAGCAAAAACAATTTGGATGTGAATGTATTTTAATGCACACCTGAAACACACTTCTTTTTTGTGTAGCATCATGGGAAAGTGTAAAGAAATCAGCCAAGATATCAGGAAGAGAAATGTGGACTTTCACAAGTCTGGCTCATCCTTGGGTACAATTTCAAGATACCTGAAGGTGCCTCGCTCATCTGTACAAACAATTATACATAAGTACAAACAAGATGGGAATGTCCAGCATTCATACTGCTCAGGAAGGTAATGGGTTCTGTGTCCCAGACATGAACGTGCTTTGGTCCAACATGTGAATATAAATCCAAGGACAAAAGCAAAAGACCTTGTGAAGATGATGGCAGAAGCTGATAAGATTGTGTCAATATCCACAGTGAAACGAGTACTGTATCAACATAGGCTGAAAGTCCATGCTGCCAGGAAGAAGTCATTACTCCAAAAGAAACATAAAGAAACCAGATTAATATTTGTAAATGTACACAGGAACAAAGACCTTAATTTTTGGAAACTTGTCCTGTGGTCTGAAGAAACTAAAATTGAACTTTTTGGGCATAATGACCATCGTTAAGTTTGGAGGAAAAAGGGAGAAGCTTGGAAGCCTAAGAATACCATCCCAACTGTGAAATACGGGGGTGGCATCATCATGTTGTGGGGTTGTTTTGCTGCAGGAGGGTCTGGTGCCCTTCACAAAATAGATGGCATCATGAGAAAAGAAGATCATGTGACAATACTGAAGCAACATCTCAAGACATCAGCTAGGAAGTTAAAGCTTGGTAAGAAATGCGTCTTCCAAATGGACAATGACCTGAAACTGTAATGCACACGCCCGGGCTGAGCGGCGTGTGCGTGCGATTCCACTGGACCATGCCGGAGAGTGAATGCCTGGAGGGGCGTAACTAGGTATTCACCCGATCCGACCAGGGTCGCACGACGGCATACGATGCCAGTGCAACAAGGAGGAACCGAGCAGAGGGACCAGGTGCTACTCCAGGACAGACCCCGGACACAGCTGTTGACCCACACAGGGGAATACAGGAACAGACAGGTTAGGCTGGCACACAGACTGGTGGGTATAGGCAGGCACGACTGGTATGCAGGCAGGCGGGTATGCAGGCAGGGGGGTACAGGCAAGCACGGCTAGAGTGCAGACAGGGAGGCGCTAGCAGGTAGGAACACAGGCGGGATAGGACCCAGTGCACAGTGGGACTCAGGAACAGAACCACAGATGTGGCGGACAAACACAGCAGAGTGAGGCCGCCCAGAGAGGCGAGCGAGAGCAGGGCAGGACGAGACCGCCTAAAGCGGCGAGCGAGAGCAGAGCAGGACGAGGCCGCCCGGAGCGGCGAGCAAGAGCAGAGCAGGACGAGGCCGCCTGGAGCGGCGAGCAAGAGCAGAGCAGGACAAGGCCGCCCGGAGCAGCGAGCAAGAGCAGAGCAGGACAAGGCCGCCCGGAGCAAGAGCAGAGCAGGACGAGGCCGCCCGGAGCGGTGAGCAAGAGCAGAGCAGGACGAGGCCGCCTGGAGCGGTGAGCAAGAACAGAGCAAGACAAGGCCGCCCGGAGCGGCGAGCAAGAGCAGAGCAAGACAAGGCCGCTCGGAGCAAGAGCAGAGCAGGACAAGGCCGCCTGGAGCGGCGAGCAAGAGCAGAGCAGGCTAGAACCGCCAGGAGCGGCGAGCAAGAGCAGAGCAGGCTAGAACCTCCGGAGCGGTGAGCAAGAGCAGAGCAGGCTAGAACCGCCAGAGCGGTGAGCAAAGGCAGAGCAGGCTAGAACCGCCGGAGCGGTGAGCAAAGGCAGAGCAGGCTAGAACCGCCGGAGCGGTGAGCAAAGGCAGAGCAGGCTAGATCCGCCGGAGCGGTGAGCAAAGGCAGAGCAGGCTAGAACCGCCGGAGCAGTGAGCAAAGGCAGAGCAGGCTAGAACAGGGCTCTGTTCACACGGAACAGACAGGAAGGGAAAGGCAGAACCAGATACCCACAAGGCCGCTCGGAGCAAGAGCAGAGCAGGACAAGGCCGTCTGGAGCGGCGAGCAAGAGCAGAGCAGGCTAGAACCGCCAGGAGCGGCGAGCAAGAGCAGAGCAGGCTAGAACCGCCGGAGCGGTGAGCAAGAGCAGAGCAGGCTAGAACCGCCAGAGCGGTGAGCAAAGGCAGAGCAGGCTAGAACCGCCGGAGCGGTGAGCAAAGGCAGAGCAGGCTAGAACCGCCGGAGCGGTGAGCAAAGGCAGAGCAGGCTAGATCCGCCGGAGCGGTGAGCAAAGGCAGAGCAGGCTAGAACCGCCAGAGCGGTGAGCAAAGGCAGAGCAGGCTAGAACCGCCAGAGCGGTGAGCAAAGGCAGAGCAGACTAGAACCGCCGGAGCGGTGAGCAAAGGCAGAGCAGGCTAGAACCGCCGGAGCGGTGAGCAAAGGCAGAGCAGGCTAGAACCGCTGGAGCGGTGAGCAAAGGCAGAGCAGGCTAGAACCGCCGGAGCGGTGAGCAAAGGCAGAGCAGGCTAGAACCGCCGGAGCGGTGAGCAAAGGCAGATCAGGCTAGAACCGCCAGAGCAGTGAGCAAAGGCAGAGCAGGCTAGAACCGCCGGAGCGGTGAGCAAAGGCAGAGCAGGCTAGAACCGCCGGAGCGGTGAGCAAAGGCAGAGCAGGCTAGAACGCCGGAGCAGTGAGCAAAGGCAGAGCAGGCTAGAACAGGGCTCTGTTCACACGGAACAGACAGGAAGGGAAAGGCAGAACCAGATACCCACAGGGTACTTGCAGTGAAGTAGCGAGTGGACCACAAACTCACAACCGGGAGTACAGTGACAACGAGCAGGAGTTAGGTACGAGTTCAGACTGTGCAGAAAAAGGAAAGGTTCGGACGTAGAGAAACACGGGAAAACAGGCTAGAAGAGTATACAGACAAGAACAGACACAGTAGCAAGATACAGGAGCGGGTCTAGGAATGCAGCCCCTAGAAGGTGGGAGGAACAGGCCAGGAGCGTGTTCAGACAGGACAGACAAGATACAGGAGCGGGTCTAGGTATGCGGCCCCTAGAAGGCGAGACGAACAGGCAAGGAGCGTGTTCAGACAGGCCTGGAAATACAGCCTCCAGGATAGGCAGACAAGAGAACACAGAAGGGGACCTGGCACAATCAGAGTGAAAGACCACACTGAATGAAACACAGTGCTCAGGCAGGGATTCATTGGAGTAGCTGGGTTAAATAGCAGATGACAGACAGCAATAGGCTGAGAACACACAAGGGGTGTGCCTGCAGCAGGTACAAGAAACAGGAAGTGATCGGGCGCCGCCCTTAAGCAGCAGACACAGAGGCAAGCAAACAGCATGGAGGGAAGCCAGGCTAGCAGACTGGACTGGAGATCAAGTGCGCGCTCTTGCACAGTGGGAGATGGACCACTATGCAAGGACGCCGCCAGGTATGTTACAGAAACATACTGCCAAAATGCTAACAAAGTGGCTTAAGGATAACAAAGTCAATGTTTTGAAGTGGCCATTACAGAACCCTCATCTCAATCCTATTGAAAATTTATGGGCAAAGCTGAAAACGCAGGTGTGAGCAAGGCGACCTACAAACCTGGATCAGTTACACCAGTTTTGTCAGGAGGAATGGGCCCGAATTCCGACCAACTATTGTGAGAAGCTTGTGGAAGTCAGATCCAAGTCATTCAGTTTAAGGGCAATGGCACCAAATACTAATGAAATGTATGTAAACTTTTGACTTTGTAGTAAGTAATAAAAATGCCTTAAAACATTCTCTCTCTCTCATTATTCTGGCATTTTGGCAAATATTAAAAATTATGGTAATCCTAATTGACCTAAAATGGGAAAGGTTTATTCTGATTTCAAGTTATATATTGAGAAAAACATGCATATGTGTCTTTTTATATAGTGTATGTAAACTTCTGGTGTCAACTGTATATACAACTCCAATTTATAAGGAGGTTTTTCTCTAAAATTCTGCAGGAATCAGAGTGGAAAAGATTGCATTAATTCTAGGGGAGAAAATCAACTTAAATACAACACATAACATTCATAGTACAGCAGGTCCTATTTCACAACTTCAAACTTTTACAGTCAACTTTTTACAGACTGATGATGTCATAACAGTCATGACAAATCAAAGGCTGTCCTAGAGACTCCGGATGTAAGAGATCCGCAGGCCTCCCGTCTACCTGCCAGGTGCCACTGCCCTGGAACATGAACCGGAGTCTTGCAAATCGATCCGCTCATCTCAAATTGGGACTTGGATTTATTTTTGTCATTTTTAGTTGTATCTGAAGCGCCCCCTGGGCCGTGGGGTACTCGGTAGCCGGGTCGGTCGATGCTGGGGATGTCATGGTGGCGGTGACCCGGTCCGCGACCCAGAGCGGTCAATTAAAGGAAAAGTAAAACGGGAATAAAGTTTTTGGAGAATAATATTTTGTGACGCCACCTGTGGTATGCGGCTATATAGGGCTACCGCTGCGGTGCAGATCCACTGGAGCCGATGGTGACGCAGCAAAGTTGGTTCAGTTCTCCACAGGCAGAGCTTAGCTCCAGGGCAGTGTAGATGGTGATTTTATGAGGTAGATGTTGTCGGTGCAGTGTAGTGCAGGGCAGTTGATGGCGCATCAATTATTCAAGGACACAGTGGGTCTTCAGGTTTTACTCACAGTTGTTCAAGACTCCAGGTTACAGTTACCGGTGTGTAACATCGTCCTGTGTCCTCCGGGGTAGGGGTCCAGCAAACCCTCAGGTATCTCAGGAGCACTTACACGGGACCCCGTTCTATGTACCTTTTTCGGTCGTCTCACTGCGCTGGCTCTCACCCTCCTGCCCTGCACCTCACAATCAGTGTCCCAAGCTAGTGGCCTCGGGTCTTGTCGGGCGACGTGCTCTCAGTCCCCTGGACCCTATGCGGCCACCTTTTCGGCGATGTAATTGTGGATTTTGGCTGCAACACCTTGAAAATGCTGCTGCCTCCAGTTGGCTAGCTGAGAGTGGTTGTTCTCAACTAGTTTGGGGCCGGTCCCCTTCTGCAGTCTGATCCCTCCACGTCAGCGTGAATTCGGGGTCACGGGTTGCCTCTGCACTCGCCGTGCCTCTGGGATCCCTTCTGTCTTCCTGGAACCCTCCTCACTGCTCCTCTCTTCTTTCCTCTCTCTCTCTCTCCTCCTTGCTCTCCTGAGCAGAGCTCCTCCTGAGCTCTCACAGACTTCTCTCCACTCAACTCTTTCTCCTGACTCCAAGTCTGTGCTCTACTGAACTTCTTCCTCCATCCACACAAACTACATGGTTCCCCCTCTCTTGGTTCCCCCCCTTCCAGCCAGGGACAGGGCTCCGCAGTGAACAAGTGCATATTGCACCGCCTGCTGGTCTGGCGTGGTGTAGTGTTGGATGTAGATGTGTGGGTCCTGGGTAGTACTCCATCCTTACCTAAGAGTGGGGTACCACACCTCTGGGTGAGATGCAGTACCTCTGTGGCAACTGGACCTGCAGGGACGCCACATTAGTCAGAACTCTTTCATTTTTACATAAGCATCACTATATGACATCTGGCTTTTTTGGTGTCTTTAAGGCCGAGTTCACACAGAGAGTAAATACTCATTATTGCATTTTCGCTGCCTTTTTTATGAATTTTCTCCCTTATTTGATGTGTTTTTGGTGCAGATGTTGAAGCTGTATTTTAAATGTGTTTTTATAATACAGGAAAGCTTTGATTCTGCATGTATTTGGCTGAGTGCAGGCGCCGGGCAGCATAATAACGCTGTTATCCTGCAGATTAACCCCATATGTGCAGGCTAATAGCGTTATTTCTGGTGACGGTTTCCCTTTAAGCTGTGTATCTAATCCTATCATGTGCAGTTCAATCAAATAATACAGTCTGCTGAGCTGTGTATCTCATCCTATCATGTGTAGTCCAATCAAATAATGGAGACTGCGTTCCCCTTCATCTGGTATTAACCAGAATGCCCTGGGCACATTGCCATTAGGCTGGAAAAGCTCCTCGAAAATAATAAAAAAATATGAAAAAGATGACAGCACCGGGGTCTTTGAAAAATTGATACAATGTGGATTTGTTACTACCACAAAGTGCCCATATACAGATATAAATATAGGTCAAGACTACATTGATTATAGTATTTATTAGGAAAAAAGTGAACGAAGAATGAATTAATAAAGATCACAAAAAAATTATCAAACATGATTCATAATAAGGGCTGGTTCGACAGGTAGGCAGGGTAGGCACTAGCCTAGGGCGCTACCCCTTGTCTCCCCGAGGGGGCTCAGTTTAAAAAAAAAAATGACATTGTTTCGGCCCCTTCCTCCAGTCACAGGCATTCAGTGAGTCACTAACACCGCTCACCGCCTGTCGCTCCCTCTCTGCACTGAATTGTATTTGCCTCTTTAAGACAATCTGAGCGCTGCCCAGGACAGGAGCAAAAGAGCTGTAATCAGCTCCCTCCCCTGCCGGTAACTCCAACAAGACGCAGGCTACTTCCGGTGTGTTCTCTGTTACAGGATGGCGCCACACAGGAATACGGCACTAGAAACGCCATCAGTTTTGTTACAAGTTGCATCTGTCACATGACCTTAATTGAAACCCACGGCCTCCATTATACTAACAGCTATATTAGTTTCCATCATTATCCTTGGGTAGGACATTTAAAATATAGAATGTCAGGGATGAATAACGCTATTTGTCCCTTGTAATGTGTAATTGGTCCACAAACAATGAACGATTCTATATAGAACTTTGACATTGCGCTCCCTTTTAAGCCTCATCCCTAAAGTACGCCACATTTTTTTTACTTGTGCTGGTATTTTTTTGGTGAGAAAAGTAATAATTTGAGTGGAAGTGGTCGTCAGAGATTATTATCGGACTGATCGGAGGGAGGAGGTGCAGTATTAGGGGTCCTGTTACCTCAGTTTCTTGCCTATTCCTTTGGTGGGGGTCACCATAGGCTTCATTTGCCTAAGGCACCAAAATACCTTGTCCTTATCATGATATTAATAAAAATAACAAAAAGCAGGTCTGTATATGAGAAGAATTTAACCAAACGCACAAAAGACACTTAGATGTTTTATATATACATATATATATATTTGTGCAATAAAGTTGTTACAAATTTGCAATGATGATAAAAGAAAGTGTGTAGATACAGTGACTTTCTATAGAAAGGAGCAGATGATTCTGCTCCTCAGGCCTCGGCTTACACTTTTGCCGCTTTTGGACATCCAGGTCTGGATCACACATGAGAGAGGAGAAGAGCAGGAATGTGTGACTTGTGATCTGTATAGTTGGAGTTTTCCTGGATTCCTTCAGCATCGCGATTAGCCATATGGCCTTCTGTCTGACCATGGTCAGGAAGGTGAAGGAGCAGCCGCTTCCTTCTGTCTGACCATGGCCTGGTAGAGGAAGGAGCAGCCGCTTCCTTCTGTCTGTACATGGCCAAGTAGGAGAAGGAGCAGCCGCTTCCTTGTGTCTGTACATGGCCAAGTAGGAGAAGGAGCAGCCGCTTCCTTCTTTATGTCCATATCTTGTAGTCGTCTCCTTACCACCACATTGTAGATGAGTCGTCCAGATGGTGACATAGCAAGTATGGCTGAAAGAAGTCCTTCAATTTCAGCCTTTAATTACTTGCTATGTTGATCCAGAGGAAGGTGAAAAATAACCCTGAGGACTCGTTGCTGGATCATCCTCATATCAAGGGAAAAAAATTCCTTCCTGACCCCAAATATGGCGATCGGAATAAATCCCTGGATGTTTGGTGCTCAAATCTACTTGGATGTTATGTGGTGGAAGCTTGGTAGGTTTGTCACAGTCCGGTAAATAAGAAAGTCCAGTGTAATTGTCTCATCCGATTAATGTAAATCTTCATTCCTGGATGTTACTGGAATGGGGCTGATTTTTATCAGCCTAATACTCCTGCTGGAAGAAGAGAAATATACACGTCTGAGAATCAGCCCCTCACATACAGTATATACAGTACTAGGGGGATATAGCGATAAGGTGTATAGTGGGTAAGTGTGTTACTGGGTAGTGATAACACTATGGATGTCTGTATGTGTTGTACTTACATAGCAATATGGGAATGGTGGGTCGGCTCTGCCGGACTCCACATCGCTCCAGTCTATAGAATAGAAAAACGGATGCGATCTGATGGATGATGTAATGGCAGATCGGGCAGATGGAGATTTGCAGAGAAGCTAGAAAATGATAGAGACCATTAGTCATTATATTATGTATTATTACTGACAAGTTTTTACACAATGTCTATGGACTATTCCCATCTTATCTTCTATCTCTTTTAGTAATCCCCCCATCATACTTATCCATCTGATCTTACTCACCCCTTTTATGATGTCCATGGTATGACAGCAGATCCCAGGTGGAAAATAAGGGATGTCATCACGCAGAGACTGGTGGTATTCATCCATTGTGCCTTTGCAATAGAATGGCTGGTCACCTACACTCATTATATATAAGATGACGCCGAAGGAAAAGGAGTCTGCCAGATGGTTGTAGCCTTTACTGTCCATTATCTGTGGAAACATGAGATTGGAGAGGAGCTTAATATACCGGGAAGGGGATTTACACACAGAGACTATGAGGACCTGTCTGTGATTAGATATCAGCAGGATACATTGGGATCAGATTATCCCTCAATCCTACTATTGGCATCAATCACACAGAGATGTTCCTTACCTCGGGCGCTATGTAACCCTTAGTGCCAACCTTGTTCTTCACTATGCCATCCTCAAATACATTCATGGCTGCTAAGCCAAAGTCGGAGATTTTGATGTGTCCGGTGTCTTGGAGGAGGATATTATCTGGCTTCAGGTCACTGCAGGGAGAAGGAGCAGACACTGATTGTGAGGACAATTCATGGAAAGAACTTTCTACAATAGATATGTAAGGAGACAACAGAGAGTCACAGGTGACAGATTTATGAAGGTGAAATGATTACCGATGTATGATGCCGCGTTCATGCAGGAACTGGAGTCCGCACACCATCTCTGCCGCAAAGAGTCTGTGGAGTAGAAAGGATGGATCAGTGGTTACATGCACAATCATACAGAGAACATGAGGAGATCACACACGTGTCCTTTTCATGTCATTATTTTCTCCTGTTGTCGTTGTCCATTGCTCTAGGACTACAGTGCGAGGGCAACGGATTATTAATATTCAGTATAAGACATTTACCTTGTTGTCCTTGTGTTAAACAGCATTGAATCTGCCATGTGGTCAAACAGGTCTCCTCCGGCCATATAGTCCATGGCTATCACATACTCCAATGGTGATTCCATAAACGCCCGCATAGTCATTAGGTAGGGGCATCCTGCTGCCATTCTCAGGACTTCTAGCTCTGTAGAGAATATGTCCTCTCTACAATAACTTCTGTCCATGATTTTAATGGCCTGAAGTCCTTCATTAACCAGATCTAATGCCAAGATGACCTGGAGAAAAATCACAACAGATCAGACCAAACTCCCATCTATTAGTGTGTAGTAGTTCACTAGTTTATCTCATATATCATTACATATGAGCATCCTGTAATGAATATGTACAACCCTCCTGTGCATCTGGTGCAGGATACATTGATGAACATGGTGGAGGATAAATTCACACTTACATTTCCGAAGCCTCCCTTTCCAAGAACTTTCTGGAAGTCAAGGCTGTCAAAGTCAATAGTATTATTAGTGTTGACCACTTCTCTCAGGGGTGAAATACAGATTCTAGCATCACCGGGGTCTTCTGCTGGCATGTCTGCTATGTCAGGGGGTATCATAAGGCCTCCATCTGCTGAGAAAATACAAGATTTATTAAACCCTTTGCGAACACATAATGGAAATGTTTGTCATGTTGTGCATAAAATGTATGAAGCGGGCTCATTAGCTGAGCATGCACCATATCAGGCAGATGCTGGCTGTATTACATAGCTGCCACTTGCCTATAACTGCAGCGACTGGAGCACACTCCAATTACTGTAGTTTAACCATTTCAATGCTGACAGTGATATTTAAATGAAGCTATTGCCGATTTGTGTGCACCAGCACCTATTAACCCCCCAGGACACTATTGCAGGGGGTCAATTGTTTAAAATGACTACCTGGGCCTACTGCTGAAAGCCCCAGTCTGTCACTTTTGGCCTAGTGTTAAGACCAGCCTGGCTTAATTTCATACGAGAATGTCAATTTATCTATATACAGTTCTACCACAGTATATAGTACAAGCGATCAGAAAATCACAGGTTTAAGTCCCCCAAGGAAACTAAAAAGTGAAGTAAATAAAAAAAATAGTTTAAAAAAGGGAAAATGTAAAAAATATTTGAATCACCAAATTGACATAATTATAATCATATTTATAAGCACATCTTGTATCCGCATAAGTCCGATTTACAAAAATATAAAATTAAATATTGCAAACAGTAAACACTAACATGATAAAAAAATGAAACATTAGAATTGCATTTTTGGGGGGCGCTGTATCCACCTAAAAAATTGAAATAAAAAGATATCACAATGTCCTGTCTACCCAGGAAAGGTATCAATAAAAGCTACAGTTCACCACGCAAAAAATCATCAAGCCCTCACACATCTCCATCCAGCGATCACAATCACACAGTTCCAATGTCTCAGAACATGGCCACACAAAGCATTTGTTTAAATAAAATTCTTAAGTATTTTTTAGAAACCCCTATGCAAGTTCAGCAGTATCATAGCTGTAACTGACATGGAGAATCATTTTGTCAGGTCATTTTTACCACTCAATGAACATCTAGAAAAAAACAATGTTGGAATCACTTTTTTTCCACAATTTTACCACAGATTAAATCTTTTTCCCCGTGCTCCAGAACATTGAATGGTAAAATAAATAATGTTCAAAACTACAGCTCGGCCACTAAAAAAACAAGTCCACATACAGCTACATTGCCAGAAAAATTAATAAATAAATAGTTATGGGTTTTCAAAGGAGGGGGAGAAAAAAAAAGGTTGCCTGGTCAATAAGGGGTTAACAAATGTAGCTCCAGAGAAAATATTATAATTTTAAATGGTATTATGTAAATGAGCAGGAAATGTCTAATATTTGGGCTCTCATTTATCAAAACTGTCCAATAGCAAAACTGTCCCTGTTGCCCATAGCAACGAATCACAACATAGATTCCATCTCTTAACATTCTATGGAACAATGAAAGCTGCATTGTGATTGGTTGCTATGGGCAACAAGGACAGTTTTTCTGCACTTGTGATAATTGATGCCAGTACATAATATTAGGAGTATAATCCTCCTCACCCCCAGTCTTATTACACTGAGCAGTTTCCATCTTACCTGGTCCATCTGTATCCAGTGATGTGTTTGGTGGAGAAACACTCAGCTGTTTGTTCTCTGGGATGGAGATGTTTTCAGCTGATGACCTCGACCTCCGCAATGCACCATTCCCATTTATAATGGATTTAGCGTAGATGAGACGTCTTCTACATTGGACAACCCAGTCTCTGCTGTTCCTGATCCTCTTCTGGGCTGCCGCTCTTTGTAGTTTCGGTGCCTCCAGACTTTCAGATCTGGAGGATGTGACTTGTCTCGGTGTCTCTTGGAGAACCTCTTCCAGCTCTAACTCTGCGCTGATGTTTCTCCTCTTATTGAGGATGACATCTTTGTTCCTCCTCCGTATTTCAGGGACCAGATCTCCGAGTTTTTTCAAGGCGATAAGTATGGCCCTCTGAAGCTCAGCGGACGTTGCAGAGTGAGACTCCATGAGGGTCTCCATTTTCCTTCTCTCTGTAAGGATCTCATGTCTTTTGGTCTTTCTCATTTTGTCCAGAGTTTGACGTTTGGACGCCATTTCTGAGGCGTCAGTGTCCACGTCCGGTAGTATAAAGCCTTTTCGCCCAATAGCGAACAATGGTACCTGCTCTTCATTTAATCCTCTCCTCTCACTGAGAACCCGATCTCTATGGGCTCTTCTTCTCTCTTTATCCATTTTATAATCAATTTTTGCTTCGTTCGTGACGAAAAACAAAAGGGGCTGCCTCACCCTTGGGAGTCTGTAAGGCAGTGATTTCCCTTAGGCCGGAACACTGGGATATAGAATGCGGTGATGTCATCACATCACTTGTGACATCATTTTCATTCTGATCTCACCTCACAATGAGATAGATGGATAGATAGATAGATAGATAGATAGATAGATAAGAAAAAAGATAAAAAACAGCACAAGCAAAAAGTTTAGGTGAAAAGCCCCCTGTTACATACCAGTCATCTTATATAATCCAAAAATATGGAGGCAGCACACAGATGAAGTAGAAAAATTTATATTATGTAATAGCCCATGTAGCTTCAGAAAGGTGCACAATACTGGACCGAAACGTCGCCACATGGGCTATTAAATAATAAAAAAAAAAATTGTCTTCAACTGTGTGCTGCCTCCATATTTTTGGATTAGATAGGTAGATAGATATCAAATTTGGAGGATGCTGAACCAAACTTTTGCTTATAAATAAATAAATATATATATATATGCACTGTGTGCTCAATTTGCATTTTTGATTATTCATTTTAATATTGAACAACTCCAGTGCAGTCGGTCAATTTAAAACGTTAATAAACCTGAACCCTGAATATTTAGGAAAATAAAAGTGAGGTTTTGTCTTTCTTATGAGAATATCTATGTGTGCAGAATTATTATTGTTTTTTTTAAACTCGTTTCTTGAAGAATTCTTTATAATAAATGTTACAAACATACAGCAATAAGATATAAATCCGAATCCTGTTATAAACATCAGTAAATATCCATTTTAAAACAATGTTGCAGGTATTGTATCACACGTTTAACAATAGATAACTGCAATACAGTAAAATATTTAATATATATAATCGTCTTATCCTGTCTGTCTGTCCAGGAAATCCCGCGTCGCTGATTGGGCCAATCAGCGACGCGGGATTTCAGAAAAAGATGGCGGCCGTTAGCGGCTCATCTGCCGGACGGAAGTCAGCGGCGATGCAGCCGGGAGATGAGCGGCGCTAGCTGCTCATCTCCCCGCTGCTGGCAGCACAAGTACCCCGACGGGCGGCGCCGCTGACCTCCATGCGGCTACTGTCGGGAGATCAGCGGCTTGGACCGCTGATCTCCCGACGGCAAGTGTGAAGGGAGGGACGGCGACGCTGCCCGGTCCTCAGTAATACGGTTCGCTGATTTAAACACCGCTCTGCTGATTGGTCGCGGCCGCTACCAATCAGCGAGATTGGCGCCAAATTTAAACAACGCTCTGCTGATTGGTCGCGGCCGCCAGCAGCGAACAATCAGGGAGATTGGCGCCAAATTTAAACACCGCTCTGCTGATTGGTCGCAGTCGCCACCAATCAGCATTATTGGCGCCAAATCTAAACCCCGCTCTGCTGATTGGTCGCGACCGCTGGCCGCGACCAGTCAGCGATATTGGCGCCAAATTTAAACACCGTTTTGCTGATTGGTCTCGGTCGCGACTAATCAGCGATTTTAGCGCCAAATTTAAACAAGCTCTCCGGTCCTCACTAACACAGTTCGCTGAATGGTCGCGGCCGCCACCCGCAACCAATCACCGATATTGCCGCCAAATTTAAACACCGTTTTGCTGATTGGTTGCGGTTGCCGGCCGCGACCAATCAGCGATTTTGGCGCCAAATTTAAACAACGCTCTGCTGAATGCACCCGGTCGGCCGCGTACATATTGTAGAATACCCGATGCGTTAGAATCGGGCCACCATCTAGTATTAATATATAGGACATTGAAGTATCGGAATTATGTGAATATTACAGAGATCAAAGTATTTATTATTCAAGACAGGAGGACAGTCTTCTTGATCCATTTTATATCAGGAATCTCATCATCCCATGTATTTAGGAACCTGGAGCACATCGGGCTGCTACATATTTTTTAATTTCTTTGATTATTATTATTTATTCTTTCTGAATAACCTATTATTTTTTATTCCTTATGGTTCATTTTTCATTATTTTTCTTTATTTTTCATCTTTTATCTTTATTTTTCCCCTTTTTTCATCTTTATTTTTTTATTTTATTTTATTTTTTATTAATTTTATTTTTTCCTTTATTTTTTTTCATTTTCATTTTTATTTTATTTTTCTTTCCTCTTATTCAGTCTTTTCCTATGTTTTTTTCCCTTCCTCTACACTTTTTATCTGCTCCTAGCATGGTTTCATTTTCCACCTCTTTCTCTCTTCTGTTTTTTTATGACAATAAAACTACCCCTCCTGCTTTCCCACCCATTCCTCATGTTCTGCTCCATCCGTTAGTGGCCTGACATACAGTACAGACCAAAAGTTTGGACACACCTTCTCATTTAAAGATTTTTCTGTATTTTCATAACTATGAAAATTGTACATTCACACTGAAGGCATCAAAACTTTGAATTAACACATGTGGAATTATATACTTAACAAAAAAATGTGAAACAACTGAAAATATGTCTTATATTCTAGGTTCTTCAAAGTAGCCACCTTTTGCTTTGATGACTGCTTTGCACACTCTTGGCATTCTCTTGATGACCTTCAAGAGGTAGTCACCGGAAATGGTTTTCACTTCACAGGTGTGCCCTGTCAAGTTTAATAAGTGGGATTTCTTGCCTTTTAAATGGCGTTGGGACCATCAGTTGTGTTGTGTAGAAGTCTGGTGGATACACAGCTGATAGTCCTACTGAATAGACTGTTAGAATTTGTATTATGGCAAGAAAAAAGCAGCTAAGCAAAGAAAAACGAGTGGCCATCATTGCTTTAAGAAATGAAGGTCAGTCAGTGCGAAAAATTGGGAAAACTTTGAAAGTGTCCCCAAGTGCAGTTGCAAAAACCATCAAACGCTACAAAGAAACTGGCTCACATGAGGACCGCCCCAGGAAAGGAAGACCAAGAGTCACCTCTGCTTCTGAGGATAAGTTTATCCGAGTCACCAGCCTCAGAAATCGCAGGTTAACAGCAGCTCAGATTAGAGACCAGGTCAATGCCACACAGAGTTCTAGCAGCAGACACATCTCTTCAACAACTGTTAAGAGGAGACTTTGTGCAGCAGGCCTTCATGGTAAAATAGCTGCTAGGAAACCACTGCTAAGGACAGGCAACAAGCAGAAGAGACTTGTTTGGGCTAAAGAACACAAGGAACGGACATTAGACCAGTGGAAATCTGTGCTTTGGTCTGATGAGTCCAAATTTGAGATCTTTGGTTCCAACCACCGTGTCTTTGTGCGACGCAGAAAAGGTGAACGGATGGACTCTACATGCCTGGTTCCCACCGTGAAGCATGAAGGAGGAGGTGTGATGGTGTGGGGGTGCTTTGCTGGTGACACTGTTGGGGATTTATTCAAAATTGAAGGCATACTGAACCAGCATGGCTACCACAGCATCTTGCAATGGCATGCTATTCTATCCGGTTTGCGCTTAGTTGGACAATCATTTATTTTTCAACAGGACAATGACCCCAAACACACCTCCAGGCTGTGTAAGGGCTATTTGACCAAGAAGGAGAGTGAAGGGGTGCTACGCCAGATGACCTGGCCTCCACAGTCACCAGACCTGAACCCAATCGAGATGGTTTGGGGTGAGCTGGACCGCAGAGTGAAGGCAAAAGGGCCAACAAGTGCTAAGCATCTCTGGGAACTCCTTCAAGATTATTCTAAGACCATTTCCGGTGACTACCTCTTGAAGCTCATCAAGAGAATGCCAAGAATGTGCAAAGCAGTCATCAAAGCAAAAGGTGGCTACTTTGAAGAACCTAGAATATAAGACATATTTTCAGTGGTTTCACACTGTTTTGTTAAGTATATAATTCCACATGTGTTAATTCATAGTTTTGATGCCTTCAGTGTGAATGTAAAATACAGAAAAATCTTTCAATGAGAAGGTGTGTCCAAACTTTTGGTCTGTACTGTATATGATAAGGTTCCGCTTTGTATCTTATTTTACAGTTTGGGATAAATTAGTTCTAGATCAGGACTCTCCAGTGGACTTTGGACTTGGGGCTTCTTTGTGACCACCATTCAATCCCCCCACCTTCTATGTACCATCTGTTTCATTTTTTATAGTCCCATGTTAAGTATTGCTTATTTCTATTTTGCGTTGTACCCTGCATATTTATTTCCCCATAGAGACATAGTATCTTCTACACTATATATATTTTGGAGTTAGGGACCTGCCTACCTCCAACCCTGGTCTTCATGTATATTGTTTGGTGGCTCTTACAAACTGCAATACATATATATTTTTCACCATTGCTCATAGACTTGGTGTCTGTATCTGCCAGATCTTGTGGTCCTCACTTAAGCATTACGTCATATCTATCTTTATAGTTTCATGTTCTTTATTATATTTCTCATGTTAAGTCTTTTGTTTTTTTATTTGTTGTGTGGCGCCCCTGAGGGTTCAGTCGCCACAGGGGTACTGCACGTCAGATAGAGATGTGGTATCTCCTCTCCCAGGTAAGGATGGAGCATCACTCAGAACCCCACTTCGCACTCAACACTACACCACTCCTGTCCTGTAGGGGGCCTAAATGGACCAGGGTGCTGCCCTGGCCCGGGATAGAGGAGATGGGGGTAACCAAAGATAGGGGGAACCAAGTAGTGGGTGAGGGTGGAGGAAACACTTACAGGAAGCACTTATAGAACCATATATAATAAATGGCCATCTTTAGTTCAAGGTCTTTTGATTGTGGTCTTCTGTCAGGGTCCAGCAAGAGTCTGCAGCTGGCTGAAGATTCACGGTCCTCGTTCTCTGGCCTTGAGACGAGGAGCGGGTCAGGGTTAACCAGTTTCTCTGCCCGGTCAGGGTCCTGTTCTAAGAAGGCCTTGGAGGGGAGCAGAGGAGATAGGCTCCACAGGCAAAAGGATCCCAGGGGAATACGGACGGAGCGGAGTCGCCACCTGTATTCTTCACTCTGGCTTAGCCAGAGGGATTCCTTCTGCAAGAGGGGTGACCGGCTCCCGATATCTGACTGTGTACTTCACGTCACTGTTGGAAAAGCCCGGCGGCTTAGTGGATCCCAGGGAGGAACACAAGCGGGAGGAGAGAAAAAGG
This sequence comes from Phyllobates terribilis, assembly GCF_046119375.1. Classification (NCBI taxonomy): domain Eukaryota; kingdom Metazoa; phylum Chordata; class Amphibia; order Anura; family Dendrobatidae; genus Phyllobates; species Phyllobates terribilis. The sequence continues at coordinate 1,449,959 of NW_027363093.1, forward strand.
AGAGGAACACACCAGCGGGGTCTTGACAGGTGCTCTTGATCTACCTGGGAAGTGCTGAACCCCGTACCCGGTGGCCGCAGTGCGCCGTGTGTAGCAGAGAGAAGCTTTGCGGCTGAAAGTACATCTAAAGTGAGTAAAGACCAGGATGACTTCATCCACCGCCTCCGCTTGTTTATTCCTGCGCGGCACTGCACCCACCATACCTCCACACAGATCGTTCATTGATCACTGGCCTGAGGCCTACTCCGCCTGTGGGGAGTAGTACCAAACCGAGCTGCCATAACATCAGCCTCAGAGGACTGTTGCAGCGCTGGTGGCCTTCACCAGAAACCACAGGTGGCGAAGTCAAACAACCACTCATCCAATTGCCCATATTTTTCATGTGACAGCCCTGGGCACGGAACGGGCCAAGGCCACAACTGCATCCCCGCGACATCTGCAAGGCCCGGCTCCGAGTATCCCCCATAGCCCAGGGAGGGCGATTCAGTTGCCTCTACAGTATATGTTTGACAAAGGTCTTTGATGATGGAAACGTTACATGTAATACACACTGTCCATATGGACCACTGCAATAAAAGATTCACGTTTTTCACTCTACTCACCTCAGAGTGACGGATTCTTTCTACTATTTGATTGATACAGATTGGGATCCTATCCGGGGACCTACAATTACCAGGAGTGCTGAATTTTATTTCTACTACTTAATAACATCACTGTTTTATCTGCGGCAGATCTAGTGGTTCTCTGAATGCTGAGCTCTGTATATCCCCGCCCACACCACTGATTGGCAGCTTCCTGTGTACACTGTGCATAGGCAGAAAGCTGCCAATCAGTGGTGGGGGCTATGTTGGATTACCTGGCAACAGGTTTACTAGTCATCTAATGATAATTTCCTGCTGATACTATTGTAAAAAACTGGCAAGTCCTTCGGTCGACAAAATGGACCAAGGAAATAGAGGTAGAAACCACTGTAGCACATTCTATTATTATGATGATGATGATTCAAACGTGAATAACTGCATTTAGAATTCTGCTGGTAAGTTTTGGAAACAATCAGAAAGCTGGATGGATTGATGGCTCCCAATCAGAAGAGCTCTTGTAAAGCAGAAAGGTATTTTGTTATTCCTATATCAGATGAATGTACAGAGGCTGATGACATCTCATTAATGCAAATGATCAGAGTAAGCTCCGCACAGACACTGAAGTAGCAGGGAATGCTGGGGGATTTCAGCATTACAGAGAGACTTCAGCTTTTTCTACTGTCATGTAAAGCCCTTTCCTCATTAACCTGAACACATGAGTGAACAGAGTCACAGCCTCCAGTGTCCCTGAGTGCAATTTTTCTAGTCTAATTTTCTAGTCTGTTTTGCTTCAATTTCCTATAAAATGAAGGTCCTCTATGATCCTAACCCTATAAAAACAACCCCAATAAGGTCATAGGATTAGACCACATCCATTTTGCTGGGATATCCCAGAGTGAATACTCATTGTTGGTCTGATGTATTGACCAAGCTCTCAATATGGCTAATTTATCCTTCACCCCTGGTGAGCAGGTTCTTCAGACCTGGGTGGTATCAAGGTGATTTGGAGATCTACGCAGAGTGATGTGGATCCAAGGAGGCGTTTCAACCTATGGGTTTATCCTCTGCTTAGCCAACGGGTCTCTAAAGGCCACTTCTTACTGGCTGTATGGGGAGCTACAGCGCAACCCTGACAGATTGTTCTCATTTTGCCGCATGCACCTTGTAACCATTGATCGCCTGTTGGAGGAGCTTCATCCTGGCCTTTAGTTCCTAAACACAACAATTAGGCGCTGTATTTCGGCAGAGGAACATCTTTTTATCGCCCTCAGGTAAGTTTAAACTGTGCCATTTGATTTGATTCTAGTGGTGCTTAATTTATAAGGAGGTGCTGCCGCCCTTCCTTTGCGGAGTGCTATGGCTCCTCACAAGCTTGCCTCTGTCTTTAGGTAAAACGTTCCTGTAAGCAAACCAAGAGATTTGTGCACAATCAGCTCTGCTAGGCCACATAAATGGAGCCAGTATGGTGGGCCTTCATCTAATTTTATATATGATGGGTTCTGGCGTCCATGTCACTTGTAGATACATAAAAGTGTTTTTTACATTTTAATAGCTTGTGCAAATACAGAATGATTTGACTCACATTATGAGATGTCCTTCCCCTCCTATTAATTATATACTGTGGTTACCAGGCTCCATATAATTGCCATCAGTCCACATAACAATTGTTCCACTAAACCACCCAAAAAGCAATATAATGTTCAAGCACCTTGTGATTTATAGTTGATGCCAGTGTGGCCCTAAACAGTGGTCTGATCGGAGTCAGTTGGGCCCCGGTGCAAGATTTGGATGGCCCACCATCCTGATTTTTTATATACGTGTATATATATATATATATATATATATATATATATATACAGTATATACTGTACATATATATACAGTATAGTGAAAAGGCAACGTTTCGTTCCAAGTGTGGAACTTTCTCAAGCAGTGCAATGGTATACATTGATATATTAAATAGGTGCAGCAATGATATCAATAAATAAACATTCCAGCACATCATAAAAATTACATATATAAAGTGCTTACATAAGATCCTTCCATTTTTGTCCCAATTCCACAAAATGCTTTCACATAGGTAAATCTAATTTCTTTTTCCTAATTGTATATCGATGGTGGTTTATTCTAGTTTTAAAATCCCAAGTTGTTTTCCCCACATATAACAATTTACATGGGCATTGTAAAACATAGATAACATATTCTGTATCACATGCCATATAGAACTTAGTATTAAATATTGTTTGAGACATGGGATTGTTGGAAATTCTCACCCTTTAACATATACATGTTACACGCACGCCTCTAGGTTCAGGTAGGGGCGAAACAGGTTACATCCTGGGGGAACAGTTACTCAGGGAGACCATAGACCATGTGCTGCAGCTTCTCTCAGGCACACAGGGGTATTGACCCTCAGGCACAAACACGTAGGTTCTTTCACTTGGTGACCAGACACACTTGACAAGAGTCCTTATAAACGGTAGAACAGTAGCTTTTAATAAGAAACCGCACAGCCAGTGCAAGTTAAGTCTTATGAGCAACAGACTCCAGTAACAAACAATACAGTTTCCTTAGCAGCACAGCAGTGCACAGTCTTCCCAGTAGTGCAGAACAGCACAGTTCTAATGCAAAGGCACATTAATGAACACAGCATTCTTTACAGCAGAGGGAGATGGAGGAGGGGGGATGGGTTTGCTGAGGGAGATGATCCCTGTGACACCATTTCTTACAGTCCTTATCTGTCTGCCTGACAATACTCTGCACTGTTAGTTCAGGAACTCTCCCTGACCTGTGCTTAGCTTCACTCCTGACTTGAATCCTTTTTACTTGCAGTGGTGCTTCTGTGAAATACAGAACACACACACCACCTTTCTCTTTGGCTCCAGCCAGACAGTACACAACTTCCCCACAATCCCCCTGGGGCTCTGCTAAAACACTCCCCTTCTCCTGTGACTGTGTTAAACCCTCTAGTTGCTGGATGCTTCTGGAGCACAACACTTCCTGTCTCATGTACCTGTGTTACTTCTAATAGTTGCTGAATGCTTTTAAAGCAACAGCCCTACTTCTGCATGCCACACATTTCCCTCCTTTTTGAATGTCGTCCTCGACATTCGTCTTAATTGATCAATCTAACCAATTCTGAGACAGTGGTGAAAGTTGAATAACTTTATATGCAAATTGGCATTGTGAAATTAGTATAACGTTCATAAACATTGATAACAACCTAATCTTATAACCTTTTTCTTGTAGGATGCCTATAAGAAATAAACAATTAACACAATTAAAACACTCAGCATCTCTTCAGCTGGAGCTTTTCGTACGTCTTCAACCAGCTCTCTCTCTCTATGCTTTAACAGTTCTTTGTTTCTACAAAGTCTTTTAAGGAAAATCAAAGCATGAAAACAAGTCTTTCCACCAGGCAACATCTTCAATACTGCCTCACGTTGGTGAATACCACTCAAGTGGGCTTACCTAGTCCACAGGCAGAGATACCTGTTTCCAGTCGACAGTCCTTGGCACTTGACTCGGTTCAGCAAGTGTCTCATACGTCAGCATCATGGGCTTCCTCACTTCTCGCGTCGACATCCTCCTGGTGGGTTGTTCCTCAGAGACCACGGGTTCTTCGGTCACAGAAGTTTCTTCCGCCGCACTCATTTCCCGTGCATCCTCAAATGCTCATGGAGCTGCCTCTGTAAGTTCCTGTACTTCTCCTGAGTCGCTTGTTTCCGCACAGTCTGGTAATTTTGCTCCTCCTGAGTCTCTATCGGTCTCTTCAGGAGCCAGTGTTCGATCATCAGATCTGAATTGGACTTCATCTATACTCTTTGGTACGAACTCTGGAGCCTCAGGGTTTAGTTAACTCTCCTGAGGATGGTACAGCCCTCTCCTTGCTGGTCCGAGAGATACAATGGTGTGTTCTTCTCCATCGGAACTTTCAAGGTCACTATTCACCTCCGGAGCTTCAGTCTGTGGTGGTCTTTTAGTCAATCTCGGACGATGTCAGTCTACTTCTGGGAAGTCTTGTTGTGGTGGGAGATAGTCACAGGGTAGTAGTAAATTCCGATGGACTATTCTGGTTTTCTTGTCTCCCATTTCCAATCGGATTTCATACACTGGGCTGTCATCAGCTTTTCTTCTTACGACCACATACACCTCGTCTTCCCAGTACGAACGTTTTCCTGGACCGCCTTTCTCACGTACTTTCTTGACTAGCACCTGGCTTCCTGGTGCCAATTCTGCTCCATAACATTTTCGATCATAGTACTCATTACTCTTGCTCAGTCCTTGCGTAACTACTTTGGGCGCTATATTGTATGCCCCTGCCATCCGTTCCTTCCATTTCCGAACGTACTCCTGATACAATCTGTAAGTCTCTGACACCGGAGTATGGAACATGATGTCGATTGGCAGTCTTGGCGACCGTCCATACAATAGGAAAAAGGGTGAGCAACCCGTTGGACTTTGCACAGTTATAGGCATGTACCACTTTTGACAGAGAACTCTTCCAGTCTTTCTTCTCATCAGCAGTTAAAGTGCGCAACATTGACAATAATGTTTGGTTAAAACATTCCACTTGTCCATTACCTTCTGAGTGATAGGGCGTTTTGTGGGATCTCTGAATTCTACAGTACTTTCCGAGCTTGGCAAAGAGCTGGTTCTCAAATTCTCTTTCTTGGCCGTGGCGTAACCTTGTAGTGAACCCAAACCTCACAGCAAAATCATTGAAGATCTTCTCTGCCACTGTTCGACCCGATGTATTGGTGGTGGCATATGCTTGAGCAAATCGTGTAAAATGGTCCATCACCACCAAGATGTATTAGTAACCACCCTTGCACGTCTCGAGATGTAGAAAGTCTATTGAGACCATCTCAAACAGATATGTAGTTTGGATATTTCCCATAGGTGCCCGGGTTGATGTGTTGATGTGTTTCAGACACGCACACTCCCTGGTCACGTACCTCTCAATACCTCTCTGTATGTACGGCCAGAAGAAACGTTCATGGATCAAGTTGGTTGTCCTTTCCACTCCCAGGTGTCCCATGTTTTCATGGAGTGCTTTGAAGACCAACCTATGGAATACTCTGGGTAGTACCAACTGCCGTTTTTGTCCTCCTTTACGATACAGGATACCGTCTTCAGTGAGGTAGAGCTTCATCCACTCTTTAATTAAAACAGATACTGCTGATGACTCATTGGCTCTCTCTCGTTTACTTGGAAACCGATTTTGGTCCACATAAAGTAGTATTCTACCAATTATCTAATCTTCCCGTTGTGCTGCCGTTTTGGTAATTGTTGAATAGACCGGGGGTGATCTTGTGCTCTCGTTTTTATGGTGTTTTCCACCATCAACGGATACCATAATTGTGTGTCTTCCTCCTGATAAGCTTGTACTGCTTGGGTACTGATCTCAATTGCTTCCAGACTGACTTCCTCCGAGCATTCTTGCATGAACTCCTCAGGCTCTAGTGGCATTCTTGACAATCCGTCAGCATCCACATTGCATTTTCTTGGCCTGTACTTGATGCTGAAATTGAAGTCAGCTAGTTCAGCAACCCATTTCTGACCCGTTGCAATCAGTTTGGCTGTAGTAAGGACATAGGTCAAAGGGTTTTTGTCAGTGCATACCTCAAACTCTTTCCTCTAGTAGAACTAATCTCTAAATCGTTCTCAGATAGCCCATTTCAATGCCAGGAACTCCAATTTTCTGGAATGTAGATGGTATTTCTTCTCGACATCTGTCAACGTTCTAGAACCGTAACCGATCACTCTCATTTTTCCATCTTGATGCTGATACAGGGCAGCTCCCAGTCCAACTTGAGAAGCGTTACAATGAAGAACAAATGGTAAATTGAAATCAGGATATCCCAAGGTTTTACCAGGTAGTCTACTAGTTTTTCCAATACCTCCTGGTGGTCGGCTGTCCAGAGAATGGGCTGATGGGATGAAACAGCGTTCTTTCTTTTAAGCCCGGTCCTACCCGCGTTCTTCTTTTTCTCCGTGAGTGTTGTTGTCTCTGTTATCCCCCCCAAGAGGAGGTATAGTACGGCGACAATCCTGGAGAAGTTCCGAACGTAAGTACGATAGTAGGAGAGGAATCCTAATATCTGCATCAACTCCCCGACGGTCGAGGGCTGCCTGTCTTTTAAGGTTAGTACAGGAGCGATTTCTGCTGGGTCCATGGTATATCCTTCTCTGGACACAATTTTCCCTAGAAAGCGGACTTGTCTTTTGAACAGTTCACACTTCTTTGGGGTCAGCTTAACTCCATGTTGTTGATATCGTTGAAATACGGTCCTCACGTGTTCAACATGCTCCCGGAAGGTTTTGCTGTGTACCACATTGTCATCCAAGTATGGCTGGCAGATATCGTCCCTCAATCCTTCTAAACATGACTCCATGCTCATCTGAAATTATGCTGGAGCTGAACTGAGTCCAAACGGTATGCAGATCCACTCATATAATCTCCACGGTGTGATGAATGCTGTCAAAGGTCTACTGGACTCTTCGACAAACCTTTGGTGGTATGCCTTACTCTGATCGAGGACAGAGAACCAGGTGCTTCTTGATAGGCTATCCAGCATATCTTGGATCTTTGGTATCGGGTGTCGATCAGGTACTGACTTTCGGTTTAGCTCCCAGTAATCACAACAGAGTCTCAACGTACCATCCTTCTTCCTAACACAGAAAATTGGAGAGGAATAAGATGACTTCGACTTTTGGACCCAACCTCTCTTGATGAGATCTTGTGAATATTCTTTCACTTCACAATGTAATGGTTTTAGCACAGACATGTCACTTCTAGTTACTGGGGTCGTGTCTTTCAAATTGATTTTCAAATGCAATGACGGGATACTGCCTATATCAGAGTCATATCAGAGTCATCTTTGGAGAACACATGACACTATTCTCTCAGCATTTGTTTTGCTACCGCTAGATCTTCAGCACACAAGTGTTCCAGGGGTACTGGGGAACCCAGGACCCCGAGGTGGGTTGCACAATTTCCTCCCCTGGGCAATATATGGGGCCATTATACTGTATGGAGCAATATATGGGGCCCATTATATACTATATGAGGCCCTTATACTGTTTTGAGCAATTTATGGTGCCCAGTATATACAGTATGGAGCAAAATATGTGGCACATTATACACTATATGGGGCCATTTTACTGTGCAGCAATATATGGGACCATTATACTGTATGGAGCAATATATGGGGCCTATTATACTGTATGAAGCAATATATGGGACCATTATACTGTATGGAGCAATATATGGGGCCTATTATACTGTATGAAGCAATATATGGGACCATTATACTGTATGGAGCAATATATGGGGGCCTATTATACTGTATGAAGTAATATATGGGACCATTATACTGTATGGAGCAATATATGGGGCCTATTATATACTATATGGGGCCATTATACTGTATGGAGCAATATATGGGGCCCAGTATATACTGTATTGAGCAATATATGAGGCCCAGTATATACAGTATTGAGCAAAAAAAATGGCCATTTATATATTATAAGGGGCCATTATACTGTGGAGCAATATCTGGGGCTCAGTATATACTGTATGGAGCAATATATGGGGCCCATAATATACTATATGGGGCCATTATACTGTATGGAGCAATATATGGGGTCCAGTATATACTGTATGGAGCACTATGTGGGGCCTATTATATACTATATGTGGTCCAGTATATACTGTATGGAGCAATATAGGGGGCCCAGTATATACTGTATGGAGCACTATATGGGACCTATTATATACTATATGTGGTCATTATACTGTTTGGAGCACTATATGGGTCCATTATGCTGTATGGAGCAATGTATGGGGCCCATTATATACTGTATGGAGCAATATATGGGGCCCATTATATACTATATGTGGTCATTATACTGTATGGAGCAATATATGGGGCCTATTATATACTATATGTGGTCATTATACCGTATGGAACACTATATGGGGCTATTATGCTGTAAGGAGCAATATATGGGGCCCATTATATAATATATGGGGCCATTATACTGTATTTTACAATTTATGGAGCCCATTAAATACTATATGGGGCCATTATACTGTGCAGCAATATATGGGGACCAGTAAGTACTGTATGGAACAATATATGGGGACCAGTATATACAGTATGGAGCAATATATGGGGCCAAGTATATACTGTATGGAGCAAAATATGGGACCCAGTATATACAGTATGGAGCCAAAAATGTGTCCCTTTATATATTATAAAGGGAAATTATACTGTGCAGCAATAAATGGGGCTCAGTATATACTGTATGGAGCAATATATGGGGCCCATTATATACTATGTGGAGCAATATATGGGGCCTATTATATGCTATATGGGGCCATAATACTGTATGGAGCAATATATGTCGGCCATTATATACTATATGGGGCCATTGTACTGTATGAAGCAATATATGGGACACAGTATATACTGTATGGAGCATTATATGAGGCCCATTATATACTCTATGGGGCCATTATACTTTATGGAGCAATAATGTATATGGGGCCCAGTATATACTATATGGAGCCATTATACTGTATGGAGCAATATATGGGGCCCATTATATACTATATGGAGATAATATACTGTATGGAACAATTTATGGGGCCCAGTATATACTATATGGAGCCATTATACTGTATGGAGCAATATATGGGGCCCATTATATACTATATGGAGATAATATACTGTATGGAACAATTTATGGGGCCCAGTATATACTGTATGGACCAATATTTGGGGCCCATTATATACTATATGGGGCAATTATATTGTATGGAACAATTTATTGGGCCCAGTATATACTGTGAGGAGCAATACATAGGGCCCATTATATACTATATGGGGCCATTATACTGTATGGAGCAATATATGGGGCCATTATACTGTATGGAGCAATACATGGGGCCCATTATATACTATATAGGGCCCATTATATACTATATGGGGCCAATATACTGTATGGACAAGATATAGGGCCAATTATATACTGTATGGAGCAATATAAGGGGCCTATTATATACTATATGGGGCCATTATAGTGTATGGAGCAATAAATGGGGCTCAGTATATACTGTATGGAGCAATATATGGGGCCCATTATATACTGTATGGAGCAATATATGGGGCCCATTATATACTGTATGTAGCAATATATGAGGCCATTATACTGTATGGAGCAATATGTGGGGCCTATTATGTACTATAAGGGGCTATTATACTGTATGGAGAGATATATGTGGCCATTATACTGTATGGAACAATATATGGGGATCATTATATACTATATGGGGCCATTATACTTTATGGAGCAATATATGGATCCAGTATATACTGTATGGAGCACTATATGGGGTCCATTATATACTATATGGCACCATTATACTTTATGGAGCAATATATGAGGTCCAGTGTATGCTGTATGGAGCAATATATGGGGCCCATTATACTGTATGGAGCATTATATGGGGCCTATTATATACTATATGTGGTCATTATACTGTATGGAGCACTATATTGGGCCATTATACTGTATTGAGTAATTTATGGTGCCCAGGATATACAGTATGGAGCAAAATATGTGGCACATTATACACTATATGGGGCCATTACACTGTATGGAGCAATATATGGGGCCATTATTTACTATATGGGGCATTATACTGTGCAGCAATATATAGGGCTCAGTATATAATGTATGGAGCAATATATGGGGTCCATTATATACTATATGGGGCCATTATACTGTATGGAGCAATAAATGGGGCCTATTATATACTATATGTGGCCATTTTACTGTATGGAGCAATATATCGGGCCCATTATATAATATATGGAGCCATTATACTGTATGCATCAATATATGGGGCCCATTATATTCTATATGGGGCCATTATACTGTGGATTAATATCTGGGCCCAGTATATACTGTATGGAGCAATATATGGGGCCCAGTATATACTGTTTGGAGCAATATATGGGGCCTATTATATACTATATGTGGTCATTATACTGTATGGAGCACTATATGTGGCCATTATGCTGTATGGAGCAATATATGGGGCCCATTATATACTGTATGGAGCAATATATGGGGCCCAATATATACTATATGTGGCCATTATACTGTATGGAGCAATATATGGGGCCTATTATATACTATATGTGGTCATTATACTATATGGAGCACTATATGGGGCCATTATGCTGTATGGAGCAATATATGGGGCCCATTATATATTATATGGGGCCATTTTACTGTATTTAGCAATTTATGGAGCCTATTATATACTATATGGGGCCACTATACTGTGCAGCAATATATGGGGCCCAGTATATACTATATGGAGCAATATATGGGGCCCATTATATACTATAAGTGGCCATTATACTATATGGAACAATATATCGGGCTTATTTTATACTATATGGGGCCATAATACTGTGCAGCAATATAAGGGGCACAGTAAGAAGTGTATGGAGCAATATATTGGGCCCAGTATATACATTATGGAGCAATATATGGGGCCCAGTATATACTGTATGGAGCAATATATTGGGCCCATTGTATAATATATGGGTCCATTATACTGCATGGAGCAATTTATGGAGCCCATTATATACTATATGGGGCAATTATATTGTGCAGCAGTATATGGGGCCCAGTATATACTGTATTTAGCAATATATTGGGGCCCAGTATATACAGTATTGAGCAAAAAATTTGGCCCTTTATATATTACATGGGGCCATTATACTTTGCAGCAATATATGGGGCCCAGTATATACTGTATGGAGCAATATTTGGGGCCTATTATATACTATATGTGGTCATTACACTGTATGGAGCAATATATGGGGCCTATTATATACTATATATGGCCATTACACTGTATGGAGCAATATATGGGACCTATTATATACTATATGTGACCATTATACTGTATGGAACAGTATCTAGGGCCCAGTATATACTGTATGGAGCAATATATTGGGCCCATTATATAATATATGGGGCCATTATACTGTATGGAGCAATATATGGGGCCCAGTATATACTCTATGGAGCAATATATGGAGCCTATCATATACTATATGAGGGGGTTATACTGTATGGAGAAATATATGTGGCCATTATACTGTATGGAACAATATATGGGGCTCATTATATACTATATGCGGCCTTTATACTTTATAGAGCAATATATGGGGTCCAGTATATACTGTATGGAGCACTATATGGGGCCATTATACTGTATGGAGCAATATGTGGGGCCCAATTATATACTATAAGGGGCTATTATACCGTATGGAGCAATATATGGGGTCCATTATATACTATATGGGGCCATTATGCTTTATGGAGCAATATATGGGGTCCAGTATATACTGTATGGAGCAATATATGGGGCCCATTATACTGTATGGAGCACTATATGGGGCCATTATACTGTATTGAGCAATTTATGGTACCCAGTATATACAGTTTGGAGCAAAATATGTGGCACAGTATACACTATATGGGGCCATTATACTATATGGAGCAATATATGGGGCCATTATACTGTGCAGCAATATATGGGGCCCAGTATATACAGTATAGAGCAATATATGGGGCCCAGTTTGTACTGTATGGAGCAATATATGGGGCCCAGTATATACTGTATGGAGCCATTATACTGTATGGAGCAATATATGGGGTCCAGTATGTACTGTATGGAGCCATTATACTGTATGGAGCAATATATGGGGCCCATTATATACAGTATGGAGCAAAAAATGTGGCCCTTATATATTATAAGGGGAAATTATACTGTGCAGCAATATATGGGGCTCAGTATATACTGTATGGAGCAATATATGGGGCCCTTTATATACTGTGTGGAGCAATATATGGGGCCTCTTATATGGTATATGGGGCCATGATACTGTATGGAGCAATATATGTAGGCCATTATCTACTATATGGGGCCATTATACTGTATGAAGCAATATATGGGGCCCATTATATACCGTGTGGAAGCAATATATGGGGCCTCTTATATGCTATATGGGGCCATGATACTGTATGGAGCAATATATGTAGGCCATTATATACTATATGAGGCTATTATACTGTATGGAACAATTTATGGGGCCCAGAATATTCCGCATAGAGCAAAACATGGAGCCCATTATATACTATATGGGGCAATTAAATTGTATGGAACAATTTATGGGGCCCAGTATATAATGTGTGGAGCAATACATTGGGCCCATTATATACTACATGGGGCCTTTATATTGTTTGGAGCAATTTAGAGGACCCAGTATATACTGTATAGAACAATATATAGGGCCCATTATATACTATATGGGGCCATTATACTGTATGGAGCAATATATGGGGCCCATTATATACTATATGAGGCCATTATACTGTATGGAGCAATACATGGGGCCAATTATATACTATATGGGGCCATTATACTGTATGGAGCAAGATATGGGGCCCATTATATACTGTATGGAGCAATATAAGGGGCCTATTATATACTATATGGGGCCATTATACTGTATAGAGCAATATATGGTGCGTATTATATACTATATGAGGCCATTATAGTGTATGGATCATTAAATGGGGCTCAGTATATACTTTATGGAGCAATATATGGGGCCCATTATATACTCTATGGAGAAATATATGGGGCCCATCATATACTGTATGTAGCAATATATGGGGCTATTATACTGTATGGAGCAATATGTGGGGCCTATTATATACTATAAGGGGCTATTATACTGTATGGAGAAATATATTTGGCCAGTATACTGTATGGAACAATATATGGGGCTCATTATATACTATATGGGGCCATTATACTTTATGTAGCAATATATGGGGTCCAGTATATACTGTATGGAGCACTATATTGGGCCATTATACTGTATGGAGCAATATGTGGGGCCCATTATATACTATATGGGGCCATTATACTTAATGGAGCATTATATGGGGTCCAGTATATACTGTGTGGAGCAATATATGGGGCCCATTCTACTGTTTGGAGCACTATATGGGGCCTATTATATACTATATGGGGCCATTATATTGTATTGAGCAATTTATGGTGCCTAGTATATACAGTATGGAGCAAAATATGTGGCAAATTATACACTATATGGGGCCATTATACTGTATGGAGCAATATATGGGGCCCATTATATGCTATATGGGGCCATTATACTGTGCAGCAATATATGGGGTTCAGTATATACTGTATGGGAGCAATATATGGGGCCCATTATATACTATATGGGGCCATTATACTGTATGGAGCAATATATGGGGCCTATTATATACTATACGTGGCCATTTTACTGTATGGAGCAATATATGGGGCTCAGTATATACTGTATGGAGCAATATATGGGGCCCATTATATAATATATGGAGCCATTATACTGTATGCATCAATATATGGGGCCCGTTATATTCTATATGGGGCCATTATACTGTGGATCAATATCTGGGGCCCAGTATATACTGTATGGAGCAATATATGGGGCCCAGTATATACTGTATGGAGCAATATATGGGGACCATTATACTGTATGGAACACTATATGGGGCCTATTAGATACTATATGTGGTCATTATACTGTATGGAGCACTATATGGGGCCATTATGCTGTATGGAGCAATATATGGGGCTCATTATATAATGTATGGAGCAATATATGGGGCCCATTATATACTATATGTGTCCATTATACTGTATGGAGCAATATATGGGGCCTATTATATACTATATGTGGTCATTATACTATATGGGGCCATTATGCTGTATGGAGCAATATATGGGGCCCCTTATATATTATATTGGGGCCATTATACTGTTTAGCAATTTATGGAGCCCATTATATACTATATGGGGCCATTATACTGTGCAGCAATATATGGGGCCCAGTATATACTGTATGGAGCAATATATAGGGCCCATTATATACTATATGTGGCCATTATACTATATGGAGCAATATATCGGGCCTATTTTATACTATATGGGGCCATTATACTGTGCAGCAATTTATGGGGCCCAGTAAGTACTGTATGGAGCAATATATGGGGCCCAGTATATACAGTATGGAGCAATATATGGGGCCAAGTGTATACTGTATGAAGCAATATATGGGGCCCAGTATAAACAGTATGAAGCAAAAAATGTGGCCCTTTATATATTATAAGGGGAAATTATACTGTGCAGCAATATATGGGGCTCAGTATATACGGTATGGAGCAATATATGGGGTCCAGTATATACTGTATGGAGCAATATATGGGGCCTATTATATACTATATGGGGCCATTATACTGTGCAGCAATTTATGGGGCCCAGTAAGTACTGTATGGAGCAATATATGGGGCCCAGTATGTACTGTATGAAGCAATATATGGGGCCCAGTATATACAGTATGAAGCAAAAAATGTGGCCCTTTATATATTATAAGGGGAAATTATACTGTGCAGCAATATATGGGGCTCAGTATATACTGTGTGGAGCAATATATGGGGCCTATTATATACTGTATGGAGCAATATATGGGTCCCATTTTATACTGTGTGGAGCAATATATGGGGCCTATTATACACTGTGTGGAGCAATATATGGGGCCTATTATATACTGTATGGAGCAATATATGGGTCCCATTATATACTGTGTGGAGCAATATATGGGGCCTATTATATACTGTATGGAGCAATATATGGGGCCTATTATATACTATGTGGAGCAATATATGGGGCCTATTATATACTGTATGGAGCAATATATGGGGCCTATTATATACTATATGGGGCCATGATACTGTATGGAGCAATATATGTCTGCCATTATATACTATATGGGGCCATTATACTGTATGAAGCAATATATAGGGCCCAGTATATACTGTATGGAGCAATATATGGGGCCCAGTATATACAGTATGGAGCTAACGGCCGTCATCTTGTTCTGAAATCCCGCTTCGCTGATTGGTCCGGCCGGCAATTCCTGGACGGACAGACAGACGGGATAAGCCAATTATATAGTAGATGGGGCCATGATACTATATTGAGCAATATATGTCGGCCATTATATACTACAGTGGTGGCCAGAAGTACTGGCACCCCTGTAATTCTGTCAGATAATACTCAGTTTCTTCCTGAAAATGATTGCAATCACAAATTCTTTGGTATTATTATCTTCATTTAATTTGTCTTCAATGAAAAAACACAAAAAGAATTGTCCTAAAGCCAAATTGGATATAATTCCACACCAAACCTAAAAAAGGGGGTGGACAAAAGTATTGGCACTGTTTCAAAAATCATGTGATGCTTCTCTAATTCGTGTAATTAACAGCACCTGTAACTTACCTGTGGCACCTAACAGGTGTTGGCAATAACTAAATCACACTTGCAGCTAGTTAACATGGATTAAAGTTGATTCAACCTCTGTCCTGTGTCCTTGTGTGTACCACATTGAGCATGGAGAAAAGAAAGAAGACCAAAGAACTGTCTGAGGACTTGAGAAACCAAATTGTGAGGAAGCATGAACATTCTCAAGGCTACAAGTCCATCTCCAAAGACCTGAATGTTCCTGTGTCTTCCGTGCGCAGTGTCATCAAGAAGTTTAAAGCCCATGGCACTGTGGCTAACCTCCCTAGATGTGGACGGAAAAGAAAAATTGACGAGAGATTTCAACGCAAGATTGTGCGAATGGTGAATAAAGAACCTCGACTAATATCCAAACAAGTTCAAGCTGCCCTGCAGTCCGAGGGTACAACAGTGTCAACACGTACTATCCGTCGGCGTCTGAATGAAAAGGGACTGTATGGTAGGATACCCAGGAAGACCCCACTTCTTACCCCGAGACATGAAAAAGCCAGGCTGGAGTTTGCCAAAACTTACCTGAGAAAGCCTAAAACGTTTTGGAAGAATGTTCTCTGGTCAGATGAGACAAAAGTAGAGCTTTTTGGCAAAAAGCATCAACATAGAGTGTACAGGAAAAAGAGGCATTCAAAGAAAAGAACACGGTCCCTACAGTCAAACATGGCGGAGGTTCCCTGATGTTTTGGGGTTGCTTTGCTGCCTCTGGCACTGGACTGCTTGACCGTGTGCATGTCATTATGAAGTCTGAAGACTACCAACAAATTTTGCAGCATAATGTAGCGCCCAGTGTGAGAAAGCTGGGTCTCCCTCACAGGTCATGGGTCTTCCAGCAGGACAATGACCCAAAACACACTTCCAAAAGCACTATAAAATGGTTTGAGAGAAAGCACTGGAGACTTCGAAGGTGGCCAGCAATGAGTCCAGACCTGAATCCCATAGAACACCTGTGGAGAGATCTCAAAATGGCAGTTTGGAGAAGGCACCCTTCAAATATCAGGGACCTGCAGCAGTTTGTTAAAGAAGAATGGTCTACAATTCCAGCAGAGCATTGTAAGAAACTCATTGATGGTTACCGGAAGCGGCTGTTCGCAGTTATTTTGGCTGAAGGTTGTGCAACCAAGTATTAGGCTGAGGGTGCCAATACTTTTGTCTGGCCCATTTTTGGAGTTTTGTGTGAAATGATCAATGATTTGATTTTTGCTTCATTCTCTTTTGTGTTTTTTCCTTGCAAGCAAATTAAATGAAGATAATAATACCAAAGAATTTGTGATTGCAATCATTTTCAGGAAGAAACTGAGTATTATCTGACAGAATTGCAGGGGTGCCAATACTTTTGGCCACCACTGTATAACCTGTAATATTATACTTTTCAAGAAAGGCATCCATGCCCTTCTTAAATTTTAATAGTGAATCACTCATTACAACATCATGCGGCAGAGAGTTCCATAGTCTCTCTGCTCTTACAGTAAAGAATCCGCGTCTGTGATTATTATTAAACCTTCTTTCCTCCAGACGTAGAAGATGCCCCCTTGTCCCCGTCTCTGGTCTCAGAGTAAAAAGATCAGTAGAAAGGTCTTTGTACTGTCCCCTCATATACTTGTACATAGTAATAAGATCACCCCTAAGCCTTAGTTTTTCCTCAGTAAATAACCCCAAGTGTAATAACCTGTCTTGGTATAGCAGACCCCCCAGTCCTCTAATAACCTTGGTCGCTCTTCTCTGCACCCGCTCTAGTTCAGCTATGTCTTTCTTATACACCGGAGACCAGAACTGTACACAGTATTCTAAGTGTGGTCGCACTAGTGACTTGTATAGAGGTAAAATTATGTTCTCCTCATGAGCATCTATGCCTCTTTTAATGCATCCCATTATTTTATTTGCCTTTGCAGCAGCTGCCTGACACTGGCCACTAAACGTGAGCTTGTCGTCCACCAATACACCCAGGTCTTTTTCAGTTCCAGTTTTGCACAATGTTTTTCAATTAAGCATATAATTATACAATTTATTTCCTCTGTCCCAGTGCATTACCTTACATTTATCCCCATTAAAGCTCATTTGCCATTTATCAGCCCAAGGTTCTAGTTTACACAGATCCTCCTGTAATATAAAATTACCCTCCTCTGTATTGATTACCCTACAGAGTTTAGTGTCATCTGCAAATATTGAAATATTACTCTGTATGCCCTCTAAAAAGTCATTAATAAATATGTTAAAAAGAAGGGGGCCCAATACTGACCCCTGTGGTACCCCACTGTTAACTGAGACCCAGTCTGAGTGCGTTCCATTAATAACCACCCTTTGTTTCCTATCACTGAGCCAATTCTTAACCCACTTACATATATTTTCCCCTATCCCCATTGTTCTCATTTTATGTATCAATCTTTTGTGTGGAACTGTATCAAAAGCTTTTGAAAAGTCCATATACACAACATTCACTTCATTTCCTTGGTCCAGTCCGGAACTTGCCTCCTCATAAAAACTGATCAAATTAGTTTGACAGGAACGGTCCCTCGTAAACCTATGTTGATATTGGGTCATGAAGTTATTCCTCCTCAGATACTCTAGTATAGCATCTCTTAGGAAACCCTCCAGGATTTTACACACAGTAGAGGTTAAGCTTACTGGCCTATAACTTCCAAGTTCAGTTTTTGTCCCCTTTTTGAATATTGGCACCACATTTGCTATACGCCAGTCCTGTGGTACAGACCCTGTTATTATGGAATCTTTAAAGATTAAAAATAATGGTCTATCTATGACGTTACTTAATTCCTGCAGTTCTCGTGGGTGTATCCCATCCGGGCCCGGGGATTTGTCAACTTTAGTGATTTTTAGACGCCGCCGTACTTCCTGCTGGGTTAAGCAAGTGACATTTAATGGAGAATTTTTGTTATCACTGACTTATCATGTTTTCTGTCATGCGATTTTCTTGTGTAAATACGGTTGAAAAAAATCATTTAGCATATTGGCTTTTTCCTCATCCTCATCCACCATTTCACCCAGACTATTTTTAAGGGGACCAACACTATCATTTTTTAGTTTTTTACTATTTGTGTAGTTAAAGAATATTTTGGGATTATTTTTACTTTATCTGGCAATGATTCTCTCTGTCTCAATCTTTGCTGCCTTGATTTGGTTTTTACAGAATTTATTTAATTTTCTATATTTATTTAATGCCTCATCACTACCTACTAGCTTTAGTTCTCTAAATGCTTTCTTTTTGTCACTTATTGCGCCCCTTACAGCTCTATTTAGCCATAGTGGTTTCCTCCTATTTCTAGCATGTTTATTCCCATAGGGTATACATTGTGCAACGGTCCTATTCAGGATGCTAATAAATGTCTCCCATTTGCTTTGTGTAGCTTTATGTCTCAGGATATCGTCCCAGTATATTGCACTAAGATCATCTCTCAACCGTTGGAAATTTGCCTTCCTGAAGTTTAGTGTCCTTGTAACCCCTCTACTACCCATCTTATTAAAGGTTACATGAAAACTTATTATTTTGTAATCACTATTACCCAAGTGACCCCCAACTCGTATATTTGATATGCGGTCTGGCTTGTTGGTAAATATTAGGTCTAGCAGTGCCCCCCTTCTTGTTTGTTCCTTAACCAGTTGTGAAAGGTAATTGTCTCTCATAGTAGTCAAAAACCTATTACCTTTGCTTGAACTACAGGTTTCTGTCCCCCAATGTATTTCAGGGTAGTTGAAGTCCCCCATAATAATGAGTTCTCCTTGAGTCGCTACTTCATCTATTTGCTTTACAAGGATATTCTCCACTGCTTCCATTATTTTTGGAGATTATAAGAAACCCCTATCAGTAATTTATTATTTTTTCCCCTTCCCCTTATCTCCACCCACAGGGACTCTACATTTTCATTATATTCACATATATTCTCCCGCAAGATGGGTTTTAAGGATGATTTTACATATAAACACACACCCCCCTCGCTTGTTTGTACGGTCATTTCAGAACAGACTATAGCCCTGTAAGTTAACTGCCCAGTCATGGCTCTCGTCCAGCCATGTCTCAGATATCCCCACCATGCCATAATTATTTTCCAAGAAAATTAATTCTAATTCCTCCATTTTGTTGGTGAGGCTTCTGGCACTAGTGTACATGCATTTTATGTATCTCTCTGTACCTCTATTCCTTCTTACTTTATTGACTGTTCTAACCCCACCCCCAATTTCTTTATTTGTGCCTAGGTCATTCTCTGCACTATCTTCCCCAGCTATAAAATGAACACCCTCCCCCAATCCCTAGTTTAATCACTCCTCCAACCTTCTAGCCATTTTCTCCCCAGCACAGCTGCACCCTCCCCATTGAGGTGCAGCCGTTCCCTAGCGTAGTCAGCCCAGTTCTCCAGGAACCCAAATCCCTCCTTCCTACACCAGTTCTTGAGCCACTTATTTTTCTCCCTAATCTCCCGTTGCCTCTCTGGCGTGGCACATGGTACAGGTAGTATTTCCGAGAATACCACCTTGGAGGTCCTTGCTCTAAGCTTGCAGCCTAATTCCCTGAAATCATCTTTAAGGACCTTCCACCTACCTCTAACTTTGTCATTTGTGCCAATGTGCACCATGACCGCTGGGTCCTCACCAGCCCCTCCCAGTAATCTGTCAACCCGATCAGCGATGTGCCGGACTCGAGCGCCAGGTAGGCAGCACACTGTTCGACGATCCCTGTCTTTGTGACAGATTGCCCTATCTGTTCCCCTAATAATTGAGTCCCCCACTACCAGCACCTGCCTGACTTGCCCTGCTCTCCTATTTGCCCCCTTACTGGAGCTGACACTCCTCCGGCTTTCAGGGGACATGCCTTGCTGCAGCAGTGCTACCCCTGTACCGACACCCCTCTCATCTGCCTTCAGTCTTCTCTTCAATCCTGTTTAGTTGCCTTCTGTCAGATACACACCACCTCTCTCTTCGGCTTGAGCCAGACTACAATAACAAGTTCACCACAGTCCCCCTGGGGCTCTGCTAAAACACTCCCTGTCTCCTGTGACCGTGTTAAGCCCTCTAGTTGCTGGATGCTTCTGAAGCACAACACTTCCTGTCTCCTGTGCTTGTGTTATTTGTAACAGTTGTTGGATGCTTTGGAAGCAACAGCACTGCTTCTGCATGTCACAATTATCTTTCCACCATCTCATTCAACCCCTTCAGCTGACCTATCCATCAAAGTCAATGGCTACCCACTCTCCCCAGTCCTACAAACTTGACTCTGATCTTACATAGTTACATAGTTACATAGTTTATAAGGCCGAAAAAAGACAAGCGTCCATCCAGTTCAGCCTATTTCTTGTGCACTGCAGCTATTCCGCAGCGTTGATCCAGGGGAAGGCAACAAAAAACCATGAGGTATAGGCCAATTTACATCACTGAGGAAAAATTCACTTCCCGACACCAATCTGGCAGTAAGATTAAATCCCTGGATTAATTAACTAAGCATAAGATGTAATTTTATTGTTCTCAAGAAAGGCGTCCAGGCCTCTCTTGAACTCTTTAAGTGAGTTGGACATCACCACTTCCTCTCCCAGAGAGTTCCAGAGTCTCACGGCTCTGACCGTAAAGAATGCCCTTCTATGCTGGTGCAGGAACCTCCTTTCCTCCAGACGCATAGTGTGCCCCCTCGTCTTTGTCACCATCCTTGGTATAAACAGGTCATGGGAGAGATCTCTGTACTGCCCCCTGATGTATTTATACATGTTTATGAGGTCTCCCCTAAGCCTTCTCTTTTCCAATGTAAATAGGCCTAATTTTGACAACCTCTCTGGGTATTCTAGTCCCTCCATTCCCTTTATTACCTTAGTCGCCCTCCTTTGTACCCTCTCTAGCTCCAATATGTCTTTCCTGAGCACCGGAGCCCAGAACTGTGCACAATATTCTAAGTGCGGCCTTACCAGCGCTTTATACAGAGGAAGAACAATGTTCTCATCATATGCCCCTATTCCTCTTCTGATGCATGCCATGACTCTATTTGCCTTCGCAGCTGCTGCCTGACACTGGGCACTCCAATTTAATTTGCTGTTAACCAAGACTCCATGTCAGATTTCCCCAACGGTTTCCCATTTAATATGTATGGGTGACTGCTGTTTTTCTTTCCCATGTGCATGACCTTACATTTATCGGCATTGAACCCCATTTGCCATTTTTTGGCCCAACTCCCCAATTTATCTAAATCCTCCTGTAGCTGTGCCCTGTCCTCATCTGTATTAACTACTTTACAAAGTTTAGTATCATCTGCAAATATTGCTATTTTACTATGCAACCCTTCCACTAGATCATTAATAAATATATTAAATAATATAGGGCCCAAGACAGACCCTTGAGGCACCCCGCTAGTAACCCTGACACACCCTGAGCTTACTCCATTGATAACCACCCTCTGCTTTCTATCACTCAGCCAGCTATTTACCCACTTGCACACATTATCCCCCAGACCAAGCATTCTCATTTTATATACCAACCTTTTGTGTGGCACGGTATCAAACGCTTTGGAGAAGTCAAGGTATACAACATCCACTGACTCTCCCCGGTCCAGCTGTGAGCTCACCTCCTCGTAGAAGGCGATCAGGTTTGTTTGGCAGGAGCGATCCCTCATGAATCCATGTTGATATGGAGTTAGACAGTTATTATCATTAAGATATTCTACAATAGCATCTCTAAGAAATCCTTCAAACAATTTACCCACAACAGACGTTAAGCTGACTGGTCTATAGTTCCCAGGGTCACTTTTAGACCCCTTTTTGAATATTGGTACCACATTTGCTTGGCGCCAGTCTAGTGGGACAGTCCCTGTCCATAAAGAGTGCTTGAATATAAGATACAGCGGTCTGTCTATCACATTACTTAATTCTTTTAGTACCCGGGGGTGTATGTCATCTGGGCCTGGTGACTTGTCTATTTTGATATTATTTAGGCGTTTCTGAACTTCCCCCTGGGTTAGGTGGGTGATATTTAGCGGAGGATTTACTTTATCACTCTGCATTTCCTCCGATAAATTGTTTTCTTTTGTGAAAACAGTGGAGAAGAAGCTATTGAGTAGGTTTGCTTTACCCTCATCGCCCTCTATGATTTTACCCAGGTTATTTTTCAATGGGCCAACGCCATCAGTTTTAATCCTTTTACTGTTAAT
Source organism: Phyllobates terribilis (assembly GCF_046119375.1). Classification (NCBI taxonomy): domain Eukaryota; kingdom Metazoa; phylum Chordata; class Amphibia; order Anura; family Dendrobatidae; genus Phyllobates; species Phyllobates terribilis. The sequence goes on from NW_027363093.1 coordinate 1,473,138, forward strand.
ATAGTTAAAGAACAGTTTGGGATTCGTTTTACTTTCCTTGGCAATTAGTCTCTCTGTCTCCTCTTTTGCTATTCTTATTTGTTTCTTACAGATTTTGTTTTTTTCCCTATAAGATATTAGCGCTTCCTCGCTGCCTTCTTGTTTAAGTTTACCGAAAGCCCTTTTTTTGTTTTTCATTGCCCTCTTGACTTCCTTATTTAGCCACATTGGCTTCCTCCTATTCCTAGCCCTTTTATTCCCATAAGGTATGTACCTTCTACAGTGACTATGTAGGACTGTTTTGAAAATGTCCCATTTTCTATCCGTGCTCCTATTACTAAAGATACTATCCCAGTCTATAAGGTGAAGGGCATCTCTTAGCTGATCAAACTTTGCCCTCCTGAAGTTCAGTGTTTTTGTGACTCCCTTGCTGGGCACCCTACTGAAGCACATGTGGAATTGTATAATGTTGTGGTCACTATTTCCCAGGTGCCCCCCGACCTGCACCTCAGTTATTCTGTCTGGCCTGTTAGTTAATATTAAGTCTAAAAGGGCCGTCCCTCTAGTTGGTTCCTGCACAAGTTGTGACAAATAATTGTCTTTGATAATTGACAGAAACCTGTTTCCTTTCTGAGATCTACAGCTTTCGGTTTCCCAGTCTATATCGGGGTAGTTGAAGTCCCCCATAATAAGCACCTCATTATTTTTTGCTACTTCGTCTATTTGTCTCATTAATAGACTTTCCGTGGCTTCTGCTATATTTGGTGGTTTATAACAGACTCCTATGATAATTTTATTATTGTTTTTTGCCCCATGTATCTCCACCCATAAGGACTCGACCTCCTCATTTCCCTCCCATACATCCTCCCGTATTGTAGGCTTTAGACACGTCTTTACATATAGACAGACTCCACCCCCTTTCCGACTTCTTCGATCCCTTCTAAACAGACTGTAACCCTGTAAGTTAACTGCCCAGTCATAGCTTTCATCTAACCATGTCTCGGTTATTCCCACTATGTCATAGTTACCTGTAGATATTTCTGCTTCCAGTTCATCCATCTTGTTTGTCAGGCTCCTGGCATTTGCTAGCACGCAGTTTACACGATTTTGTTTTGTTCCAATCTTCTCCCTGTGGATTGTATTAGAAATTTTCTTACCTCCCTTCCAAGTATCTTGTCTTGGACCTTCTTTGTCGCACTTCATATCTTTCATTAGTATGTTCTCTGGTTGCATGATCGTGTCCGGCGTTTTTCTTCCCATCCCCTCTTCTTCTAGTTTAACCTGAGATCTAGTTTCAAACCTGAGATCCAAGCACTTTCCACTTCCTGCCGACTCCAACTCCAAAATATCTCTCTGATCTGCACATTTCTCAACCATGAATCTGCAAAAGCACTAGTGCACGCCCTCATTATCTCCCGCCTCGACTACTACAAGCTCCTGCTCTGTGGCCTCACTTCTAAAACTCTTGCACCCCTCCAATCTATCCTAAACTCTGCTGGCCGACTTATCCACCTGTCAATCCCTGTACTGGCTCCCTGTTGCCCAAAGACTCCAGTTCAAAACCCTAACTTTGGCTTACAAAGCCATCCAAAATCTGTCTCTTCCATACATCTCTGACCTAGTCTCCCAGTGCTTACCTGCACACAACCTCCGTTCCTCACAGGATCTCCTTCTCTGCTCCCCTCTTATCTCCTCTTCCCACAATCGCATACAAGATTTGTCCTGTGCATCTCCGCTACTCTGCAACTCTCAACCCCAACATACATGAGACTCTCGCCTACCGTGAACACCTTCAAAAGGAACCTGAAGACTTACCTCTTCGGACAAGCGTACAACTTGCAGTAATCCTCGCTCCACCATATCGCTGCACGACCATCTCTACCCTCACCTTCTGTATCCTCACCCATTCCTAGTAGATTGTTTGTGAGCCTTCGCTTGCATGGTCCGCTCTCCTCTTGTACCAGTCGGTGACTCTTTTTTTTGTTCAAGATTATTGTACTTGTTGTTTGCTATGTATAGCCCTTTTCACATGTAAAGCGCCATGGAATAAATGGCGCTGTAATAATAAATAATAATAATTATACTATTTGTACTGTGGGTCAATTGATGCCACTTTTCCTGGTGTCTGCAGCTAATTTGAGCTGTTTTGGCAGCTTTTGGGTCCCTTTGAAGGTGTTGTGTATGCTTTTGGTTTTACCTTTCATTGAATGCAATGGGATTCGGATTTGCTCGGCGAACCGTTCAGCGAACATCGGGAAGTTCGCCGAGCAGAACCGAACTTTGAAAGTTTCCTCATCTCTAGTGTCCATCTGGTGTGTTTCCTGTAGTGCAAGGGGAGTAGGTCCCCATTATACTATTTCTATTTTGGTGAAATTGATGTCACTTTGTTGGTGTCTGCCCCTATTTTTTCAAAACATGGAGACTCCAAGTTGGGTTTCCATCTGCTGGGTTTCCTGTAGTGGAAGAGGTGTCGGTCCCCATTATACTATTTTTACTCTGGTGAAATTGATGCCACTTTGGTGGTGTCTGCCTTTAATTTTTTTAAATCTGGAGACTCCTCTTTGGATCTCCTTCATGTGTGTTGCCTGTAGCGCTAGGGCTCTCAGATCGGAAGGCGTGCACTTACTTTCAGTCAACTACCTGTGTTACTATCCTTACATTTTTCTATCAATAGTAGTCTATGAAACTGATGTTTGTGCCACCTGAGTGTGGCTGACCAGAAAAGCAGGTTGAACTGTTGCATGTGGTATCAGGGCTCCCAGCACAGCAGGCCTACACCGATCCCTCACCCACCTCGTCTTAATTTGAAGTTAAATTCAAAGCTATAAATGCTGGCCCATACCCTGATACCTCATGCATGGCCCATGGCTGACTGCTGCTGTGCCATTATAAAATTTGTACTGTGGGTCAATTGATGCCACTTTTCCTGGTGTCTGCCCATAATTTGAGCTGTTTTGGCAGCTTTTCGGTCCCTTTGAACGTGTTGTGTATGCGTTTGGTTTTGCCTCCCATTGAATGCAATGGGATTCGGATATGTTCGTCGAACCGTTCGACGAACATCGGTAAGTTCGCCGAGCAGAACCAAACCAACCCTTGAAAGGTTCGCTCAATTATGATATTATTAAACATACCAACAAGCAGTTCTGTATATAAGAATAATCTAACCAGAAACACCATAGATGTTCAATATATATATTTGTGCATATAAGTTGTTAATAATATGCAAAGATGAAAAAAGAAAGTCTGTAGATACAGTCACTTTCTATAGAAAGGAGCAGATGATGATTCCGCTCTTCAGGCCTTTGGTTGCACTTGAGCTGTTTTTGGACATTCAGGTCTGGATCACACATGACGGAGAGGAGAAGAGCAGGAATGTGTGATCTATGCAGTTGGAGTTTTCCTGGATTCCTACAGCACTGCGATCAACCATACGGCCTTCTGTTTCACCATGGCTAGGTAGATGAAGGAGCAGCCGCTTCTTCTCTCTGTCCACAGCCAGGTAGTAGAAGAAGCAGCCGCTTCATTCTGTTGCTACATGGCCAAGTATGAGAAGGAGCAGCCGCTTCCATCTCTCTTTACTTGGCCAATTATAAGAAGGAGCAGCCGCTTTCTTCTGTCTGTCCATATCCGGTAGGTGAAGGAGCAGCCGCTACCTTCTTTTTTTCCTGTCTGGTAGGAGAAGGAGCAGCGGCTGCCTTCTGTCTGTCCATATCTGATAGTCGTCTCCTTACCACCACATTGTAGATGAGTCGTCCAGATGGTAACATAGCAAGTATGGCTGAAAGAAGTCCTTCAATTTCAACCTTTAATTACTTGCTATGTTGATCCAGAGGAAGGCGAAAAATAACCCCGAGGACTCGTTGTTGTATCATCCTCATATCAAGGGAAAAAAATTCCTTCCTGACCCCAAATATGGCGATCGGAATGAATCCCTGGATGTTTGGTGCTCAAATGTACGTTGATGTTATGTGGTGGAAGATCGGTAAGTTTGTCACAGTCCGGTAAATAAGAAAGTCCAGTGTAATTGTCTCATCCGATTAATGGAAAGCTTCATTCCTAGATGTTACTGGAATGGGGCTGATTTATATCAGCCTAATCCTCCTGTAAGGAGAGAAATATATTCAAAATAAAGAAAGTTAGGCGATTCTGCACTATCATAAAGTCTGAGTACAATGTTGCGAGTTGCACAATTAAGAAAGGGTTCGTGGACCACAGTAGTGCTCAGCTAAATACACCCCAGACTGGGGAAACAATTGCTGTCCAAAAATAGAGAAAAGCGTCACTCACCGTATAAAATTACTTTTTCATTAATGTGCTTTAAAACATATTGTCGGGTCTGTCTGACCAGCCACACCTGCTCCTTCTCTCTCTCCCTGCTGATATGTTTTAAAGGATATTAATAAAGAAGTAATTTGATATGGTGTGCGCCGCTATTCTCCATTTTAAGACGAGAAATATACACATCTGAGAATCGTCTCCTCACATATATAATGTATACCGGGGGGATATAATGATAAGGTGTATAGTGGATATGTGTGTTACTGGGCATTGATAACACTATGGATGTCCCTATGTGCTATACTTACATCATCGCCCCATCGGAATGGTGGGTCGGCTTCGCCGGACTCCACGTCGAACCAGTATATAGGGTAGATGAATGGGCGCTCTCGGATGAAGGATGATATAGCATACCGGGCAGATGGAGATTTGCAAAGAAGCTGGAAAATGAGAGAGACCATTAATCATTATATTACGGATTATTACTGATACGTTATTACACAATGTCCATGGACTCTCCACATCATATCTTATAGCTTTCCTTATAGTCCTTCATCTTCCTTCTTTCTCTGATCCTACTTACGCCTTCTAGGATGTCAAGGGCATCGTTGGGCATCCAGTCTGGAATATCTGGGACGTCCTCCTGCAGAGACCGGTGGTATTCCTCCAGTGTGCCGCTGCCATAGAACGGTTGGCTCCCCACAATCATCATGTACAGGATGACACCAAATGAAAAGGAATCTGCCAGATGATTGAAGGCTTCTCCATCCATTATCTGTGGGAACATAATATAGGAGATGAGGTGAATATACCGGGGAGGGGATTTACACACAGAGGCCATGAGGACCAGTCTGTGATTAGATATGAGCAGGATACTCAGATTAATACTCAGTCCTACTATCGCCATCAATCACACTGGGATGTTTTTTACCTCAGGTGCGATGTAACCCTGAGTGCCAACTTGTTCTTCTAATAGGTCATCCTCGCCCATATTCATGACTGATAAGCCAAAGTCAGAGATTTTTATATGTCCCATGTCATCGATGAGAATGTTCTGTGGCTTCAGGTCACTGAAGGGAGAAGGAGCAGATACTGATTGTGAGGATAATTCATGAAAATAACTTTATACAATAGATATGTAAGGAGACAACAGAGATTTATGAAGATGAACTGATTACCAATGTATCACGCCGTGTTCATGGAGGAACTGGAGTCCGCAAACCATTTCTGCCGCAAAGAGTCTGTGGAGTAGAAAGTAGAGGATGGATCAGTGGTTACATACACTCTAGGACTACAATGTACGGGCAGCAGATTATTAGGATTTGGCTGTTAGAAGTTTACCTTGATGTTTCCATATCAAATGAATTAGATGGAGCCAGGTGGTGAAACAGATCTCCTCCGGCCATATACTCCATGGCTAATATATATTCTAATGGTGTTTCCATAAACCCCCGCAGAGATGTTAGGAAGCGGCAGCCAGTGGCCATACAGAGGATGTCTAATTCTGTAGAGATTGTGTCCTCATCAATACGACTCTTGTCCATCATTTTAATAGCCAGCAGTTCTCCGCTGACCGGATCTGATGCCAAGAGGACCTGGAGAAAAATCAAAGGAGATCAGACCAAACTCCCATCTATTATAGGGATCTGTGTAATGGATCACTGGTTTATCCCAATCACCATTACATATGAACATCCTGTAATGAATATGTATATCCTCCTGTGTATCTGGTGCAGGATACATTGAGGAACACAGAGAAGGAGAAATTCACACTTACCTTTCCAAAGCCTCCCACTCCAAGATCTTTGTGGAATTCAAGGCTGCACAGGTCAACAGGATTTTCCATTTTAACCAGTTCTCTCTGGGGTAAAAGAAGGGATCTGGCATCAGCATGTGCTGGCATGTCTGCTATGTCAGAGGGCATCATAAGGCTTCCACCTGCTGAGATGATACAAGATTTGTTAGTCTCTTTGAGAAGACATAATGGAAATGTTTGTCATGTTGTGTGGTAAGTGTATGGAGCGGGCTCAGTCGCTGAGCCTGCATTTTACCAGGCTGATACCGGCTGTATTACATAGCTGCCACGTGCCAATAAATACAGCGACTGGAGCACACTCTGATTACTGCGGTTTAACCGTTTCAATGCTGACAGTGGTATTTAAATGAAGTGATTGCCAATTTGCTACCAGCACCCATTAGCCCCCACCAGGTCACAATTGCAAGAGGTTAATTAACTGTAATGACTATCTGGACCTACTGAAAACCCATATCTTTCACTTTTGTCCTCCTGTTTAGACCAGCCTGGTTTAATTTCTTATGATAACATATAATATAGCCATATACAGCGATACAGTTCCATTACAGCACATACAGGTGCCTCTCACTAAATTAGAATATCATCAAAAAGTTAATTTATTTCAGTTCTTCAATACAAAAATAATACCTGGTTTAAAAACAACACTATCACTGTGCTTGATTGGCCAGCAAACTTGCCTGACCTTAACCCCATAGAGAATCTATAGGGTATTGTCAAGAGGAAGATGAGAGACACCAGACCCAACAATGCAGACGAGCTGAAGGCTGCTATCAAAGCAACCTGGGCTTCCATAACACCACAGCAGTGCCACAGGCTGATCGCCTCCATGCCACGCGGCATTGATGCAGTAATTGATGCAAAAGGCGCCCCGACCAAGTATTGAGTTCATTTACTGAACATATGACGCGCCCCCTGGGCCATATTCTTTAGGGGAATACCCGGAGCCGGATCAGATGGGGGTTGTAGTCTCCGAGTGGCTGTGACCCGGTCCGTGCCCAGGGTGTCAAGCTCAGAGTATGTGGCAGTCCTACAGATGTTACAAAGTTTGTTATGTCGACTACGCCACCCGTTGGATTGCGGTCACTACGGCCGCCGCTGCAGCAGGGTCCGCTGAGGCTGATGGTGTTGGTGCAGCTTTAGATAGTATAACCCCCAACGGGAGGGGTATGGCCTCAGGGGGTCAGGTGCAGAGGATGGGGGTTGTGGTGGTGCAGCGTAGATGATAATTAAAGACAGAGTCGGGTTGTGCAGTTCAGGGTGTTTACTTACTGCAGATATTCCGGTCACTCCGGCCTTGAGTGACCACCCGAGCCGTGCTGCGTCCACCAGGTCCTGGATTCAGCAAACCCCCCAAACAAGTCCGGAGCGTGACCCTGAGCTCTCCTTCTGTCCTTTCTTCTGGCCGTCCCCACTAGTGATCCACCTAGGTCCAGCTCCCTCGGGCCTTCTGTTGGGAGACCCTTGGCCTTGGGTTCCCTGACCCTCCACGTGGTATGCCTTCGGGGTGGATGTGGTGGGTGGCCGTGGCAGACGCTGCCCACGGCCTCCGGTCTCTGGCTAGGGTGTGCTTTTGCCCCCACCAGTTTGGGATCCGGTACCCTATTGCCGACTCTTCACCCGGGGATTGAATTTGGGTTCTCAGAGTCCTTGCTTTTTCCCTCTCTGGGTCTTTCCTTCTCTGCTCCACTCTCTCTCTGCAGGCTCATCTGGACCTCTGCTTCTTACTGACTCTGACAGACTGACCCTGATCTTTGATGGTGCCCACCTTAAATACTCCCTCTATGTGTGAGCTCAGGTGACCAGCACCCAATGAGCTCCTATCTTTACCCAGGCTGCTCCCCCTATCTGCCCCTACACTACTTGGGATGTTCCACCCCCCTCCCACTCCAGCCAGGAACAGATTCGGTCGTACCTGCACATTTCTAAGTGGGAGTACCGTCGGTCTGTTCCTCGGAAATGGGATGTGTGTAGTGCATGCAGCCTACCGAGCTCAGGTCCACACTCCATCCTTACCCGGGAGTGGAATATCACACCTCTGGTTGAGGTGCAATACCCCTGTAGCAGCCGAATCCTCAGGGTGCTACACATACATTTCAGATTTTAAAATCATTTTTCAAATTGGTGTTATAAAATATTCTAATTTACTGAGATAATGACTTTTGTGTTTTCATTGGCTGTAAGCCATAATCATCAACATTAACAGAAATAAACACTTGAAATAGATCACTCTGTTTGTAATGACTCTATATAATATATGAGTTTCACTTTTTGTATTGAAGAACTAAAAATAAATTTACTTTTTGATGATATTCTAATTTAGTGAGAAGCACTTGTAGTACAAGCGATCAAAAAATTGCAGGTTCAAGTCTTCTAAGGAGACTAAAAAATTAAATAAATTAAAAAAAATTAATAAACCCAAAAAATTATTTAAAAATATAATTTGAATGAAACAACTTTCCTAATGAATAATAATAATAATAAAAAAATGAAAAATAAGCATAACTGGGATCACGGCATTAGTATAAGTCCATTATACAAAAATATAAAAATAATTTTCCCAAACAGTAAATACTAAAATGAGAAAAAAAAATATCTAACAATAGCAATAAAAAGATATCGTAATGTCCTGTCTACCCAAGAAAGGATCATTAAAAGCTACAGCTTCATACACAATAAAGAAGCCTTTACACTGCGCCATTGAGGTATCACAATCACAAAGTTACAATGTCTCAGAATATGGAGACACAAATCAATGTTTTTTATTACATTTTTAATTTTCTTCCACCACTTATGTAAAAATGAAACCCATGCATGTTCAGCATTACCACACTTGTCACTGACATGGAGAATTACTTTATGAGGTCATTTTTACCACACAATGAACACAATAGAAAAGAACAATGTCGGAATCCCCCCCCCCGTCCCACAATTTTACCACTCTTTGATTTTTTTCCCCTCTTTTCTAAATAATTGAAAAACAAAATAAATAGTGTTCTTCAAAACTGCAGCTCGGTCCACTAAAAAAGCAAGCTCACATGCAAATAAAAGAAAAGTTATGGCTTTTCGAAGAAGGAAGAAAAAAAGCGAAAGTTTTTCCGGTCAAAGGGGGGTTAATAGATATAGCTCCAGCGCATATATTATAATTTTAAACAAAACTATGTAAATGAGCAGGAAATGTCTAATATTTGGTCCTTCATTTATCAAAACTCTCTAATAGCAAAACTGACCCTGTTGCCCATAGCAACGATTCACAGCACAGATTCTATTTCTCAACATTCTATAGAACACTGAAAGGTGACTGGTTGCTATGGGCAACAAGGACAGTTCTTCCATTAGTCAGCATTTATAATTGAGGCCTGTACATAATATTAGGAGTATAATCCCCCTCACCCCCAGTCTTATTATACTGAGTAAGTTTATTTCTTACCTGGTTCATCTTTATCCATTGATCTGTCTGGTGAAGAAACACTCAGATGGAACAGAAAATCCGGGATGGAGATGGTTTTGGTTGATGAGTGGGATTTCCATAGGGCACCATTCCCATTAATGATGGGTGTAGCATATCTCAGATGTCTCCTGCATTGGACAACCCAGTCTCTGCTGTTCCTCATTCTTTTCTGGGCTGCAGCTCTTTGCAGGTTCAGGGTGTCTTGGCTTTCAGCCTTGGATGAGACCTGTCTTGGAGTTTCTTGGAGAACTTCCTCCAGCTCTATCTCTGCGCTGATGTTTCTCTGCTTATTGAGGATGGCTTCTTTATTCCTCCTCCTTATTTCAGGGACCAGATCTCCGATTTTTTTCAAGGAGATAATAAAGGCCCTCTGAAGCTCAGCGGAGGCAGCAGAGTCAGACGCCATGAGGTTCTCCATGTTCCTTCTCTGTGTAAGGATCTCTTGTCTTTTGGACTTTCTCATTTTCTCTAAATGTTGTCGTTTGGACGCCATTTCTGAGGCGTCAGGGTCCATGTCCGGTAGATTAATGTCTTTTCGCCCTAAAGCGAACAACAATACCTGCTCTTCATTTATTCCTCTCCTTTCTCTCAGAACCCGATCTCTTTGGGCTCGTCTTCTCTCCATTTTAGAATAAATTTTTGCTTCGTTCGTCACGAAAAACAAAAGGTACTCCCTCACCCTTGTAAGTCTGTGAGGCAGTGATTTCCCTTGGGCTGTAACACTGGGATATAGAATGTGATGATGTCATCACATCACTGTGACTTACTGTAGATTTTACCCTGATGTCATAATGAGAGAGTGATAGGTAGATAGACAGACAGACAGGTGTGAGCCTCTCAAGTATTAACAAAGTGAACATAGTGAACCTTATATAGTATAACAATTACAAATAGTGTTAACAGTAATTATACAAATAGGAGCATATCATATAATGGAGATACGATATACAAGGAGTGAATGGCAATTCAAGTATATACAATCAAGTTAAAGTTCATTATAGTGCCTGTGCTGTGAAGATAACATACAAAATACATGAAAAGAGTCATTATTATTATTTAAGAACAGCTTTATATGATTGATCACTTGATGACTCACCCCATACAATTTGTGAAAAAAGCGCCAACATCGGCGTCCTGCTGGGTACAATGCGCATGTCAAAACAGAAAGGTAGTGGAAAACAAACACTTTGCGCATGCGCGAGCATGCTATGAAGCTTCCCAGCGTTTTCTTCGTAAGGGAAACATCTTAGAATCATCAGCGCATGCGCAAAACAGCGGTATAGCGCTATTAAATCACCGTCAAAGATGCAGGGAAAGTAGCCTAATTGCATACAGCAATCCTTCAAACTTCACCAGCTTTTTTTTCACCAGGTTTTATTTTATTTTTGCCTGTACATTTATTCCATATGCATTCTAATAAAGGACAATTCTTATTTTCTTCCAATCCTCATATATAATGCTTAACCCCTTTACAACCTAAGGTGGTTTACACATTAATGACCGGGCCAATTTTTACAAATCTGACCACTGTCACTTTATGAGGTAATTACTCTGGATCGCTTCAATGGATCCCCCTGATTCTGAGATTCTTTTTTCTTGACATATTGTACTTCATGATTGTGGTAAAACTTCTTCGATAACACTTGCGTTTATTTGTGAAAAAAAAGGAAATCTGCAAAATTTTGAAACTTTAGCAATTTTCAAAATTTGAATTTTTATGCCCTTAAATCAGAGAGATGTCACACAAAATAGTTAATAAATAACATTTCCACATGTCTACTTTTTTTTTATTAGAGAGCTATAAGGGTTAAAATTTGACCAGCGATTTCTAATTTTTCCAACAAAATTTACAAAACCATTTTTTTAGGGACCGCATCACATTTTAAGTGACTTTAAAAGGCCTTTATGACAGAAAATACCCAAAAGTGACACCATTCTAAAAACTGCACCCCTCAAGGTACTCAAACCACATTCAAGAAGTTTATTAACCCTTCAGGTGCTTCACAGGTAGTATATAGAGGATCTGCCCGCTCTCCTGTGTGGTGTAGTATATAGAGGATCTGTCAGCTCTCCTGTGTGGTGTAGTATATAGAGGATGTGTCAGCTCTCCTGTGTGGTGTAGTATATAGAGTATCTGTCAGCTCTCCTGTGTGGGGTAGTATATAGAGGATCTGTCAGCTCTCCTGTGTGGTGTAGTATATAGTGGATCTGTCAGCTCTCCTGTGTGGTGTAGTATATAGTGGATCTGTCAGCTCTCCTGTGTGGTGTAGTATATAGAGGCTCTGTCAGCTCTCCTGTGTGGTGTAGTATATAGAGGATCTGTCAGCTCTCCTGTGTGGTGTAGTATATAGAGGATCTGTCAGCTCTCCTGTGTGGTGTAGTATATAGTGGATCTGTCAGCTCTCCTGTGTGGTGTAGTATATAGAGGCTCTGTCAGCTCTCCTGTGTGGTGTAGTATATAGTGGATCTGTCAGCTCTCCTGTGTGATGTAGTATATAGAGGATCTGTCAGTTCTCCTGTGTGGTGTAGTATATAGAGTATCTGTCAGCTCTCCTGTGTGGTGTAGTATATAGAGGATCTGTCAGCTCTCCTGTGTGGTGTAGTATATAGTGGATCTGTCAGCTCTCCTGTGTGGTGTAGTATATAGAGGATCTGTCAGCTCTCCTGTGTGGTGTAGTATATAGAGGATCTGTCAGCTCTCCTGTGTGGTGTAGTACATAGAGGATCTGTCAGCTCTCCTGTGTGCTGTAGTATATAGAGGTTCTGTCAGCTCTCCTGTGTGCTGTAGTATATAGAGGATCTGTCAGCTTTCCCGTGTGGTGTAGTATATAGAGGATCTGTCGGCTCTCCTGTGTGGTGTAGTATATAGAGGATCTGTCAGCTCTCCTGTGTGGTGTAGTATATAGAGGATCTGTCAGCTCTCCTGTGTGGTGTAGTATATAGTGGATCTGTCAGCTCTACTGTGTGGTGTACTATATAGAGGATCTGTCAGCTCTCCTGTGTGGTGTAGTATATAGAGGATCTGTCAGCTCTCCTGTGTGGTGTAGTATATAGAGGATCTGACGGCTCTCCTGTGTGGTGTAGTATATAGAGAATCTGTCAGCTCTCCTGTGTGGTGAAGTATATAGAGGATCTGTCAGCTCTCCTGTGTGGTGTAGTATATAGTGGATCTGTCAGCTTTCCTGTGTGGTATAGTATATAGAGGATCTGTCAGCTCTCCTGTGTGGTGTAGTATATAGAGGATCTGTCGGCTCTCCTGTGTGGTGTAGTATATAGAGGATCTGTCATCTCTCTTGTATGGTGTAGTATATAGAGTATCTGTCGGCTCTCCTGTGTGGTGTAGTATATAGAGGATCTGTCAGCTCTCCTGTGTGGTGTAGTATATAGTGGATCTGTCAGCTCTCCTGTATTGTGTAGTATATAGAGGATCTGTCGTCTCTCCTGTGTGGTGTAGTATATAGAGGATCTGTCGGCTCTCCTGTGAGGTGTAGTATATAGAGGATCTGTCAGCTCTCCTGTGTGGTGTAGTAAATAGTGGATCTGTCAGCTCTCCTGTGTGGTGTAGTATATAGAGGATCTGACAGCTCTCCTGTGTGGTGTAGTATATAGAGGATCTGTCAGCTCTCCTGTGTGGTGAAGTATATAGAGGATCTGTCAGCTCTCCTGTGTGGTGTAGTATATAGAGGATCTGTCAGCTCTCCTGTGTGGTATAGTATATAGAGGATCTGTCAGCTCTCCTGTGTGGTGTAGTATAGAGAGGATCTGTCAGCTCTCCTGTGTGGTGTAGTATATAGAGGATCTGTCGGCTCTCCTGTGTGGTGTAGTATATAGAGGATCTGTCATCTCTCTTGTATGGTGTAGTATATAGAGTATCTGTCGGCTCTCCTGTGTGATGTAATATATAGATGATCTATCAGCTCTCCTGTGTGGTGTAGTATATGGAGGATCTGTAAGCTCTCCTGTGTGGTGTAGTATATAGAGGATCTGTCAGCTCTCCTGTGTGGTGTAGTATATAGAGGATCTGTCAGCTCTCCTGTGTGGTGTAGTATATAGAGTATCTGTCAGCTCTCCTGTGTGGTGAAGTATATAGAGGATCTGTCAGCTCTCCTGTGTGGTGTAGTATATAGTGGATCTGTCAGCTCTCCTGTGTAGTGTAGTATATGGAGGATCTGTCAGCTCTCCTGTCTGGTGTAGTATATTGAGGATCTGTCAGCTCTACTGTGTGGTGTAGTATATAGAGGATCTGTCAGCTCTCCTGTGTGGTGTAGTATATAGAGGATGTGTCAGCTCTCCTGTGTGGTGTAGTATATAGAGGATGTGTCAGCTCTCCTGTGTGGTGTAGTATATAGAGGATCTGTCAGCTCTCCTGTGTGGTGTAGTATATAGAGGATGTGTCAGCTCTCCTGTGTGGTGTAGTATATAGAGGATCTGTCAGCTCTCCTGTGTGGTGTAGTATATAGAGGATCTGTCAGTTCTCCTTTGTGGTGTAGTATATAGAGGATCTGTCGGCTCTCCTGTGTGGTGTAGTATATAGAGGATCTGTCAGCTCTCCTGTGTGGTGTAGTATATAGAGGATCTGTCAGCTCTCCTGTGTGGTGTAGTATATAGAGGATCTGTCGTCTCTCCTGTGTGGTGTAGTATATAGAGGATCTGTCGGCTCTCCTGTGAGGTGTAGTATATAGAGGATCTGTCAGCTCTCCTGTGTGGTGTAGTAAATAGTGGATCTGTCAGCTCTCCTGTGTGGTGTAGTATATAGAGGATCTGACAGCTCTCCTGTGTGGTGTAGTATATAGAGGATCTGTCAGCTCTCCTGTGTGGTGAAGTATATAGAGGATCTGTCAGCTCTCCTGTGTGGTGTAGTATATAGAGGATCTGTCAGCTCTCCTGTGTGGTATAGTATATAGAGGATCTGTCAGCTCTCCTGTGTGGTGTAGTATAGAGAGGATCTGTCAGCTCTCCTGTGTGGTGTAGTATATAGAGGATCTGTCGGCTCTCCTGTGTGGTGTAGTATATAGAGGATCTGTCATCTCTCTTGTATGGTGTAGTATATAGAGTATCTGTCGGCTCTCCTGTGTGATGTAATATATAGATGATCTATCAGCTCTCCTGTGTGGTGTAGTATATGGAGGATCTGTAAGCTCTCCTGTGTGGTGTAGTATATAGAGGATCTGTCAGCTCTCCTGTGTGGTGTAGTATATAGAGGATCTGTCAGCTCTCCTGGGTGGTGTAGTATATAGAGTATCTGTCAGCTCTCCTGTGTGGTGAAGTATATAGAGGATCTGTCAGCTCTCCTGTGTGGTGTAGTATATAGTGGATCTGTCAGCTCTCCTGTGTAGTGTAGTATATGGAGGATCTGTCAGCTCTCCTGTCTGGTGTAGTATATTGAGGATCTGTCAGCTCTACTGTGTGGTGTAGTATATAGAGGATCTGTCAGCTCTCCTGTGTGGTGTAGTATATAGAGGATGTGTCAGCTCTCCTGTGTGGTGTAGTATATAGAGGATCTGTCAGCTCTCCTGTGTGGTGTAGTATATAGAGGATCTGTCAGCTCTCCTGTGTGGTGTAGTATATAGAGGATCTGTCGGCTCTCCTGTGTGGTGTAGTATATAGAGGATCTGTCAGCTCTCCTGTGTGGTGTAGTATATAGTGGATCTGTCAGCTCTCCTGTGTGGTGTAGTATATAGTGGATCTGTCAGCTCTCCTGTATTGTGTAGTATATAGAGGATGTGTCAGCTCTCCTGTGTGGTGTAGTATATAGAGGATCTGTCGGCTCTCCTGTGTGGTGTAGTATATAGAGGATCTGTCAGCTCTCCTGTATGGTGTAGTATATAGAGGATCTGTCATCTCTACTGTGTGGTGTAGTATATAGAGGATCTGTCATCTCTCCTGTGTGGTGTAGTATATAGAGGATCTGTCACAGGGGCGGACACAGACTGTAGTGGGCCCCTGTGCAAGAAATTTTGGGGGGCCCCCCCTGCCCTTCATAAGGCAACAAAGTTATGTAAACATAACCCCCCATGTGCATCTCTCACCCCCCCATGTGCAGCTCTCATCCCACCCATGTGCAGCTCTCACCCCCCGTGCATCTCTCATCCCCCCCATGTGCATCTCTCATCCCCCCCATGTGCATCTCTCATTCCCCCATGTGCATCTCTCACCCCCCCATGTGCATCTCTCACCCCCCCATGTGCATCTCTCACCCCCCCATGTGCTTCTCTCACCCCCCCATGTGCATCTCTCACCCCCCCATGTGCATCTCTCACCCCCCCCATGTGCATCTCTCATCCCCCTGTGCATCTCTGATTCCCCCCACTCCTAGTTAATTAATTGTATTTAAAAAAAATAAAACTTGTTATACTTACCCCCATGCAATCCCTGCAGAATCCTGGCGCTCGTCCACGTCGCTGCCACCAGGTTCTCCTGATGTTCTGCCATGTGACGGCGCCACATACATAGCCATCAGCTTTTGTTTTGGCCAAAAGATTTTTAAAGCCGCCACCACGATAAGGTAGACTCTTCTGGGCGGGCCCTACTCTAACCTATTAAAATTTTCTTAAAATATCCAATACTCTTTTTAGATATATTTTTATTTAGTTTTCTTTAAGGGAATGTGTCATATACATTTTTTTTTTAAATGACCAATAATACCACATACAGGGAATACCGCCACACCATGACCAGACCACATATTACCACAACATAGTGACCGAATAATACCACACAGAAGGGAGAAAAACTGCCACACCATGACCAGACCACATATTACCACTACATTACTAATATTACCACCACATTACTAATATTACCATAAGTGTCATTATACACGGGAGCTCTATACATGGTATGTATAACGTAAGTGTCCAGGTAATATAGTGATCACCAGTGACATTATACACAGGAGCTCTGTATATAGTGTCAGTGTACAGGTAATACAGTGATCATCAGTGACATTATACACAGGAGCTCTGTATATAGTGTCAGTGTACAGGTAATACAGGGATCACCAGTGACATTATACACAGGAGCTCTGTATATAGTGTCAGTGTACAGGTAATACAGTGATCACCAGTGAAATTATACACAGGAGCTCTGTATATAGTGTCAGTGTACAGGTAATACAGTGATCACCAGTGACATTATACACAGGAGCTCTGTATATAGTGTCAGTGTACAGGTAATACAGTGATCACCAGTGACATTATACACAGTGTACATGTAATAGACTGACTCACCGGTGACGTCTCTAGGTGAAGTCCTTCATCTTCGCTTTTCTCCTTCATCCAGCACAGACCGCCATCACGTCTTCCAGCCAGGACTCGTCTCTGCATAAAATAACACAGTTATCTAGAGCACATTCCCCAACTTCTACATTACGCAGCTGAATACAGACGTGCATCCACCATCAATATATGGTTAGTTATTATGCAACCTACCATTCCAAATATAAATTGTAATCCACCACTGTGCCCCCATTAACTGTAAATAGGCACTTAATATATAATTTAATTAGAACCTCTACTCTTTCCGCCAATTTGTTACCAGTCACACTCCTGCATCCGCAACGCCCCCTACTCTATACTTCCTGCTCCCCGCATTCAATATTTACATGCACCCCCTGCCCCAATTCATTATATCATGTCCGTGCTCTCCCCACCCCATCATCATTTATCATTTACTCTCCCCCACCCCACATTCGTTATGTGCAGCTCATTATCCCCCTACTCCCAATTCTCCCATGTGCAGCTCTCAAACCCCCCCATGTGCAGCTCTCATCCCCCCCATGTGCACATCTCTCACCCCCTCCCCCACATGTGCCCCTCTCGTCCCCCTCCCCCACATGTGCCCCTCTCTCATCCCCCTCCCCCACATGTGCCCCTCTCTCATCCCCCTCCACCACATGTGCACCTCTCTCACCCCCCCCACATGTGCATCTCCCTTCCCCCCCCCCACACATGTGCATCTCCCATCTCCCCCCCACCACATGTGCATCTCCCATCCCCCCCCCCACACATGTGCATCTCCCATCCCCCCCCCACACATGTGCATCTCCCATCTCTCCCCCCCACACATGTGCATCTCCCATCTCCCCCCACACACACATGTGCATCTCCCATCTCCCCCCCACACACATGTGCATCTCCCATCTCCCCCCCCATACACATGTGCATCTCCCATCCCCCCCCACACACATGTGCATCTCCCATCTCCCCCCCCACACACATGTGCATCTCCCATCTCCCCCCCCCCACACACATGTGCATCTCCCATCTCCCCCCCCCACACACACACACACACACACGTGCATCTCCCATCTCTCCACTCCTAGTTAATTGTATTTTAAAAAAAATAAAACTTGTTATACTTACCCCCATGCGATCCCTGCAGAATCCTGGCGCTCGTCCAAATCGCTGACAGCAGGTTCTCCTGACTTCCGGCCATGTGACGGCACCGTCACATGACCGGAAGTCAGGGGAATCATGAAGGCGCTGCTGCAACAGCGCAGCTCAGCGCTGAAATGTCCCGGACCCGGCGCATAGCATGGGGCCGGGGGCCCCATGAGGAGAGAGACGCACAAGAGGGGGGCCCCCGAGGGGGCCCCTACCGGCCGGACCCCATACTGGAGTCAGGGCAGTCATGCCCTGATGGCGGCCCTGCTGGAGGCTGGAGGGGCCCCCTCTCCCTCGGGGCCCCCGTTCAATGAACCGGCTGCACGGGCGGTAGTTCCGCCCCTGATCTGTCAGCTCTCCTGTGTGGTGTAGTATATAGAGGATCTGTCAGCTGTCCTGTGTGGTGTAGAATATAGTGGATCTGTCGGTTCTCCTGTGTGGTGTAATATATAGAGGATCTGCCAGCTCTCCTATGTGGTGTAGTGTGTAGAGGATCTGTCGGCTCTCCTGTGTGGTGTAGTATATAGAGGATCTGTCAGCTCTCCTGTGTGGTGTAGTATATAGAGGATCTGTCAGCTCTCCTGTGTGGTGTAGTATATACAGGATCTGTCGGCTCTCCTGTGTGGTGTAGTATATAGAGGTTCTGTCAGCTCTCCTGTGTGTTGTAGTATATAGTGGATCTGTCAGCTCTCCTGCGTGGTGTAGTATATAGAGGATCTGTCAGCTCTCCTGTGTGGTGTAGTATATAGTGGATCTGTCAGCTCTCCTGTGTGGTGTAGTATATAGAGGATCTGTCAGCTCTCCGTTGTGGTGTACTATATAGTGGATCTGTCAGCTCTCCTGTGTGGTGTAGTATATAGAGGATCTGTCAGCTCTCCTGTGTGGTGTAGTATATAGAGGATCTGTAAGCTCTCCTGTGTGGTGTATTATATAGAGGATCTGTCAGCTCTCCTGTGTGGTGTAGTATATAGAGGATCTGTCAGCTCTCCTGTGTGGTGTAGTATATACAGGATCTGTCGGCTCTCCTGTGTGGTGTAGTATATAGAGGTTATGTCAGCTCTCCTGTGTGTTGTAGTATATAGTGGATCTGTCAGCTCTCCTGCGTGGTGTAGTATATAGAGGATCTGTCAGCTCTCCTGTGTGGTGTAGTATATAGTGGATCTGTCAGCTCTCCTGTGTGGTGTAATATATAGATGATCTGTCAGCTCTCCTGTGTGGTGTAGTATATAGAGTATCTGCCCGCTCTCCTGTGTGGTGTAGTATATAGAGGATCTGTCAGCTCTCCGTTGTGGTGTACTATATAGTGGATCTGTCAGCTCTCCTGTGTGGTGTAGTATATAGAGGATCTGTCAGCTCTCCTGTGTGGTGTAGTATATAGAGGATCTGTAAGCTCTCCTGTGTGGTGTAGTATATAGAGGATCTGTCAGCTCTCCTGTGTGGTGTATTATATAGAGGATCTGTCAGCTCTCCTGTGTGTTGTAGTATATAGAGGTTCTGTCAGCTCTCCTGTGTGGTGTAGTATATAGAGGATCTGTCAGCTCTCCTCTGTGGTGTAATATATAGAGGATCTGTCAGCTCTCCTGTGTGGTGTAGTATATAGAGGATCTGACAGTTCTCCTTTGTGGTGTAGTATATAGAGGATCTGACATTTCTCCTTTGTGGTGTAGTATATAGTGGATCTGTCAGCTCTCCTGTGTGGTGTAGTATATAGAGGATCTGTCATCTCTACTGTGTGCTGTAGTATATAGAGTATCTGTTGGCTCTCCTGTGTGATGTAATATATAGATGATCTATTAGCTCTCCTGTGTGGTGTAGTATATAGAGTATCTGCCTGCTCTCCTGTGTGGTGTAGTATATTGAGGATCTGTCAGCTCTCCTGTGTGGTGTAGTATATAGTGGATCTGTCGGCTCTCCCGTGTAATGTAGTGTATAGAGGATCTGTCAGCTCTCCTGTGTGGTGTAGTATATAGAGGATCTGTCAGCTCTCCTGTGTGGTGTAGTATATAGAGGATCTGTCAGCTCTCCTGTGTGGTGTAGTATATACAGGATCTATCAGCTCTCCTGTGTGGTGTATTATATACAGGATCTATCAGCTCTCCTGTGTGGTTTAGTGTATAGAGGATCTGTCAGCTCTCCTGTGTGGTGTAGTATATAGAGGATCTGTCAGCTCTCTTGTGTGGTGTAGTATATACAGGATCTATCAGCTCTCCTGTGTGGTGTAGTATTTAGAGGATCTGTCAGCTTTCCTGTGTGGTGTAGTATATAGAGGATCTGTCAGCTCTGCTGTGTGGTGTAGTATATAGAGAATCTGTCAGATCTCCTGTGCGGTGTAATATATAGAGGATCTGTCAGCTCTCCTGTGTGGTGTAGTATATAGAGGATCTGTCAGCTCTCCTGTGTGGTGTAGTATATAGAGGATCTGTCAGCTCTCCTGTGTGGTGTAGTATATAGTGTATCTGTCGACTCTCCTGTGTGGTGCAATATATAGAGGATCTGCCAGCTCTCCTATGTGGTGTAGTGTATAGAGGATCTGTCGGCTCTACTGTGTGGTGTAATATATAGATGATCTGTCAGCTCTCCTGTGTGGTGTAGTATATAGAGGATGTGTCAGCTCTCCTGTGTGGTGTAGTATATAGAGGATCTGTCAGCTCTCCTGTGTGGTGTAATATATAGAGGATCTGTCAGCTCTCCTGTGTGGTGTAGTATATAGAGGATCTGTCAGCTTTCCTGTGTGGTGTAGTATATAGAGGATCTGTCAGCTCTCCTGTGTGGTGTAGTATATAGAGGATCTGTCAGCTCTCTGTGTGGTGTAGTACATAGAGGATCTGTCAGCTCTCCTGTGTGATGTAGTATATAGAGGATCTGTCAGTTCTCCTGTGTGATGTAGTATATAGAGGATCTGTCAGCTCTCCTGTGTGGTGTAGTATATAGAGGTTCTGTCAGCTCTCCTGTGTGGTGTAGTGTATAGAGGATCTGTCAGCTCTCCTGTGTGGTGTAGTATATAGAGGATCTGTCAGCTCTCCTGTGTGGTGTAGTATATAGAGGATCTGTCACCTCTCCTGTCTGGTGTAGTATATAGTGGATCTGTCAGCTTTCCTCTGTGGTGTAGTATATAGAGGATCTGTCAGCTCTCCTGTGTGGTGTAGTATATAGAGGATCTGTCAGCTCTCCTGTGTGGTGTAGTACATAGAGGATCTGTCTGCTCTCCTGTGTGGTGTAGTATATAGACGATCTGTCGGCTCTCCTGTGTGGTGTAGTATATAGAGGATCTGTCAGCTCTCCTGTGTGGTGTAGTATATAGAGGATCTGTCAGCTCTCCTGTGTAGTGTAGTATATAGAGGATGTGTCCTGTGTGGTGTAGTATATAGAGGATCTGTCAGCTCTCCTGTATGGTGTAGTGTATAGAGGATGTGTCCTGTGTGGTGTAGTATATAGAGGATCTGTCATGTGTGGTGTAGTATATAGAGGATCTGTCAGCTCTCCTGTGTGGTGTAGTATATAGAGGACCTGTCAGCTCTTCTGTGTGGTGTAGTATATAGAGGATCTGTCAGCTCTCCTGTGTGGTGTAGTATATAGAGGATCTGTCAGCTCTTCTGTATGGTGTAGTATATAGAGGATCTGTCAGCTCTCCTGTGTGGTGTAGTGTATAGAGGATGTGTCCTGTGTGGTGTAGTATATAGAGGATCTGTCAGCTCTCCTGTGTGGTGTAGTATATAGAGGATCTGTCAGCTCTCCTGTGTGGTGTAGTACATAGAGGATCTGTCAGCTCTCCTGTGTGGTGTAGTATATAGTGGATCTGTCAGCTCTCCTGTATTGTGTAGTATATAGAGGATGTGTCAGCTCTCCTGTGTGGTGTAGTATATAGAGGATCTGTCATCTCTCTTGTATGGTGTAGTATATAGAGTATCTGTCGGCTCTCCTGTGTGATGTAATATATAGATGATCTATCAGCTCTCCTGTGTGGTGCAGTATATGGAGGATCTGTAAGCTCTCCTGTGTGGTGTAGTATATAGAGGATGTGTCAGTTCTCCTGTGTGGTGTAGTATATAGAGGATGTGTCAGCTCTCCTGTGTGGTGTAGTATATAGAGGATCTGTCAGCTCTCCTGTGTGGTGTAATATATAGAGGATCTGTCAGCTCTCCTGTGTGGTGTAGTATATAGAGGATCTGTCAGCTTTCCTGTGTGGTGTAGTATATAGAGGATCTGTCAGCTCTCCTGTGTGGTGTAGTATATAGAGGATCTGTCAGCTCTCTGTGTGGTGTAGTACATAGAGGATCTGTCAGCTCTCCTGTGTGATGTAGTATATAGAGGATCTGTCAGTTCTCCTGTGTGATGTAGTATATAGAGGATCTGTCAGCTCTCCTGTGTGGTGTAGTATATAGAGGTTCTGTCAGCTCTCCTGTGTGGTGTAGTGTATAGAGGATCTGTCAGCTCTCCTGTGTGGTGTAGTATATAGAGGATCTGTCAGCTCTCCTGTGTGGTGTAGTATATAGAGGATCTGTCACCTCTCCTGTCTGGTGTAGTATATAGTGGATCTGTCAGCTTTCCTCTGTGGTGTAGTATATAGAGGATCTGTCAGCTCTCCTGTGTGGTGTAGTATATAGAGGATCTGTCAGCTCTCCTGTGTGGTGTAGTACATAGAGGATCTGTCTGCTCTCCTGTGTGGTGTAGTATATAGACGATCTGTCGGCTCTCCTGTGTGGTGTAGTATATAGAGGATCTGTCAGCTCTCCTGTGTGGTGTAGTATATAGAGGATCTGTCAGCTCTCCTGTGTAGTGTAGTATATAGAGGATGTGTCCTGTGTGGTGTAGTATATAGAGGATCTGTCAGCTCTCCTGTATGGTGTAGTGTATAGAGGATGTGTCCTGTGTGGTGTAGTATATAGAGGATCTGTCATGTGTGGTGTAGTATATAGAGGATCTGTCAGCTCTCCTGTGTGGTGTAGTATATAGAGGACCTGTCAGCTCTTCTGTGTGGTGTAGTATATAGAGGATCTGTCAGCTCTCCTGTGTGGTGTAGTATATAGAGGATCTGTCAGCTCTTCTGTGTGGTGTAGTATATAGAGGATCTGTCAGCTCTCCTGTGTGGTGTAGTGTATAGAGGATGTGTCCTGTGTGGTGTAGTATATAGAGGATCTGTCAGCTCTCCTGTGTGGTGTAGTATATAGAGGATCTGTCAGCTCTCCTGTGTGGTGTAGTACATAGAGGATCTGTCAGCTCTCCTGTGTGGTGTAGTATATAGTGGATCTGTCAGCTCTCCTATATTGTGTAGTATATAGAGGATGTGTCAGCTCTCCTGTGTGGTGTAGTATATAGAGGATCTGTCATCTCTCTTGTATGGTGTAGTATATAGAGTATCTGTCGGCTCTCCTGTGTGATGTAATATATAGATGATCTATCAGCTCTCCTGTGTGGTGTAGTATATGGAGGATCTGTAAGCTCTCCTGTGTGGTGTAGTATATAGAGGATCTGTCAGCTCTCCTGTGTGGTGTAGTATATAGAGGATCTGTCAGCTCTCCTGGGTGGTGTAGTATATAGAGTATCTGTCAGCTCTCCTGTGTGGTGAAGTATATAGAGGATCTGTCAGCTCTCCTGTGTGGTGTAGTATATAGTGGATCTGTCAGCTCTCCTGTGTAGTGTAGTATATGGAGGATCTGTCAGCTCTCCTGTCTGGTGTAGTATATTGAGGATCTGTCAGCTCTACTGTGTGGTGTAGTATATAGAGGATGTGTCAGCTCTCCTGTGTGGTGTAGTATATAGAGGATGTGTCAGCTCTCCTGTGTGGTGTAGTATATAGAGGATCTGTCAGCTCTCCTGTGTGGTGTAGTATATAGAGGATGTGTCAGCTCTCCTGTGTGGTGTAGTATATAGAGGATCTGTCAGCTCTCCTGTGTGGTGTAGTATATAGAGGATCTGACAGTTCTCCTTTGTGGTGTAGTATATAGTGGATCTGTCAGCTCTCCTGTGTGGTGTAGTATATAGTGGATCTGTCAGCTCTCCTGTATTGTGTAGTATATAGAGGATGTGTCAGCTCTCCTGTGTGGTGTAGTATATAGAGGATCTGTCGACTCTCCTGTGTGGTGTAGTATATAGAGGATCTGTCAGCTCTCCTGTATGGTGTAGTATATAGAGGATCTGTCATCTCTACTGTGTGGTGTAGTATATAGAGGATCTGTCATCTCTCCTGTGTGGTGTAGTATATAGAGGATCTGTCAGCTCTCCTGTGTAGTGTAGTATATAGAGGATCTGTCAGCTGTCCTGTGTGGTGTAGAATATAGTGGATCTGTCGGTTCTCCTGTGTGGTGTAATATATAGAGGATCTGCCAGCTCTCCTATGTGGTGTAGTGTGTAGAGGATCTGTCGGCTCTCCTGTGTGGTGTAGTATATAGAGGATCTGTCAGCTCTCCTGTGTGGTGTAGTATATACAGGATCTGTCGGCTCTCCTGTGTGGTGTAGTATATAGAGGTTCTGTCAGCTCTCCTGTGTGTTGTAGTATATAGTGGATCTGTCAGCTCTCCTGCGTGGTGTAGTATATAGAGGATCTGTCAGCTCTCCTGTGTGGTGTAGTATATAGTGGATCTGTCAGCTCTCCTGTGTGGTGTAATATATAGATGATCTGTCAGCTCTCCTGTGTGGTGTAGTATATAGAGTATCTGCCCGCTCTCCTGTGTGGTGTAGTATATAGAGGATCTGTCAGCTCTCCGTTGTGGTGTACTATATAGTGGATCTGTCAGCTCTCCTGTGTGGTGTAGTATATAGAGGATCTGTCAGCTCTCCTGTGTGGTGTAGTATATAGAGGATCTGTAAGCTCTCCTGTGTGGTGTATTATATAGAGGATCTGTCAGCTCTCCTGTGTGGTGTAGTATATAGAGGATCTGTCAGCTCTCCTGTGTGGTGTAGTATATACAGGATCTGTCGGCTCTCCTGTGTGGTGTAGTATATAGAGGTTCTGTCAGCTCTCCTGTGTGTTGTAGTATATAGTGGATCTGTCAGCTCTCCTGCGTGGTGTAGTATATAGAGGATCTGTCAGCTCTCCTGTGTGGTTTAGTATATAGTGGATCTGTCAGCTCTCCTGTGTGGTGTAATATATAGATGATCTGTCAGCTCTCCTGTGTGGTGTAGTATATAGAGTATCTGCCCGCTCTCCTGTGTGGTGTAGTATATAGAGGATCTGTCAGCTCTCCGTTGTGGTGTACTATATAGTGGATCTGTCAGCTCTCCTGTGTGATGTAGTATATAGAGGATCTGTCAGCTCTCCTGTGTGGTGTAGTATATAGAGGATCTGTAAGCTCTCCTGTGTGGTGTAGTATATAGAGGATCTGTCAGCTCTCCTGTGTGGTGTATTATATAGAGGATCTGTCAGCTCTCCTGTGTGTTGTAGTATATAGCGGATCTGTCAGCTCTCCTGTGTGGTGTAGTATATAGAGGATCTGTCAGCTCTCCTCTGTGGTGTAATATATAGAGGATCTGTCAGCTCTCCTGTGTGGTGTAGTATATAGAGGTTCTGACAGTTCTCCTTTGTGGTGTAGTATATAGAGGATCTGACATTTCTCCTTTGTGGTGTAGTATATAGTGGATCTGTCAGCTCTCCTGTGTGGTGTAGTATATAGAGGATCTGTCATCTCTACTGTGTGCTGTAGTATATAGAGTATCTGTTGGCTCTCCTGTGTGATGTAGTATATAGATGATCTATTAGCTCTCCTGTGTGGTGTAGTATATAGAGTATCTGCCTGCTCTCCTGTGTGGTGTAGTATATTGAGGATCTGTCAGCTCTCCTGTGTGGTGTAGTATATAGTGGATCTGTCGGCTCTCCCGTGTAATGTAGTGTACAGAGGATCTGTCAGCTCTCCTGTGTGGTGTAGTATATAGAGGATCTGTCAGCTCTCCTGTGTGGTGTAGTATATAGAGGATCTGTCAGCTCTCCTGTGTGGTGTAGTATATACAGGATCTATCAGCTCTCCTGTGTGGTGTAGTATATACAGGATCTATCAGCTCTCCTGTGTGGTTTAGTGTATAGAGGATCTGTCAGCTCTCCTGTGTGGTGTAGTATATAGAGGATCTGTCAGCTCTCTTGTGTGGTGTAGTATATACAGGATCTATCAGCTCTCCTGTGTGGTGTAGTATTTAGAGGATCTGTCAGCTTTCCTGTGTGGTGTAGTATATAGAGGATCTGTCAGCTCTGCTGTGTGGTGTAGTATATAGAGGATCTGTCAGATCTCCTGTGCGGTGTAATATATAGAGGATCTGTCAGCTCTCCTGTGTGGTGTAGTATATAGAGGATCTGTCAGCTCTCCTGTGTGGTGTAGTATATAGAGGATCTGTCAGCTCTCCTGTGTGGTGTAGTATATAGTGTATCTGTCGACTCTCCTGTGTGGTGCAATATATAGAGGATCTGCCAGCTCTCCTATGTGGTGTAGTGTATAGAGGATCTGTCGGCTCTACTGTGTGGTGTAATATATAGATGATCTGTCAGCTCTCCTGTGTGGTGTAGTATATAGAGGATCTGTCAGCTCTCCTGTGTGGTGTAATATATAGAGGATCTGTCAGCTCTCCTGTGTGGTGTAGTATATAGAGGATCTGTCAGCTTTCCTGTGTGGTGTAGTAAATAGAGGATCTGTCAGCTCTCCTGTGTGGTGTAGTATATAGAGGATCTGTCAGCTCTCCTGTGTGGTGTAGTACATAGAGGATCTGTCAGCTCTCCTGTGTGATGTAGTATATAGAGGATCTGTCAGTTCTCCTGTGTGATGTAGTATATAGAGGATCTGTCAGCTCTCCTGTGTGGTGTAGTATATAGAGGTTCTGTCAGCACTCCTGTGTGGTGTAGTATATAGAGGATCTGTCAGTTCTCCTGTGTGGTGTAGTGTATAGAGGATCTGTCAGCTCTCCTGTGTGGTGTAGTATATAGAGGATCTGTCAGCTCTCCTGTGTGGTGTAGTATATAGAGGATCTGTCACCTCTCCTGTCTGGTGTAGTATATAGTGGATCTGTCAGCTTTCCTGTGTGGTGTAGTATATAGAGGATCTGTCAGCTCTCCTGTGTGGTGTAGTATATAGAGGATCTGTCAGCTCTCCTGTGTGGTGTAGTATATAGACGATCTGTCGGCTCTCCTGTGTGGTGTAGTATATAGAGGATCTGTCAGCTCTCCTGTGTGGTGTAGTATATAGAGGATCTGTCAGCTCTCCTGTGTAGTGTAGTATATAGAGGATGTGTCCTGTGTGGTGTAGTATATAGAGGATCTGTCAGCTCTCCTGTGTGGTGTAGTGTATAGAGGATGTGTCCTGTGTGGTGTAGTATATAGAGGATCTGTCCTGTGTGGTGTAGTATATAGAGGATCTGTCAGCTCTCCTGTGTGGTGTAGTATATAGAGGACCTGTCAGCTCTTCTGTGTGGTGTAGTATATAGAGGATCTGTCAGCTCTCCTGTGTGGTGTAGTATATAGAGGATCTGTCAGCTCTCCTGTGTGGTGTAATATATAGAGGATCTGTCAGCTCTCCTGTGTGGTGTAGTATATAGAGGATCTGTCAGCTTTCCTGTGTGGTGTAGTATATAGAGGATCTGTCAGCTCTCCTGTGTGGTGTAGTATATAGAGGATCTGTCAGCTCTCCTGTGTCGTGTAGTACATAGAGGATCTGTCAGCTCTCCTGTGTGATGTAGTATATAGAGGATCTGTCAGTTCTCCTGTGTGATGTAGTATATAGAGGATCTGTCAGCTCTCCTGTGTGGTATAGTATATAGAGGTTCTGTCAGCTCTCCTGTGTGGTGTAGTGTATAGAGGATCTGTCAGCTCTCCTGTGTGGTGTAGTATATAGAGGATCTGTCAGCTCTCCTGTGTGGTGTAGTATATAGAGGATCTGTCGCCTCTCCTGTCTGGTGTAGTATATAGTGGATCTGTCAGCTTTCCTGTGTGGTGTAGTATATAGAGGATCTGTCAGCTCTCCTGTGTGGTGTAGTATATAGAGGATCTGTCAGCTCTCCTGTGTGGTGTAGTACATAGAGGATCTGTCTGCTCTCCTGTGTGGTGTAGTATATAGACGATCTGTCGGCTCTCCTGTGTGGTGTAGTATATAGAGGATCTGTCAGCTCTCCTGTGTGGTGTAGTATATAGAGGATCTGTCAGCTCTCCTGTGTAGTGTAGTATATAGAGGATGTGTCCTGTGTGGTGTAGTATATAGAGGATCTGTCAGCTCTCCTGTGTGGTGTAGTACATAGAGGATCTGTCAGCTCTCCTGTGTGGTGTAGTATATAGTGGATCTGTCAGCTCTCCTGTATTGTGTAGTATATAGAGGATGTGTCAGCTCTCCTGTGTGGTGTAGTATATAGAGGATCTGTCACCTCTCCTGTCTGGTGTAGTATATAGAGGATCTGTCAGCTCTCCTGTGTGGTGTAGTATAGAGAGGATCTGTCAGCTCTCCTGTGTGATGTAGTATATTGAGGATCTGTCAGCTCTCCTATGTGATGTAGCATATAGAGGATCTGTCAGCTTTCCTGTGTGGTGTAGTGTATAGAGGATCTGTCAGCTCTCCTGTGTGGTGTAGTATATAGAGGATCTGTCAGCTCTCCTGTGTGGTGTAGTATATAGAGGATCTGTCACCTCTCCTGTCTGGTGTAGTATATAGAGGATCTGTCAGCTCTCCTGTGTGGTGTAGTATATAGAGGATCTGTCAGCTCTCCTGTGTGGTGTAGTATATAGAGGATCTGTCAGCTCTCCTGTGTGATGTAGTATATAGAGTATCTGTCAGCTCTCCTATGTGATGTAGTATATAGTGGATCTGTCAGCTTTCCTGTGTGGTGTAGTATATAGTGGATCTCTCGGCTCTCCTGTGTGGTGTAGTATATGGATGATCTGTCAGCTCTCCTGTGTGGTGTAGTATATAGTGGATCTGTCAGCTCTCCTGTGTGGTGTAGTATATAGAGGATCTCTCAGCTCTCCTGTGTGGTGTAGTATATAGTGGATCTCTCAGCTCTCCTGTGTGGTGTAGTATATAGATGATCTGTCAGCTCTCCTGTGTGGTGTAGTATATAGTGGATCTGTCAGCTCTCCTGCGTTGTGTAGTATATAGTGGATCTGTCAGCTCTCCTGTGTTGTGTAGTATATAGAGGATCTGTCAGCTCTCCTGTGTGGTGTAATATATAGTGGATCTGTCAGCTCTCCTGTGTTGTGTAGTATATAGAGGATCTGTCAGCTCTCCTGTGTGGTGTAGTATATAGTCGATCTGTCAGCTCTCCTGTGTTGTGTAGTATATAGAGGATCTGTCAGCTCTCCTGTATGGTGTAGTATGTAGAGGATCTCTCGGCTCTCCTCTGTGGTGTAGTATATAGTGGATCTGTCAGCTCTCCTGTGTTGTGTAGTATATAGTGGATCTGTCAGCTCTCCTGTGTTGTGTAGTATATAGAGGATCTGTCAGCTCTCCTGTGTGGTGTAGTATATAGTGGATCTGTCAGCTTTCCTATGTGGTGTAGTATATAGAGGATCTGTCAGCTCTCCTGTGTGGTGTAGTATATAGAGGATCTGTCAGCTCTCCTGTGTGGTGTAGTACATAGAGGATCTGTCTGCTCTCCTGTGTGGTGTAGTATATAGACAATCTGTCGGCTCTCCTGTGTGGTGTAGTATATAGAGGATCTGTCAGCTCTCCTGTGTGGTGTAGTATATAGAGGATCTGTCAGCTCTCCTGTGTAGTGTAGTATATAGAGGATGTGTCCTGTGTGGTGTAGTATATAGAGGATCTGTCAGCTCTCCTGTGTGGTGTAGTGTATAGAGGATGTGTCCTGTGTGGTGTAGTATATAGAGGATCTGTCCTGTGTGGTGTAGTATATAGAGGATCTGTCAGCTCTCCTGTGTGGTGTAGTATATAGAGGACCTGTCAGCTCTCCTGTGTGGTGTAGTATATAGAGGATCTGTCAGCTCTCCTGTGTGGTGTAGTATATAGAGGATCTGTCAGCTCTTCTGTGTGGTGTAGTATATAGAGGATCTGTCAGCTCTCCTGTGTGGTGTAGTGTATAGAGGATGTGTCCTGTGTGGTGTAGTATATAGAGGATCTGTCAGCTCTCCTGTGTGGTGTAGTATATAGAGGATCTGTCAGCTCTCCTGTGTGGTGTAGTACATAGAGGATCTGTCAGCTCTCCTGTGTGGTGTAGTATATAGTGGATCTGTCAGCTCTCCTGTATTGTGTAGTATATAGAGGATCTGTCAGCTCTCTTGTGTGGTGTAGTATATACAGGATCTATCAGCTCTCCTGTGTGGTGTAGTATTTAGAGGATCTGTCAGCTTTCCTGTGTGGTGTAGTATATAGAGGATCTGTCAGCTCTGCTGTGTGGTGTAGTATATAGAGGATCTGTCAGATCTCCTGTGCGGTGTAATATATAGAGGATCTGTCAGCTCTCCTGTGTGGTGTAGTATATAGAGGATCTGTCAGCTCTCCTGTGTGGTGTAGTATATAGAGGATCTGTCAGCTCTCCTGTGTGGTGTAGTATATAGTGTATCTGTCGACTCTCCTGTGTGGTGCAATATATAGAGGATCTGCCAGCTCTCCTATGTGGTGTAGTGTATAGAGGATCTGTCGGCTCTACTGTGTGGTGTAATATATAGATGATCTGTCAGCTCTCCCGTGTGGTGTAGTATATAGAGGATCTGTCAGCTCTCCTGTGTGGTGTAATATATAGAGGATCTGTCAGCTCTCCTGTGTGGTGTAGTATATAGAGGATCTGTCAGCTTTCCTGTGTGGTGTAGTATATAGAGGATCTGTCAGCTCTCCTGTGTGGTGTAGTATATAGAGGATCTGTCAGCTCTCCTGTGTCGTGTAGTACATAGAGGATCTGTCAGCTCTCCTGTGTGATGTAGTATATAGAGGATCTGTCAGTTCTCCTGTGTGATGTAGTATATAGAGGATCTGTCAGCTCTCCTGTGTGGTGTAGTATATAGAGGTTCTGTCAGCTCTCCTGTGTGGTGTAGTGTATAGAGGATCTGTCAGCTCTCCTGTGTGGTGTAGTATATAGAGGATCTGTCAGCTCTCCTGTGTGGTGTAGTATATAGAGGATCTGTCGCCTCTCCTGTCTGGTGTAGTATATAGTGGATCTGTCAGCTTTCCTGTGTGGTGTAGTATATAGAGGATCTGTCAGCTCTCCTGTGTGGTGTAGTATATAGAGGATCTGTCAGCTCTCCTGTGTGGTGTAGTACATAGAGGATCTGTCTGCTCTCCTGTGTGGTGTAGTATATAGACGATCTGTCGGCTCTCCTGTGTGGTGTAGTATATAGAGGATCTGTCAGCTCTCCTGTGTGGTGTAGTATATAGAGGATCTGTCAGCTCTCCTGTGTAGTGTAGTATATAGAGGATGTGTCCTGTGTGGTGTAGTATATAGAGGATCTGTCAGCTCTCCTGTGTGGTGTAGTATATAGAGGATCTGTCAGCTCTCCTGTGTAGTGTAGTATATAGAGGATGTGTCCTGTGTGGTGTAGTATATAGAGGATCTGTCAGCTCTCCTGTGTGGTGTAGTGTATAGAGGATGTGTCCTGTGTGGTGTAGTATATAGAGGATCTGTCCTGTGTGGTGTAGTATATAGAGGATCTGTCAGCTCTCCTGTGTGGTGTAGTATATAGAGGACCTGTCAGCTCTTCTGTGTGGTGTAGTATATAGAGGATCTGTCCTGTGTGGTGTAGTGTATAGAGGATGTGTCCTGTGTGGTGTAGTATATAGAGGATCTGTCAGCTCTCCTGTGTGGTGTAGTATATAGAGGATCTGTCAGCTCTCCTGTGTGGTGTAGTACATAGAGGATCTGTCAGCTCTCCTGTGTGGTGTAGTATATAGTGGATCTGTCAGCTCTCCTGTATTGTGTAGTATATAGAGGATGTGTCAGCTCTCCTGTGTGGTGTAGTATATAGAGAATCTGTCACCTCTCCTGTCTGGTGTAGTATATAGAGGATCTGTCAGCTCTCCTGTGTGGTGTAGTATATAGAGGATCTGTCAGCTCTCCTGTGTGATGTAGTATATTGAGGATCTGTCAGCTCTCCTATGTGATGTAGCATATAGAGGATCTGTCAGCTTTCCTGTGTGGTGTAGTGTATAGAGGATCTGTCAGCTCTCCTGTGTGGTGTAGTATATAGAGGATCTGTCAGCTCTCCTGTGTGGTGTAGTATATAGAGGATCTGTCACCTCTCCTGTCTGGTGTAGTATATAGAGGATCTGTCAGCTCTCCTGTGTGGTGTAGTATATAGAGGATCTGTCAGCTCTCCTGTGTGGTGTAGTATATAGAGGATCTGTCAGCTCTCCTGTGTGATGTAGTATATAGAGGATCTGTCAGCTCTCCTATGTGATGTAGTATATAGTGGATCTGTCAGCTTTCCTGTGTGGTGTAGTATATAGTGGATCTCTCGGCTCTCCTGTGTGGTGTAGTATATGGATGATCTGTCAGCTCTCCTGTGTGGTGTAGTATATAGTGGATCTGTCAGCTCTCCTGTGTGGTGTAGTATATAGAGGATCTCTCAGCTCTCCTGTGTGGTGTAGTATATAGTGGATCTCTCAGCTCTCCTGTGTGTTGTAGTATATAGATGATCTGTCAGCTCTCCTGTGTGGTGTAGTATATAGTGGATCTGTCAGCTCTCCTGCGTTGTGTAGTATATAGTGGATCTGTCAGCTCTCCTGTGTTGTGTAGTATATAGAGGATCTGTCAGCTCTCCTGTGTGGTGTAGTATATAGTGGATCTGTCAGCTCTCCTGTGTTGTGTAGTATATAGAGGATCTGTCAGCTCTCCTGTGTGGTGTAGTATATAGTCGATCTGTCAGCTCTCCTGTGTTGTGTAGTATATAGAGGATCTGTCAGCTCTCCGGTATGGTGTAGTATGTAGAGGATCTCTCGGCTCTCCTGTGTGGTGTAGTATATAGTGGATCTGTCAGCTCTCCTGTGTTGTGTAGTATATAGTGGATCTGTCAGCTCTCCTGTGTTGTGTAGTATATAGAGGATCTGTCAGCTCTCCTGTGTGGTGTAGTATATAGTGGATCTGTCAGCTTTCCTATGTGGTGTAGTATATAGAGCATCTGTCAGCTCTCCTGTGTGGTGTAGTATATAGAGGATCTGTCAGCTCTCCTGTGTGGTGTAGTACATAGAGAATCTGTCTGCTCTCCTGTGTGGTGTAGTATATAGACGATCTGTCGGCTCTCCTGTGTGGTGTAGTATATAGAGGATCTGTCAGCTCTCCTGTGTGGTGTAGTATATAGAGGATCTGTCAGCTCTCCTGTGTAGTGTAGTATATAGAGGATGTGTCCTGTGTGGTGTAGTATATAGAGGATCTGTCAGCTCTCCTGTGTGGTGTAGTGTATAGAGGATGTGTCCTGTGTGGTGTAGTATATAGAGGATCTGTCCTGTGTGGTGTAGTATATAGAGGATCTGTCAGCTCTCCTGTGTGGTGTAGTATATAGAGGATCTGTCAGCTCTCCTGTGTGGTGTAGTATATAGAGGATCTGTCAGCTCTTCTGTGTGGTGTAGTATATAGAGGATCTGTCAGCTCTCCTGTGTGGTGTAGTGTATAGAGGATGTGTCCTGTGTGGTGTAGTATATAGAGGATCTGTCAGCTCTCCTGTGTGGTGTAGTATATAGAGGATCTGTCAGCTTTCCTGTGTGGTGTAGTATATAGAGGATCTGTCAGCTCTCCTGTGTGGTGTAGTATATAGAGGATCTGTCAGCTCTCCTGTGTCGTGTAGTACATAGAGGATCTGTCAGCTCTCCTGTGTGATGTAGTATATAGAGGATCTGTCAGTTCTCCTGTGTGATGTAGTATATAGAGGATCTGTCAGCTCTCCTGTGTGGTGTAGTATATAGAGGTTCTGTCAGCTCTCCTGTGTGGTGTAGTGTATAGAGGATGTGTCCTGTGTGGTGTAGTATATAGAGGATCTGTCCTGTGTGGTGTAGTATATAGAGGATGTAGCGCTGGCGTCCCTGCCCTCTGCTAGGCAGGGACGCTGCTCCCCTCACCGCTCTGCTGTCAGCGCGCGCTCCGTCCCGGCGTCCTCTCCCCGCTCTGCTGTCAGCGCGCGCTCCGTCCCGGCGTCCTCTCCCCGCTCTGCTGTCAGCGCGCGCTCCGTCCCGGCGTCCTCCTCCTGCTCTGCTGTCAGCGCGCGCTCCGTCCCGGCGTCCTCCTCCTGCTCTGCTCTCAGCGCGCGCTCCTTCCCGGCCCTTGTGCTTAGGGCGCGCGCGCGCGCGCTCCCCTCCTCTTAAAGGGGCCGCGCGCGCCGCCCTAAAGAGTCCCCGGCCAATGGCCGGAGGACTTCATCATATTTAAGGCACCTCCTCCAAAATGGAGGTGCCCGAGCAATGTTGTTTGCACCTGTGTCTCACCTGTGCTTCAGCCCTCAGGTCCCGTTGCCAGTTACCTGCCAGTTACCTGCCAGTTTCCTGCCAGTTTCCTGCTAGTTACCTGCCTGATTCCTGCCTGAATACTTGTTACCTGCCTGCCTGCCTGAGGTCCGACGGTCTGCCTTACAACTCCGGTCAGTCTGTCTAAGGACCAACTTGTCCGCTCACCTGGGAGCGCACATCAGCTACCTGCCTGCTTGCCTGAGGTCCGACGGTCTGCCTTACAACTCCGGTCAGTCTGTCTATGGACCAGCTTGCCCGCTCACCTGGGAGCGCTTCTCCGCTATCTGCCTGCTTGCCAGCCCGGAGGCTCCGTTGTCACGTGCTGTGACCACCAGCTATCTCAGAGACTCTTGCCCGCTCACCTGGGAGCGCATCTCCGTTACCTGCCTGCTTGCCAGCCCGGAGGTCCCGTTGTCACGTGCCGTGACCACCTGCTATTCCAGAGACTCTCGCTTGCTCACCTGGGAGCACACATCTACTATCTGCCTGCTAGCCTACCCGGAGGCTCTGCCATCACAGGTCGTACCTACCCCTTACCCAGAGACTGCCCTGATCACTTGCCGTAACTCCCTGTCCATTCACCCAGAGACTGCCACCCGCTCCCTTACAAGGGCCGCCCCCTTGTATAGTAGCTCAGAGGTTCCGCCTCCCGGACCCGTTACAGTTTGCTCGGGCCATGGAACCCGGTGGCACCCAAGCTCCCTCGCTCTCGGACCTCTGTCTTGAACTGTCCCGTCAGAGGTCCCAACAGGAGTCCATCCTGGGTCACCTGCGGAATGTCAACACTCGCCTGGATACTCTGACAACACCACCTGCAACTACGGCCAGTACCATGGTATCCTTTTCCGGACCCCGGCTCTCTGCACCTCCTCGCTTCGGAGGCGACTCCGTCCTGGCTCGGGGCTTCATAAATCAGTGCACCCTGCATTTTGAACTATTGTCCCACCAGTTTAACTCCGACCGAGCCAAAATTGCATTCATCATGTCCCATCTCACCGGGGAGGCTCTGGCCTGGCTAAATCCTCTATGGGAGAGAGGAGACCCCCTGGTGTCCGACTTGCCTGCCTTTCTCACGGCTTTCCGGAAAGCCTTCGACGAACCCGGACGGAGGACCTCATCCGCATCATCTCTGCTACGCCTCCGTCAGGGAAGCCTCACCGTGGGTCAATATGCCATACGGTTCCGTACCCTTGCCTCGGAGCTGGCCTGGGATAACGAAGCTCTGGTATCCGTCTTCTGGGAGGGTCTGTCCGGCCGTATTAAAGATGAACTTGCTGGTCGGGACATTCCTACCACTCTCGATGACCTAATAACTCTTGCCACCCGGATTGACCTACGGTTCCAGGAACGTGCCAAAGAGGTCACCCGTGAAAAGGGGCTTCCACGTCTGGTTCCTACTTTTCTGAAACCCGTCACTCCTTCCGTTTCTCCCCAGGTACACTCTCCTGAGCCTATGCAGGTCGACCAGACCAAGATGGTCAAATCCCGTCAGGACTTTCGCCGTGCCGAGGGGAGCTGCTTCTACTGTGGCAGTAAGGAGCATCGGATCCGTGCCTGCCCGGAGAGGTCGGGAGAACGCCTGTGTCTAGGTTCGCTCAGAGGACTTGATCTAGACAAAAATAAATCCTCTCCATCCCTGCTGCTGTCTGTCTCAATCATCTGCGGGGAGAATCGTTATTCCGAACTAGCCCAACTTGACTCTGGAGCAGCCGGAAATCTTATTTCACTGTCCCTGGTGGAGAAATACCGCATCCCCACCAAACCTCTGGCTGTACCCTTGTCTGTTGTTGCCGTGGATGGGGGCCTCTTATCTCGCCCCATCCAATTCATCACCGAATCCATTACTCTGCAAGTGGGTATGCTGCATTCAGAGAGTATCTCCCTTCACGTTCTGCCTGGACTCTCTCACGCCCTCTTGCTAGGTCTGCCTTGGCTCCAGAGACATGCACCCGTGCTTGACTGGCAAACCGGAGAGGTCCTTCGCTGGGGACAAGACTGTCATAAAACCTGTCTGGTTCCCGTCCATTCCGTCCGTCCCTCTCCTATCCCAGCTAATCTACCTGGACTTCCGATTCCTTATTGGTCTTGTGCTGATGTCTTTGATATGGAGGAGGCAGAGACATTACCACCTCATAGACCATGTGACTGCCCCATCGATCCCGCCAGAGTAATGCAGGTGGCCCCCGTGAGTCTAAATTGTCTCCCTCCTGGTAAGACGTTCGTATCGGTACCTGATCGGGAGAGGATCCTACACTGGGGTCATTCGTCTAAACTAGCTGGCCACGCCGGTCAGAAAAAGACCCTCCAGCTTATTACCCGGCACTACTGGTGGCCTAACCTGCACAAGGATGTTATGGACTTTGTTTCTGCCTGTGTGTCCTGCGCCCGCAACAAGGTTCCGAGACACCTGTCGGCCGGCCGCCTTCTTCCTCTGCCAGCACCTGCTGCCCCCTGGCAGCATATAGCGATGGACTTCGTAACTGATCTGCCCGTCTCTGCCGGTTGTACGGTCATTTGGGTGGTCGCTGACCGCTTTTCCAAGATGGCTCACTTCATTCCCCTGCCAGGTCTTCCGTCTGCACCCGAGCTGGCTAGAGTCTTTATCCGCCACATCTTCCGTCTTCATGGCCTGCCCCGTCACATCGTGTCGGATCGAGGAGTACAGTTCACTTCTCGTTTCTGGAGAGCCACTTGTAAATTGCTAGACGTCACTCTGGACTTCTCCTCCGCTTACCACCCACAGTCTAATGGTCAAGTGGAGCGGATCAATCAGAACCTGACCAGTTACCTCCGGCACTTCGTTAATGCTCACCATTCTGACTGGGTGGATCTCCTGCCATGGGCCGAATTCTCATACAACAATCACGAGAGCGAGTCTTCCTCCATATGGGAGAATACCCGGTCCGCACTCCTTCTGTCATCCGAGCGTATGAAAAGGCACGCTGACAAAGGACGTCTGGATCCTCCTCAATTCCGTCCTGGGGATAAAGTCTGGCTCTCGTCCAAATATGTCCGGCTCAAGATCCCTTCCTATAAGTTGGGGCCTCGGTTCATCGGCCCACTGGAGGTTATCAGTCAGATCAACCCGGTGGCCTATAAATTGAAACTCCCGGCCAACTTACGGATCCCTAACTCCTTCCATGTATCTCTCCTCAAACCTGTGGTACTTAACTCTTTTTCTAAGTCTACAGGTACGCCTCTTGCTCCGGTTTCTGCTGAGGACGAGTTTGAGGTAGAGAACATTCTTGCCACCAAAAGGGTAAGAGGAAAGACCTTTTTCTTGGTAGATTGGAGGGGGTTTGGTCCTGAGGAGAGAACGTGGGAGCCCCGGGAGAATATCCATGCCCCTCTCATCCTAGCTAAATTTCTGTCTGGCCTAAAAAAGGGGGGGCCTAAAGGGGGGGGTACTGTAGCGCTGGCGTCCCTGCCCTCTGCTAGGCAGGGACGCTGCTCCCCTCACCGCTCTGCTGTCAGCGCGCGCTCCGTCCCGGCGTCCTCTCCCCGCTCTGCTGTCAGCGCGCGCTCCGTCCCGGCGTCCTCTCCCCACTCTGCTGTCAGCGCGCGCTCCGTCCCGGCGTCCTCCTCCTGCTCTGCTGTCAGCGCGCGCTCCGTCCCGGCGTCCTCCTCCTGCTCTGCTCTCAGCGCGTGCTCCTTCCCGGCCCCCGTGCTTAGGGCGCGCGCGCGCGCGCTCCCCTCCTCTTAAAGGGGCCGCGCGCGCCGCCCTAAAGAGTCCCCGGCCAATGGCCGGAGGACTTCATCATATTTAAGGCACCTCCTCCAAAATGGAGGTGCCCGAGCAATGTTGTTTGCACCTGTGTCTCACCTGTGCTTCAGCCCTCAGGTCCCGTTGCCAGTTACCTGCCAGTTACCTGCCAGTTTCCTGCCAGTTTCCTGCTAGTTACCTGCCTGATTCCTGCCTGAATACTTGTTACCTGCCTGCCTCCCTGAGGTCCGACGGTCTGCCTTACAACTCCGGTCAGTCTGTCTAAGGACAAACTTGTCCGCTCACCTGGGAGCGCACATCAGCTACCTGCCTGCTTGCCTGAGGTCCGACGGTCTGCCTTACAACTCCGGTCAGTCTGTCTATGGACCAGCTTGCCCGCTCACCTGGGAGCGCTTCTCCGCTATCTGCCTGCTTGCCAGCCCGGAGGCTCCGTTGTCACGTGCTGTGACCACCAGCTATCTCAGAGACTCTTGCCCGCTCACCTGGGAGCGCATCTCCGTTACCTGCCTGCTTGCCAGCCCGGAGGTCCCGTTGTCACGTGCCGTGACCACCTGCTATTCCAGAGACTCTCGCTTGCTCACCTGGGAGCACACATCTA
The DNA here is from genome assembly GCF_046119375.1 of Phyllobates terribilis. Classification (NCBI taxonomy): domain Eukaryota; kingdom Metazoa; phylum Chordata; class Amphibia; order Anura; family Dendrobatidae; genus Phyllobates; species Phyllobates terribilis. Next base: position 1,511,711 of record NW_027363093.1, read on the forward strand.
CTATCTGCCTGCTAGCCTACCCGGAGGCTCTGCCATCACAGGTCGTACCTACCTCTTACCCAGAGACTGCCCTGATCACTTGCCGTAACTCCCTGTCCATTCACCCAGAGACTGCCACCCGCTCCCTTACAAGGGCCGCCCCCTTGTATAGTAGCTCAGAGGTTCCGCCTCCCGGACCCGTTACAGAGGATCTGTCAGCTCTCCTGTGTGGTGTAGTATATAGAGGACCTGTCAGCTCTCCTGTGTGGTGTAGTATATAGAGGATCTGTCAGCTCTCCTGTGTGGTGTAGTATATAGAGGATCTGTCAGCTCTTCTGTGTGGTGTAGTATATAGAGGATCTGTCAGCTCTCCTGTGTGGTGTAGTATATAGAGGATCTGTCAGCTCTCCTGTGTCGTGTAGTACATAGAGGATCTGTCAGCTCTCCTGTGTGATGTAGTATATAGAGGATCTGTCAGTTCTCCTGTGTGATGTAGTATATAGAGGATCTGTCAGCTCTCCTGTGTGGTGTAGTATATAGAGGATATGTCAGCTCTCCTGTGTGGTGTAGTATATAGAGGATCTGTCAGCTCTCCTGTGTGGTGTAGTACATAGAGGATCTGTCTGCTCTCCTGTGTGGTATAGTATATAGAGGATGTGTCAGCTCTCCTGTGTGGTGTAGTATATAGTGGATCTGTCAGCTCTCCTGTGTGGTGTAGTATATAGAGGATCTGTCAGCTCTCCTGTGTGCTGTAGTATATAGATGATCTGTCGGATCTACTGTGTGGTATAGTATATAGAGGATCTGTCAGCCCTCCTGTGTGCTGTATTATATAGAGGATCTGTCGGATCTCCTGTGTGGTGTAGTATACAGAGGATCTGTCAGCTCTCCTGTGTGGTGTAGTATATAGAGGATCTGTCAGCTCTCCTGTATTGTGTAGTATATAGAGGATGTGTCAGCTCTCCTGTGTGGTGTAGTATATAGACGATCTGTCAGCTCTCCTGTGTGGTGTAGTATATAGAGGATGTGTCAGCTCTCCTGTATTGTGTAGTATATAGAGGATGTGTCAGCTCTCCTGTGTGGTGTAGTATATAGAGGATGTGTCAGCTCTCCTGTGTGGTGTAGTATATAGAGGATCTGTCAGCTCTCCTGTGTGGTGTAGTATATAGAGGATCTGTCAGCTCTCCTGTGTGGTGTAGTATATAGAGGATCTGTCGGTTCTCCTGTGTGGTGTAGTATATAGTGGATCTGTCAGCTCTCCTGTGTGGTGTAGTATATAGAGGATCTGTCAGCTCTCCTGTGTGGTGTAGTATATAGAGGATCTGTCAGCTCTCCTGTGTGGTGTAGTATATAGTGGATCTGTCAGCTTTCCTATGTGGTGTAGTATATAGAGGATCTGTCAGCTCTCCTGTGTGGTGTAGTATATAGAGGATCTGTCAGCTCTCCTGTGTGGTGTAGTACATAGAGGATCTGTCTGCTCTCCTGTGTGGTGTAGTATATAGACGATCTGTCAGCTCTCCTGTGTGGTGTAGTATATAGAGGATCTGTCAGCTCTCCTGTGTGGTGTAGTGTATAGAGGATGTGTCCTGTGTGGTGTAGTATATAGAGGATCTGTCCTGTGTGGTGTAGTATATAGAGGATCTGTCAGCTCTCCTGTGTGGTGTAGTATATAGAGGACCTGTCAGCTCTCCTGTGTGGTGTAGTATATAGAGGATCTGTCAGCTCTCCTGTGTGGTGTAGTATATAGAGGATCTGTCAGCTCTTCTGTGTGGTGTAGTATATAGAGGATCTGTCAGCTCTCCTGTGTGGTGTAGTGTATAGAGGATGTGTCCTGTGTGGTGTAGTATATAGAGGATCTGTCAGCTCTCCTGTGTGGTGTAGTATATAGAGGATCTGTCAGCTCTCCTGTGTGGTGTAGTACATAGAGGATCTGTCAGCTCTCCTGTGTGGTGTAGTATATAGAGGATCTGTCAGCTCTCCTGTGTGGTGTAGTATATAGAGGATATGTCAGCTCTCCTGTATTGTGTAGTATATAGAGGATGTGTCAGCTCTCCTGTGTGGTGTAGTATATAGAGGATGTGTCGGCTCTCCTGTGTGGTATAGTATATAGAGGATGTGTCAGCTCTCCTGTGTGGTGTAGTATATAGAGGATGTGTCAGCTCTCCTGTGTGGTGTAGTATATAGAGGATCTGTCAGCTCTCCTGTGTGGTGTAGTATATAGAGGATCTGTCAGCTCTCCTGTGTGGTGTAGTATATAGAGGATCTGTCAGCTCTCCCGTGTGGTGTAGTATATAGAGGATCTGTCAGCTCTCCTGTGTGGTGTAGTAGATAGAGGATGTGTCAGCTCTCCTGTGTGGTGTAGTATATAGAGGATCTCTCGGCTCTCCTGTGTGGTGTAGTATATAGAGGATCTGTCAGCTCTCCTGTGTGGTGTAGTATATGGATGATCTGTCAGCTCTCCTGTGTGGTGTAGTATATAGTGGATCTGTCAGCTCTCCTGTGTGGTGTAGTATATAGAGGATCTGTCAGCTCTCCTGTGTGGTGTAGTATATTGAGGATCTGTCAGCTCTCCTGTGTGGTGTAGTATATAGAGGATCTGTTAGCTCTCCTGTGTGCTGTAGTGTATAGAGGATGTGTCAGCTCTCCTGTGTGGTTTAGTATATAGAGGATGTGTCAGCTCTCCTGTGTGGTGTAGTATATAGACGATCTGTCAGCTCTCCTGTGTGGTGTAGTATATAGAGGATCTGTCAGCTCTAATGTGTGGTGTAGTATATAGAGGATCTGTCAGCTCTCCTGTGTGGTGTAGTATATAGAGGATCTGTCAGCTCTCCTGTGTGATGTAGTATATAGAGGATGTGTCAGCTCTCCTGTGTGGTGTAGTATATAGAGGATCTGTCAGCTCTCCTGTGTGGTGTAGTATATAGAGGATCTGTCAGCTCTCCTGTGTGGTGTAGTATATAGAGGATCTGTCAGCTCTCCTGTGAGGTGTAGTATATAGAGGATCTGTCAGCTCTCCTGTGTGATGTAGTATATAGAGGATGTGTAGCACCCTGAGGATTCGGCTGCTACAGGGGTATTGCACCTCAACCCAGAGGTGTGATATTCCACTCCCGGGTAAGGATGGAGTGTGGACCTGAGCTCGGTAGGCTGCATGCACTACACACATCCCATTTCCGAGGAGCAGACCAACGGTACTCCCACTTAGAAATGTGCAGGTACGACCGAGTCTGTTCCTGGCTGGAGTGGGAGGGGGGTGGTACATCCCAGTAGTGTAGGGGCAGATAGGGGGAGCAGCCTGGGTAAAGATAGGAGCTCATTGGGTGCTGGTCACCTGAGCTCACACATAGAGGGAGTATTTAAGGTGGGCACCATCTAAGATCAGGGTCAGTCTGTCAGAGTCAGTAAGAAGCAGAGGTCCAGATGAGCCTGCAGAGAGAGAGTGGAGCAGAGAAGGAAAGACCCAGAGGGGAAAAAAAGAAAGGACTCTGAGAACCCAAATTCAATCCCCGGGTGAAGAGTCGGCAATAGGGTACCGGATCCCAAACTGGTGGGGGCAAAAGCACACCCTAGCCAGAGACCGGAGGCCGTGGGCAGCGTCTGCCACGGCCACCCACCACATCCACCCCGAAGGCAAACCACGTGGAGGGTCAGGGAACCCAAGGCCAAGGGTCTCCCAACAGAAGGCCCGAGGGAGCTGGACCTAGGTGGATCACTAGTGGGGACGGCCAGAGGAAAGGACAGAAGGAGAGCTCAGGGTCACGCTCCGGACTTATTTGGGGGTTTGCTGAATCCAGGACCTGGTGGACGCAGCACGGCTCGGGTGGTCACTTGAAGCTGGAGTGACCGGAACATCAGCAGTGAGTAAATACCCTAAACTGCACAACCCGACTCTGTCTTCACTTAACATCTATGCTGCACCACCACAACCCCCATCCTCTGCACCTGACCCCCTGAGGCTATACCCCACCCGTTGGGGGTTATACTACCAAAAGCTGCACCAACACCATCAGCCTCAGCGGACCCTGCTGCAGCGGCGGCCATAGTGACCGCAATACAACGGGTGGCGTAGTCGACAATAAAGAACTTAATAACATCTGTAGGACTGCCACATACAACTGAGTTTGACACCCTGGGCACGGACCGGGTCACAGCCACTCGGCGACTACAACTCCCATCTGATCCGGCTCCGGGTATTCCCCCTAAAGAATATGGCTCAGGGGGTGCGTCAACTTTGGCGTAGTCGGCAGGATACCGTGCCCGCAACAACCGGGTACTGCGTGCCTGAGGAAAAGAACGAGTTTACCTCAAAAAGAAGTCTCCCGCCGGTTCCGGAGGGTCCCCGCCATCGGACTCCATCACAGATCGATTCCTGCCGGTTGTCCGCCATTAACAGCTTTTTCCCGCCATCTGCAGAGTTTCCCGCCACTGGGAGACGATTCCCGCCATTTCCAAAGGTTTCCCGCCTTGGAAGAGCGGACGCCATTATGGGCGTGCCAGAGGGTGGTGAGAGGCCGCCTCCCATCGTGGGCCAGGACCGAAAATGGCGCCAAAAGTGGAAACCGCCCCCACCAACAGAGACTGTGATGCTAGAGGTGTCTGTCAGCGTGAAAGAACTGCCCCTGGAGCTGACAATCACCAAGTGGCCCCGGGACCGCCCTCGAGGTGGGAGGACTGAGAACAAGAGAACAAAGATGGGTGCCGCCTGGAGCAGTCTGGAGAGAGCGCACCCGGAGGCAAGAAGCCTGGAGAAGAGTATCGGAGGAGCTTACCCGGAGATGGCGAGAAAGCAGAGCAGCACCGGCCCGTTGGCCAGGAGCCTGCTAGAAACAGAGGAGGGAGAGCAGAGCAGCACCGGCCCGCTGGCCAGGAGCCTGCTGGAAACAGTGGAAGGAGAGCAGAGCAGCACCGACCCGTTGGTCAGGAGCCTGCTGGAAGCAACGACCCCACTAGGCCTAGTGGAGGTCCTAGCACAGCTCCCCCGAGACCGGGAGTGTGCACAGACCGCTCTGGAGGGCCTCGCAAGGAGGATGGCCCGGGTGCAGCGAGAGACGTTGGCGGCGTGGAGCCGTGAGATGGCCCAGCAGACCGAGACCTGTCAGCGGAGCACGCCACCCGAGACGAGGAGACAGACCGCCTCTGAGGATGGCGCGGGAGGACTGAAGGCCGGAGACGGCGCCGAGAAGGGAGCCGAACGAGTGGAGGCAGGTAAAGGGGACGTCTCTACCCCAAACCGGGAAACCGCGTACCTGCCCCAGCTCCCCGTCGCAGAGCCCGAAGTCTATCCTGCCGCGCCCGTAATCGCCACGCCACTGCCGCAGACTAGGCCTCAACCGGAAGCCGCAGCCGCGACAACTGTGACGTCACACGCCTCGACCCCGAGCGTGACCAAGCAGGAAGTACCACCAGCCTGGTCGCAAGGCCTAGTACCCCCGGGCGCCGCAACACCAACAGCGCCCCCTACCTCCGCGGAGCCACCGGCCTGGTCGCAGGGCCAAGTAGCCCAGGGCGCCGCCATCCTTACGGTGCCCTTTACCTTCCAGATACCCCAGGCCTGGCCGCAAGGCCCGGGCAATCCGGGCGCTAATACCACCGCGCCCATAAGACCAAGAGTGCCGCATCTGGGAGAGGACCTGTTTACCCAACACACGTGCCCGGATGGGCAGCCTTTCATCTGGCCCCAGGAATATCATGAACTGGAACGGCAGAGGAAGGCGGGGGCCATGTGTGCACCCCTGATCCCGGCTCCAAAGCCCGTAAAGAGGATCTCGCCCCCGCTAGAAGAGGCCCAATTTGAGTGGGACCCCACCGGAGAAGATCTCATGGGGTTCACTCAGGAGACTCGGGCAGCTGCAGCGGAGCGTGCTGAGTGCTGCCGCCAACAACTCGAGGTCTTTGAGAGGGAGCGGAGAGAGAGGCGGGTCCGGGAACAGCAAGCTCAAATAAGGAGCGCGGAGCAGAAGAGCCGGGCCAGGAGAGACCCCCGTGCAGCGCATAGTCCCCGCACCACCGGGACTGTGATCAAGTTTAACATGCAGCATGGGTGGGGCTTCATCCGAGACCACCGCACCCCAGGCGACGTCTTCGTAACCAGGAGAGACGTTGAATCCCACCTACCGGAGGGACACAGAGGTCGTGACCTTTACATCGGGGACGAGGTCACCTTTACCCGGCACAAGTGTGCCAAAGGACCCTACGCCCTCCATGTGCATCGCCTGACGGAGGAAGAGCTGCGGTGTGAGGAGGAAGAACAAGAGGACCCGGACGGGTCTGAAGCTAAAGGTAACCACAAAGAAAGAGCAGGAGGACGTCGTCGTTGAGTACGGCAGAGTAGAGGCTGTACATAGTTACCCGTCGGGGTACCAAAGAAACTGTTGCTGATAATATAGTCCCCGTTGGGACCAGCATGTGTGAACTGTTTACCCGTTTATCCCTTAAATCCCACTGACCGAGTACTGAGAGCGGTCATTCCTCCCTTATACCTGGCCGAGGACTGAGAGCGGCCATATCCCCTGTATATAGTTGCGCGTCCTAAAGCGCTCCCTACTGGTTTTACAGGAAAGCCACGAGTTTTTCAAGAAAAGACTGTCGCACTTTACCCGGTCACACGTTGCACAGTGACCGGAGGAGGAGCAGAGGCGACGAGAATGTTATTTATATGAAAAGTTTTCTGATATATATATGATATTTTATATGTTTTTACTATGTTGTTTATATGAAAAAAATTTGTATGTTTTGTGGTGTTTTGTTCTTACAGCCCGAGGACGTGCTGTGATTTACCAGGGGGGAATGTAGCACCCTGAGGATTCGGCTGCTACAGGGGTATTGCACCTCAACCCAGAGGTGTGATATTCCACTCCCGGGTAAGGATGGAGTGTGGACCTGAGCTCGGTAGGCTGCATGCACTACACACATCCCATTTCCGAGGAGCAGACCAACGGTACTCCCACTTAGAAATGTGCAGGTACGACCGAGTCTGTTCCTGGCTGGAGTGGGAGGGGGGTGGTACATCCCAGTAGTGTAGGGGCAGATAGGGGGAGCAGCCTGGGTAAAGATAGGAGCTCATTGGGTGCTGGTCACCTGAGCTCACACATAGAGGGAGTATTTAAGGTGGGCACCATCTAAGATCAGGGTCAGTCTGTCAGAGTCAGTAAGAAGCAGAGGTCCAGATGAGCCTGCAGAGAGAGAGTGGAGCAGAGAAGGAAAGACCCAGAGGGGAAAAAAAGAAAGGACTCTGAGAACCCAAATTCAATCCCCGGGTGAAGAGTCGGCAATAGGGTACCGGATCCCAAACTGGTGGGGGCAAAAGCACACCCTAGCCAGAGACCGGAGGCCGTGGGCAGCGTCTGCCACGGCCACCCACCACATCCACCCCGAAGGCAAACCACGTGGAGGGTCAGGGAACCCAAGGCCAAGGGTCTCCCAACAGAAGGCCCGAGGGAGCTGGACCTAGGTGGATCACTAGTGGGGACGGCCAGAGGAAAGGACAGAAGGAGAGCTCAGGGTCACGCTCCGGACTTGTTTGGGGGTTTGCTGAATCCAGGACCTGGTGGACGCAGCACGGCTCGGGTGGTCACTTGAAGCTGGAGTGACCGGAACATCAGCAGTGAGTAAATACCCTAAACTGCACAACCCGACTCTGTCTTCACTTAACATCTATGCTGCACCACCACAACCCCCATCCTCTGCACCTGACCCCCTGAGGCTATACCCCACCCGTTGGGGGTTATACTACCAAAAGCTGCACCAACACCATCAGCCTCAGCGGACCCTGCTGCAGCGGCGGCCATAGTGACCGCAATACAACGGGTGGCGTAGTCGACAATAAAGAACTTAATAACATCTGTAGGACTGCCACATACAACTGAGTTTGACACCCTGGGCACGGACCGGGTCACAGCCACTCGGTGACTACAACTCCCATCTGATCCGGCTCCGGGTATTCCCCCTAAAGAATATGGCTCAGGGGGTGCGTCAGATGTGTCAGCTCTCCTGTGTGGTGTAGTATATAGAGGATCTGTCAGCTCTCCTGTGTGGTGTAGTATATAGAGGATCTGTCAGCTCTCCTGTGTGGTGTAGTATATAGAGGATGTGTCAGCTCTCCTGTATTGTGTAGTATATAGAGGATGTGTCAGCTCTCCTGTATTGTGTAGTATATAGAGGATGTGTCAGCTCTCCTGTGTGGTGTAGTGTATAGAAGATCTGTCAGCTCTCCTGGGTGGTGTAGTATATAGAGGATCTGTCAGCTCTCCTGTGTGGTGTAGTATATAGAGGATCTGTCAGTTCTCCTGTGTGGTGTAGTACATAGAGGATGTGTCAGCTCTCCTGTGTGGTGTAGTATATAGAGGATCTGTCGGCTCTCCTGTGTGGTGTAGTATATAGAGGATCTGTCAGCTCTCCTGTGTGGTGTAGTATATAGTGGATCTGTCAGCTCTCCTGTATGGTGTAGTATATAGAGGATCTGTCGGCTCTCCTGTGTGGTGTAGTATATAGAGGATCTGTCAGCTCTCCTGTGTGGTGTAGTATATAGAGGATCTGTCGGCTCTCCTGTGTGGTGTAGTATATAGAGGATGTGTCAGCTCTCCTGTGTGGTGTAGTATATAGTGGATCTGTCAGCTCTCCTGTATTGTGTAGTATATAGAGGATGTGTCAGCTCTCCTGTGTGGTGTAGTATATAGAGGATCTGTCGGCTCTCCTGTGTGGTGTAGTATATAGAGGATCTGTCAGCTCTCCTGTGTGGTGTAGTATATAGTGGATCTGTCAGCTCTCCTGTGTGGTGTAGTATATAGAGGATCTGTCGGCTCTCCTGTGTGGTGTAGTATATAGAGGATGTGTCGGCTCTCCTGTGTGGTGTAGTATATAGAGGATGTGTCAGCTCTCCTGTGTGGTGTAGTGTATAGAGGATCTGTCAGCTCTCCTGTGTGGTGTAGTATATAGAGGATGTGTCAGCTCTCCTGTGTGGTGTAGTATATAGAGGATCTGTCGGCTCTCCTGTGTGGTGTAGTATATAGAGGATCTGTCGGCTCTCCTGTGTGGTGTAGTATATAGAGGATCTGTCAGCTCTCCTGTGTGGTGTAGTATATAGTGGATCTGTCAGCTCTCCTGTGTGGTGTAGTATATAGAGGATCTGTCGGCTCTCCTGTGTGGTGTAGTATATAGAGGATCTGTCAGCTCTCCTGTGTGGTGTAGTATATAGAGGATCTGTCGGCTCTCCTGTGAGGTGTAGTATATAGAGGATCTGTCAGCTCTCCTGTGTGGTGTAGTATATAGAGGATCTGTCAGCTCTCCTGTGTGGTGTAGTATATAGAGGATGTGTCAGCTCTCCTGTGTGGTGTAGTATATAGTGGATCTGTCAGCTCTCCTGTGTGGTGTAGTATATAGTGGATCTGTCAGCTCTCCTGTATGGTGTAGTATATAGAGGATCTGTCGGCTCTCCTGTGTGGTGTAGTATATAGTGGATCTGTCAGCTCTCCTGTATGGTGTAGTATATAGAGGATCTGTCGGCTCTCCTGTGTGGTGTAGTATATAGAGGATCTGTCAGCTCTCCTGTGTGGTGTAGTATATAGTGGATCTGTCAGCTCTCCTGTGTGGTGTAGTATATAGAGGATCTGTCGGCTCTCCTGTGTGGTGTAGTATATAGAGGATCTGTCAGCTCTCCTGTGTGGTGTAGTATATAGAGGATCTGTCGGCTCTCCTGTGAGGTGTAGTATATAGAGGATCTGTCAGCTCTCCTGTGTGGTGTAGTATATAGAGGATCTGTCAGCTCTCCTGTGTGGTGTAGTATATAGAGGATCTGTCAGCTCTCCTGTGTGGTGTAGTATATAGAGGATCTGTCAGCTCTCCTGTGTGGTGTAGTATATAGAGGATCTGTCAGCTCTCCTGTGTGGTGTAGTATATAGAGGATCTGTCAGCTCTCCTGTGTGGTGTAGTATATAGTGGATCTGTCAGCTCTCCTGTGTGGTGTAGTATATAGAGGATGTGTCAGCTCTCCTGTGTGGTGTAGTATATAGTGGATCTGTCAGCTCTCCTGTATTGTGTAGTACATAGAGGATGTGTCAGCTCTCCTGTGTGGTGTAGTATATAGAGGATCTGTCGGCTCTCCTGTGTGGTGTAGTATATAGAGGATCTGTCAGCTCTCCTGTGTGGTGTAGTATATAGTGGATCTGTCAGCTCTTCTGTGTGGTGTAGTATATAGAGGATCTGTCGGCTCTCCTGTGTGGTGTAGTATATAGAGGATGTGTCAGCTCTCCTGTGTGGTGTAGTATATAGTGGATCTGTCAGCTCTCCTGTATTGTGTAGTATATAGAGGATGTGTCGGCTCTCCTGTGTGGTGTAGTATATAGAGGATCTGTCGGCTCTCCTGTGTGGTGTAGTATATAGAGGATCTGTCAGCTCTCCTGTGTGGTGTAGTATATAGTGGATCTGTCAGCTCTCCTGTGTGGTGTAGTATATAGAGGATCTGTCGGCTCTCCTGTGTGGTGTAGTATATAGAGGATGTGTCGGCTCTCCTGTGTGGTGTAGTATATAGAGGATGTGTCAGCTCTCCTGTGTGGTGTAGTATATAGAGGATCTGTCAGCTCTCCTGTGTGGTGTAGTATATAGAGGATCTGTCAGCTCTCCTGTGTGGTGTAGTATATAGAGGATCTGTCAGCTCTCCTGTGTGGTGTAGTATATAGAGGATCTGTCAGCTCTCCTGTGTGGTGTAGTATATAGAGGATCTGTCAGCTCTCCTGTGTGGTGTAGTATATAGAGGATCTGTCAGCTCTCCTGTGTGGTGTAGTATACAGAGGATCTGTCAGCTCTCCTGTATTGTGTAGTATATAGAGGATGTGTCAGCTCTCCTGTATGGTGTAGTATATAGAGGATCTGTCCTGTGTGGTGTAGTATATAGAGGATCTGTCAGCTCTCCTGTGTGGTGTAGTATATAGAGGATCTGTCAGCTCTCCTGTATTGTGTAGTATATAGAGGATGTGTCAGCTCTCCTGTATGGTGTAGTATATAGAGGATCTGTCCTGTGTGGTGTAGTATATAGAGGATCTGTCAGCTCTCCTGTGTGGTGTAGTATATAGAGGATCTGTCAGCTCTCCTGTATTGTGTAGTATATAGAGGATCTGTCAGCTCTCCTGTGTGGTGTAGTATATAGAGGATGTGTCAGCTCTCCTGTATTGTGTAGTATATAGAGGATCTGTCAGCTCTCCTGTGTGGTGTAGTATATAGAGGATGTGTCGGCTCTCCTGTGTGGTGTAGTATATAGAGGATCTGTCAGCTCTCCTGTATTGTGTAGTATATAGAGGATGTGTCAGCTCTCCTGTATTGTGTAGTATATAGAGGATCTGTCCTGTGTGGTGTAGTATATAGAGGATCTGTCAGCTCTCCTGTGTGGTGTAGTATATAGAGGATGTGTCAGCTCTCCTGTGTGGTGTAGTATATAGAGGATGTGTCAGCTCTCCTGTGTGGTGTAGTATATAGAGGATCTGTCAGCTCTCCTGTATTGTGTAGTATATAGAGGATGTGTCAGCTCTCCTGTATTGTGTAGTATATAGAGGATCTGTCCTGTGTGGTGTAGTATATAGAGGATCTGTCAGCTCTCCTGTGTGGTGTAGTATATAGAGGATCTGTCAGCTCTCCTGTATTGTGCAGTATATAGAGGATGTGTCAGCTCTCCTGTGTGGTGTAGTATATAGAGGATCTGTCGGCTCTCCTGTGTGGTGTAGTATGACTCGCCCAGGGCGAATATGGGTGACTCGGTACCCGGGCCTTTACCTTCTTCGGATGTCACGGGCCCGTACCCTGGGGTCACTCTTTAAAAAAAAAGGGTTTGTTAACAGTTTTGTCTCGTGACGCCACCTGTGGTTCCCGGTAATGAGTACCGGCGCTGCTGCAGACCTCTGAAGCAGATGTTAGGGCAGCTGGGTTGGCATGGCTCTCCACAGGCAGAGCACAGCTCCAGGGCAGTGTAGATGCAGATGGTGATGCTGGGCGTTGTAGTGCAGGAGCGATAGCGTTGTAGAAATAACTGACAGAAACAGTGGGGTGCAGTCATCCGAGTTTACTCACAGTTCTTTAGCTTCCTCAGGTGCACTGTACAGGTGTCAGCCTCCCATGTCGCGCTGCGTTTACCAGGCAGGGGCTCAGCACTCTCCCACGTACTTCAAGAGCACTTAACGGGACCCCCTTTCTGTATGTTCCTTTCTTAGCTGACTTCCCGCGGTGGGTCTTCTCCCTCCTGCCATGCGCCTCGCCACACAAAGTGCCGATCTGTTACCTTGAGATCCCTCTGGGCAACTTGAAGTTCCCGGACCTTGCTTGGTGCCCTTCACGGCGGCTTAGGTGAGGTTGTGGCAACTGCACAATGAAAGTTTTCCAGCCGAGACCTGAAGTAACTCGGCTAGTCCAGGGACCGGTTCCCTTCTTGCAGCCTGATCCCTCTGACACCTGGCAGATTCGGGCGTACGGGTGCCGTCCTGCACTCACCGTACCCCCTGGGATCCCTTAAGTTACTGGAGCCTTCCTCCCTAGCTCCCACTCCTCTCTCCTTCTTGGGCATGACAGGCCGAGCCTGCCTGCCGAGCAGAGCTCCTGCAGAGCCCCTGCTCCTCTCACTTCTCCTCACTGAATCCACCCCTACACATGGTGATGTGACGCTCTCAGCCCTGCCCTGGGAAGATGGGGGTACTCGGAGTCGGGTCAGATGTTGAGAACGGGGGTGCAGTCGTGGCCTGGACCCGTTCCTTGCCCAGGGCCGTCACATTGAAAATGATGCTAGGGCTTTCCGGGTTGAGTGGTAATTGTCGACTACGCCGCCTGTGGTGTCTGGTGATGCGCCACCAGCGCAACTACAGTCCGCTGAGGCCTGGAGTCATGGCGGCTAAAGTTCTCGCCGCTCCCTACAGGCGGAGCGCGGCCTCAGGGCCGGTAAAGCAGGATAAAGGGGGGGTAGTAGTGCGGCAGTAGGGACACGGCGTCGCACGGAATGGCGCGTAATGAACAGTCCGGAGGCCATAGGGATGAATTTCCAAGGCTTTACTCACATTAGAGATGGCAGAAGGAAGGCTACTCCCTGCTCCCCACGGAGTCCTGCGGTCACCAGGGACCGGGGTCCGACAACCTCCGAGCAAGTCCAGCATTCAATCGGGACCCCGCACCTGAGTGTTCCTGAACTACAGACCGTATCCTCTCCTGTCTGTGTGTGTGTAGATAGGCCGGATCTCCCTCTGAACTCCTCTCAGAACAAGGGCACGGGTGGCAGCTCTGCTCCTTCCGATACCCGATGGGATCCTCTGGGCCTACCGGGCTTTACCAACCAGGACATGGAGTAGCAAGGTCGGGTGTCGGGGGCCGGTACCCCTCTTGCAGCTGGACTCCCTCTGAATATATCAGGTGGTGAGGACAGGTGGCGTACACTGCTCCATCTGCATCCTCCCCGGGATCCATTTGCTGTGGAGCTACACTCTTTAGCTCCGGGCCTTCTTGGTCGTGGTCCTTGACCGGGTTGAGACATTCCTCGTCTGCAACCTGCCCCTCGTTCCAAGGCTGGGGTATGAGGGCTGTGTCTCCATCCACTGTAGGTTCACACAGGATCCACGTTCAGGGTGGGAGATCACAATACCTCACAGTAATTAACAGCACAAAGACCAAAACCAAAGATGGCTTTTTATTAAATATGAAATTTAAAGTGTCACTAAATTGTAAGTCCTCCACCCTCACCCACTAACTGGTTCCCCTCACTCTTGGTTCCCCAGTCTCCCTGTAACCAGGAGGGCAGCACCTGGTGCATACTAGCCCCCTCTGGTGGAGAAATGTGGTGTTGGATGCAAAGGTTGGGTCCCGACCATCACGCTGTTCTTACCTCGGAGGAGGAACACTACACTCCATTACAGAAGTGCAGCATCCCTGTGGCGGTCGAATCTTCAGGGGCGCCACAGTTCTACAGTGGGATGTGCTACATAATGAAGTTTCTCTTAAGGGGCACTTGGAAGGGAAGATGTCCTTATCACCCCGGTCAGTAAAATCTTTATAGTGGTGGCAGGATGAGCCTAACCTATCTCGAGGGGTTCCCTGGGTACTTAGGGTCACTAGAACAATTACCACAGATGCGAGTCCGAGAGGGTGGGGAGCCCATCTGGGAGATATGGTAGCCCAGGGGACCTGGTCAGATATCGAAAAGGGTCTCTCCTCCAATGCAAAAGAACTTCTGGCGGTAGACAAGGCGGTGAATAATTTCTTACCTTTCCTTCAGGGCCAGAATGTAAAGATCCTCTTGGATAATCTAGTTGCGGTAGCATATGTGAACCACCAGGGGGATACATGGTCAAGATCGCTGATGAGAGTGACAGATCATCTCTTCCAGATTACAGAAAGTCACCTCCTTTCCCTGATGGCCCTCTATATAAGGGAAAAAGAAAACATGAGAGCAGATTTCCCAAGCTGCTATCCTCTGATGCAAGGGGAATGGGAACTAAATCAAGGAATTTTTACCCAAATAGCCGAAGATGGGGGGGGCCTCCGGTCAGGTAGATCCGTTTGCCACAAAACTAAATCGGAAGACAAAGATCTTGTGTTCCCTAAATCCCCTAGCTGTGGACGCTTTCCTGATTCGTTGGTATTTCAGCCTGGCGTATGACTCCTCCCCCCCTGGTTGGCTGTTCTTCTCATGGTAATAAGAAAGATCAGGGAGGACAAGGCCAGGGTTCTGCTGATCGCACCCTTTTGGCCCAGGAGGGTGTCCATCTACGATCCTTGGGTTCTTCCAGAGATTCCATATCTCCTTCTCCGGGGTCCGATATTCCATCCTCAAGCAACTGGCCTCCACTTGACGGTGTGGAACTTGAAAGGACACTGCCAAATCAGAAAGGTTTTTCCAAAGGTCTAGTAACCATCCTGCACAGGAGAAAACCTGTTACAACCCAGATTTATGCCACAAGTTGGAGAAAGTTTTTGTCTTTCTCTGGTTCTGGGGTTCATGGGGAGGGGGTGCCAATAGGACAAATCTTTGGAGTTTTTACAAAAAAGTCTTGAACTAGGGTTATCCACCAGCACCCTTAAAGTACAGATTTCTGCCTTGGGTGCCCTATATAGCTGTGATGTAGCTTGTAACTACTGGGTTTCTCGGTTCATTAAGGCAGCTTTTAGATCTAGACTCATTATTAAAAGCAGCTTGGTTCCCTGGTATTTAAATTTGGTTCTAAAGGCCTTGACTATCTCGCTGTTTGAGCTAATAGTCAGCAACCCTTAAATCCCTCTCTCTTAAGACCGCTTTAATATCTTTAACCTCGGCCAGGAGCATTAGTGACATCCAGGCCCTGTCTATGGCCTCGCCGTTTACTCAAATTCTGGATGATAGGCAGGATCTGGTCTAAAAATCACTCTCTCTCCCTAAGGTAGCTACTCGTTTCAACAGACTTCAGGAAGTCCTCCTACCCTCCTTTTGTCCACATCCTAGTAACCAGAAAGAGGTGGAGTTACATACGTTAGAAGTGAGGAGATGTCTGGTTAGGTAACATTCAGTTACCAAAAGCTTTAGGAAAGATAACTCGTTGTTTATATCCTACCAAGGGACTAGGAACGGTCTAAGGTCACGAAGTCCACCATAGCTAGATGGAATTGGGAGGCCATTTCTCTATCATATACAGTATAGACCAAAAGTTTGGACACACCTTCGCATTTAAAGATTTTTCTGTATTTTCTTGACTATGGAAATTGTACATTCACACTGAAGGCATCAAAACTATGAATTAACACATGTGGAATTATATACTTAACAAAAAAGTGTGAAACAACTGAAAATATGTCTTATATTCTAGGTTCTTCAAAGTAGCCACCTTTTGCTTTAATGATTGCTTTGCACACTCTTGGCATTCTCTTGATGAGCTTCAAGAGGTAGTCACTGGAAATGGTCTTCCAACAATCTTGAAGGAGTTCCCAGAGATGCTTAGCACTTGTTGGCCCTTTTGCCTTCACTCTGCGGTCCAGCTCACCCCAAACCATCTCGATTGGGTTCAGGTATGGTGACTGTGGAGGCCAGGTTATCTGGCGTAGTCCCCCATCACTCTCCTTCTTGGTCAAATAGCCCTTACACAGCCTGGAGGTGTGTTTGGGGTCATTGTCCTGTTGAAAAATAAATGATGGTCCAACTAAATGCAAAGCGGATGGAATAGCATGCTGCTGCAAGATGCTGTGGTAGCCATGCTGGTTCAGTATGCCTTCAATTTTGAATAAATCCCCAATAGTGTCACCAGCAAAGCACCCCCACACCATCACACCTCCTCCTCCATGCTTCACGGTGGGAACCAGGCATGTAGAGTCCATCCGTTCACCTTTTCTGCGTCGCACAAAGACACGGTGGTTGGAACCAAAGATCTCAAATTTGGACTCATCAGACCAAAGCACAGATTTCCACTGGTCTAATGTCCATTCCTTGTGTTCTTTACCCCAAACAAGTCTCTTCTGCTTGTTGCCTGTCCTTAGCAGTGGTTTCCTAGCAGCTATTTTACCATGAAGGCCTGCTGTACAAAGTCTCCTCTTAACAGTTGTTGAAGAGATGTGTCTGCTGCTAGAACTCTGTGTGGCATTGACCTGGTCTCTAATCTGAGCTGCTGTTAAACTGCGATTTCTGAGGCTGGTGACGCGGATAAACTTATCCTCAGAAGCAGAGGTGACTCTTGGTCTTCCTTTCCTGGGGCGGTCCTGATGTGAGCCAGTTTCTTTGTAGCGCTTGATGGTTTTTGCAACTGCACTTGGGGACACTTTCAAAGTTTTCCCAATTTTTCGGACTGACTGACCTTCATTTCTTAAAGTAATGATGGACACTCGTTTTTCTTTACTTAGCTGCTTTTTTCTTGCCATAATACACATTCTAACAGTCTGTTCAGTAGGACTATCAGCTGTGTATCCACCAGACTTCTGCACAACACAACTGATGGTCCCAACCCCATTTATAAGGCAAGAAATCCCACTTATTAAACCTGACAAGACATACCTGTGAAGTGAAAACCATTTCCAGTGACTATCTCTTGAAGCTCATCAAGAGAATGCCAAGAGTGTGCAAAGCAGTCATCAAAGCAAAAGGTGGCTATTTTGAAGAACCTAGAATATAAGACATATTTTCAGCTGTTTCACACTTTTTTGTTAAGTATATAATTCCACATGTGTTAATTCATAGTTTTGATGCCTTCAGTGTGAATGTACAATTTTCATAGTCATGAAAATACAGAAAAATCTTTAAATGAGAAGGTGTGTCCAAACTTTTGGTCTGTACATCAAGCGGCGAGGAAGGGCCAGAAGGGCTGAAGGCTCATTCCACCCGGGCTGTGGCGACCTCCTGGGCTGAGAAGACAGGTGTCTCGATAGAAGACATATTTAAGGCTGCTACCTGGTCCTGTCCCTCTACATTCCATAGACACGATAGGTTAGATATAGGTGTATCGGCTGACCTCACCTTTGGGAGAAGAGTGTTCCAGGCTGTGGTCCTTCAATAGATTACTTCATCTCTGTAATTCTCTCGTGGTGCTGTCATGGTCGACCGATAAAATATTAAATTACATACCGGTAATGGGATTTTTCGGAGACCATGACAGCACCCTTATATTCCCTCCTTTCACGTTTGTGGGAACACTCCCGTTTTATTAATTATAATCTCACACTCAGTAGGTTTCGTCTGGTATGGCAATTTTGTGATTGTTTGCTGTGTTTATTAACCTGGCGGTCCTCTCAATGCTCTGTAATCCAAACTGAGGCGGGAGAGAGGTGGCGCCCTTTTAAGCCTGTATGTTTCCTCTCCTTGGTGGGCGGATCCCCTCTCTCGTGGTGCTGTCATGGTCTCTGAAAAATCCCGTTACCGGTAAGTAACTTACGACTATTCATTTGATGGAGCAATCAAAAAGTTGTACCCCAAAATGGTATTAAAAACGGTCTTAGAAAATTGGAACACAAGCCAAACAATTTGTTTGCAAAGTTTAGAATATTTTAAAAGCAGTAAAATGTTTTTGTTTTCTTCTGCACCATTTCACTTTATTTGGAATTCATTGCCCTTTTTTTTCTATATGTTGCACAGTAAAGTGAATGGCGTCTTTCAAAAATGCTGTAATTTTGTCCCACAAAGTACACCTCAACCCTGCTGTATTGAATAGTGTCTGTGTTATTCACTATGTGATATGTGTTTTTTTATTGTATACTAATGTATAGTGACTAGTGATGATCGAGCGTGTTCTATGAACCCATTCAGCGAGCACGCTAACAGCCGTGACACTTGCAGGCACGGCGACCTTAAAAGAAATGCCGAGCATGCCAAAATACTCGGCGAGCACCCGAGCGTGCTTGCCGAAGGGGTTGATAGAACACGCTCGATCATCACTAATAGTGACCAGATGCCTCTAAGGAATCTTTTTTGGCCTCTGTTTTACTGGTGCTTGAAGTGCAATTTTTTGTAGCTCTAATGATTAAGCAATATGCAACTATGTGAACTGCAATTGCCAATTAACAATTTAAGGGAATCCATCAGATATACCCCTCCCTCCAATTCCCATTCATGACCATGCAGGATTTGGAAAGCTAAATCCATAGACACCTCTATATCTTTTATCTGTTGCTGCATTTCTGAGTGCTCTGGGTGTAACGGAGCACTAACCAAGCCTCAGCCTTCCAAGGTTGCTTCCCTGCCCAGCACCAGCCTCTGTATCTTGATTGATAGCTCACTGTCAGTTTTTTGGGACGTCAGGCACCAAGCAAGGAAAATCAGTGAGTTAGACACTAGCACTGGGAACTTTCCCTCCGTACACGCAAAACATAAACCAAAAAAAAAGCAATTTGGCACGTTACTTAATTTATGTAGATTTATAGAATGAAATGTTGGATTTCGCATGAGCTCGATCCTTGTTTTTCACAGAACTCATATCTATTATAGTCTAGGGCTGTTCACATATTTCTGCGGACCGCGTATTTTTCACTGAAACACGTTGACCTGTCGAATTTTGATCCAAATCAAAGTTTAGAGTTTCTCGGATGCAAAACAAAGCTGATGAAAGTCTGAATGAGGCCTTACTCTATTATTTATTTTTTAAGCAGCGTTCATTCCAGGCTGCTGTACACATGAAGAGGGTTTACACACCTAAAATACATATATAAAACACAGAAACAAGCTACCATTGACAGACTAGTATGGAGGGAGACACTGCCACTACGAGCTAACAGTGTGGATTCTGGTGTCTCGCTCCTTCCCTCAGGTTGTATTCCAAAAGCCTCCTCCAACAAGCAAGTTCTGGACAAGCTGCAGGTGGAGAGGGAGCGCGGGATTACGGTGAAGGCCCTGACTGCGTCTCTGTTTTACACTTACGAGGGAAAGAAGTATCTCCTGAACCTGATCAACACTGCGGTGAGTGTGACGTTTCTTCTTGATTTGTTTCTCTGTGCTCTTGTTGCGGATGTTCAACAGGTCACGGCAGTCTCGTCTCCTGTCCAATGACTAAATGACGTCATGGAAGATCCTTTCACTCCACCGCGAGCCATACAAGAGACCAGACGCAGTGGAGAAAAGACCGGGGGCCATCAGACGGTAAGTATAATGTTATTTTCTCCAATCCCCTCCATGACAGCACACCTGGAGGTAGCATCCCCATCCTAATTAGGGACAGGAAAACAAGAGGTTAAATAGCCCCTTCCCCCAACAATCCCCAGTGTTTTCCTGTCCCTATGGGATGAAGAGGTTACCTGGGGTGCCTGCGGCCGGCAAGCAGGGCCCTATTAAATTTACCTGCCGGGCTGCAGGGAGCGATCGCCTCCGACCTTCCTTCCTTTGCAGCTCCCGTGTCTCCTTGAGAGCGGGACCCCCCACACACACACTCGCCTGCGTGTAAAGCCGAGTAGGGTTTTGGGGGCTGGGGGCCTCCTGTTGCTCCCCGGCCGGAGTCTCCTCTGTCCTCCATGGCGGCGTGCCGGAAGTCAGGCTTTTGGCCAGCGGGACGTCACTTCTGGTGCGTTCCACCGTGGAACGCATGGGGCTGCGGCGGGAAATTCAAAAGGAGAAGCCGCGGTTTGCCCTGAAAATGAGGATCCTTCACTAGATAGGTGAAAATTTGGCACTGGATCTCGGTCTCCCCTATAAAAGACCCAGATGAGAAGACTCCATTAAGGTAGGACAGAATATTCTGCTACTATGGAGGGTGCTGTTCCAAAGCCTGCGTCTGCAGAGCCCAGCGCTAACCCGGCCCCAGTAAGTACTAGGTCCTAGGTTATTCCCCACTCTCTTTTGAGCAGGATCCTAAATATATTTTAAATCTCCCCTTTTTTTATTTTTAATTGAGGGAGACAAGGATCCTGCACCGACAGTGGGAGAAAGCACTACAGTTCGCAAATGTGCCATCTGTATAAAAAAGCTAGCTTCAGGGCATAAGAAACCCCTCTGCTGGAAATGCACTGACAACATTGTGAAGGAAGAACAGCCTTCCCTTATGGAAGAAGTCAGGGGAATGGTTCGGCAGGAAATACAATCTTCCCTAGCCTCCTTCTCACAAGCCAGAGCTGAAGGTCCATCTCCCCCCAAAAGGAGAAAATATACGGTTAGGGAGACCTCTGATTCAGAATTAGGGTCTATGGAGGAACCGGAAGAAGGGGTCCTAAGTGAAGATCATGAGGAAGATAGGAAATATTACTTTTCGTCTGAGAATATGGAGGAATTGTTGTCGCAGGTGAGAGACACGATGCAGGTGGAAGAGGAGAAGGAAACCAGTACAGTTCAGGATGAAATGTTTGGCGGTCTGAAATCCAAGAAGAAGGTAGTGTTCCCTGTGCATGACAACATTTGGAGTCTTATTTTGGATGAATGGGAGTCACCTGAGAAAAGGCTTAGTATGGCAGGAGAAATGAAGGATAGATTCCCTCTAGATGAAAAGGCGGCTAAGCTATGGATGGAAGTCCCGAAGGTTGATGTACAGGTGGCAAGGGTTGCGAAGAAAACAACCCTTCCCTTTGAAGACTCGTCACAGCTCAAAGATCCTATGGATAGGAAGATGGAAAGCCTTCTAAGGAAGGCATGGGAAACATCGGCGGCTTCACTGAAGACTAATATCGCTTCAACTTGTGTAGCTCGTTCCATGTTCCTCTGGCTCCAACAACTAGAGGAACATCTCTGGAAAGGTACCACTCAAGAGGACCTCCTAGCATCTCTTCCTTTTCTGCAGAAGGCCACTGGATTCCTAACGGATGCCTTGGCGGAGTCGGTCAAGATTGCGGCAAGATTGGCAGCATTATCAAATTCTACGAGAAGAGCTTTGTGGTTGAAGATGTGGAGTGGGGACAACGCATCAAAATCTAAGCTTTGTTCCATTCCATTTAAAGGAGAGTATATGTTTGGGGCGGTCCTAGACGAGTTGTTGGAGAAAGCATCCGACAAGAAGAAGTCTCTGCCAGAGCCAAAGAATCCAAAAAGTTTCAGAAAGAGACCATTTCTTCTCCCTCAACAACAACAGCAGCAAGCATTTCAGTACAGAGGCAAGGGTAAAACTGGTCGCTGGAGTTACACAAAAGGGGGAAGAGGTAGGAATATCTTTCAAGGTTCTAGGCAGGACAGACAATGACGCCAAGAAGGTAGGAGGCAGAATTGCGAGCTTCCTTCCTCAATGGCAGCTTATTGATTGGAAAAGGATTTGTCGTGGCAACAGTAGACCAGCCAGAGGCTTACTACCACGTGCCAATTCATCCGGATTACAGAAAATTTCTCAGATTTGCTGTAACTCAGAACCGAGAGGTACTTCATTTTCAATTCAATGTACTCCCCTTCGGCATTTCGTCAGCACCCCGCCTGTTTACAAAGATCATGGCAGAGGTAGTAGGTTTATCTAAGGAAACTGAATATCTGCATCGTCCCATATTTAGACAATTTTTTGGTGATGGTTCCCTCGGTTTCAAGTTTGGAAAGAGACCTCCAGATGACCCTCCAGATCTTGGAATCCTTGGGATGGTTGATAAACAACCAAAAGTCAGATCTGATTCCCTCCACCAGGAAGACCTCCTTGGGAATTCTCCTGGATTCTCAGCAACAAGCCTCTTTTCTGCCAAAAGAGAAGCAGATTCAGTTGAGGTCGAAAGTTTATGCACTAAAGAACCAGAGCGGAGTGTCATTAAGATTCGCCATGTCCGTCCTCGGGTCCATGACCTCATCTATTCAGGCGGTACCTTGGGCTCAAGCGCATTCAAGGGTCCTTCAAAACTACATCCTTTCCTGTTGGGACAGATCTCCAAGTTCCCTCTCCAACAGAATTCATCTGCCAGAGAAGGTGAAAGTATCTTTAAATTGGTGGCTCTGTCCAGGAAATCTGGAGAAAAGTTCAGCATGGATTCAACTTCCCTTGTTATCCGTCAAAACAGACGCAAGCAAAAGGGGATGGGAGCAGTAGTCTCCCACGTGGCCTTCCAAGGGGTCTGGTCGCAAGAAATAGCAGAGCAGTACTCAAACTTAAGAGAAATGAAAGTGGTGGAAGAAACCCTATGGGCAGCCACTACTGTGCTTCAGGGGTCGCATGTCAGAGTCTACTCGGACAATATGACAACTGTAGCCCACTTGAGACATCAGGAAAGTACAAGAAACAGGAGGTTACAGATGATCTCCGAAAGGATCTTCCACTGGGCGGAGCATAATCTACTATCCTTATCGGCTCTGCATCTGAGGGGCTCCGACAACTATCATGCAGATCTTCTGAGCAGAAAAGACATTCATCCAGGGGAGTGGAGCATGAACTCGAAGATATTTCAGATGATTGTTCAAAAGTGGGAATACCCAGATGTGGACCTGTTTGCGAACCAGGAAAACGCAAAAGTAAGAGCCTTTTTCTCTTTGAAACCCGAGGATTCAGCAACAGGGATAGATGCATTCGCTCACCCTTGGAAAGTTGGGCTCGCTAATGCTTTTCCCCTGATTCTGTTAATACCAAGGACTTTACAAAAAATCAGGTCGGAAGGGGTCAAGACTATCCTAATAGCTCCAATGTGGCCAAAAAGAGCATGGTTCGGAACATTGAGCAGTCTAAGAATGGATGATCCATTGATGCTTCCTCGAATCCACGATCTGCTGCATTAGGGCCAGATTTTCCATCCGGCCCCTCAGAATTTGGCTCTAGCTGCTT
This sequence comes from Phyllobates terribilis, assembly GCF_046119375.1. Classification (NCBI taxonomy): domain Eukaryota; kingdom Metazoa; phylum Chordata; class Amphibia; order Anura; family Dendrobatidae; genus Phyllobates; species Phyllobates terribilis. Next base: position 1,534,801 of record NW_027363093.1, read on the forward strand.
GGCTTCTGAGACCGCCCTCTGAAAAGCCAGAGGCTTCTCAGTACAGGTGATCCAAATGTGGCGCCCTGCTGTGCATTGGTGCCACAGAACCCAGAAGGGTGCATGGATGGATTTCTCCACAAGAGGCCCTCACTACATACAAACACCTCTACCTTCCAACTCATACCAGCAGAGGGAGCCCAGATAGAGAGAGAGCCTGAGAACGTGCCGACGCTCAGATAGCGGTGAAGACGCAGCACGTCAGCTGCCTAGTAGTGAGGGCCCCGAGTGTGGCTGACGGCAAGGAGAAAAAGGGGAGTGAAACCAAGGGGGCAGAGGAGCACAATAAGCTCACCCCATTATATCTACCGGACACCGGGTCCGAACCTACAGGGACCCTTTACACCCAGTGGGGATAACCGGAATCCCAGGAGGACTACAAGTCCCTGGCAAACCTGAAGGCTAGACACACACAGGATCAGGAACCACGAAGGCCCCGACGTCCAGGGAAAGTGGTTACCAACCAGAGGTCCTGTTTCTGAGCATCTGGTGAAGTAAAAGCAGGACACATAAGCTATGCCCAGTTGCAGGCTGGCCAGGAGCATACATAGGGACAGACACGGATCAGGAGGCCCTATACCCGCTCCCTGGGGAGAAGTCCAAAAGTGCGCCCTTCATCTGGAGTACCCTGGACCGTACCTAACAGCTGTACCAGTAAAGGTAATGAAGCAAATCCCCTGTCTCTGTCCGTTACTCCTGCTGTGCCATCGCTTTCCCTGCACCACAACGCTCAGCGCAACCTGCATCATTTATACTGCCCTGAGGCCTGCTGCACCTGTGGGGAGCCGTTCCATCTCAAGCTGTCCTGACATCTGCCTCGGAGGGCTGTTGCAGCGCTGGTGATCCTCACGACAAATTCCCTACAAATAATTCCTTTTGGCACTGACCGCCCTGGGCCAGCCACCGCGATAATCCCCGCAGGCAGTCTTAGGCCCGGCTGCCGGGTGCCCCGCGACACCCCTGGGGGCGAGTCACATACACTGCAGAAAAGCAGAAAACCAGTCACAAATTCCATCTATGGAAAAATCTAGAAAGCTTTCAAGCTATGGTATGAGCCTCGTCCATTAGATCCCTTTCGGCCTGACGTGGCCAGAATCTTGGATTTCCTACAGAACGGTCTGTCTAAAGGATTAAGACCAAGCACGCTGAAGGTCCAAGTCTCGCCTTTATGTTCCTATTTTGATGCTGATTTGGCCCAAAACAGATGGATTAAGAGGTTCATGATAGCTGCTTCTCGGATTAATCCAACAAGAGCTAAAATAGTTCCACCTTGGGATCTCAACGTAGTTCTTAGAGGTCTAACTATGCATCCTTTCGAGCCAATAGCCGAGGCACACATAGACAAATTGTCTTGGAAAGCGGCATTGCTTGTAGCTCTGACTACAGCCAGAAGAGCGAGTGAAATCCAAGCCCTGTCTATCAGAGAGACTTATTGTCGTATTTTGGAGGACAGGATCATCCTCCAGTTGGATCCTTCTTTTCTACCTAAAGTGTCATCTAATTTTCATATGTCTCAGCCCATAATTCTTCCGTCATTCTGTCAAAATCCATCAAATAGCAAGGAAGAAGAATTCCACGCGTTGGATGTAAGAAGGACTATAATCCGCTATTTGAGGCAGACTGAAACCTGGAGGAAGGATCAGAACCTATTTGTCCAATATGGAGTCCCCAATAAAGGAAAGCAAATTGCAAAAATACGCTAGCAAATTGGATTAAGAAAGCAATTTGTGAAACATACATAGTTCAAGATTTGCCTCCTCTGGAATCCTTGAAAGCTCTTTCTACTAGTGCTATGTGGGTCTCCTGGGCGGAAAAAGCTAGTGCATCCATTGAGCAGATTTGCCGGGCAGCTACATGGTCGTCTGTCCATACCTTTGCTAAGCATTATAGACTAGATGTAATATCTAATAGAGACTTAGCATTTGGAAGGAAAGTCCTTCAGGCTGTTGTCGCTCCCTAAAATTCATTCTTTGGTATTACTCCAGGTGTGCTGTCATGGAGGGGATTGGAGAAAATAGAATTAGACTTACCAGTAATTCGGTTTCTAAGACCCTCCACAACAGCATGGGTAGTTCCCTCCATCTCTTTATTGATTGGAAAAATCCTTAGTGTTAATAAATATTTAGAGCATTCATACTGTGTGGTCCTTTGAAAACACTGGGGATTGTAGCAGGGAGGGGCTATTTAACATCTTGTTTTCCTGTCCCTAATTAGGATGGGGAGGCTACCTCCAGGTGTGCTGTCATGGAGGGTCTTAGAAACAGAATTACCGGTAAGTCTAATTCTATTTTTCTTTTTTTACCATTTTTATTCTTTTTTTCAACTATTAACTTGGTCACACTATATAAATACATGCCGGTTGCAAGGATTTATATAGCGTGACCAAGTTGTCAAGCACTTTCCAAGTGATGCTAAAATCGCTTGGAAAGCAGTTGACAACCCGCATGCGGACATGCATGTGAAAAACGCTTCACTTACGTTTACCAGGGAGATGCAGAAACACTCAGGAAAAATCCGGAGCATTTCTGCATCGTGGGCATGTGGCGCCCCTGAGGGTTCAGTCGCCACAGAGGTATTGCACCTCACCCAGAGGTGTGGTGTCTCCCTTCACTCAGGTAAGATGGGAGTGCTGCAGAGAACCCCCCAAAACACCTGCATCCAACATTACACTGCTTCAGACCGGCTGGAAGGGCAACATGCAGAGCGCAGCTGCTGAGCCCTGTCCCTGGCTGGAGTGGGGGAAACCCAAAGGTAGGGGGAACCAGTAGTGGGTGTGGGTGGAGGAAGCAGTTAGAAGGAGCACACAGTAGGTATATAATGGGAAGCAATCTTAGGGTGGCAGTTCAGAACAGAATGGTCAGTCAGTACAGTACAGACGGTCAGTGAGGACTGTCTGGGAGCAGAGGCTCAGCAGGAGCTCTGCTCCACAAGAAGGGCCCGGGATAGAGGCCCCGGAGGGGAGCAGGGAGTAGACTCCATTCTAAGAAGGGATCCCAGGGGTACGGCGCGTGGAGGACAGCACCCGTACACCCCGCATCTGTCAGAAGACAGAGGGATCGGTTGCTGCATTCTAATCTCCAGGGGGTGAGGTTGGTCCCGGATCCGACGTATAGGAAGGACTTCAGCATACCCGAGCGGGATTGAGAGTGGGCAGCGCAGGGCAGCAGGGAGAAGGACCTAGTGTGAAGACGGTCAAAGTAGGAACACGAGAAAGTGGGGTTCTGCCAAGCATTCCTAAACTTCCTGAGGAAGGATTGAACCCCTGCCAGGGTGACCACGGCGCAACGTGGGAGGTCTTCACCTGTAACGTGCACTTGTGTGTTTCCTGAAGAACTGTGAATAAAAATCTTGGACGACTGCACTGAGTTGCCTCCGTCTATTCCTTCACTGGTGTCATTTCCCTCCCTGCACTATAACGCCCAGCGCACCCTCCATCAATTTACACTGCCCTGAGGCCCGATCCACCTGTGGGGAGCCGTTCCATCTCTAGCTGCCCTAACATCTGCCTCAGAGGACTGTTGCAGCACTGGTGATCCTCACCAGACACCACAGGTGGCTTCACGACAAATCCTATAAATAATCCCTTTTGAACTGACCGCCCCGGGCCAGCCACCGTGATATTCCCCAAAGCAGCCATAAGGCCCGGCTGCCGTGTGCCCCGCGGCCCAGGGGGCAGCGAGTCACCACTTGGCGTCACGAACAGGATATGTGACCAGCCCGCCATCTGCGGGTAATGTGCGCCTAAAGAAGTGTTTTCTGCCTTGAATGTGGCGCCCGCCCCAGAAGAACGGGCACCATTATGTGCGTGCTAAAGAACAACAGAATGGAACCTCCCGTCGTGGGCCGAGTCCCAGAATGGCGCCAAAAGCAGGCCCTGCCCCTTGCAACAGTGACTGTCCGCATAGATGTGTCCGTCAAAGCGGGGAGGCCGACACAGGGAGTGACCGACAGCAAAGTGCCATGGGACCGCCCCCGAAAGAGGAGAGGAGGTGGAGAGAAGCTGCGTAAAGACCGGGAGGTGTCAGGCCGAGCTGACGCAGTCGCGGGAGCAGGTAGGAGTGATGTCCCTTTCCCAAATGCGGCTGGCGCTGCTTCATCCCTGGTCCCCCTGCAGCCTGAGGCTGATGACCAGGCTGGGTCAGCCTGCAGAAACCAGGGGTTCCCCCGGAGGGGGCCCCACTGTTAAACTGTTTTAGTTAACTGGACTGTACATAAGTTGCCCGGAAGGGTGCAGTTGACTTCATGTTTGCTACCCAGTTACCCTTCAGGGTACAGAGACTGACAGGCTGAGGACTGTGAGAAGCCGGACGTTGACATTGTACATAGTTTAGCACTTCTTAAAGTGCATCCTATTGGTTTTATAATTACAAATATACCTCAGAACAAAAACCCGTTTGGCGTGGCGGAAGACGAGGTCCAGGATTGGATCGTCTATGCCCTGCAGCCATGCCCAGGGCCTACGTTGAGGGTTTGTGGACGGGTCCCTCATGCTGCTACTGTTGCACCCTGGTGCTGGAACTGTCTTGAAAATTGTTTTATATGACAATGCTCTTATGATGTTTTATAATGTAACCAGTAACATTAAAAGAAATGTGCCTCCCATAAAGGGAAGAAATGTTGTTTTATGGTCTTATATGCGGATGCATCTTAAAAATTTTGCATGTCAGTTATGCCTGGTTTTGCTCTGTTCCAGCCCGCGGACGTGCTGTGTTTTACCGGGGGGGGGAATGTGGCGCCCCTGAGTGTTCAGTCGCCACAGCGGTACACTGCACCTCTCCCAGAGGTGTGGTGTCTCCCTTCACTCAGGTAAGATGGGAGTGCTGCACGGAACCCCCCAAAACACCTGCATCCAACATGCAGAGTGCAGATGCTGAGCCCTGTCCCTGGCTGGAGTGGGGGGAACCCAAAGGTAGGGGGAACCAGTAGTGGGTGTGGGTGGAGGAAGCCGTTAGAGGGAGCACTTATACAGTAGGTATATAATGGGAAGCCATCTTAGGGTGGCAGTTCAGAACAGCATGGTCAGTCAGTCTACCATTGGGCCATATAAGACGTTCTTCATCTCCCGTTGCAGTGGGGTTTTTATTTGTCAAAAAAAAAGACTGGGGGTTGCGCCCCCGCCTTGATTTTCGCGAGTTTAATCGGATCACGGTCTGGGATGCATATCCTCTCCCTCTCATCCCCGACCTCTTTAGAAAAAAAATTGGCTCCTACGATTTGATTAAACTAGACCTCAGGGGGGCTTATAATCTCATTCACATTGAGGAGATGAGTGGAAGATGGCCTTCAATACTCCTGAGGGGCACTATGAAAAGCTTGTGATGACATTTGGGTTGACTAATGCTCCCGCTTTCTTTCAACACTGTTAGTGACATTTTTAGTTATCTGGCAGGTAGATCACAACAAACCAATCTTGATTACATATTAATTTATTTACCTCCAGTCACATCAGGTACATGTCAGGCAGGTCTTACAGATACTCAAAGATAATAAATTATTTGTCAAACCAGAGAAATGTATGTTCTCCATTCAGGGTTAGTTCTTATCATTCACCGTTTTTGCATGGATCTGGCCAAAGTCCGGACGGTACTGGATTGGTATTATATTCAAGACTTAAAGGCGTTACAAAGTTTTTTGGGTTTCGCCAGCTACTACTGTAAGTTCATCAAAAACTTTTCGGTAGTGGCCAAACCTCTGATGAACGATTTTGCCAAATAGAAAAAAAAAATAAAGATTTTATTATTTTACTTTCCATTCTTGTAGCTAAACACAATCCAGCTAAGTTTAAAATTGAAATGAAGCCCCTATACCCCCCTCTCTAGGTGCTTCTGTACCAACTCCTCCCTGGTCCAGGGTGGTCTCTATATCACGGCCTCCAGCAATAACCTATTGACACATGATTGTGGCAGCCCTCACGTGCTGATATATCACAGTGCCAATAGAAGTGGGAAGCGGCACAGAAATCACAAAATAAAGGCAGTGTTTGTGGTAATGCAAGAATCCAACAAGCAGAGTAATCCACACGTCATACAACAGCCCAACATGGATGATGAAAAGCTGCTTCTTCAGGCGTCTGTGTAAGAACATCACATTTTTGTTTTCCTTCCAGAATAAGCTGGTCAGACTGGGGGGGATGAAAGCTGGACAAGGGATGAAGAATGATCCTTATTACATATAATGGGTGCACTGAGCGATTGTGAAAAGTCGCAGAGGACTGAGAGCAGAAGGGCAGAGGGTTTCCTCTTCCTCACAGGGACCAGCACAGAAGCCGGAGCAGAAGGGCAGAGGGTTTCCTCTTCCTCACAGGGACCAGCACAGAAGCCGGAGCAGAAGGGCAGAGGGTTTCCTCTTCCTCACAAGGACCAGCACAGAAGCCGGAGCAGAAGGGGAGACAAGGGCTGAGCCACTTACACAGACAGAAAGCTGAGGAGAGGAGGACATGTTATTACTCCAGGATCCGCTCCATTCATTCCCTATGTGGCATTCAAGCGCTGAGCTCGGCTTTTCCGGAGCCCCATAGAGAATGAATGGAGCTGCAGTTGATCCCTGACTTTCCACTCCTTCCCGATCAGACGATGGCTCGCAGCGGTCAGACCCCACGATCAGTAAGTGATCACCGAGCCTGTGGATAAGTGATAACTTGTTTTCTTCAGACATCCCCTTTAAGTAATGGAGCATGCCAGCAGAGAAGGTGGGAGGAGGCGCTGGTTACAGGGGAGACTTTACCTCTGGAGGCCGCATATAGGGCATGTGAGGGGCGGACACTTCCCATATTCATCATTACTGAACCCCCGCTCTGTGCGGCTCTTATCTGAGCTGCAGGAGATGCAGCAGTTACTAATCAGCCGCTCTCCGTTCACTTGCAGCCGTCCGAGCTCTGCTGTGCCTGTTAGGGGTGAAGTTAGGGTCCTTCGAGGCATCTACTATGCAGCCTGCACAGCAGATCACAGCCCGAGCACAGCGTCTCCGGGTAAATCTCCACCTTGTGAGTTGCTTCTTGTGCAGCAGCCCCATGCAAGTTGCTCTGCTCTCCTCGGCCAGCTCCTGATGAATACTGAGCTCCTCTGCCCAATCTAGGAGCTCAATAGCCCTGATCACGTCAGTGGTAGCCCAGCGCTGCTGGATCAGATTTACAAATGGCAAACTAATCAGCCCTAGGTATTTCTAATATGTGCAGAGCAGGCGACATAAGTCTGACCGGTGTCCTCATAGACCTTTCCTCAGCCGGGGTCTAATAGGAGCAGTAAGATGGCCGTCATGGGGTCCATTGTTAGATCTCAGCTGCCATAGAAACTCATTGGCACCATGATCATGCCTCCCTCTCCTGTCTAAAGTGCCTAAATGCTGTGGAAGCCCCCTACTGTGTCATACAATGGATTAAGCTGCCAGGATCAAGGTTGGCTCCACTGTGGGCAGCTGAGGCAGGAGCAGGACTGTGTTACACAGCCACACTTCTGCCGCAGATCTTGTAAGGACCTGCCTGATGATAATGTGTCCTATAGAGCAGGTCTTGGTACCGGACTGCCCTGTACATATTTACCACTAGCTGGGAACCAGTTACTTACAAGGTCTAGTTTCGGATGTGTTTCCAGGATCTGTAGTTATCAGCATTTTATCCTTAAGGCCGAGTTATAATATCACTGTAACACTCTCGCCCTGTACCTGTATGCCTGCCCTGTGTGCTGCACAAAAGTATATAACAAAATGAGTGTACACAGATATCTATCTCCTGAATGGTATTACTGCTAGATCTCCTGTACATAGAAATATGAGGTTCTTAGCGCACATTTTGAGCAAATTGTGCGAGCCCATCTGCCAACGTCAAGGCGACCTCTTCAGATGGGTCCCTACACTAACATTACACTAACTTACTAACTGGGACTAGTTTTTTGTATTATTATTATTACCACCATTTTTACTATTTATTATTATTGCATTAATGCAATTAATTGTAACTGTTATAAAACTAATTAAAAAAATGTAATTCTAATTTTTTTTATTAATCTTGTGATTCTAATAATGGTATTACTAAAATCCCTATGCCTAAAGCTGTTGATCCAGAAGAAGGCAAAAACCCCAGGACACCTTCAGCCAATTTGTGTCATAGGAGAAAAATTCCTTCTTGACCCCGGCAAAAGGCGATCAGTCCTAGGACCCTGGATCAAACCTAATAATGTTATTACAAGTTATATAATATTACACTAATTATTGTACTACTGGAGTTATTTTAATTTGTTTTTATAAATCTATTTGATATGGTTATTATTACATTGTGCTATCTTATTACAGTATTATTCTTCTTTCCTTTCACTACTAATACTGCCCTAAACCTACAGTGTTGATCCAGAAGAAGGCAAAAACCCCAGGACACCTTCAGCCAATTTGTGTCACAGGGGAAAAATTCCTTCTTGACCCCGGCAAAAGGCGATCAGTCCTAGGACCCTGGATCAAACCTAATAATGTTATTAGAAGTTATATAATATTACACTAATTATTGTACTACTGGAGTTATTTTAATTTGTTTTTATAAATCTATTTGATATGGTTATTATTACATTGTGCTATCTTATTACAGTATTATTCTTCTTTCCTATCACTACTAATACTGCCCTATACCTACAGTGTTGATCCAGAAGAAGGCAAAAACCCCAGGACACCTTCAGCCAATTTGTGTCACAGGGGAAAAATTCCTTCTTGACCCCGAGAAAAGGCGATCAGTCCTAGGACCCTGGATCACACTGCTATTCTACCTACTACTATTACTACTGTTATTTTATTACTTTCTTACTATTATCACTAGTATTATTACTCATATTACACTAATATGGATATACTACCACTATATTACTACCATCCCTTTCCCCCTAGGGATCTTAAGGTGCAGTTCTGTCCTCCTCCTCCTATTCTGTCCTCCTCCTCTTCCATCCTCCTCCACTTCCGTCCTCCTCCTCTTCCGTCCTCTTCCTCTTACGTCCTCCTCCTCTTCCGTCCTCCTCCTCTTCCATCCTCCTCCTCTTCCGTCCTCCTTCTCTTCCGTCCTCCTCCTCTTCTGTCCTCCGCCTCTTCCGTCCTCCGCCTCTTCTGTCCTCCGCCTCTTCCTTCCTCCGCCTTTTCTGTCCTCCGCCTCTTCCGTCCTCCTCCTCTTCCGTCTTCTTCCTCTTACGTCCTCCTCCTCTTCCGTCCTCCTCATCTTCCGTCCTCCTCCTCTTCGGTCCTCCTTCTCTTCCGTCCTCCCCCTCTTCCGTCCTCCGCCTCTTTTGTCCTCCGCCTCTTCCATCCTCCGCCTCTTCCATCCTCCGCCTCTTCCGTCCTCCTTCTCTTCCATCCTCCTCCTCTTCCGTCCTCCTCCTTTTCCGTCCTCCTCCTCTTCTGTCCACCTCCTCTTCCATCCTCCGCCTCTTCCGTCCTCCATCTCTTCCGTCCTCCGCCTCTTCCGTCCTCTTCCTCTTCCGTCCTCCTCCTGAGACGTAATAAATAGCATTAAAGCTGCAGTAATTGTTTATATTATATATATACACTGCTCAAAAAAATAAAGGGAACACTCAAATAACACATCCTAGATCTGAATGAATGAAATATTCTCATTGAATACTTTGTTCTGTACAAAGTTGAATGTGCTGACAGCAAAATCACACAAAAATCATCAATAGAAATCAAATGTATTAACCAATGGAGGCCTGGATTTGGAGTCACCCCCAAAATTAAAGTGGAAAAACACACTACAGGCTGATCCAATTTTGATGTAATGTCCTTAAAACAAGTCAAAATGAGGCTCAGTATTGTGTGTGGCCTCCACGTGCCTGTATAACCTCCCTACAATGCCTGGACATGCTTCTGATGAGGTTGCGGATGGTCTCCTGTGGGATCTCCTCCCAGACCTGGACTAAAGCATCCACCAACTCCTGGACAGTCTGTGGTGCAACGTGACATTGGTGGATGGAGTGAGACATGATGTCCCAGATGTGCTCAATGGGATTCAGGTCTGGGGAACGGGCGGGCCAGTCCATAGATTCAATGCCTTCATCTTGCAGGCACTGCTGACACTCTCCAGCCACATGAGGTCTGGCATTGGGCACAACCCCCATCTGTGGACGTCTGGCCCTCATCCCACTCTCATGGAGTCGGTTTCTAACAGTTTATGCAGACACATGCACATTTGTGGCCTGCTGTAGGTCATTTTGCATGGCTCTGGAAGTGCTCCTCCTGTTCCTCCTTGCACAAAGGCGGAGGTAGGGGTCCTGCTGCTGGGTTGTTGCCCTCCTATGGCTCCCTCCACGTCTCCTGGTGTACTGGCATGTCTACTGGTAGCGCCTCCAGCCTCTGGAACTACGCTGACAGACGCAGCAAACCTTCTTGCCACAGCTCGCATTGATGTGCCATCCTGGATGAGCTGCACTACCTGAGCAACTTCTGTGGGTTGTAGAGTCCGTTTCATGCTACCACGAGTGTGAAAGCACAACCAACATTCAAAAGTGACCAAAACATCAGCCAGAAAGCATTGGTACTGAGATATGGTCTGTGGTCTCCACCTGCAGAACCACTCCTTTATTGAGTGTGTCTTGATAATTGCCAATAATTTCCCTCTATTGTCTTCCATTTGCACAACAGCATGTGAAATTGATTGTCAATTTGTGTTGCTTCCTAAGTGGACAGTTTGATTTCACAGAAGTTTGATTTACTTGGAGTTATATTCTGTTGTTTAAGTGCTCCCTTTATTTTTTTGAGCAGTGTATATTTTCTCATGTCATGTGTTTACTACTAAAAGTAATTTTTTACATTTAGGTTTCATTAAGTGTTTTTCACCGGCTATTACAGACTTATTGTTTCCCTGCACATTCAAGTTTTGTGTTTTCTTTGGGCATAGATCAGCTAATAGGCACTCAGGAAAAAAAAACAGATTAAAGATCTACAAACTCTCCCTTACGACTAAGGAGCTCACTGATAGATTCTCAGTTAGCTAATTTTGCAGCCAGCAATAGACAGTGCAGCACAGATGCTACAGAAGGCAACATTTTTAATGAAACTCAATTACAGAAATCAATTTTAGCCCCAAATACTTGCATTAAAGTAAAAAAAAATGGCCCCAAAGCTGGACAACCGCTTTAACTCCTTACCAACATCTGCCGTACATGTATGGTATAAGTCAGTAGCGGGTGTATGGAGCAGGGTCAGCTCGCCCCGTACATGGCAGATAATGGCTGTGACAAACAACCAGGACCTGCCTCTAACAGCTGCGAGTGGAGCGAAGATCTGCCCACCACTGTTAACCTGTTCAGTGCTGCTGTCAATCTCTAACAGCAGCATTAACAGCGCGCCAGCATTGGGACGCGTCGTTCCATACGCCCACCGGCGCTCCTGTGACGCGATCATAGGGCGCCGATGGACTGCTATGACATCCGGGGGTCTGCTGAAGCCTCCGTTCCTGTCATCATAACGCTTCATTTGGGCTGTAAAGAAGACCGTGGTTTTGCTATATGGAGCATTACTGTGGTATCGCTGTATATAGCACAAGCAATCAGATGATGTATACAAATACAGTGAAAAAAAGTATATATATATTTATTAAAACCCCACACGTTCAACTAACCTCCCACTAAAAATAAAGATAATAAAAATATACACATTTTGTGGTTTGGTCTCTTTCAGAGAAATACAATCTATCAAAATATAAAAAAAAAAAACGATCAGTGAACACAGAAAAAAATTCAAAAAGACAAAATTGCATTTTTTCGTTCACCTCAATACTGCAGAAAATCCTGTAAGAAGCGATAACCATGACATATGTGTCCCAAAATGTTATCAATAAAGTCCTCTTGCCCTTCAAAAAATAAGCCCCCACACAGCTCCATCAACCCGAAAACTGAAAATGTTACGGGTCTCAGAAAAAATGGTGACAGCATCAAAAAAAAGTTTTTTTCTTTTGCCAAAACTATTGGAGAAGTTTGGTCTTGCTGTAATCACACTGAGGAGTAGGATCCTATTGCCAGGTCATTTTTACCACACAATGTGCGCCGTTAAAACCGTTCCCAGAAAAACAATGTCAGGCTTTTTTTTCCGCACTTTTACTGCACTTGGAATGTTTTTCGCGTTTTCTAGGACTATGTGGTAAATGAATGGTGTCATTTATAAGGACAGCTCATCCTACAAAATAACAAGACCTCACACTATGTGGACAGATATCAAAAAGTTATAGCCCTTGGAAAAAGCGGAGGAAAAAACAGAAAAAAAACATAAATTGGTTATGTCGGGAAGGGGTAAAGCTGAAGAAACGCATGTAAGAGCAGAATATGGAGGAAGGTCAGATATCACAGACTGGTGGATACTACCTGCTCCATCGCTGGCAGAATACTCCACCCCCATGGTGTCCGCTGATATCTTCTCTTGTAGCAACGTCTCCAAACTCTATAAAACATCGGGAACAGTCAGCAGAGGGTTTGATGATTGGCTCATATTGGCGATATACTCAGGGGCATTACTGGGGCCAGGGAAGATTGGGAATGAATAGCGGATTGACTGTTAGAGATGTGATCTCTTCCATTAAAGGGGATGTCTAGTTGGAACAAGTTATCACTGATCTCTGGATAGGTGATGACCTGTCCCAGTGGGAGCACCCCTTTATTATGTGGTATATATGGAGGATGTGATATCATGCAGAGTTCTAGCAGTATTACACTTCGGTCCGTTCTGCGTGCATCTGGGCCATTCCCTATGGAGGAGCGGAGCTGGGGGGAAATATCAGGATCTCGTCGCTGGATCCATCCAGATGGGAGATGTAACGAGTGCGGCGCCCCCCACTGGTGTCTCAGCGTATCATGTGTTGGGGAATAATAACTTATTGTCTGGTAAATGTGCTGACTCCTGTCAGTTGTGGTCGCTGAGTGCGTGTGATGGGATGTGGCTCCGTCCGTTATATTATATCACGTCTTATACCTATAATCTCTCGCTGATCGCAGGTGTCTGTCTTCTCACTCAGATGAGAAGGAACAAACTGACGATATAGGACTCTTTTTTTTTCCCAAATTCAAACCGAGCAATCCTATTGGCTGAGTATGAATGCAGTTACCATGGTGACAGAAGTAGCAGCAGATTTAAAGGGACAAAACACTAATATTGTACTAAAGTGTATTTTATTATATATTTCACATAACTGACTGGGTACACCTTGGTGTGGGTGGGATGGCTTTTTTTAAATCAAAAACCATGTTTACTAAGTACCCTATATTATATATATTCACTATTGCTTTTTACTTACTTATAGCAGGGTATATGCTCATATTGTTTCTATCCTAAGTTTATCTATTTTCTAATAGAGACATGACCAGTCCTCTTTAGAATTTTATAGTGACCCCATTGAGGTCATGGACTGATATTGGGGATTGCAGAGTTGGGGCAAGGTGACAGGTGACAGTAAGTGACATCAAATGAAGGCTATGGTGCATATGACGCGCCCCTGGGCCTGTGTCGCGCTGCGTTGCGCACGCGGGAGCTTACCCGGAGCCGGATCTCTTGAGGGTTGTAGTCTCGTGGCGGTGACCCGGTCCGTGCCCAGGGAGTCAAACTGAGCGGCGATGTAACAGCGGTAGATGTAGGACGACTACGCCACCCGTTGAATGCAGCTATGGAGCTGCCGCTGCAAGACAGTCCGCTGAGGCCGGTGGATGGATGGTGCAGCGTAGATGGTATAACCCCCAACGGGAGGGGTATGGCCTCAGGGCAGCAGATGTGGATGATGGGGGTAGCAGGAACCACTCAGAGACGGTGCGGTGTAATTCAGGGTCTTTACTGGTAACAACGATAGACCCTCCCGGAGTACTTGCTAGTGAACGGGGCCTGGTCAGTCCTTGAGCAGATGGGATCTCCCCTGGCCAGGCGGAGTTGTAGGCCTCCCCAACTGACTGTACTCTTCTGGCTACCTTGCTAGAAGCGGATATAAGTAGCCCACGTCCCTGAGTGTACCGTGTGGTGCTCACCCGTATGGCCGGTGACTCGGGGCCTTCTAATGGCTTCCGCTCCACGATGGCGGTGCTGGTCCCACGCGTGTGACCGTGCCTTCGGGTTTCTGGGCCTGAGGACCTGAAATCCCCTGCCGGTCGGCTTCTGCTGCTGGGTAAGAGTTAGTCCCCACAGCCTCGGACGCCGGGTCCGGTAAGAAAGCTTCTCAGTCAGGGCGAGCTCTGCAGCTGCCAGCCCCTGACTTGTAGTAGTATTGCTCCCACTGAGCTTCTGCTGTTTCTTCCTGTGACTGTTTCTTGTCTCTACTCTCCTTGACTGACTAACCCTGCCTCAGCCCAGGGTTTATACAGGGGAAGTTCTTCCCCTCCCAAGACTGGGCAGGAGGTGTGGCATGCACAGGATCCCTGACCAAAGGACCTCCCACCTGCTCTCAGACATAATATCTCTATCACTGTGGCAACCAGACCCCTGGGGTGTCACACATACACAGTAAATCAGTCGTGTTATTCCACAGAAATGCTGTTCTATAAAACACAAAATATCTTCATATGGTGAGGAGTTGTGTTGTGTTTTCATCATTTACATTCTAGCGTGGTGATCACATAAAATGTAAAATTCCTATTAAATAATTACTGAATGACAGTAGCCTGTATCCCTGGAGGACAAGTCATTTACCGCTTCACCAGGTTTGATGTTCTATTGCATTTAGATGTTTCAGTATTTGTATATATGTATATATATATTTTTTTCCCCCCTTAAGGGTATTCAAGCGCAGACGGTGACCAATTTCTTCCTCGCCTTTGAAGCACAGCTTTCAATTATTCCTGTCGTAAACAAGGTAAAAAGCTTAGAGCCGAGCACTATCAGACTCCTTCAGTCCCGCAGCAGGTAAATCTGTGAACATCGCCGGCACTCCTGCTGTTCCTAGTACCGATCCCTCTATGAGCGGCTGTGCAGTAATGAAGGCAGGATTCACCCAAACTTGCTCGTCTTTTTTTTCGATTTCCAGTTCTGGTAATTAGTTATACACATGTGTATATCCAGTGGTCAACTCACAACCTGTGTATGGAAAATGAATTGTTTGCTGTATGCATCGCATTTGTAGGATGCACACTGTTCATTTCATTATGGAGCGGAGTAGGAGGAGACTTTCATTACTGTTCCCTTTACTTCCTCCCTGCTGATAGGAAATGCCATGCTGTTTGCTTGTGTCCTGTGATTACAGCAGCCTGCAACAGTTTTCAAGCGTGCATTTCCCGGCTCAGGCATCAAGCAGTAAATGATAAAATTAAAACGCTGCTATCCCTTTGTTAGTCACTTTTTTATCTTCTTCCCTCTTCTACGAATGCTGTAGTCCGTTATTCTAGAACTGCTCTAAAATGGTTCTCTCTGGAGTGTTGGGATTTGGGTTTAGGGTGGGTTAGGGAATTGAAGTTCAGATATTTTGTTCATGTTTTATACTATGGAATTACTATGTCATGTATGTTATTAGAAAGATGGAAAATTTGTATTTGGAGTTTTTCAATAAAAATAATTTGATTAAAAAAAATTATGAAATTAAAATTCCTCCCGTTCTTGAGAAAGAATAGGATTTTTACTAAGAGGTAAATTGCACGTTCCTTGTTTTACAGGCACTTTACATTTTTGCTAGTTTTGTGCGATTACACAATCCCTTTTAAAGGCCAGTGCCAGTTGTACATCTCTCCCTAAACTCTTGCTCAGCACTATATTTTATGCCAGTTTTATTATATGGTTTCTAGATTTTGTCCAGCTTTGATAAATAATTAGTATTTATACTTTTGATTTTAGATAGACTTGAAGAATGCAGATCCGGAGAGGGTGGAGAAACAAATTGAGAAGATGGTTGACATTCCCGCTAGTGACTGTATCCGGGTACAATGCGCTCCAGATCAAAATCATTCCTGTAGGCAAATTTAACTTCGCTGTCTGTACCTTGTCTTTTTTTTTTTTTCTACAAAATTTGGCTGGAAAAGGGGCAATGTAGCGAGGAATTTACATAAATTTTTGGTGTTAAAAAAACACGAAACTATTTTGTGACGCATCATTTTTGAGCAAAAATGTGCAGTTTCCTATTTTACAGCACTCTTGCAACTTTTAGAAATTGGGCTTGGAAAGCTACACAGGTCTAAGAACGACTGGTGACGTTAAAAGTGGATAAAGATACACGGTGGCTCAGTGGATAAAGATACACGGTGACTCAGTGGATAAAGATACACGGTGGCTCAGTGGATAAAGATACACGGTGGCTCAGTGGATAAAGATACACGGTGGCTCAGTGGATAAAGATACACGGTGGCTCAGTGGTTAGCATTGGTGCTTTGCAGCACTGGGATCCTGGTTTCAAATCCCACCAAGGATAACATCTGCAAGAAGTTTGTATGTTCTCCCCGTGTTTGCGTCGGTTTCCTCCCACACTCCAAAGACATACTGATAGGGAATGTAGATTGTGAGCCCCAATGGGGACAGCAATGATAATGTCTGTAAAGCGCTGCGGAATAGGTTGATGCTATATAAGTGAGTAAAATGAATAAATAAAGATGGAAGTGCTACATAAACATTTATCAAACATCGTGCAACTCTTTGATACATTTGGCACAAATAATGGTAACACAACCACAAGCAAAACTGACCTGAGGAAGTCCCTTTATGATACATTTTTCGGAAAGAATTTGAAAGATTTAAAGCGTTAGAAATGAACAAGATTATCCAATATCACAGAAAAAGGAAAAGTCTCCAGATGTTTTTATGCCGGATGCCGGTATGTGTCCATACCTAAAGAAGAGCTGTCAGAAGAATGGGTAAGGAATCCTTTAGTAAACATAAATATCCATAGGGGATTTGAGTGTTAAAAAAAAAAGATCATCTGAAAGATTTTGTGATCTGCGTTTACATGTGTTTACATGTGTAGTCCTCCTGCTAGGCAGGGACGCTGTTCCCCTCACCTCTCCGCTCCGTGCCCGGCGTCTTCCTCCAGCTCTGCTGGCAGCGCGCGCTGCTTCCTGGCCACGGTGCTTAGGGCGCGCGCGGGCGCGCTCCCCCTCTCTTAAAGGGGCCGCGTGCGTCGTCCTAAGGAGTCCCCGGCCAATGGCCGGAGGACTTCACCATATATAAGGTACCTCCTCCAAAATGGAGGTGCCCGAGCAATGTTGTTGCAAAGCCTTCACTCTGCTTCAGCCCTCAGGTCCCGTTACCAGTTACCTGCCAGTCACCTGCGAGATTCCTGCTTGTTACCTGCCAGTCACCTGCCAGATTCCTGCTTGTTACCTGCCAGTCACCTGCCAGATTCCTGCTTGATACCTGCCTGATATCCGCTTACCTGCTTGCAAGACTGCGGTCCGACGGTCTGCCTTCCGACACCTGTCAGTCTGTCTATGGACCAGCCTGCCCGCTCACCTGGGAGCGCTCACCTGCTACCTGCCTGCTAGCCTACCTGGAGGCTCTGCCATCACTTGCGTGACCACCTGCCTGTCCAGAGATTCTTGCCCGCTCACTTGGGAGCGCTCACCTGCTACCTGCCTGCTAGCCTACCTGGAGGCTCTGCCGTCACTTGCCGTGACCACCTGCCGGTCCAGAGACTCTTGCCCGCTCAACTGGGAGCGTCCACCTGCTACCTGTCTGCTAGTCTACCTGGAGGCTCTGCCGTCACTTGCCGTGACCACCTGCCCGTCCAGAGACTCTTGCCCGCTCACCTGGGAGCATCCAACTGCTACCTGTCTGCTAGTCTACCTGGAGGTTCTGCCGTCACTTGCCTTGACCACCTGCCTGTCCAGAGACTCTCGCCTGCTCACCTGGGAGCGCTCACCAGCCACCTGCCTGCTGTCCTTCTACCCAGAGACTGTCCCTGTCACTTGCCGTGACTACCTGCCCTTCTACCCAGAGACTGTCCCTGTCACTTGCCGTGACTACCTGCCCTTCTACCCAGAGACTGTCCCTGTCACTTGCCGTGACTACCTGCCCTTCTACCCAGAGACTGTCCCTGTCACTTGCTGTGACTACCTGCCCGTCTTCCCTGGGAGCCACCCGCTTCCTTACAAGGAATAGTAATAGTATAGTTGCTCAGAGGTTCCACCTCCCAGACCCGTTACAGTTTGCTCGGGCCATGGAACCCGGTGGCACCCAAGCTCCCTCGCTCTCGGACCTATGTCATGAACTTTCCCGTCAGAGGTCCCAACAGGAGTCCATCCTGAGTCACCTGCGTGGTGTTAACTCCCGCCTGGACACATTGACTACCTCTTCCGGAGCTGCCTCCACTCGCACACTTACTACCCCGGCACCGCCGCAGCCCATCAACACCATGGCATCTCTTCCCGGTCCCCGCCTCTCCGCCCCTCCTCGTTTTGGCGGAGATCCCAGCCAGGCACAGGGCTTCATTAACCAGTGCACTCTGCACTTCGAACTGTTGACACACCAGTTTTCCAGCGACCGAGCCAGAGTAGCCTTCATCATGTCCCATCTCACGGGAGAGGCACTGGCTTGGCTAAATCCTCTATGGGAGAGAGGAGAGCCCCTGGTGTCCAACCTGCCAGCCTTTCTCACGGCCTTCCGGAAAGTCTTCGACGAACCAGGACGGAAGACCTCATCCGCATCATCTCTGCTACGCCTCCGTCAAGGAAATCTCTCCGTGGGCCAATACGCCATACGGTTCCGTACCCTTGCTTCGGAGCTGGCCTGGGATAACGACGCCCTGGTGTCTGTCTTTTGGGAGGGTCTGTCCGGCCGTATTAAAGATGAACTCGCCGGTCGGGACATTCCTACCACTCTCGACGACTTAATAACACTTGCCACCCGGATTGACATCCGGTTCCAGGAGCGCGCCAAAGAGGTCACCCGTGAGAGGAGGTTTCCACGTCTAGCCCCTACCTTCCAGAAACCTGTCACTTCTCCCGTTACTACCCAGGCGCACTCACCTGAGCCTATGCAGGTCGACCAGACCAAGATGGTCAAAACCCCTCAAGAGTTACGCCGAGCCGAGGGGAGCTGCTTCTACTGTGGCAGTAAGGAGCACCGGATCCGTTCCTGCCCGGAGAGGTCGGGAAACGCCTGTGTCTAGGATCGCTCAGAGAGGTCGTCCTAGACAAGAGTAAATCCTCTCCATCTCTGTTGCTGTCGGTCTCTATCATCTGCGGGGAGAACCGTTATTTTGAACTAGCCCAACTTGACTCTGGAGCTGCCGGAAATCTCATTTCTCAGTCTCTGGTAGAGAAATACCGCATTCCCACCAAACCTCTAGCTGTACCCTTATCTGTCGCTGCCGTGGATGGGGGCCTCTTACCACATCCCATCCAACTCATCACCGAATCCATAACCCTGCAGGTGGGAATGCTGCACTCTGAGAGCATCTTCTTTCATGTTCTGCCTGGACTCTCTCACGCCCTCTTATTAGGCCTACCTTGGCTTCAGAGACATGCACCCGTGCTTGATTGGCAGACCGGAGAAGTCCTTCGCTGGGGACAGGACTGCCATAAGACTTGCTTAGTTCCCGTCCATCCTGTCCGTCCTACTCCTACTCCAGCCAATCTACCTGGTCTTCCGGCTCCTTATTGGTCGTATGCGGACGTCTTTAATAAAAAGGAGGCAGAGACATTACCCCCTCATAGACCATACGACTGCCCAATCGACCTGATGCCCGGCGCTACTCCTCCCCGTGGGCGCATTTACCCTTTGTCCGCTGCTGAGACCCGATCCATGTCAGAATATATTGAGGAGAATCTGGCCCGGGGATTCATCCGGAAATCTACTTCCCCGGCGGGAGCAGGCTTCTTCTTCATCAAAAAGGACGGCTCACTCCGTCCCTGTATAGACTATAGAGGCCTTAACCAGATCACGGTGAAGAATAAATACCCCCTTCCGCTCATTCCGGAATTATTTGACCGTCTGAGGGGGGCTAGAATCTTCACCAAGCTGGACCTCCGTGGGGCGTATAACCTGGTCCGTATCCGTCAGGGGGATGAATGGAAGACGGCATTCAACACCCGGGACGGCCACTATGAATACCTGGTAATGCCCTTCGGTTTCTGTAACGCTCCCGCCGTCTTTCAAGAGTTGGTCAATGACATCTTCCGGGACCTTCTCTACTCCTGCGTAGTGGTGTACCTGGACGACATCTTGGTCTTCTCTCTGGATCTCCCCACACACCGGAGGGATGTTCGTCAGGTTCTGCTCAGGCTCAGGCAGAACCACCTCTACGCTAAATATGAGAAGTGCCTCTTTGAGCAGACCTCGCTTCCGTTTCTGGGCTACATAATCTCTCAGACCGGCCTACGAATGGATCCTGAGAAACTGTCTGCCATCCAGAAGTAGCCCCGACCAGAGGGGTTGAAAGCTATTCAGCGGTTCCTGGGTTTCGCCAACTACTACCGCCTCTTCATACCGCACTTCTCTTCCCGGACTGCCCCAATCTCTGCGCTCACCAGTAAGGGCACTAATTACAGAAAATGGCCGCCCGAAGCAGAGGAAGCCTTTCTTTCCTTAAAACAGGCTTTCTCTTCCGCCCCGGTGCTGCATCGTCCGGACGGCAACAAACAATTCTTCCTGGAAGTTGACGCCTCCTCCTCTGGAGCCGGAGCGGTACTTACCCAAAAGTCGCCTTCCGGAAGAATGGTAACTTGCGGCTTCTTCTCCAAACTCTTCTCCTCTTCTGAGCGCAATTATTCTATAGGAGATCGAGAGTTATTGGCCATTAAGCTGGCACTGGAGGAGTGGCGTTACCTGCTCGAGGGGGCTCTTCACCCGTTAATTATTTACACGGACCACAAGAACTTGGCTTACCTCCAGAGTGCCCAGAGACTTAACCCGCGCTAAGCCCGGTGGTCCTTGTCTTTTGCCCGCTTTGATTTCGTTCTTCATTTTCGCCCGGCAGACAAAAACATCAAAGCTGACGCCTTGTCCCGATCCTTCCTGGTGTCTGACCTAGAGGAGGAACCGAAGCACATCATTGATCCCGCCAGAGTAATGCAGGTGGCTCCCGTGAATCTAAATCGTCTCCGTCCCGGTAAGACGTTCGTAACAGTACCTGATCGGAAGAAGGTCCTACTCTGGGGTCACTCATCTAAGCTAGCTGGCCACGCCGGTCAGAAAAAGACCCTCCAGCTTATTACCCGGCATTACTGGTGGCCTACCCTGCACAAGGATGTAATAGACTTTGTTTCAGCCTGTGTGTCCTGCGCCCGCAACAAAGTTCCGAGACACCTGCCAGCCGGTCGCCTCCTTCCTCTTCCAGTACCTGCTGCCTGGTGGCAGCATATAGCTATGGCCTTTATAACGGATCTCCCTGTCTCTGCCGGTTGTACGGTCATTTGGGTGGTCGCTGACCGCTTTTCCAAGATGGCGCACTTCATTCCCCTGCCGGGTCTCCCGTCTGCACCCGAACTGGCTAAAGACTTTATCCGCCACATCTTCCGTCTCCATGGCCTGCCCCTCCACATCGTGTCGGATCGTGGGGTTCAGTTCACCTCACGCTTCTGGAGAGCCACATGTAAGCTGCTTGACGTTACCCTGGACTTCTCCTCCACTTACCACCCACTGTCCAATGGGCAAGTGGAGCGGATCAATCAGATCCTGACCAGTTACCTCCGGCACTTCGTTAATGCCCACCATTCGGACTGGGTGGATCTCCTACCATGGGCTGAATTCTCTTACAATAATCACGAGAGCGAATCTTCCTCCAAATCCCCGCTTTTTGTAGTCTTCGGTCAGCATCCTCGGATCCCATTTCCCGTCTCCACCTCGGTGGACAATCCGGCTGCGGAATCTCTCATTAGCAAATTCTCCTCCATTTGGGAGAGTACCCGATCCGCACTCCTTCAGTCGTCCGAGCGGATGAAAAAACACGCTGACAAAAAACGACTGGATCCTCCACAATTCCGTCCTGGAGATAAAGTCTGGCTCTCGTCCAAGTATGTCCGGCTCAAGATTCCCTCCTACAAGTTAGGGCCTCGGTTCATCGGCCCACTGGAAGTTATCAAACAAATCAATCCGGTGGCCTATAAATTGAAACTCCCGGCCAACTTACGGATCCCTAACTCCTTCCATGTATCTCTCCTCAAACCCGTGGTACTTAACTCTTTTTCCAAGTCTACAGGTACGCCCCCTGCTCCGGTTTCCGCTGAGAACGAGTTTGAGGTAGAGAACATTCTGGTCACCAAATGGGTAAGAGGAAAAACCTTTTTTCTGGTAGATTGGAAGGGGTTTAGTCCTGAGGAGAGAACGTGGGAGCCCCGGGAGAACATCCATGCCCCTCTCATCCTTGATAAATTTCTCTCTGGCTTAAAAAAGGGGGGGCCTAAAGGGGGGGGTACTGTAGCGTCGGCGTCCCTGCCTCCTGCTAGGCAGGGATGCTGTTCCCCTCACCTCTCCGCTCCGTGCCCGGCGTCTTCCTCCCGCTCTGCTGGCAGCGCGCGCTGCTTCCCGGCCACGGTGCTTAGGGCGCGCGCGGGCGCGCTCCCCCTCTCTTAAAGGGGCCGCGCGCGCCGTCCTAAGGAGTCCCCGGCCAATGGCCGGAGGACTTCACCATATATAAGGCACCTCCTCCAAAATGGAGGTGCCCGAGCAATGTTGTTGCAAAGCCTTCACTCTGCTTCAGCCCTCAGGTCCCGTTACCAGTTACCTGCCAGTCACCTGCCAGATTCCTGCTTGTTACCTGCCAGTCACCTGCCAGATTCCTGCTTGTTACCTGCCAGTCACCTGCCAGATTCCTGCTTGTTACCTGCCAGATTCCTGCTTGATACCTGCCTGATATCCGCTTACCTGCTTGCAAGCCTGCGGTCCGACGGTCTGCCTTCCGACACCTGTCAGTCTGTCTATGGACCAGCCTGCCCGCTCACCTGGGAGCGCTCACCTGCTACCTGCCTGCTAGCCTACCTGGAGGCTCTGCCGTCACTTGCCGTGACCACCTGCCTGTCCAGAGACTCTTGCCCGCTCACCTGGGAGCGCTCACCTGCTACCTGCCTGCTAGCCTACCTGGAGGCTCTGCCGTCACTTGCCGTGACCACCTGCCCATCCAGAGACTCTTGCCCGTTCAACTGGGAGCGTCCACCTGCTACCTGTCTGCTAGTCTACCTGGAGGCTCTGCCGTCACTTGCCGTGACCACCTGTCTGTCCAGAAACTCTTGCCCGCTCAACTGGGAGCGTCCACCTGCTACCTGTCTGCTAGTCTACCTGGAGGCTCTGCCGTCACTTGCCGTGACCACATGCCTGTCCAGAGACTCTCGCCTGCTCACCTGGGAGCATCCACCTGCTACCTGTCTGCTAGTCTACCTGGAGGTTCTGCCGTCACTTGCCGTGACCACCTGCCTGTCCAGAGACTCTCGCCTGCTCACCTGGGAGCGCTCACCAGCCACCTGCCTGCTGTCCTTCTACCCAGAGACTGTCCCTGTCACTTGCCGTGACTACCTGCCCTTCTACCCAGAGACTGTCCCTGTCACTTGCCGTGACTACCTGCCCTTCTACCCAGAGACTGTCCCTGTCACTTGCCGTGACTACCTGCCCTTCTACCCAGAGACTGTCCCTGTCACTTGCCGTGACTACCTGCCCTTCTACCCAGAGACTGTCCCTGTCACTTGCCGTGACTACCTGCCCTTCTACCCAGAGACTGTCCCTGTCACTTGCCGTGACTACCTGCCCTTCTACCCAGAGACTGTCCCTGTCACTTGCCGTGACTACCTGCCCTTCTACCCAGAGACTGTCCCTGTCACTTGCTGTGACTACCTGCCCTTCTTCCCTGGGAGCCACCCGCTTCCTTACAAGGACCGCCCCCTTGTATAGTTGCTCAGAGGTTCCACCTCCCAAACCCCATTACAACAGGATTGTAATAACATTACAGCCCCATTCAGACTTACAGGTTTTACCCATGAGAAACTGAGCAGAACGATATATAGGTTTGTGGGAGAAGATTCAGTATAAATTGTAATTCATTCATTAGATTTGAGAGTCCTCAGTGGTTGATACCTTTAATGGCTAACTGAAAAGATGGTAACAAATTGCAAGCTTTCCAAACTGCTCAGGCCTCTTCATCAGGCAGACCTGAGACCTGAGTAGTCTGGAAAGCTTGCAATTTGTTACCATCTTTTCCGTTAGCCATTAAAAGGTATCAACCACTGAGGACTCTCAAATCTAAATACTCTTCTATCTACTGGCTAACACAGTACAAAGATAGATATTTTTCCTGTATCAATTTATTCAGTGGAATCCTGCTGTTTGTATAGATGAGTCCAGTGGGCGGTCATGCTAGTGATTGACAGCTATCTTTGCCTGCATGGTCATACAGGGAACTGTCAATCACTTAGGACCGCCCACTGGACTAGTGTACTTACGGCAGGACTTTCTCTGCATAAAATGCAAGTCTTACTGACTCTCTTCCCACAGATATGTCTATCAGTCTGATCAACTTCTCTGCTCTACAACATCCCCCTACAGATCTTATATCATTTCAACATGACAGGTTCCTTTAATCACCTGCAGATGACATAAGTAGCCATGTTCTGTGTGGCTTACGGAGGGGCTTGATTGCTTGTCAGCTTCAAACAGGTTTCATTTCTTGTGATTCATTGGAGCCGAGTTCTAAACTGTATTAAGAAATTAATTTCTCTGTTTATTTCTATTAGATCTCGGCAAAGCTTGGAACAAATGTGGAAAGTGTTCTTCAAGAAGTTGTCAGGAGGCTTCCACTGTGAGTATGGACTAATGCGGCTCTATCCATCTTCTCTTTATTAAAGGGAACCTGTCACCTTGAAAAATGCTATGTACCTGCAGGTATAGGGTTAATCTGCAGATAAATATTGTTACAATGTTGCCCGGCCGCCTTATTGATAATGCAGGTACCGGGAGAAAATGAACTTCTTTCCTCCCTGCAGCCGCCGGCCTTCACTCATCGTTGTGCACAGAGCGGCTACAGTCTTGGATCACAGCACCGCTCACTATATCGGAGGTGACGGCTGTAAACCTGGCCCGGATTTTGATTGACAGCTTGCTCTGCACAGATGCGCTGCAGAACCACTTACAATCTGAGTGAAGGAGAGTAGTATGTTCACAGATAGAGAATATGGCTCATTCACGTGCGGATCTGCTCCACGTCCGATTACATATTTGTGGGAGAAACCCTAGTGGCAGCCTCATATTTCTGACATGGATCCTCTAGCACTATTTGTGAAACTGCGACTCCCAGCATAACTTGATGAGAGACCGTCAGCCTGCTGGGATCTGTAGTTTCACTACAGCAGGATTGTCACAAGCTGCGGACCTCCGCTCACTCCAGCACTGGTCGGCATTTTCAGCACGTGAACGTACGCCATGCTTTCCGGAGACACAAGGGTGTAGATAACTTTATCAAACCCTTGACTGTAAGTTTGCTGAACCCTAAGTGGATTCGATTGTTCCCACAGTTTCAGTTTTGGACCATTTAAGGGGAATTTACAGGGTTCTGGCCACTGACCAGGGGGATCAGTATCCCTGTATGTCTTTGTATATACTTGATAAAGACCTATAACAGGTCGAAACGTTATGTGATGGCAGAATAAACTTTGTCTTTTGGAATTCATCACCCCGGACTGAACGCGGTTTACTTACCTTTATACCCCTTAACAGGATGTCTTATTTTTGTGTTTTAGTCCCAAGATTGAAAAGGGCCGCCCTCTTAAAGCCCTGCTGTTTGACTCAACGTTTGATCACTACAGAGGCGTCGTAGCCAGCATCGCCCTGTGTGGAGGTGACGTGTATAAAGGCAATAAATCGTGTCTGCCCACTCTGGCAAGTGCTATGAAGTCAATGAGGTTGGCATACTGACCCCAGAGGAAGTACCAGCTGAAAAACTAAGTTTTTTTTAATAATCTTATTAGCCTTTCCCTCTGTCTTCACCAATCAGCCCTCTGTATTGATGATCAGATCAAAGATCTAGACAGGGATTGTCTCACGCTGCATCTCCTTCCTGATTGTATCACTGAGAAGACAGAAGCTGCCCCATCCCATTCTCCAAGAAATGCAGAACCCAATGCATCTGCTGTCCGTGATCCGCTTATTGTCAGAGGACATCATTAGGGACTGCATTTTCTCATTGCTTAAGAAATTGTTGGGGGATCCTGCTAATCGCTGAATAATAAAACTGCAGCACCGCTCCATTTAAGGCAGTGTTTCCCAAACTCCAGTCCTCATGGCCCCCAACAGGTCAGGTTTTCCCCCCAACAGGTCAGGTTTTCAGGATTTTCTCAGTATTACACATGTGATGAAAGTATCATCAAGGAATCAGGAATTCTCTCACCTGTGCAATACTATAGAAATCCTGAAGACATGACCTGTGGGGGGCCGTGGGGACTGGAGTTTGGGAAACACTGATTTTAAAGGGACTGTCAGCACAGAATGACTGTTGAAACCAAGTACAAGCGCTCCATGGATCACGGCGTGGGCCAATCATTTATATACACCTTCCAACCTGCTTGTTTTACCTCTGTCTCCTTCCTTCTCTGGTTCTATGAAGCCAGAGCTGTCAATCAAAGAAGAGGAGGGTGTGGATAGAGGGAAAACAAGCAGGTGGGAAGGTGTATATAAATGATTGGCCCCGAAGCACCGAGAGTTGGGACTTAGTTTGAACAGTCATTCTGTGCTGACAGTCCCTTTAGGTGGACGAGATCCAGATGCAGCTCATTTCACCGCGTAAGGTTGTTTACCCACTATGCGCTCTCCACGGCGTCTCCAGACTCTGTCTCGTCTGTCGCATGAGCTCAGTGTGAACCTGCTTTCATCTATGAAGAGCACAGGGCGCCAGTGGCGACTTTGCCAATCCTGGTGTTCTGTGGAAAATGCCAAGTGTCCTTCACGGTGTTGGGCTGTGAGCACCACCCCCATCTGTGGACATCAGGCCCTCATACCACCCTCATGGAGTCTGTTTCAAACCGTTGGTGCAGACACATGCACATTTGTGGCCTGCTGGAGGTCATTTTGAAGGACTCTGGCAGTGCTCCTCCTGTTCCTCCTTGCACAAAGGCGGAGGTAGCGGTCCTGCTGCTGGGTTGTTGCCCTCCTACGGCCCCCTCCACGTCTCCTGGTGTACTGGCCTGTCTCCTGGCAGCGCCTCCAGCCTCTGGACACTACGCTGACAGATGCAGCAAACCTTCTTGCCACAGCTTGCATTGATGTGCCATGTTGGATGAGCTGCACTACCTGAGCAACTTCTGTGGGTTGTAGAGTCCGTCTCATGCTACCACGAGTGTGAAAGCACAACCAACATTCAAAAGTGACCAAAACATCAGCCAGAAAGCATTGGTACTGAGATGTGATCTGTGGTCCCCACCTGCAGAACCACTCCTTTATTGAGGGTGTCTTAATAATTGCCAATAATTTCCATCTATTGTGTATTCCATTTGCACAACAGCATGTGAAATTGATTGTCAATCAGTGTTGCTTCCTAAGTGGACAGTTTGATTTCACAGAAGTTTGATTTACTTGGAGTTATATTCTGTTGTTTAAGTGCTCCCTTTATTTTTTTGAGCAGTTTACTTTTCCCCCACTGTATATAGAGAAGATGCACAGCCCAAAAAGGGTGTTCTGTGTACCTATGTTCCCTGGAACTTGTAGGGTCTTATTTGTGGACCTAGGAAGGGGAAAATATAAAAAAATCCCCAAATCACCTCCCAAACCAGTGCCCTCTTATACTCATTGTTGTGTATCCCGCCATTATTCTGACATCAACATCAGGCAGGGGTGTCATGTGAGCACTACTTCTTCTGGCTTAGATGAAATATGAATGCTGCAACCAATCAGAAGCTGCAACACTCATGCGTTGCCCCCACTGGTTGTTAACCTCAGGTAACCAGTGGGGTATGCAGCGCTGGTCTGGAGATATCAATTTCTTTTCGTTTTCTCACCTCCCTTGGCCCATCAATAGATGGTGTCTAGTAGTGGATAACCCAATTAAAGAGTTATTTCCCTCTCAGATATATCCACCGAAGAAGCCATAAATGGCTAATAGATGTTGGCTCCACCTCTGTAGCCCCCCGCAGCTATCGAGATAAGGCTGTATCTCTAGTTAATATGAACATAGAAGTGGCTGTGCATGATAGGCTTTCTCCATTCACTTCTATGGAGGTTCAGAATAATACAAAGGGTTGTAGATGTGTTAATAAAGACTACAATGGAAGTCTACTAACAATACATGGGCACTGATTCCCTGTGGGCACCGGAGATCAGCCACTGAAGCTGTAGGGGGCAGTGTTAGCTTATATATGCACATTTATATGGAGGGTGTTTGTACATATCCCTATGGACCTGTCCCACATCTATGGATTATTATACATAAATGAACACTGTCCCATTGTGCAGCAAAGGTCTATACAATAAACTGTGTACACCGCAGTCTAATGAGGTGTAACGGGTCTGGGAGGCGGAACCTCTGAGCTACTATACAAGGGGGCGGTCCTTGTAAGGGAGCGGGTGGCGACCAGGCAGGCAGTCACAGCAGGTGACCGGGACAGTCTCTAGAAGAACGGGCAGGAGGTCACGGCAAGTGACCGGGGCAGTCTCTGGGGGAACGGGCAGATGGTCACGGCAAGTGACCGGGGCAGTCTCTGGGGGAACGGGCAGATGGTCACGGCAAGTGACCGGGGCAGTCTCTGGGTAAAGGGTTGGTACGACCTGTGGCGGCTGATGGTAGACGTGAGCTCCCAGGTGAGCAGGCGAGAGTCTCTGGATAAACGGGTGGTCACAGCATGTGACGGCGGAGCCTCCAGGAAGACCAACAGACAGGCGGCAGATGAGCGCTCCCAGGTGAGCGGGCAGGAGTCTCTGGAATGGCAGGTGGTCACAGCACGTGACGGCGGAGCCTCCAGGAAGACCAACAGACAGGCGGCAGATGAGCGCTCCCAGGTGAGCGGGCAGAAGTCTCTGGACAGGCGGGTGGTCACAGCACGTGACGGCGGAGCCTCCAGGTAGGCTAGCAGGCAGGTAGCAGATGTGCGCTCCCAGGTGAGCGGGCAAGCTGGTCCTTAGACAGACTGACAGGAGTTGCAAGGCAGACCGTCGGACCACAGGCTAGCAGGCAGGTAGCAGAATATCAGGCAGGAATAAGACAGCAAGCTGGCAGGAATCTGGCAGGTAACTGGCAACGGGACCTGAGGGCTGAAGCAGAGTAGTGAACAGTGCAACAACATTGCTCGGGCACCTCCATTTTGGAGGAGGTGCCTTATATATGGTGAAGTCCTCCGGCCATTGGCCGGGGACTCCTTAGGACGGCGCGCGCGGCCCCTTTAAGAGGGAGGGAGAGCGCGCGTGCGCGCCCTAAGCACAGTGGCCGGGAAGGAGCGCGCGCTGCCAGCAGAGCGGGAGGAGGACGCCGGGCACGGAGCAGAGAGGTGAGGGGAACAGCGTCCCTGCCTAGCAGAGGGCAGGGACGCCGGCGCTACAGTACCCCCCCCTTTAGGCCCCCCCTTTTTTAGGCCAGACAGAAATTTAGCAAGGATGAGCGGGGCATGGATGTTCTCCCGGGGCTCCCACGTTCTCTCCTCAGGACCAAACCCCTTCCAATCTACTAGAAAAAAGGTCTTTCCTCTTACCCTTTTGGTGGCAAGAATGTTCTCTACCTCAAACTCGTCCTCAGCAGAAACCGGAGCAGGAGGCGTACCTGTAGACTTGGAAAAAGAGTTAAGTACCACAGGTTTGAGGAGAGATACATGGAAGGAGTTAGGGATCCGTAAGTTGGCCGGGAGTTTCAATTTATAGGCCACCGGGTTGATCTGACTGATGACCTCCAGAGGACCGATGAACCGAGGCCCTAACTTGTAAGAAGGTATCTTGAGTCGGACATATTTAGATGAGAGCCAGACTTTATCTCCAGGACGAAATTGTGGAGGATCCAGGCGTTTTTTGTCAGCGTGTCTTTTCATCCGTTCGGACGACTGAAGGAGTGCGGATCGGGTACTCTCCCAAATGGAGGAAAATTTGCTAACGAGAGATTCCGCAGCCGGGTTGTCCACAGAGGTGGAGACAGGAAAAGGAATCCGAGGATGCTGACCGAAGACTACAAAAAACGGGGATTTGGAGGAGGATTCGCTCTCGCGATTGTTATAAGAGAACTCGGCCCATGGTAGGAGATCCACCCAGTCTAAATGATGGGCATTAACGAAGTGCCGGAGGTAACTGGTCAGGTTCTGATTGATCCGCTCCACTTGACCATTGGACTGTGGGTGGTAAGCGGAAGAGAAGTCCAGGGTGACGTCTAGCAGTTTACAAGTGGCTCTCCAGAAGCGTGAGGTGAACTGTACCCCACGATCCGACACGATGTGGAGAGGCAGGCCATGAAGACGAAAGATGTGACGAATAAAGTCTTTAGCTAGCTCGGGTGCAGACGGGAGGCCTGGCAGGGGAACGAAATGAGCCATCTTGGAGAAGCGGTCAGCGACCACCCAAATGACCGTACAACCGGCAGAGACTGGGAGGTCAGTTATAAAGTCCATTGCTATATGCTGCCAGGGGGCAGCAGGTACAGAAAGCGGAAGGAGGCGACCGGCTGGCAGATGTCTCGGAACCTTGTTGCGGGCGCAGGACTCACAGGCAGAAACAAAGTCTATTACGTCCTTGTGCAGGGTAGGCCACCAGTAGTGCCGGGTAATAAGCTGGAGGGTCTTTTTCTGACCGGCATGGCCAGCCAGTTTAGACGAGTGACCCCAGTGAAGGATCTTCTCCCGATCAGGTACGGATACGAACGTCTTTCCGGGAGGGAGACGATTTAGACTCACGGGAGCCACCTGCATTACTCTGGCGGGATCGATGATGTGTTTCGGATCTTCCTCGAGATCAGACACCAGAAAGGATCGAGACAAGGCGTCCGCCTTGACGTTTTTGTCAGCCGGGCGAAAATGAAGAACAAAATCAAAGCGAGCAAAAAACAAGGACCACCGGGCTTGGCGCGGGTTAAGTCTCTGGGCATGCTGGAGGTAAGCCAAGTTCTTGTGGTCAGTGTAAATTATTACCTGGTGAAGAGCCCCCTCGAGCAGGTAACGCCACTCCTCCAATGCCAGTTTGATGGCCAATAACTCTCGGTCTCCTATGGAATAATTGCGCTCTGAGGAGGAGAAGAGTTTAGAGAAGAAGCCGCAAGTTACCATCCTCCCGGAAGATGATTTTTGAGTAAGTACCGCTCCGGCTCCAGAGGAGGAGGCGTCAACTTCCAGGAAGAACTGCTTGTTGCCGTCCGGGCGATGCAGCACCGGGGCGGAAGAGAAGGCCTGTTTTAAGGAAAGAAAGGCCTCCTCTGCTTCGGGCGGCCACTCTTTGGGATTAGTACCCTTACGGGTGAGCGCGGAAATTGGGGCAGTCCGGGAAGAGAAGTGCGGTATGAAGAGGCGGTAGTAGTTGGCGAAGCCCAGGAACCGCTGAATGGCCTTCAACCCCTCCGGTCGAGGCCATTTCTCGATGGCAGACAGTTTCTCTGGATCCATTCGTAGGCCGGTCTGAGAAATAATGTAGCCCAAAAACGGAAGCGAGGTCTGCTCAAAGAGGCACTTCTCGTATTTAGCGAAGAGGTGATTCTGCCTGAGCCTGAGCAGGACCTGACGAACGTCCCTCCGGTGAGTCTGGAGATCCGGAGAGAAGACCAAGATGTCATCCAGGTACACCACTACGCAGGAGTAGAGAAGGTCCCGGAAGATGTCATTGACCAACTCTTGAAAGACGGCAGGAGCGTTACAGAGACCAAAGGGCATTACCAGATATTCATAGTGGCCGTCCCGGGTGTTGAATGCCGTCTTCCATTCATCCCCCTGACGGATACGAACCAGGTTGTACGCCCCACGGAGGTCCAGTTTGGTGAAGATTCTAGCCCCCCTCAGACGATCAAATAACTCCGGAATGAGCGGAAGGGGGTGCTTATTCTTCACCGTGATCTGGTTAAGGCCTCTATAGTCTATACAGGGACGGAGAGATCCGTCCTTCTTTTTGACGAAAAAGAAGCCTGCTCCCGCCGGGGAGGTAGATTTCCGGATGAATCCCCTGGCCAGATTCTCCTCAATATATTCGGACAACGACCAGGTCTCAGCAGCGGATAATGGATAAATACGCCCACGGGGAGGAGTAGTACCGGGTAACAGGTCGATAGGGCAGTCGTATGGTCTATGAGGGGGTAGTGTCTCTGCCTCCTTTTTATTAAAGACATCAGCATAAGACCAATAAGGAATCGGAAGTCCAGGTAGATTAGCTGGGGTAGGAGAAGGACGGACGGGATGGACGGGAACCAGACAGGTCTTATGGCAGTCCTGTCCCCAGCGAAGGACTTCTCCGGTCTGCCTGTCAAGCACAGGTGCATGTCTCTGGAGCCAAGGTAGACCTAGCAAGAGGGCGTGAGAGAGTCCAGGCAGAACATGAAAGGAGATACTCTCAGAATGCAGCATTCCCACCTGCAGAGTAATGGATTCGGTGATGAGTTGGATGGGGCGTGGTAAGAGACCCCCATCCACGGCAGCAACAGACAAGGGTACAGCCAGAGGTTTGGTGGGGATGCGGTATTTCTCTACCAGGGACTGTGAAATAAGATTCCCGGCTGCTCCAGAGTCAAGTTGGGCTAGTTCGAAATAACGGTTCTCCCCGCAGACGATTGAGACTGACAGCAGCAGAGATGGAGAGGATTTATTCTTGTCTAGGTCGACCTCTCTGAGCGAACCTAGACACAGGCGTTTCCCGACCTCTCCGGGCAGGCACGGATCCGGTGCTCCTTACTGCCACAGTAGAAGCAGCTCCCCTCGGCACGGCGTAAGTCCTGACGGGTTTTGACCATCTTGGTCTGGTCGACCTGCATAGGCTCAGGAGAGTGTACCTGGGGAGAGACGGATTTCTGAAAAGTAGGAGCTAGACGTGGAAACCTCCTCTCACGGGTGACCTCTTTGGCACGCTCCTGGAACCGTAGGTCAATCCGGGTGGCAAGAGTTATTAGGTCATCGAGAGTGGTAGGAATGTCCCGACCGGCAAATTCATCTTTAATACGGCCGGACAGACCCTCCCAGAAGACGGATACCAGAGCGTCGTTATCCCAGGCCAGCTCCGAGGCAAGGGTACGGAACCGTATGGCATATTGGCCCACGGTGAGACTTCCCTGACGGAGGCGTAGCAGTGATGATGCGGATGAGGTCTTCCGTCCGGGTTCGTCGAAGACTTTCCGGAAAGCCATGAGAAAGGCAGGCAAGTCGGACACCAGGGGGTCTCCTCTCTCCCATAGAGGATTTAGCCAGGCCAGGGCCTCCCCGGTGAGATGGGACATGATGAAGGCAATTTTGGCCCGGTCGGAGTTAAACTGGTGGGACAGGAGTTCAAAGTGCAGGGTGCACTGATTTATGAAGCCCCGAGCCTGGGCGGAGTCGCCTCCGAAGCGAGGAGGTGCAGAAAGCCGGGGTCCGGGGTAGAATACCATGGTATTAGTGGGCAGCGGAGCTGCCGGATTGCGAGTCATGGCACTGGCGGAGGTTGCTGGCGGAGCAGTCAGAGTGTCCAGGCGAGAATTGACATTCCGCAGGTGACCCAGGATGGACTCCTGTTGGGACCTCTGATGGGACAGTTCATGACACAGGTCCGAGAGCGAGGGAGCTTGGGTGCCACCGGGTTCCATGGCCCGAGCAAACTGTAACGGGTCTGGGAGGCTGAACCTCTGAGCTACTATACAAGGGGGCGGTCCTTGTAAGGGAGCGGGTGGCGACCAGGCAGGCAGTCACAGCAGGTGACCGGGACAGTCTCTAGAAGAACGGGCAGGAGGTCACGGCAAGTGACCGGGGCAGTCTCTGGATGAACGGGCAGATGGTCACGGCAAGTGACCGGGGCAGTCTCTGGGGGAACGGGCAGATGGTCACGGCAAGTGACCGGGGCAGTCTCTGGATGAACGGGCAGATGGTCACGGCAAGTGACCGGGGCAGTCTCTGGGGGAACGGGCAGATGGTCACGGCAAGTGACCGGGGCAGTCTCTGAGTAAAGGGTTGGTACGACCTGTGGCGGCTGATGGTAGACGTGAGCTCCCAGGTGAGCAGGCGAGAGTCTCTGGATAAACGGGTGGTCACAGCATGTGACGGCGGAGCCTCCAGGAAGACCAACAGACAGGCGGCAGATGAGCGCTACCAGGTGAGCGGGCAGAAGTCTCTGGACAGGCGGGTGGTCACAGCACGTGACGGCGGAGCCTCCAGGTAGGCTAGCAGGCAGGTAGCAGATGTGCGCTCCCAGGTGAGCGGGCAAGCTGGTCCATAGACAGACTGACAAGAGTTGGAAGGCAGACCGTCGGACCTCAGGCAAGCAGGCAGGTAGTTGATGTGCGCTCCCAGGTGAGCGGGCAAGCTGGTCCTTAGACAGACTGACAGGAGTTGCAAGGCAGACCGTCGGACCACAGGCTAGCAGGCAGGTAGCAGAATATCAGGCAGGAATAAGACAGCAAGCTGGCAGGAATCTGGCAGGTAACTGGCAACGGGACCTGAGGGCTGAAGCAGAGTAGTGAACAGTGCAACAACATTGCTCGGGCACCTCCATTTTGGAGGAGGTGCCTTATATATGGTGAAGTCCTCCGGCCATTGGCCGGGGACTCCTTAGGACGGCGCGCGCGGCCCCTTTAAGAGGGAGGGAGAGCGCGCGCGCCCTAAGCACAGTGGCCGGGAAGGAGCGCGCGCTGCCAGCAGAGCGGGAGGAGGACGCCGGGAAGGAGCGCGCGCTGACAGCAGAGCGGGGAGAGGACGCCGGGCACGGAGCAGAGAGGTGAGGGGAACAGCGTCCCTGCCTAGCAGAGGGCAGGGACGCCGGCGCTACATGAGGATAATAGAACTGTACTGGTTATTGTATCATTATGGGATCTAATTGATGGCTGTCGTAGCGCAGTGTTTTAATAATTAATTTACTACATCTTTTTACAGAAAACCACATTGGCAGCACGGAATATACAGTAAAATGTTACATGCATATCACATCAAGTGAAAAATCCCCATGGAAATGCCTCTACTAAAGCACGCTGCTATAAAAAACACTCTGTAAAGTAAGTCCACGCTGCAGCATGAATATAACGTGCCAACTAGAAAACAGGTTTGGCAAAAATAATATATCCATCAGATAGATGTCAACTGTATACTTTTATAATATAGATCTGGACAGGGGTATATATAGCATAGACAGGATTGGGTTTATTAAGGATTGCATTCATACGACAACCCTACAAGGGAACCAGTCACGTGAAAGAAAGGCTATTAACCTGCAGATATGCAGTTAATCTGCAGGTTATTGGTCAAATGTATATAGAGGTCTCAAAAAGTCAGAAATCATAAAGGGATCTAATAATAAAATGTAACCTTTATTTATACAATGCTAAAAAGTCATAAATATGATCTAGGACATAAACAAAAACTGCACCCAAAACGTGAAAATATATGAAAGAAAAATATTATTTTTAAAACCAATTCAAATAGCTGTATGTGAACCTCTCTGATGACCCTCAAATGCTCCCATGAAGGGAGGAAAAAAAGCCCCATGTTTAGGAAGTTGGTGAAATGACGTTGAAGGGAAAGGATCTAGGCTGAGGTCCTGGACCCATGGATGAATGGCCTATGGAGTTTGAAGATCGGTTGATCACTGGGCTGGATAAATATGCTACAGTTGTGGAATCTGTCGTCTGGATTTGATGAACTTTTTTTAAGGACTGTTGCTACTGGATACCTGTGTCTCTATTGTTTTATCTTGTCGTCTGGAGGAGCGAGGAATGTGAATACAAACTATACTGGTTGGCGATACGAAATCTGTGAGCCAACCAAAAGTTGGGAAACAGTGAGTATCGCCTGGTACAAAGGCAGTTGAACTACCGCCCCAGGAAGGGTATCTTGTGCACTGGGGGCAATGTATTTTGGCCATTTACCTAGAGTTGTAGTAAAACCTTGGATGTAAGAGATAAACTATTGTTGCATCATTAACTTGTCTAGGTGATTATTGCAACGCACAACCTCAGATCTTCACATACAGGATTAGAAAAACATTATTGTTTTCTTTCAAAAGCAATATCACATCTGTCCATAGATTGTGACTGGCACTGGACTTCAGCTCTACTGAAATAAATGGAGCTGAGCTGCAATACCACACTGAACCTGTAGACAGGTTGTGGTGCTGTTTATAGACAAAAAAACACAAGTTTCTAATCATGGACAACACCTTTGAAGACTTAGGCTGCGTGCTCACCAGGGCTGTGGAGTCGGTAAGCCACAGTTGCGACTCTGACTCCTGGATTTTATCAGGTTCCGACTCCTTCATAAATGGCCAATTCGTAACAATAAATTTACTGTTGTAAAATATTAACATCGTGCTTATTCAGTTTTTCACCATCATATAAGTAATCAGACCACTTAGAGCAAAAACTATATTTATTAGAATACAATTAGAATATAGCAAATAACTTTTATAAACTTTTCTAAACTCTTGTAAGTAAATATGCAATAAACACTGTTATGCAGTTAATAAGAAGAAATCTATAAATTTGTCCTCAGAAAAAGTATTACCTCTGTCAGATCCTCCTTCATGGATGCCCTCAAATCTGATCTAATTATTTTGAGAGCAGAGAACAACCTCTCTACACTAACTTGGGTTGGTGGCAAAGCAGTAACCACTCGGGCAACATCTCTGACAATGTCAGGATACAGAGGAATCGCTTGTTTCACTGTTATTTTTGATGAACGGTCAAATTTCTCAATTTCTTTTAGTGCACATGAAAAATTCTGCTGAAATGTACTGGCTGTGTTCTTTGATGGGGATGACTCTTCTTCTATGCGGGAACGCTTTGCACGGTCCTTGTGATTCAAATATTTTTCGAAATTAAATTCTTCATCAGTTGATGATGAGGGTGAAGATGTGGCAGGACGACCAAGCTCTTCTTGTTCCTCCTGACTGTTCTGCAACCCTTTCATCCTTACTGCTATTTCAAACAGAGCTTCTTTTCCTTTAGTTAGCTGTTGATCATCTAGAAGAATCCGATGCATTGGGTCTACATAAACAGCTGCCAAAAGAATGGTATTTTGTAATAGTAGCTCCTTTCTCCGTTTCATTGATGTAGCAATGCCACTTGCAATTAACCCTCCTCTTTGGGACAGGCGAAACATCAGGTTCTTCCACTCCTTTAAGAAAATACCTGGAGTTAAGTCCTCTGCTTGTCATTTTTTAATCACTGTAAATGGGTGCTCTAGCAATTTTTCCAGCTCAATCACCTGATTCCACTGACTTTCATTTAGCGTCAGTTGAGGGTTAGCCATGTCTACAAGAAAGGTTTTCAGTTCAACCAAGCGCTGAATCATTAAGTAAGTACTGCCCCATCGTGTGGCTTGATCAATAATTGCCCCTTTTCCAGCACGTCTCTTCAAAATTGAGTCAACTTTAGGGGTTCTGGCAACAGTAGCCAATTTTCTCCCCTTGCCAATCAGTGCAGCAGCATGTCCTTCTTGCAGACTGTCTCTTATAGCCAGCTGTAGCGTATGCACAACACAGCGCATGTGATGAATGAAAGAACGGATTGTCACAGTTTCAACAAGATCATCTAAACTATCATGTTGCTGTTCATCTGAAGCAACTTCAGTTTGCTCCTCAGTTACAATACTGTGTTCCTCTATTTCAAACATTTCTGTGTCTGTGGACCCAGAATGTTCTTCTAGCTGCTGGTCACCATCATTACTCTCATTCATTAGCTTAATAGTACTTATCATATTTGAAGCATTGTCAGTTACGACAGAAAGAACTTGCTCTTTTTTAAGTTCATAGTCTTGCAGAACCTTTTCCACCAAGACCTGGAGAAACTCACTGGTGTGATGAGCTTTGGTGTCTTTTACTGCCAATGTCTTGGTAACTATTTCATTTTTGTCACAAACAAATCGGACATTGATGGCAAAATAGTTCACTCTGTGACGTGTGCAGGCATCCATTTTAAGAAGCAGAAAGCGTCCCTTGAGAGTTTTTTTAAGTTCTTCCTTTTGTTTAAAAGCTTCTTCGATTACTAATTTTCTAATACTCTCTCTCTCCAGAGAAACACCAAGCTTGCGGGCCATTTCCCCATTCAGACACATAAAAGCTGGTCGTGAAAATAATGAAATAGGCACACTATCCTTTACAACAAGCTCTATGATCTGTTTTTTATATGTATCTACTGTCATTGTCACAGTAACTTTGTCACTGACAAAATATCTTGCAAATGATGGCTGCAAAGTTCTCTGCTCCTTTGTTTGGCTGGAAGAGCTGGGCACTGGTTCATTGGTTTGGATGCAGTCTTTCTCATCCACTGCTTTCAGTACTTCTGGATGAAAGCGCTGTAAATGTCTCTTTAGATTAGAAGCTCTGATAGGAGCATTTTAATCTTTGCCTGAATATGCACTGATCTTGGCTTCACAGCTTTTGTTTTCGTCTGGATCATTTGTCAAACACTGACAGACATAATGTTTTCTATCTTGAGTGATGGTGAAATGTTCAAATACAGCTGATTTAATGTGACGCTTCTTTGACATTCTCAGGTTTTTAATTCTGCATTCACAATCCAAATGACAATTGTTTTTCCTAAAAACAATGGTACAAAATTATTGCCAGGTCGTACAACTGATATAGTGGTCAGTAATACTGTTATTCCTCATGTACTCACAGTTAACTGATGCAAAGTTTGTTGAAAGGATAATACTTCTTACAGTCTTCCTCTTCTGAGTAGCAGCTGTGAGATGCTTGGAAGACACACACCTAGTAAACATCTAGTCTAGAGGAGGAGCTTTACTACTAAGAATTTGCAACACATTTTCACTTTCAGTTTCATACATTGTAAGTAGGGGGGTTGTGGCAGCATGAGGTTAACCAAGTATAAGATTAGATAAGGGCAGTGGAGAACAGTGACACACAAGAAGTAAGAAATGTCTCTATCTCCAGCAGAACTGCTTATCACTGTTGTTCATAGTTTGATAGAACATATATATTTGAGTAACATTTATAAAATTCATATGAAAGTTCAATTATGAAATATTAATACATTTTTTTTAAAGCTGGAGTCGGTACATTTCTACCGACTCAGACTCCAACCAAAACTAACTCCGACTCCACGACTCCGACTCCACAGCCCTGGATGTAACAGCAGAATAGTGAGTGCAGCTCTGGAGGTGACAGGAGGATAAGACATAATGTAACAGCAGAATAGTGACAGCAGCTCTGGAGGTGGCTGGAGGATAAGACCTGAAGTAACTGCAGAATAGTGAGTGCAGCTCTGGAGGTGACTGGAGGATAAGACACAATGTAACAGCAGAATGGTGAGTGCAGCTCTGGAGGTTACTGGAGGATAAGACACGATGTAACAGCAGAATAGTG
This sequence comes from Phyllobates terribilis, assembly GCF_046119375.1. NCBI lineage: Eukaryota > Metazoa > Chordata > Amphibia > Anura > Dendrobatidae > Phyllobates > Phyllobates terribilis. The sequence continues at coordinate 1,574,113 of NW_027363093.1, forward strand.
AGTGCAGATCTGGAGGTGACTGGAGGATAAGACCTGATGTAACTGCAGAATAGTGAGTGCAGCTCTGGAGGTGACTGGACGATAAGACATGATGTAACAGAAGAATAGTGACTGCAGCTCTGGAGGTGAATGGAGGATAAGACCTGATGTAACCGCAGAATAAAGACTACAGCTCTGGAGGTGACTGGAGGATAAGACACGAAGTAACAGGAGAATAGTGACTGCACCTCTGGAGGTGACTGGAGGATAAGACATGAAGTAACAACAGAATAGAGATTGCAGCTCTGGAGGTGACTGGAGGATGAGACACGATGTAACAGCAGAATAGTGAGTGCAGCTCTGGAGGTGACTGGCAGATAAAACATGATGTTACAGCAGAATAGTGACTGTAGCTCTGGAGGTGAATGGAGGATAAAACCTGATGTAACAGCAGAATAGAGACTACAGCTCTGGAGGTGACTGGAGGATAAGACGTAATGTAACAGAAGAATAGTGAGTGCAGCTCTTGAGGTTACTGGAGGATAAGACACGATGTAACAGCAGAATAGTGACTGCAGCTCTGGAGGTGTCTGGAGGATAAGACACGATGTAACAGCAGAATAGTGAGTGCAGCTCTGGAGGTGGCTGGAGGATAACACACGATGTAACAGCAGAATAGTGACTGCAGCTCTGGAGGTGTCTGGAGGATAAGACACGATGTAACAGCAGAATAGTGAGTGCAGCTCTGGAGGTGGCTGGAGGATAACACACGATGTAACAGCAGAATAGTGACTGCAGCTCTGGAGGTGTCTGGAGGATAAGACACGATGTAACAGCAGAATAGTGAGTGCAGCTCTGGAGGTGACTGGAGGATAAGACACGATGTTACAGGAGAATAGAGACTGTAGCTCTGGAGGTGACTGCAGGATAAGACATGATGTAACAGCAGAATAGAGACTGCAGCTCTGGAGGTGACTGGAGGATAAGACATGATGTAACAGCAGAATAGTGAGTGCAGCTCTTGGGGTGACTGGAGGATAAGACATGATGTAACAGCAGAATAGTGACTACAGCTCTGAAGTTGACTGGAGGATAAGACATGATGTAACAGCAGAATAGTAATTGCAGCTCTGGAGGTGACTGGAGGATAAGACACGATGTAACAGCAGAATAGCGAGTGCAGCTCTGGAAGTAACTGGAGGATAAGACATGATGTAACAGCAGAATAGTAACTGCAGCTCTGGAGGTGACTGGAGGATAAGACACGATGTAACAGCAGAATAGCGAGTGCAGCTCTGGAAGTAACTGGAGGATAAGACACGATGTTACAGCAGAATAGTGAGTGCAGCTCTGGAGGTGACTGGAGGATAAGACACTATAACAGCAGAATAGTGAGTGCAGCTCTGGAGGAGACTGGAGGATAGGACACAATGTAACAGCAGAATACTGAGTGCAGCTCTGGAGGTGACTGGAGGACAAGACACGATGTAACAGCAGAAAAGTGACTGCAGCTCTGGAGGTGACTTGAGGATAAGACATGATGTTACAGCAGAATAGAGACTGCAGCTCTGGAGGTGACTGCAGGATAAGACATGATGTAACAGCAGAATAGTGAGTGCAGCTCTGGAGGTGACTGGAGGAAAAGACATGATGTAACAGCAGAATAGTAACGGCAGCTCTGGAGGTGACTGGAGGATAAGACACGATGTAACAGCAGAATAGTGACTGCAGCTCTGGAGGTGACTGGAGGATAAGACATAATGTAACAGACTAGTGAGTGCAGCTCTGGAGGTGACTGGAGGATCAGACATGATGTAACAGCAGAATAGTGAGTGCAGTTCTGGAGGTGGCTGGAGGATAAGACACGATGTAACAGCAGAATAGTGACTGCAGCTCAGGAGGTGGCTGGAGGATAGGACACGATGTAACAGCGGAATAGTGACTGCAGCTCTGGAGGTGACTGGAGGATAAGACATAATGTAACAGCAGAATAGTGAGTGCAGTTCTGAAGGTGACTGGAGGATAAGACATGATGTAACAGCAGAATAGTGACGACAGCTCTGGAGGTAACTGGAGGATAAAACACGATGTAATAGCAGAACAGTGAGTGCAGCTCTGGAGGTTGCTGGAGGATAAGACACGATGTAACAGCAGAATAGTGACTGCAGCTCTGGAGGTGACTGGAGGATAAGACATGATGTAATAGCAGAATAGTGACTGCAGCTCTGGAGGTGACTGGAGGATAAGACATGATGTAACAGCAGAATAGTGACTGCAGCTCTGGAGGTGACTGGAGGATAAGACCTGATGTAACAGCAGAATAGTGACTGCAGCTCTGGAGATGACTGGAGGATAAGACCTGATGTAACAGCAGAATAGTGACTGCAGCTCTGGAGGTGACTGGAGGATAAGACACGATGTAACAGCAGAATAGTGAGTGCAGCTCTGGAGGTGACTGGAGGATAAGACACGAAGTAAAAGCAGAATACTGAGTGCAGCTCTGGAGGTGACTGGAGGATAAGATGTCATGTAACAGCAGAATAGTGAAGGCAGCTCTGGAGGAGACTGGAGGATAAGACACTATGTAACAGCAGAAAAGTGAGTGCAGTTCTGGAGGTGGCTGGAGGATAAGACACGATGTAACAGCAGAATAGTGACTGCAGCTCTGGAGGTGACTTGAGGATAAGACATGATGTTACAGCAGAATAGAGACTGCAGCTCTGGAGGTGACTGGAGGAAAAGACATGATGTAACAGCAGAATAGTAACGGCAGCTCTGGAGGTGACTGGAGGATAAGACACGATGTAACAGCAGAATACTGAGTGCAGATCTGGAGGTGGCTGGAGGATAAGACCTGATGTAACAGCAGAATAGTGATTACAGCTCTGGAGGTGACTGGAGGATAAGACCTCATGTAACAGCAGAATACTGAGTGCAGATCTGGAGGTGGCTGGAGGATAAGACCTGATGTAACAGCAGAACAGTGAGTGCAGCTCTGGAGGTGACTGCAGGATAAGACATGATGTAACAGCAGAATAGTAACTGCAGGTGTGGAGGTGACTGGAGGATAAGACACGATGTAAGAGCAGAATAGTGAGTGCAGCTGTGGAAGTAACTGGAGGATAAGACATGATGTAACATCAGAATAGTGACTGCAGCTCTGGAGGTAACTGGAGAATAAAACATAATGTAACAGCAGAATAGTGACAGCAGCTCTGGAGGTGACTGGAGGATAAAACATGATGTAACAGCAGAATAGTGACTGCAGCTCTGGAGGTGACTGAAAGATAAGACATGATGTAACAGCAGAATAGTGACTGCAGCTTTTGAGGTGACTGGAGGATAAGACCTGATGTAATAGCAGAACAGTGATTGCATCTCTGGAGGCGACTGGAGGATAAGACCTGATGTAACAGCAGAATAGAGACTGCAGCTCTGGAGGTGACTGGAGGATAAGACCTGATGTAACAGAAGAATAGTGACTGCAGCTCTGGAGGTGGCTGGAGGATAAGACACGATGTAACAGCAGAATAGTGACTGCAGCTCTGGAGGTGGCTGGAGGATAAGACACGATGTAACAGCAGAATAGTGACTGCAGCTCTGGAGGTGACTGGAAGATAAGACATGATGTAACAGCAGAATAGTGACTGCAGCTCTGGAGATGACTGGAGGATAAGACCTGATGTAACAGCAGAATAATGACCACAGCTCTGGAGGTGAGTGGAGGATAAGACACGATGTAACAGCAGAATAGTGAGTGCAGCTCTGGAGGTAACTGGAGGATAAGACATGATGTAACAGCAAAATAGTAACTGCAGCTCTGGAGGTAATTGGAGGATAAGACATAATGTAACAGCAGAATAGTGACAGCAGCTCTGGAGGTGGCTGGAGGATAAGACCCGATTTAACTGCAGAATAGTGAGTTCAGCTCTGGAGGTGACTGGAGAATAAGACACAGTGAAACAGCAGAATGGTGAGTGCAGCTCTGGAGGAGACTGGAGGATAAGACACGATGTAACAGCAGAATAGTGAGTGCAGATCTGGAGGTGACTGGAGGATAAGACCTGATGTAACTGCAGAATAGTGAGTGCAGCTCTGGAGGTGACTGGAGGATAAGACATAATGTAACAGCAGAATAGTGAGTGCAGCTCTGGAGGTGACTGGAGGATAAGGCGTGATGTAACAGCAGAATAGTGACTGCAGCTCTGGAGGTGAATGGAGGATAAGACCTGATGTAACAGCAGAATAGAGACTATAGCTCTGGAGTTGACTGGAGGATAAGACACGAAGTAACAGCAGAATAGTGACTGCAGCTCTGGAGGTGACAGGAGGATAAGACATGATGTAAGAATAGAATAGTGAGTGCACCTCTGGAGGTGACTGGAGGATAAGACATGATGTAACAACAGAATAGTTATTGCAGCTCTGGAGGTGACTGGAGGATGAGATACGATGTAACAGCAGAATAGTGAGTGCAGCTCTGGAGGTGACTGGCAGATAAAACATGATGTAACAGCAGAATAGAGATTACAGCTCTTGAGGTGACTGGAGGATAAGACACGATGTAACAGCAGAATAGTGAGGGCAGCTCTTGAGGTGACTGGAGGATAAGACACGATGTAACAGCAGAAAAGTGAGTGCAGCTCTGGAGGTGCCTGGAGGATAAGACACGATGTAACAGCAGAATAGAGAGTGCAGCTCTGGAGGTGGCTGGAGGATAAGACACGATGTAACAGCAGAAAAGTGACTGCAGGTCTGGAGGTGACTGGAGGATAGGACATGATGTTATAGGAGAATAGACACTGCAGCTCTCGAGGTGACTGCAGGATAAGACATGATGTAACAGCAGAATAGAGACTGCAGCTCTGTAGGTGACTGGAGAAGACATGATGTAACAGCAGAATAGTGAGTGCAGCTCTTGGGGTGACTGGAGGATAAGACACGATGTAACAGCAGAATAGTGACTACAGCTCTGGAGTTGACTGGAGGATAAGACATGATGTAACAACAGAATAGTAACTGCAGCTCTGGAGGTGACTGGAGGATAAGACATAATGTAACAGCAGAATAGTGACCGCAGGTCTGGAGGTGTCTGGAGGATAAGACATGATGTAGCAGCAAAATAGCGACTACAGCTCTGGAGTTGACTGGAGGATAAGACCTGCTGTAACAACAGAATAGTAACTGCAGCTCTGAAGGTGACTGGAGGATAAGACACAATATAACAGCAGAATGGTAAGTGCAGCTCTGGAGGTGACTGGAGGTTAAGACACGATGTTACAGCAGAATAGTGACTGCAGCTCTGCAAGTGACTGGAGGATAAGACACGATGTAACAGCAGAACAGTGAGTGCAGCTCTGGAGGTGACTGGAGGATAAGACACGATGTAACAGCAGAACAGTGACTGCAGCACTGGAGGATAAGACATGATGTAACAGCGGAATAGTGAATACAGCTCTGGAGGCGACTGGAGGATAGGACACGATGTAACAGCAGAACGGTGATTGCATCTCTGGAGCTGAATGGAGGATAAGACAGGATGTAACAGCAGAATAGTGAGTGAAGCTCTGGAGGTGGCTGGAGGAAAAGACACGATGTAACAGCAGAAAAGTGACTGCAGCTCTGGAGGTGACTGGAGGATAAGATATGATGTTACAGGAGAATAGAGACTGCAGCTCTGGAGGTGACTGCATGATAAAACATGATGTAATAGCAGAATAGTGACTACAGCTCTGGAGGTGGCTGGAGGATAAGACCCGACTTAACTGCAGAATAGTGAGTTCAGCTCTGGAGGTGACTGGAGAATAAGACACAGTGAAACAGCAGAATGGTGAGTGCAGCTCTGGAGGAGACTGGAGGATAAGACACGATGTAACAGCAGAATAGTGAGTGCAGATCTGGAGGTGACTGGAGGATAAGACCTGATGTAACTGCAGAATAGTGAGTGCAGCTCTGGAGGTGACTGGAGGATAAGACATAATGTAACAGCAGAATAGTGAGTGCAGCTCTGGAGGTGACTGGAGGATAAGGCGTGATGTAACAGCAGAATAGTGACTGCAGCTCTGGAGGTGAATGGAGGATAAGACCTGATGTAACAGCAGAATAGAGACTATAGCTCTGGAGTTGACTGGAGGATAAGACACGAAGTAACAGCAGAATAGTGACTGCAGCTCTGGAGGTGACAGGAGGATAAGACATGATGTAAGAATAGAATAGTGAGTGCACCTCTGGAGGTGACTGGAGGATAAGACATGATGTAACAACAGAATAGTTATTGCAGCTCTGGAGGTGACTGGAGGATGAGATACGATGTAACAGCAGAATAGTGAGTGCAGCTCTGGAGGTGACTGGCAGATAAAACATGATGTAACAGCAGAATAGAGATTACAGCTCTTGAGGTGACTGGAGGATAAGACACGATGTAACAGCAGAATAGTGAGGGCAGCTCTTGAGGTGACTGGAGGATAAGACACGATGTAACAGCAGAAAAGTGAGTGCAGCTCTGGAGGTGCCTGGAGGATAAGACACGATGTAACAGCAGAATAGAGAGTGCAGCTCTGGAGGTGGCTGGAGGATAAGACACGATGTAACAGCAGAAAAGTGACTGCAGGTCTGGAGGTGACTGGAGGATAGGACATGATGTTATAGGAGAATAGAGACTGCAGCTCTCGAGGTGACTGCAGGATAAGACATGATGTAACAGCAGAATAGAGACTGCAGCTCTGTAGGTGACTGGAGAAGACATGATGTAACAGCAGAATAGTGAGTGCAGCTCTTGGGGTGACTGGAGGATAAGACACGATGTAACAGCAGAATAGTGACTACAGCTCTGGAGTTGACTGGAGGATAAGACATGATGTAACAACAGAATAGTAACTGCAGCTCTGGAGGTGACTGGAGGATAAGACATAATGTAACAGCAGAATAGTGACCGCAGGTCTGGAGGTGTCTGGAGGATAAGACATGATGTAGCAGCAAAATAGTGACTACAGCTCTGGAGTTGACTGGAGGATAAGACATGATGTAACAACAGAATAGTAACTGCAGCTCTGAAGGTGACTGGAGGATAAGACACAATATAACAGCAGAATGGTAAGTGCAGCTCCGGAGGTGACTGGAGGTTAAGACACGATGTTACAGCAGAATAGTGACTGCAGCTCTGCAAGTGACTGGAGGATAAGACACGATGTAACAGCAGAACAGTGAGTGCAGCTCTGGAGGTGACTGGAGGATAAGACACGATGTAACAGCAGAACAGTGACTGCAGCACTGGAGGATAAGACATGATGTAACAGCGGAATAGTGAATACAGCTCTGGAGGCGACTGGAGGATAGGACACGATGTAACAGCAGAACGGTGATTGCATCTCTGGAGCTGAATGGAGGATAAGACAGGATGTAACAGCAGAATAGTGAGTGAAGCTCTGGAGGTGGCTGGAGGAAAAGACACGATGTAACAGCAGAAAAGTGACTGCAGCTCTGGAGGTGACTGGAGGATAAGATATGATGTTACAGGAGAATAGAGACTGCAGCTCTGGAGGTGACTGCATGATAAAACATGATGTAATAGCAGAATAGTGACTACAGCTCTGGAGTTGACTGGAGGATAAGACATAATGTAACAGCAGAATAGTGAGTGCAGCTCTGGAGGTGGCTGGTGATAAGACATGATGTTACAGCAGAATAGTGAGTGCAGCACTTGAGGTGACTGGAGGATAAGACCTGATGTAACAGCAGAATAGTGAGTGCAGCTCTGGAGGTGACTGGAGGATAAGACACGATGTTACAGCAGAATAGTGAGTGCAGCTCTGGAGGTGACTGGAGGATAAGACCTGATATAACAGCAGAATAGTGACTGCAGCTCTGGAGGTGACTGGAGGATAAGACACGATGTAACAGCAGAACAGTGAGTGCAGCTCTGTAGGTGACTGGAGGATAAAACACGATGTAACAACAGAACAGTGACTGCAGCTCTGGAGGTGACTGGAGGATAAGACACGATGTAACAACAGAACAGTGACTGCAGCTCTGGAGGTGACTGGAGGATAAGACACGAAGTAACAGCAGAATACTGAGTGCAGCTCTGGAGGTGACTGGAGGATAAGATGTCATGTAACAGCAGAATAGTGAATGCAGCTCTGGAGGTGACTGGAGGATAAGACACGATGTAACAGCAGAATAGTGAGTGCAGCTCTGGAGGTGGCTGGAGGATAAGACACGATGTAAAAGCAGAAAAGTGACTGCAGCTCTGGAGGTGACTGGAGGATAAGACATGATGTTACAGGAGAATAGAGACTGCAGCTCTGGAGGTGACTGCAGGATAAGACACGATGTAACAGCAGAATAGTGACTGCAGCTCTGGAGGTGACTGGAGGATAAGACACGATGTAACAGCAGAACAGTGACTGCAGCACTGGAGGATAAGACACGATGTAACAGCGGAATAGTGAATACAGCTCTGGAGGCGACTGGAGGATAGGACACGATGTAACAGCAGAACGGTGATTGCATCTCTGGAGCTGAATGGATGTTAAGACAGGATGTAACAGCAGAATAGTGTGTGAAGCTCTGGAGGTGGCTGGAGGAAAAGACACGATGTAACAGCAGAAAAGTGACTGCAGCTCTGGAGGTGACTGGAGGATAAGATATGATGTTACAGGAGAATAGAGACTGCAGCTCTGGAGGTGACTGTGACGCGCCCCCTGGGCCGTGTTCAGGGGATACCCGGAGCCGGATCCGGATAGGGGTAGTAGTCCTTGTGGCGGTGACCCGGTCCGTGCCCAGGGTGTCAAACTCAGTGGCAGTCTATGGCAGTAGATGTTAGAACGACTACGCCACCCGTTGAATGCAGCTTTGGAGCCGCCGCTGCAGGGCAGACCGCTGAGGCCGGTGGAGAGATTGTGCAGCGTGGTGGTATAACCCCCAACGGGAGGGGTATGGCCTCAGGGCAGCCGACGTGGATGATGGGGGTAGCAGGAACCACTCGGAGACGGTACCGTGCAGTTCAGGGTCTTTACTGGTAATAAAGATAGACCCTCCCGGAGTACTGGCTAGTGATTGGGGCCTGGTCAGTCCTTGAGCAGATGGGATCTCCCCTGGCCAGGCGGAGTTGTAGGCCTCCCAAACTATCTGTACTCTTCTGGCTACCTTGCTTGAGGCGGGTATAAGTAGCCCACGTCCCTGAGTGTACCGTGTGGTGCTCACCCGTATGGCCGGTGACTCGGGGCCTTCTAATAGCTTCCGCTCCACGACGGCGGTGCTGGTCCCATGCGTGTGACCGTGCCTTCGGGCTTCTTGGCCAGAGGACCTGAAATCCCCTGCCTGACGGATTCTGCTGCTGGGTAGGAGTTAGTCCCCACAGCCTCGGACTCGGGTCCGGTAAGAAATCTTCTCAGTCAGGGCGAGCTCTGCAGCTGCCAGCCCCTGACTCTTTGTAACACTGCTCCCACAGAGCTCCTGTTGTTTCTTCCTATGCTGCTTCTCTGTCTCTACTTCTGTTCTTCTTCTACTCCAGGCTCAGGCCCCAGGACAGGGCCTGCCTGTGGAGCAGAGCCCATAGAGCAGCTCTGCTCCCTGTCTTCTCCTCTCTGAAACTCTCTAACCCTGCCTCAGCCCCAGGTTTATATAGGGGAAGTTCTTCCCCTCCCAAGACTGGGCAGGAGGTGTGGCATGCACAGGATCCCTGACCAAAGGACCTCCCACCTGCTCTCAGACATAACATTACATTACTGTGGAAACCAGACCCCTGGGGTGCCACATTCCCCCCTAGTAAAATTTAGTACTCCGGGACTAAACATATTTTAGAAAAACATAACAAGATATAACAATAACAATACAATAAAGAAACACATAAAGGTGGTCACGGCGTGTCCGCAACCGGGTGCAGTCTTTGAGGGAAGCAAGGTGTCCATTTCACCAAAACAGGGAGACGGTGTCCATTTCACCAAAACAGGGTGACGGTGTCCATTTCACCAAAACAGGGAGACGTAACCAGATAGGGGTTTGTCCTTCCCCGAGTCCTTAACAGTCTTTAGTCCATCCTGGGTCACGCTCCAACTATGTACAGGGTGGCCGCTCTCAGTCCTCGGCCAGTGGGGAAAAAGGGACGGCTGTTCACAGTCCTCAGCCTGGTAAGGGATAGGGAATGGCTGCTCACAGTCCTCAGCCTGGTAAGGGATAGGGACACACGGATAACAGTTCACACTTGTCCCAACGGGGACCACACTTCAATCATTTAACAGTTTCAGCAAGTTCTCATACCCTGACGGGTAACTATGTACAGCTCTTTATTTATGCTACTTCCCTTCAGTAGCGGTGTCCTCTCTTTGTCTCCTCCTGATGGTAGTCTTCAGACCCGTCCGGGTCCTCTTGGCTTTCCTCGTATTGGTAGTACTGCAGCTCCTCCTTGGTTAGCCGGTGAACGTGGAGGGCGTACAGTCCTTTTGCACCTGGGGAGTTCAGGCCTTGCGACCAGGCGTGGAGAGGGTCGCCGTTGATGACGCCCGGGGTCAGAGGGTGCAACTTTGGGCCTGGGCGCGGGCTGGTGGTGGTAGTGCCCAGGGCTGGAGGGCTTGGCCGCAGGGCTTGTTGCGGGGGCTGGAGCAGGTCGGTGTCTGCAGCGCCCGGAATCGGCGGCTCCACCAGGGTGCCCGGGAGCAGGCTGACGCTGGCAGCGTCCGGGACAGGGAGACTCCTCTTACCTGCTCCCGCGACCGCTCCTGCGTCACGCGTCTTCTCCCGGCGCTGGTCGGGGCCGGCGACGACTGGGGCACTGCCGATGCTGGGCAGCTTAGTCTGCTGCCGGTCCGCCATCTTGCTGTCCGTTCCTGGTGTCCTCCTCCCCCCTAGTGGACCGTGGCCTACCTTCCGGAGATCCTCTTCCGTAGGCCGCGGCTCCGCAGTCAATCGTCGGGGTAGAGGACCTGGCGTCGCGCTCCTGTGACGTCGGCGTCTGCTGGGCTCCTTCCAGGACCTTATGCAACGTCCGGACGTGAGGCGGGGCTTCAGTTCTCGCGCGCTTTCGGAGTCCACGCCCCTCTTCTTCCCGCGCGGCGTCTCCAAGATGGCGCCGGATGGCGGGAAAACTCCTCGGATGGCGGGAAGAAGGCAGAAGATGGCGCCGGATGGCGGGAAAACTCCTCGGATGGCGGGAAGAAGGCAGAAGATGGCGCCGGATGGCGGGAAAACTCCACGGATGGCGGGAATCTTCACAGATGGCGGGAATCTTCACCACTTGTAAGTTTGAACAGTCTTTTTCAGGCACGCAGTACCCGGTGGTTGCGGGCACGAAATCCTGCCGACTACGCCAAAGTTGACGCGCCCCCTGGGCCGTGTTCAGGGGATACCCGGAGCCGGATCCGGATAGGGGTAGTAGTCCTTGTGGCGGTGACCCGGTCCGTGCCCAGGGTGTCAAACTCAGTGGCAGTCTATGGCAGTAGATGTTAGAACGACTACGCCACCCGTTGAATGCAGCTTTGGAGCCGCCGCTGCAGGGCAGACCGCTGAGGCCGGTGGTGAGATTGTGCAGCGTGGTGGTATAACCCCCAACGGGAGGGGTATGGCCTCAGGGCAGCCGACGTGGATGATGGGGGTAGCAGGAACCACTCGGAGACGGTACCGTGCAGTTCAGGGTCTTTACTGGTAATAAAGATAGACCCTCCCGGAGTACTGGCTAGTGATTGGGGCCTGGTCAGTCCTTGAGCAGATGGGATCTCCCCTGGCCAGGCGGAGTTGTAGGCCTCCCAAACTATCTGTACTCTTCTGGCTACCTTGCTTGAGGCGGGTATAAGTAGCCCACGTCCCTGAGTGTACCGTGTGGTGCTCACCCGTATGGCCGGTGACTCGGGGCCTTCTAATGGCTTCCGCTCCACGATGGCGGTGCTGGTCCCACGCGTGTGACCGGGCCTTCGGGCTTCTTGGCCAGAGGACCTGAAATCCCCTGCCTGACGGATTCTGCTGCTGGGTAGGAGTTAGTCCCCACAGCCTCGGACTCCGGGTCCGGTAAGAAATCTTCTCAGTCAGGGCGAGCTCTGCAGCTGCCAGCCCCTGACTCTTTGTAACACTGCTCCCACAGAGCTCCTGTTGTTTCTTCCTATGCTGCTTCTCTGTCTCTACTTCTGTTCTTCTTCTACTCCAGGCTCAGGCCCCAGGACAGGGCCTGCCTGTGGAGCAGAGCCCATAGAGCAGCTCTGCTCCCTGTCTTCTCCTCTCTGAAACTCTCTAACCCTGCCTCAGCCCCAGGTTTATATAGGGGAAGTTCTTCCCCTCCCAAGACTGGGCAGGAGGTGTGGCATGCACAGGATCCCTGACCAAAGGACCTCCCACCTGCTCTCAGACATAACATTACATTACTGTGGAAACCAGACCCCTGGGGTGCCACAACTGCATGATAAAACATGATGTAATAGCAGAATAGTGACTACAGCTCTGGAGTTGACTGGAGGATAAGACATAATGTAACAGCAGAATAGTGAGTGCAGCTCTGGAGGTGGCTGGTGATAAGACATGATGTTACAGCAGAATAGTGAGTGCAGCACTTGAGGTGACTGGAGGATAAGACCTGATGTAACAGCAGAATAGTGAGTGCAGCTCTGGAGGTGACTGGAGGATAAGACACGATGTTACAGCAGAATAGTGAGTGCAGCTCTGGAGGTGACTGGAGGATAAGACCTGATATAACAGCAGAATAGTGACTGCAGCTCTGGAGGTGACTGGAGGATAAGACACGATGTAACAGCAGAACAGTGAGTGCAGCTCTGTAGGTGACTGGAGGATAAAACACGATGTAACAACAGAACAGTGACTGCAGCTCTGGAGGTGACTGGAGGATAAGACACGATGTAACAACAGAACAGTGACTGCAGCTCTGGAGGTGACTGGAGGATAAGACACGAAGTAACAGCAGAATACTGAGTGCAGCTCTGGAGGTGACTGGAGGATAAGATGTCATGTAACAGAAGAATAGTGAATGCAGCTCTGGAGGTGACTGGAGGATAAGACAGGATGTAACAGCAGAATAGTGAGTGCAGCTCTAGAGGTGGCTGGAGGATAAGACACGATGTAAAAGCAGAAAAGTGACTGCAGCTCTGGAGGTGACTGGAGGATAAGACATGATGTTACAGGAGAATAGAGACTGCAGCTCTGGAGGTGACTGCAGGATAAGACACGATGTAACAGCAGAATAGTGACTGCAGCTCTGGAGGTGACTGGAGGATAAGACACGATGTAACAGCAGAAAAGTGACTGCAGCTCTGCAGGTGACTGGAGGATAAGAGATGATGTAACAGCAGAATAGTGAGTGCAGCTCTGGAGGTGACTGGAGGATAAGACATGATGTAACAGCAGAATAGTAACAGCAGCTCTGGAGGTGACTGGAGGATAAGACACGATGTAACAGCAGAATAGTGACTGAAGCTCTGGAGGTGACTGGAGGATAAGACACGATGTAACAGCAGAATAGTGAGTGCAGATCTGGAGGTGGCTGGAGGATAAGACCTGATGTAACAGCAGAATAGTGATTACAGCTCTGGAGGTGACTGGAGGATAAGACCTGATGTAACAGCAGAATAGTGAGCGCAGATCTGGAGGTGGCTGGAGGATAAGACACGATGTAACAGCAGAAGAGTGACTGCAGCTCTGGAGGTGACTGGAAGATAAGACCTGATATAACAGCAGAATAGTGAGTGTAGCTCTGAAGGTGACTGGACGATAAGACTTGATGTAACAGCAGAATAGTGACCGCAGCTCTTGAGGTGACTGGAGAATAAGACGCGATGTAACAGCAGAATAGTGACTGCAGCTCGGGAGGTGACTGGAGGATAAGTCCTGATGTAACAGCAGAACAGTGATTGCATCTCTGGAGGTGAATGGAGGATAAGACAGGATGTAACAGCAGAATAGAGACTGCAGCTCTGGAGGTGACGGGAGGATAAGACACAATGTAACAGCAGAATAGTGAGTGCAGCTCTGGAAGTAACTGGAGGATAAGACATGATAACATCAGAATAGTGACTGCAGCTCTGGAGGTAACTGGAGGATAAGACATGATGTAACATCAGAATAGTGACTGCAGCTCTGGAGGTAACTGGAGGATAAGACATAATGTAACAGCAGAATAGTGAGTGCAGCTCTGGAGGTGACTGGAGGATAAGACATGATGTAACAGTAGAATAGTGAGTGCAGCTCTGGAGGTGGCTGGAGGATAAGACACGATGTAACAGCAGAATAGTGACTTTAGCTCTGGAGGTAGCTGGAGGATAAGACACGATGTAACAGCGGAATAGTGACTGCAGCTCTGGAGGTGACTGGAGGATAAGACACGATGTAACAGCAGAAAAGAGACTACAGCTCTGGAGGGGAATAAAGGATATGACATGATGTACAGCCGAATAGTGACTACAGCTCTGGAGGTAACTGGAGGATAAGACATTATGTAACAGCAGAATAGTGAGAGCAGCTCTGAAGGTGACTGGAGGATAAGACAAGATGTAATAGCAGAATAGTGACGACAGCTCTGAAGGTGACTGGAGGATAAGACTCGATGTAACAGCAGAATAGTGACTGCAGCACTGGAGGTGACTGGAGGATAAGAAATGAATTAACAGCAGAATAGTGAGTGCAGCTCTGGAGGTGACTGGAGGATGAGACACGATGTAACAACAGAATAGTGACTGCAGCTTTTGAGGTGACTGGAGGATAAGACCTGATGTAATAGCAGAACAGTTATTGCATCTCAGGAGGTGAATGGTGCATAAGACAGGATGTAACAGCAGAATAGTGACTGCAGCTCTGGAGGTGATTGGAGTATAAGACCTGATGTAACAGCAGAATAGTGACTGCAGCTCTGAAGGTGGCTGGAGGACAAGACACGTTGTAACAGCAGAATAGTGACTGCAGCTCTGGAGGTGAGTGGAAAATAAGACATGACGTAACAGCAGAATAGTGACTACAGCTCTGGAGAAGACTGGATGATAAGACCTGATGTAACAGCAGAATAGTGACCACAGCTCTGGAGGTAAGTGGAGGATAAGACAGGATGCAACAGCAGAATAGTGACTGCAGCTATGGAGGTGACTGGCAGATAAAACATGATGTTACAGCAGAATTGTGACTGCAGCTCTGGAGGTGAATGGAGGATAGGACGTGACGTAACAGCAGAATAGTGAGTGCAGCTCTTAAGGTGACTGGAGGATAAGACACGATGTAACAGCAGAATAGTGAGTGCAGCCCTTTAGATGACGAGGATAAGACACGATGTAAAAGCAGAATACTGACTGCAGCTCTGGAGGTGGCTGGAGGATAAGGCATGATGTTACAGGAGAATAAGAGACTGCAGCTCTGGAGGTGACTGCAGGATAAGACATGATGTAACAGCAGAATAGTGAGTGCAGCTCTTGGGGTGACTGGAGGATAAGACACGATGTAACATTAGAATAGTGACTACAGCTCTGGAGGTGACTGGAGGATAAGACACAATGTAACAGCAGAATGGTAATTGCAGATCTGGAGGTGACTGGCTCATAAGACACGATGTTACAGCAGAATAGTGAGTGCAGCTCTGGAGGTGACTGGAGGATAAGACCTGATGTAACAGAATAGTGACTGCAGCTCTGGAGGTGACTGGAGGATAAGACACGATGTAACAGCAGAACAATGAGTGCAGCTCTGGAGGTGACTGGAGGATAAGACACGATGTAACAGCAGAACAGCGACTGCAGCTCTGGAGGAGACTGGAGGATAAGACACGATGTAACAGCAGAATAGTGAGTGCAGATCTGGAGGTGACTGGAAGATAAGACACGAAGTAACAGCAGATACTGAGTGCAGCTCTGGAGGTGACTGGAGGATAAGACCTGATGTAATAGCAGAACAGTGATTGCATCTCTGGAGGTGAATGGAGGATAAGACAGGATGTAACAGGAGAATAGAGACTGCAGCTCTGGAGGCGACTGGAGGATAAGACCTGATGTAACAGCAGAATAGAGACTGCAGCTCTGGAGGTGACTGGAGGATAAGACCTGATGTAACAGCAGAATAGTGACTACAGCTCTGGAGTTGACTGGAGGATAAGACATGACGTAACAGCAGAATAGTGACTACAGCTCTAGAGGTGACTGGAGGATAAGACATAATGTAACAGCAGAATAGTGACCGCAGGTCTGGAGGTGACTGGATGATAAGACACGATGTAATAGCAGAATAGTGACTGCACGTCTGGAGATGACTGGAGGATAAGACATGATGTAACAACAGAATAGTTATTGCAGCTCTGGAGGTGACTGCAGGATAAGACATGATGTAATAGCAGAATAGTGACTGCACGTCTGGAGATGACTGGAGGATAAGACATGATGTAACAACAGAATAGTTATTGCAGCTCTGGAGGTGACTGGAGGATGAGACACGATGTAACAGCAGAATAGTGAGTGCAGATCTGGAGGTGGCTTTAGGATAAGACACGATGTAACAGCAGAAAAGTGACTGCAGCTCTGGAGGTGACTACAGGATAAGACATGATGTAACAGCAGAATAGAGACTGCAGCTCTGGAGGCGACTGGAGGATAAGACCTGATGTAACAGCAGAATAGTGACCACAGCTCTGGAGGTGAGTGGAGGATAAGACCTGATGTAACAGCAGAATAGTGACCACAGCTCTGGAGGTGAGTGGAGGATAAGCCATGATGTAACAGCAGAATAGTGACTGCAGCTCTGGAGGTAACAGGAGGATAAGACACGATGTAACAGCAGAATAGTTACTGCAGCTCTGGAGGTGACTGAAGGATAAGACATGATGTAAGAGCAGAATAGAGAATGCAGCTCGGGAGGTGACTGGAGGATAAAAGATGATGTAACAGCAGAATATTAAGTGCAGCTCTGGAGGTGACTGGAGGATAAGACATGATGTAACAGCAGAATAGTAACGGCAGCTCTGGAGGTAACTGGAGGATAAGACACGATGTAAAAGCAGAATAGTGACTGAAGCTCAGGAGGTAACTGGAGGATAAGACACGATATAACAGCAGAATAGCAAGTGCAGCTCTGGAAGTAACTGGAGGATAAGACATGATGTAACAGAAGAATAGTGACTGCAGCTCTGGAGGTGACTGGAGGATAAGACACGATGTAACAGCAGAAAAGTGACTGCAGCTCTGGAGGTGACTGGAAGATAAGACACAATGTGACAGCAGAATAGTGATTGCAGCTCTGCAGATGACTGGAGGATAAGACATGATGTAACAGCAGAACAGTGAGTGCAGCTCTGGAGGTGACTGGAGGATAAGACACGATGTAACAGGAGAACAGTGACTGCAGCACTGGAGGATAAGACACGATGTAACAGCAGAATAGTGAGTGCAGCTCTGGAGGTGACTGGAGGATAGGATACGAAGTAACAGCAGAATAGTGAGTGCAGCTCTGGAGGTGACTGGAGGATAAGACACGATGTAACAGCAGAAAAGTGACTGCAGCTCTGGAGGTGACTGGAAGATAAGACACAATGTGAGAGCAGAATAGTGATTGCAGCTCTGCAGATGACTGGAGGATAAGACATGATGTAACAGCAGAACAGTGAGTGCAGCTCTGGAGGTGACTGGAGGATAAGACACGATGTAACAGGAGAACAGTGACTGCAGCACTGAAGGATAAGACACGATGTAACAGCAGAATAGTGAGTGCAGCTCTGGAGGTGACTGGAGGATAAGACACGATGTAACAGCAGAAAAGTGACTGCAGCTCTGGAGGTGACTGGAGGATAGGATACGAAGTAATAGCAGAATACTTAGTGCAGCTCTGGAGGTGACTGGAGGATAAGATGTAATGTAACAGTAGAATAGTGAATGCAGCTCTGGAGGTGACTGGAGGATAAGACACGATGTAACAGCAGAATAGTAACTGCAGCTCTGGAGGTAATTGGAGGATAAGACATAATGTAACAGTAGAATAGTGACAGCAGCTCTGGAGGTGGCTGGAGGATAAGATGTCATGTAACAGCAGAACAGTGAGTGCAGCTCTGGAGGTGACTGGAGGATAAGACACGATGTAACAGCAGAACAGTGACTGCAGCACTGGAGTATAAGACACGATGTAACAGCAGAATAGTGAGTGCAGCTCTGGAGGTGACTGGAGGATAAGACACGATGTAACAGCAGAATAGTGAGTGCAGGTCTGGAGGTGACTGGAGGATAAGATGTCATGTAACAGTAGAATAGTGAATGCAGCTCTGGAGGTGACTGGAGGATAAGACACGATGTAACAGCAGAATAGTAACTGCAGCTCTGGAGGTGACTGGAGGATAAGACAATGGAAAAGCAGAATAGTGAGTGCAGCTCTGGAGGTGACTGGAGGATAAGGCGTGATGTTAAAGCAGAATAGTGACTGCACGTCTGGAGTTGACTGGAGGATAAGACATGAAGTAACAACAGAATAGTGAGTGCAGCTCTGGAGGTGACTGGAGGATAAGACATGATGTAACAGCAGAATAGTGACTGCACGTCTGGAGGTGACTGGAGGATAAGACATGATGTAACAACAGAATAGTTATTGCAGCTCTGGAGGTGACTAGAGGATGAGACACGATGTAACAGCAGAATAGTGAGTGCAGCTCTGGAGGTGGCTGGAGGATAAGACACGATGTAACAGCAGAAAAGTGACTGCAGCTCTGGAGGTGACTACAGGATAAGACATGATGTAACAGCAGAATAGAGACTGCAGCTCTGGAGGCGACTGGAGGATAAGACCTGATGTAACAGCAGAATAGTGACTACAGCTCTGGAGGTGACTGGAGGATAAGACCTGATGTAACAGCAGAATAGTGACCACAGCTCTGGAGGTGAGTGGAGGATAAGACACGATGTAACAGCAGAATAGTGACTGCAGCTCTGGAGGTAACAGGAGGATAAGACACGATGTAACAGCAGAATAGTTACTGCAGCTCTGGAGGTGACTAAAGGATAAAACATGATGTAAGAGCAGAATAGAGAATGCAGCTCTGGAGGTGACTGGAGGATAAGAGATGATGTAACAGCAGAATATTAAGTGCAGCTCTGGAGGTGACTGGAGGATAAGACATGATGTAACATCAGAATAGTAACGGCAGCTCTGGAGGTAACTGGAGGATAAGACACGATGTAAAAGCAGAATAGTGACTGAAGCTCAGGAGGTAACTGGAGGATAAGACATAATGTAACAGCAGAATAGTGACAACAGCTCTGGAGGTGGCTGGAGGATAAGACCTGATTTTACTGCAGAATAGTGAGAGCAGCTCTGGAGGTGACTGGAGGATAAGACAAAATGTAACAGCAGAATGGTGAGTGCAGCTCTGGAGGTGACTGGAGTATAAGACCTGATGTAACAGCAGAATAGAGACTACAGCTCTGGAGTTGACTGAAGGATAAGACATGAAGTAACAGCAGAATAGTGACTGCAGCTCTGGAGGTGACAGGAGGATAAGACATGATGTAACAACAGAATAGTGAGTGCAGCTCTGGAGGTGACTGTAGGATAAGACATGATGTAACAGCAGAACAGTGACTGCACCTCTGGAGGTGACTGGAGGATAAGACATGATGTAACAACAGAATAGTTATTGCAGCTCTGGAGGTGACTGGAGGATGAGACACGATGTAACAGCAGAATAGTGAGTGCAGCTCTGGAAGTAACTGGAGGATAAGACATGATGTAACAGCAGAATAGTGACTGCAGCTCTGGAGGTGACTGGAGGATAAGACACGATGTAACAGCAGAAAAGTGACTGCAGCTCTGGAGGTGACTGGAGGATAAGACACGATGTAACAGCAAAATAGTGACTACAGCTCTGGAGGTGACTGGAGGATAAGACACAATGTAACAGCAGAATAGTGACTGCAGCTCTGCAGATGACTGGAGGATAAGACATGATGTAACAGCAGAACAGTGACTGCAGCTCTGGAGGTGACTGGAGGATAAGACACGATGTAACAGGAGAACAGTGACTGCAGCACTGGAGGATAAGACACGATGTAACAGCAGAATAGTGAGTGCAGCTCTGTAGGAGGCTGGAGGATAAGACACGATGTAACAGCAGAAAAGTGACTGCAGCTCTGGAGGTGACTGGAGGATAGGATACGAAGTAACAGCAGAATACTTAGTGCAGCTCTGGAGCTGACTGGAGGATAAGATGTCATGTAACAGTAGAATAATGAATGCAGCTCTGGAGGTGACTGGAGGATAAGACACGATGTAACAGCAGAATAGTAACTGCAGCTCTGGAGGTAATTGGAGGATAAGACATAATGTAACAGCAGAATAGTGACAGCAGCTCTGGAGGTGGCTGGAGGATAAGATGTCATGTAACAGCAGAACAGTGAGTGCAGCTCTGGAGGTGACTGGAGTATAAGACACGATGTAACAGCAGAATAGTGAGTGCAGCTCTGGAGGTGACTGGAGGATAAGACACGATGTAACAGCAGAATAGTGAGTGCAGGTCTGGAGGTGACTGGAGGATAAGATGTCATGTAACAGTAGAATAGTGAATGCAGCTCTGTAGGTGACTGGAGGATAAGACACGATGTAACAGCAGAATAGTAACTGCAGCTCTGGAGGTGACTGGAGGATAAGACAATGTAAAAGCAGAATAGTGAGTGCAGCTCTGGAGGTGACTGGAGGATAAGGCGTGATGTTACAGCAGAATAGTGACTGCACGTCTGGAGTTGACTGGAGGATAAGACATGAAGTAACAACAGAATAGTGAGTGCAGCTCTGGAGGTGACTGGAGGATAAGACATGATGTAACAACAGAATAGTTATTGCAGCTCTGGAGGTGACTGGAGGATTAGACACGATGTAACAGCAGAATAGTGAGTGCAGCTCTGGAGGTGGCTGGAGGATAAGACACGATGTAACAGCAGAAAAGTGACTGCAGCTCTGGAGGTGACTACAGGATAAGACATGATGTAACAGCAGAATAGAGACTGCAGCTCTAGAGGCGATTGGAGGATAAGACCTGATGTAACAGCAGAATAGTGACTACAGCTCTGGAAGTGACTGGAGGATAAGACCTGATGTAACAGCAGAATAGTGACCACAGCTCTGGAGGTGAGTGGAGGATAAGCGATGATGTAACAGCAGAATAGTGACTGCAGCTCTGAAGGTAACAGGAGGATAAGACACGATGTAACAGCAGAATAGTTACTGCAGCTCTGGAGGTGACTGGAGGATAAGACATGATGTAAGAGCAGAATAGAGAATGCAGCTCTGGAGGTGACTGGCGTATAAGAGATGATGTAACAGCAGAATATTAAGTGCAGCTCTGGAGGTGACTGGAGGATAAGACATGATGTAACAGCAGAATAGTAATGGCAGCTCTGGAGGTAAATGGAGGATAAGACACGATGTAAAAGCAGAATAGTGACTGAAGCTCAGGAGGTAACTGGAGGATAAGACATAATGTAACAGCAGAATAGTGACAACAGCTCTGAAGGTGGCTGGAGGATAAGACCTGATTTTACTGCAGAATAGTGAAAGCAGCTCTGGAGGTGACTGGAGGATAAGACAAAATGTAACAGCAGAATGGTGAGTGCAGATCTGGAGGTGACTGGAGGATAAGACACGATGTAACTGCAGAATAGTGAGTGCAGATCTGGAGGTGACTGGAAGATAAGGCGTGATGTTACAGCAGAATAGTGACTGCAGCTCTGGAGGTGACTGGAGGATAAGACCTGATGTAACAGCAGAATAGAGACTACAGCTCTGGAGTTGACTGAAGGATAAGACATGAAGTAACAGCAGAATAGTGACTGCAGCTCTGGAGGTGACAGGAGGATAAGACATGATGTAACAACAGAATAGTGAGTCCAGCTCTGGAGGTGACTGGAGGATAAGACATGATGTAACAGCAGAATAGTGAATGCACCTCTGGAGGTGACTGGAGGATAAGACATGATGTAACAACAGAATAGTTATTGCAGCTCTGGAGGTGACTGGAGGATGAGACACGATGTAACAGCAGAATAGTGAGTGCAGCTCTGGAGGTGACTGGCAGATAAAACATGATGTTACAGCAGAATAGTGAGTGCAGCTCTGGAGGTGAATGGAGGATAAGTACTGATGTAACAGCAGAATAGAGACTACAGCTCTGGAGGTGACTGCAGGATAAGACATGATGTAACAGCAGAATAGAGACTTCAGCTCTGTAGGTGACTGGAGGAGAAGACAAGATGTAACAGCAGAATAGTGAGTGCAGCTCTTGGGGTGACTGGAGGATAAGACACGATGTAACAGCAGAATAGTGACTACAGCTCTGGAGTTGACTGGAGGATAAGACATGATTTAACAACAGAATAGTAACTGCAGCTCTTGAGGTGACTGGAGGATAAGACACGATGTAACAGCAGAATAGCGAGTGCAGCTCTGGAAGTAACTGGAGGATAAGACATGATGTAACAGCAGAATAGTGACTGCAGCTCTGGAGGTGACTGGAGGATAAGACACGATGTAACAGCAGAAATGTGACTGCAGCTCTGGAGGTGTCTGGAGGATAAGACATGATGTAACAGCAAAATAGTGACTACAGCTCTGGAGGTGACTGGAGGATAAGACACAATATAACAGCAGAATGGTAAGTGCAGCTCTGGAGGTGAATGGAGGATAAGACACGATGTAACAGCAGAACAGTGAGTGCAGCTCTGGAGGTGACTGGAGGATAAGACACGATGTAACAGCAGAATAGTGAGTGCAGCTATGGAGGTGACTGGAGGATAGGACAAGATGTAACAGCAGAATAGTGAGTGCAGATCTGGAGGTGACAGGAGGATAAGACACGAAGTAACAGCAGAATACTTAGTGCAGCTCTGGAGGTGACTGGAGGATAAGATGTCATGTAACAGTAGAATAGTGAATGCAGCTCTGGAGGTGACTGGAGGATAAGACACGATGTAACAGCAGAATAGTGACTGCAGCTCTGGAGGTGACTGGAGGATAAGACATGATGTAACAGCAGAATAGTAACTGCAGCTCTGGAGGTAATTGGAGGATAAGACATAATGTAACAGCAGAATAGTGACAGCAGCTCTGGAGGTGGCTGGAGGATAAGATGTCATGTAACAGCAGAACAGTGACTGCAGCTCTGGAGGTGGCTGGAGGATAAGATGTCATGTAACAGCAGAACAGTGATGCAGCTCTGGAGGTGACTGGAGGATAAGATGTCATGTAACAGTAGAATAGTGAATGCAGCTCTGGAGGTGACTGGAGGATTAGACATGATATAAAAGCAGAATAGAGACTGCAGCTCTGGAGGTAACTGGAGGATAAGACATAATGTAACAGCAGAATAGTGACCGCAGCTCTGTAGGTGACTGGAGGATAAAACACGATGTAACAGCAGAATAGTGATTACAGCTCTGGAGGTGACTGGAGGATAAGACACAATGTAACAGCAGAATAGTGAGTGCAGCTCCGGAAGTGACTGGAGGATAAGACAGGATGTAACAGCAGAATAGTGACTGCAGCTCTGGAGGTAACTGGAGGATAAGACATGATGTAAGATCAGAATAGTGACTGCAGCTCTGGAGGTAACTGGAGGATAAGACATGATGTAAGATCAGAATATTGAGTGCAGCACTGGAGGTGGCTGGAGGATAAGACCTGATGTAATAGCATATTAGTGACTGCAGCTCTGGAGGTGACTGGAGGATAAGACCTGATGTAACAGCAGAATAGTGAGAGCAGCTATTGGGGTGACTGGAGGATAAGACATGACGTAACAGCAGAATAGTGACTGCAGCTCTGGAGGTAACTGGAGGATAAGACATGATGTAATCGCAGAATAGTGACTGCAGCTCTGGAGGTAACTGGAGGATAAGACATGATGTAAGAGCAGAAAAGTGAGTGCAGCTCTGGAGGTGGCTGGAGGATAAGACCTGATGTAATAGCAGAATAGTGACTGCAGCTCTGGAGGTGACTGGAGGATAAGGCCTGATGTAACAGCAGAATAGTGACTGCAGCTCCGGAGGTGGGAAGAGGATAAGACACAATGTAACAGCAGAATAGTGAGTGCAGCTCTGGAGGTGACTGACGTTTAAGACACATTTTAACAGCAGAATAGTGAGTGTAGCTCTGGAGGTGACTGGAGGATAAGACATGACGTAACAGCAGAATAGTGACTACAGCTCTGGAGATGACTGGAGGATAAGACATGATGTAACAGCAGAGTAGTGACTGCAGCTCTGGAGGTGACTGGCGGATAAGACACGATGTAACAGCAGAATAGTGAATGCAGCTCTGTAGGTGACTGGAGGATAAGACATAATGTAACAGCAGAATAGTGAGAGCAGCTATTGAGGTGACTGGAGGATAAGACATGACGTAACAGCAGAATAGTGACTGCAGCTCTGGAGTTAACTGGAGGATAAGACATGATGTAAGAGCAGAATAGTGAGTGCAGCTCTGGAGGTGGCTGGAGGATAAGACCTGATGTAATAGCAGAATAGTGACTGCAGCTCTGGAGGTAACTGGAGGATAAGACATGATGTAAGAGCAGAATAGTGAGTGCAGCTCTGGAGGTGACTGGAGGATAAGGCCTGATGTAACAGCAGAATAGTGACTGCAGCTCCGGAGGTGGCAAGAGGATAAGACACAATGTAACAGCAGAATAGTGAGTGCAGCTCTGGAGGTGACTGGAGGATAAGACATGATGTAACAGCAGAATAGTGACTGCACGTCTGGAGGTGACTGGAGGATAAGACATGATGTAACAACAGAATAGTTATTGCAGCTCTGGAGGTGACTAGAGGATGAGACACGATGTAACAGCAGAATAGTGAGTGCAGCTCTGGAGGTGGCTGGAGGATAAGACACGATGTAACAGCAGAAAAGTGACTGCAGCTCTGGAGGTGACTACAGGATAAGACATGATGTAACAGCAGAATAGAGACTGCAGCTCTGGAGGCGACTGGAGGATAAGACCTGATGTAACAGCAGAATAGTGACTACAGCTCTGGAGGTGACTGGAGGATAAGACCTGATGTAACAGCAGAATAGTGACCACAGCTCTGGAGGTGAGTGGAGGATAAGACACGATGTAACAGCAGAATAGTGACTGCAGCTCTGGAGGTAACAGGAGGATAAGACACGATGTAACAGCAGAATAGTTACTGCAGCTCTGGAGGTGACTAAAGGATAAAACATGATGTAAGAGCAGAATAGAGAATGCAGCTCTGGAGGTGACTGGAGGATAAG
Source organism: Phyllobates terribilis (assembly GCF_046119375.1). Lineage (NCBI taxonomy): Eukaryota > Metazoa > Chordata > Amphibia > Anura > Dendrobatidae > Phyllobates > Phyllobates terribilis. Next base: position 1,599,301 of record NW_027363093.1, read on the forward strand.
AGATGATGTAACAGCAGAATATTAAGTGCAGCTCTGGAGGTGACTGGAGGATAAGACATGATGTAACATCAGAATAGTAACGGCAGCTCTGGAGGTAACTGGAGGATAAGACACGATGTAAAAGCAGAATAGTGACTGAAGCTCAGGAGGTAACTGGAGGATAAGACATAATGTAACAGCAGAATAGTGACAACAGCTCTGGAGGTGGCTGGAGGATAAGACCTGATTTTACTGCAGAATAGTGAGAGCAGCTCTGGAGGTGACTGGAGGATAAGACAAAATGTAACAGCAGAATGGTGAGTGCAGCTCTGGAGGTGACTGGAGTATAAGACCTGATGTAACAGCAGAATAGAGACTACAGCTCTGGAGTTGACTGAAGGATAAGACATGAAGTAACAGCAGAATAGTGACTGCAGCTCTGGAGGTGACAGGAGGATAAGACATGATGTAACAACAGAATAGTGAGTGCAGCTCTGGAGGTGACTGTAGGATAAGACATGATGTAACAGCAGAACAGTGACTGCACCTCTGGAGGTGACTGGAGGATAAGACATGATGTAACAACAGAATAGTTATTGCAGCTCTGGAGGTGACTGGAGGATGAGACACGATGTAACAGCAGAATAGTGAGTGCAGCTCTGGAAGTAACTGGAGGATAAGACATGATGTAACAGCAGAATAGTGACTGCAGCTCTGGAGGTGACTGGAGGATAAGACACGATGTAACAGCAGAAAAGTGACTGCAGCTCTGGAGGTGACTGGAGGATAAGACACGATGTAACAGCAAAATAGTGACTACAGCTCTGGAGGTGACTGGAGGATAAGACACAATGTAACAGCAGAATAGTGACTGCAGCTCTGCAGATGACTGGAGGATAAGACATGATGTAACAGCAGAACAGTGACTGCAGCTCTGGAGGTGACTGGAGGATAAGACACGATGTAACAGGAGAACAGTGACTGCAGCACTGGAGGATAAGACACGATGTAACAGCAGAATAGTGAGTGCAGCTCTGTAGGAGGCTGGAGGATAAGACACGATGTAACAGCAGAAAAGTGACTGCAGCTCTGGAGGTGACTGGAGGATAGGATACGAAGTAACAGCAGAATACTTAGTGCAGCTCTGGAGCTGACTGGAGGATAAGATGTCATGTAACAGTAGAATAATGAATGCAGCTCTGGAGGTGACTGGAGGATAAGACACGATGTAACAGCAGAATAGTAACTGCAGCTCTGGAGGTAATTGGAGGATAAGACATAATGTAACAGCAGAATAGTGACAGCAGCTCTGGAGGTGGCTGGAGGATAAGATGTCATGTAACAGCAGAACAGTGAGTGCAGCTCTGGAGGTGACTGGAGTATAAGACACGATGTAACAGCAGAATAGTGAGTGCAGCTCTGGAGGTGACTGGAGGATAAGACACGATGTAACAGCAGAATAGTGAGTGCAGGTCTGGAGGTGACTGGAGGATAAGATGTCATGTAACAGTAGAATAGTGAATGCAGCTCTGTAGGTGACTGGAGGATAAGACACGATGTAACAGCAGAATAGTAACTGCAGCTCTGGAGGTGACTGGAGGATAAGACAATGTAAAAGCAGAATAGTGAGTGCAGCTCTGGAGGTGACTGGAGGATAAGGCGTGATGTTACAGCAGAATAGTGACTGCACGTCTGGAGTTGACTGGAGGATAAGACATGAAGTAACAACAGAATAGTGAGTGCAGCTCTGGAGGTGACTGGAGGATAAGACATGATGTAACAACAGAATAGTTATTGCAGCTCTGGAGGTGACTGGAGGATTAGACACGATGTAACAGCAGAATAGTGAGTGCAGCTCTGGAGGTGGCTGGAGGATAAGACACGATGTAACAGCAGAAAAGTGACTGCAGCTCTGGAGGTGACTACAGGATAAGACATGATGTAACAGCAGAATAGAGACTGCAGCTCTAGAGGCGATTGGAGGATAAGACCTGATGTAACAGCAGAATAGTGACTACAGCTCTGGAAGTGACTGGAGGATAAGACCTGATGTAACAGCAGAATAGTGACCACAGCTCTGGAGGTGAGTGGAGGATAAGCGATGATGTAACAGCAGAATAGTGACTGCAGCTCTGAAGGTAACAGGAGGATAAGACACGATGTAACAGCAGAATAGTTACTGCAGCTCTGGAGGTGACTGGAGGATAAGACATGATGTAAGAGCAGAATAGAGAATGCAGCTCTGGAGGTGACTGGCGTATAAGAGATGATGTAACAGCAGAATATTAAGTGCAGCTCTGGAGGTGACTGGAGGATAAGACATGATGTAACAGCAGAATAGTAATGGCAGCTCTGGAGGTAAATGGAGGATAAGACACGATGTAAAAGCAGAATAGTGACTGAAGCTCAGGAGGTAACTGGAGGATAAGACATAATGTAACAGCAGAATAGTGACAACAGCTCTGAAGGTGGCTGGAGGATAAGACCTGATTTTACTGCAGAATAGTGAAAGCAGCTCTGGAGGTGACTGGAGGATAAGACAAAATGTAACAGCAGAATGGTGAGTGCAGATCTGGAGGTGACTGGAGGATAAGACACGATGTAACTGCAGAATAGTGAGTGCAGATCTGGAGGTGACTGGAAGATAAGGCGTGATGTTACAGCAGAATAGTGACTGCAGCTCTGGAGGTGACTGGAGGATAAGACCTGATGTAACAGCAGAATAGAGACTACAGCTCTGGAGTTGACTGAAGGATAAGACATGAAGTAACAGCAGAATAGTGACTGCAGCTCTGGAGGTGACAGGAGGATAAGACATGATGTAACAACAGAATAGTGAGTCCAGCTCTGGAGGTGACTGGAGGATAAGACATGATGTAACAGCAGAATAGTGAATGCACCTCTGGAGGTGACTGGAGGATAAGACATGATGTAACAACAGAATAGTTATTGCAGCTCTGGAGGTGACTGGAGGATGAGACACGATGTAACAGCAGAATAGTGAGTGCAGCTCTGGAGGTGACTGGCAGATAAAACATGATGTTACAGCAGAATAGTGAGTGCAGCTCTGGAGGTGAATGGAGGATAAGTACTGATGTAACAGCAGAATAGAGACTACAGCTCTGGAGGTGACTGCAGGATAAGACATGATGTAACAGCAGAATAGAGACTTCAGCTCTGTAGGTGACTGGAGGAGAAGACAAGATGTAACAGCAGAATAGTGAGTGCAGCTCTTGGGGTGACTGGAGGATAAGACACGATGTAACAGCAGAATAGTGACTACAGCTCTGGAGTTGACTGGAGGATAAGACATGATTTAACAACAGAATAGTAACTGCAGCTCTTGAGGTGACTGGAGGATAAGACACGATGTAACAGCAGAATAGCGAGTGCAGCTCTGGAAGTAACTGGAGGATAAGACATGATGTAACAGCAGAATAGTGACTGCAGCTCTGGAGGTGACTGGAGGATAAGACACGATGTAACAGCAGAAATGTGACTGCAGCTCTGGAGGTGTCTGGAGGATAAGACATGATGTAACAGCAAAATAGTGACTACAGCTCTGGAGGTGACTGGAGGATAAGACACAATATAACAGCAGAATGGTAAGTGCAGCTCTGGAGGTGAATGGAGGATAAGACACGATGTAACAGCAGAACAGTGAGTGCAGCTCTGGAGGTGACTGGAGGATAAGACACGATGTAACAGCAGAATAGTGAGTGCAGCTATGGAGGTGACTGGAGGATAGGACAAGATGTAACAGCAGAATAGTGAGTGCAGATCTGGAGGTGACAGGAGGATAAGACACGAAGTAACAGCAGAATACTTAGTGCAGCTCTGGAGGTGACTGGAGGATAAGATGTCATGTAACAGTAGAATAGTGAATGCAGCTCTGGAGGTGACTGGAGGATAAGACACGATGTAACAGCAGAATAGTGACTGCAGCTCTGGAGGTGACTGGAGGATAAGACATGATGTAACAGCAGAATAGTAACTGCAGCTCTGGAGGTAATTGGAGGATAAGACATAATGTAACAGCAGAATAGTGACAGCAGCTCTGGAGGTGGCTGGAGGATAAGATGTCATGTAACAGCAGAACAGTGACTGCAGCTCTGGAGGTGGCTGGAGGATAAGATGTCATGTAACAGCAGAACAGTGATGCAGCTCTGGAGGTGACTGGAGGATAAGATGTCATGTAACAGTAGAATAGTGAATGCAGCTCTGGAGGTGACTGGAGGATTAGACATGATATAAAAGCAGAATAGAGACTGCAGCTCTGGAGGTAACTGGAGGATAAGACATAATGTAACAGCAGAATAGTGACCGCAGCTCTGTAGGTGACTGGAGGATAAAACACGATGTAACAGCAGAATAGTGATTACAGCTCTGGAGGTGACTGGAGGATAAGACACAATGTAACAGCAGAATAGTGAGTGCAGCTCCGGAAGTGACTGGAGGATAAGACAGGATGTAACAGCAGAATAGTGACTGCAGCTCTGGAGGTAACTGGAGGATAAGACATGATGTAAGATCAGAATAGTGACTGCAGCTCTGGAGGTAACTGGAGGATAAGACATGATGTAAGATCAGAATATTGAGTGCAGCACTGGAGGTGGCTGGAGGATAAGACCTGATGTAATAGCATATTAGTGACTGCAGCTCTGGAGGTGACTGGAGGATAAGACCTGATGTAACAGCAGAATAGTGAGAGCAGCTATTGGGGTGACTGGAGGATAAGACATGACGTAACAGCAGAATAGTGACTGCAGCTCTGGAGGTAACTGGAGGATAAGACATGATGTAATCGCAGAATAGTGACTGCAGCTCTGGAGGTAACTGGAGGATAAGACATGATGTAAGAGCAGAAAAGTGAGTGCAGCTCTGGAGGTGGCTGGAGGATAAGACCTGATGTAATAGCAGAATAGTGACTGCAGCTCTGGAGGTGACTGGAGGATAAGGCCTGATGTAACAGCAGAATAGTGACTGCAGCTCCGGAGGTGGGAAGAGGATAAGACACAATGTAACAGCAGAATAGTGAGTGCAGCTCTGGAGGTGACTGACGTTTAAGACACATTTTAACAGCAGAATAGTGAGTGTAGCTCTGGAGGTGACTGGAGGATAAGACATGACGTAACAGCAGAATAGTGACTACAGCTCTGGAGATGACTGGAGGATAAGACATGATGTAACAGCAGAGTAGTGACTGCAGCTCTGGAGGTGACTGGCGGATAAGACACGATGTAACAGCAGAATAGTGAATGCAGCTCTGTAGGTGACTGGAGGATAAGACATAATGTAACAGCAGAATAGTGAGAGCAGCTATTGAGGTGACTGGAGGATAAGACATGACGTAACAGCAGAATAGTGACTGCAGCTCTGGAGTTAACTGGAGGATAAGACATGATGTAAGAGCAGAATAGTGAGTGCAGCTCTGGAGGTGGCTGGAGGATAAGACCTGATGTAATAGCAGAATAGTGACTGCAGCTCTGGAGGTAACTGGAGGATAAGACATGATGTAAGAGCAGAATAGTGAGTGCAGCTCTGGAGGTGACTGGAGGATAAGGCCTGATGTAACAGCAGAATAGTGACTGCAGCTCCGGAGGTGGCAAGAGGATAAGACACAATGTAACAGCAGAATAGTGAGTGCAGCTCTGGAGGTGACTGACGTTTAAGACACATTTTAACAGCAGAATAGTGAGTGCAGCTCTGGAGGTGACTGGAGGATAAGATATGATGTAACAGCAGGATAGTGACTACAGCTCTGGAGATGACTGGAGGATAAGACATGATGTAACAGCAGAGTAGTGACTGCAGCTCTGGAGGTGACTGGAGGATAAGACACGATGTAACAGCAGAATAGTGGGTGCAGCTCAGGAGGTGACTGGAGGATAAGACATGAAGTAACAGCAGAATAGTGACTGCAGCTCTGGAGGTGACTGGAGGATAAGACACGTTTGTAACAGCAGAATAGTGAGTGCAGCTCTAGAGGTGGCTGGCGGATAAGACACGATGTAACAGCAGAATAGTGTGTGCAGCTCTGGAGTTGGCTGGCAGATAAGATACATTGTAACAGCAGAATAGTGACTACAGCTCTGGAGGATAAGACACAAGGTAACAGCAGTATGGTAAGTGCAGATCTGGAGGTGATTGGAGGTTAAGACACGATGTTACAGCAGAATAGTGAGTGCAGCTCTTGTGGTGACTGGAGGATAAGACTCGATGTAACAGCAGAATAGTGACTGCAGCTCTGGAGGTGACTGGAGGATAAGACACGATGTAACAGCAGAAGAGTGAATGCAGCTCTGGAGGTGACTGGAGGATTAGACATGATGTAAAAGCAGAATAGTGATTGCAGCTCTGGAGGTGACTGGAGGATAAGACAAGATGTAACAGCAGAATAGTGACCGCAGCTCTGGAGGTGACTGGAGGATAAGACCTGATGTAGCAGCAGAATAGTGAGTGCAGCTCTGGAGGTGACTGGAGGATAAGACATGATGTAACAGCAGAATAGTAACTGCAGCTCTGGAGGTGACTGGAGGATAAGATACGATGTAACAGCAGAAAAGTGACTGCAGCTCTGGAGGTGACTGGAGGATAAGACATGATGTAACAGCAGAATAGAGACTGAAGCTCTGGAGGTGACTGGAGGATAAGACATGATGTAACAGCAGAATAGTGACTACAGCTCTGGAGGTAACTGGAGGATAAGACATAATGTAACAGCAGAATAGTGACTGCAGCTCTGGAAGGTGGCTCGAGGATAAGACATGATGTTACACCAGAATAGTGACTGCAGCTCTGGAGGTGACTGGAGGATAAGACACAATGTAACAGCAGAATGGTGAGTGCAGCTCTGGAGGTGACTGGAGGTTAAGACACGATGTAACAGCAGAATAGTGAGTGCAGTTCTGAAGGTGACTGGAGGATAAGACACGATGTAACAGCAGTATAGTGTCTGCAGCTCTGGAGGTGACTGGAGGATAAAACACGATGTAACAGCAGAATAGTGATTACAGCTCTGGAGGTGACTGGAGGATAAGACACAATGTAACAGCAGAATAGTGAGTGCAGCTCTGGAAGTGACTGGAGGATAATACAGAATGTAACAGCAGAATAGTGACTGCAGCTCTGGAGGTAACTGGAGGATAAGACCTGATGTAATAGCATAATAGTGACTGCAGCTCTGGAGGTGACTGGAGGATAAACCTGATGTAACAGCAGAATAGTGACTGCAGCTCTGGAGGTGGCTGGAGAATAAGACACGATGTAACTGCAGAATAGTGACTGCAGCTCTGGAGGTGACTGGAAGATAAGATATGATGTAACAGCAGAATAGTGAGTGCAGCTCTAGAGGTGACTGGCGGATAAAACAAGATGTAACAGCAGAATAGTGAGTGCAGCTCTGGAGGTGGCTGGCGGATAATACAGAATGTAACAGCAGAATAGTGAGCGCAGCTATTGAGGTGACTGGAGGATAAGACATGATGTAAGAGCAGAATAGTGAGTGCAGCTCCGGAGGTGGCTGGAGGATAAGACACGATGTAACAGCAGAATAGTGAGTGCAGCTCTGGAGGTGACTGGAGGATAAGACATGACGTAACAGCAGAATAGTGACTACAGCTCTGGAAATGACTGGAGGATAAGACAGGATGTAACAGCAGAATAGTGACTGCAGCTCTGGAGGTGACTGGAGGATAAGACAGGAAGTAACAGCAGAATGGTGACTGCAGCTCTGGAGGTGACTGGAGGATAAGACTCGATGTAACAGCAGAATAGTGACAGCAGCTCTGGAGGTGACTGGAGGATAAGACACGATGTAACAGCAGAAGAGTGACTGTAGCTCTGGAGGTGACTGGAGGATAAGACATGATGTAACAGCAGAATTTTGATAGTAGCTCTGGAAGTGGCTGGAGGAAAAGACACGATGTAACAGCAGAATAGTGACAGCAGCTCTGAAGGTGGCTGGAGGATAAGACCTGATTTTACTGCAGAATAGTGAGAGCAGCTCTGGAGGTGACTGGAGGATAAGACAAAATGTAACAGCAGAATGGTGAGTGCAGATCTGGAGGTGACTGGAGGATAAGACACGATGTAACTGCAGAATAGTGAGTGCAGATCTGGAGGTGACTGGAAGATAAGGCGTGATGTTACAGCAGAATAGTGACTGCAGCTCTGGAGGTGAATGGAGGATAAGACCTGATGTAACAGCAGAATAGAGACTACAGCTCTGGAGTTGACTGAAGGATAAGACATGAAGTAACAGCAGAATAGTGACTGCAGCTCTGGAGGTGACAGGAGGATAAGACATGATGTAACAACAGAATAGTGAGTGCAGCTCTGGAGGTGACTGAAGGATAAGACATGATGTAACAGCAGAATAGTGACTGCACCTCTGGAGGTGACTGGAGGATAAGACATGATGTAACAACAGAATAGTTATTGCAGCTCTGGAGGTGACTGGAGGATGAGACACGATGTAACAGCAGAATAGTGAGTGCAGCTCTGGAGGTGACTGGCAGATAAAACATGATGTTACAGCAGAATAGTGAGTGCAGCTCTGGAGGTGAATGGAGGATAAGTACTGATGTAACAGCAGAATAGAGACTACAGCTCTGGAGGTGACTGCAGGATAAGACATGATGTAACAGCAGAATAGAGACTTCAGCTCTGTAGGTGACTGGAGGAGAAGACAAGATGTAACAGCAGAATAGTGAGTGCAGCTCTTGGGGTGACTGGAGGATAAGACACGATGTAACAGCAGAATAGTGACTACAGCTCTGGAGTTGACTGGAGGATAAGACATGATTTAACAACAGAATAGTAACTGCAGCTCTGGAGGTGACTGGAGGATAAGACACGATGTAACAGCAGAATAGCGAGTGCAGCTCTGGAAGTAACTGGAGGATAAGACATGATGTAACAGCAGAATAGTGACTGCAGCTCTGGAGGTGACTGGAGGATAAGACACGATGTAACAGCAGAAATGTGACTGCAGCTCTGGAGGTGTCTGGAGGATAAGACATGATGTAACAGCAAAATAGTGACTACAGCTCTGGAGGTGACTGGAGGATAAGACACAATATAACAGCAGAATGGTAAGTGCAGCTCTGGAGGTGAATGGAGGATAAGACACGATGTAACAGCAGAACAGTGAGTGCAGCTCTGGAGGTGACTGGAGGATAAGACACGATGTAACAGCAGAATAGTGAGTGCAGCTATGGAGGTGACTGGAGGATAGGACAAGATGTAACAGCAGAATAGTGAGTGCAGATCTGGAGGTGACAGGAGGATAAGACACGAAGTAACAGCAGAATACTTAGTGCAGCTCTGGAGGTGACTGGAGGATAAGATGTCATGTAACAGTAGAATAGTGAATGCAGCTCTGGAGGTGACTGGAGGATAAGACACGATGTAACAGCAGAATAGTGACTGCAGCTCTGGAGGTGACTGGAGGATAAGACATGATGTAACAGCAGAATAGTAACTGCAGCTCTGGAGGTAATTGGAGGATAAGACATAATGTAACAGCAGAATAGTGACAGCAGCTCTGGAGGTGGCTGGAGGATAAGATGTCATGTAACAGCAGAACAGTGACTGCAGCTCTGGAGGTGGCTGGAGGATAAGATGTCATGTAACAGCAGAACAGTGATGCAGCTCTGGAGGTGACTGGAGGATAAGATGTCATGTAACAGTAGAATAGTGAATGCAGCTCTGGAGGTGACTGGAGGATTAGACATGATATAAAAGCAGAATAGAGACTGCAGCTCTGGAGGTAACTGGAGGATAAGACATAATGTAACAGCAGAATAGTGACCGCAGCTCTGTAGGTGACTGGAGGATAAAACACGATGTATCAGCAGAATAGTGATTACAGCTCTGGAGGTGACTGGAGGATAAGACACAATGTAACAGCAGAATAGTGAGTGCAGCTCCGGAAGTGACTGGAGGATAAGACAGGATGTAACAGCAGAATAGTGACTGCAGCTCTGGAGGTAACTGGAGGATAAGACATGATGTAAGATCAGAATAGTGACTGCAGCTCTGGAGGTAACTGGAGGATAAGACATGATGTAAGATCAGAATATTGAGTGCAGCTCTGGAGGTGGCTGGAGGATAAGACCTGATGTAATAGCATATTAGTGACTGCAGCTCTGGAGGTGACTGGAGGATAAGACCTGATGTAACAGCAGAATAGTGACTGCAGCTCTGGAGGTGACTGGAAGATAAGACATGATGTAACAGCAGAATAGTGAGTGCAGCTCTAGAGGTGACTGGCGGATAAGACACGATGTAACAGCAGAATAGTGAATGTGTAGCACCCTGAGGATTCGGCTGCTACAGAGGTATTGCACCTCAACCCAGAGGTGTGATATTCCACTCCCGGGTAAGGATGGAGTGTGGAACTGAGCTCGGTAGGCTGCATGCACTACACACATCCCATTTCCGGGGAACAGACCAACGGTACTCCCACTTAGAAATGTGCAGGTACGACCGAGTCTGTTCCTGGCTGGAGTGGGAGGGGGGTGGTACATCCCATGTAGTGTAGGGGCAGATAGGGGGAGCAGCCTGGGTAAAGATAGGAGCTCATTGGGTGCTGGTCACCTGAGCTCACACATAGAGGGATATATAAGGTGGGCACCAACTAGAATCATGGTCAGTCTGTCAGAATCAGGAAGAGGAGCAGAGCAGAGCCCTAGAGAGAGAGAGAGTGGAGCAGAGAAAGAGAGACCCAGAGGGGGAAGCAGAAGAGAGGACTCTAAGACCCCAAATTCAAACAACGGGTGAAGAGCCGGCATCAGGGTACCGGAACCCAAGCTGGTGGGGGCAAAAACACACCCCAGCCAGAGACCGGAGGCCGTGGGCAGCGTTTGCCACGGCCACCCACCACATCCACCACGAAGGCATACCACGTGGAGGGTCAGGGAACCCAAGGCCAAGGGTCACCCAACAGAAGGCCCGAGGGAGCTGGACCTGGGTGGATCACTAGTGGGGACGGCCAGAGAAAGGACAGAAGGAGAGCTCAGGGTCACGCTCCGGACTCGCTTGGGGGTTGGCTGGATCCAGGACCTGGTGGACGCAGCACGGCTCGGGTGGTCACTAGCAGCTGGAGTGACCGGAACATCAGCAGTGAGTAAATACCCTAAACTGCACAACCCGACTCTGTCTTCCTTTAACATCTATGCTGCACCACCACAACCCCCATCCTCTGCACCTGACCCCCTGAGGCTATACCCCACCCGTTGGGGGTTATACCATCAAAAGCTGCACCTACACCATCAGCCTCAGCGGACCCTGCTGCAGCGGCGGCCATAGTGACCGCAATACAACGGGTGGCGTAGTCGACACAAAAGAACTTTAGTAACATCTGTAGAACTGCCACATCACACTGAGCTTGACGCCCTGGGCACGGGACCGGGTCACAGCCGCTCGGAGACTACAACCCCCCATCTGATCCGGTGCCGGGTATTCCCCTCAAAAAGGAATATGTCCCAGGGGGCGCGTCAACTTTGGCGTAGTCGGCAGGATGACGTGCCCGCAACACCCGGGTACTGCGTGCCTGAAGAAAAGTGCAAGTTTACCTCAGAAAGAAGTCTCCCGCCGGTTCCGGAGGGTCCACGCCATCGGACTCCATCACCAGTCGTTTCCCGCCGATTGTCCGCCATTTCCAGCTTGTTCCCGCCATCTGCAGAGTTTCCCGCCACTGGGCGACGCTTCCCGCCAAAACCGCAGATTTCCCGCCTTGGAAGAGCAGCGGACGCCATTATGGGCGTGCCAAAGGAGGGCAAGAGGCCACCTCCCATCGTGGGCCGGGACAGAAAATGGCGCCAAAAGTGGAAACCGCCCCCACCAACAGAGACTGTGATGTTGGAGGTGTCTGTCAGCGTGAAAGAACTACCCCTGGAGCTGACAGTCACCGAGTTGCCCCGGGACCGCCCTCGAGGTGGGAGGAGACGAAAGAGAAGAGAAAAGATGGGTGCCGCTTGGAGCAGTCTGGAGCGAGCGCACCCGGAGGCAAGAAGTCTAACGAGGAGTAGCGGAGAAGCTTACCCGGATATGGAGAAAAAGCAGAACAGCACCGGCCCGCTGGCCAGGAGTCTGCTAAAGACCGAGGAAGGAGAGCAGAGCAGCACCGGCCCGCTGGCCAGGAGCCTGCTGGAAGAAGAGCAGAGCAGCACCGACCCGTTGGTCAGGAGCCTGCTGGACACCACGACCCCACTAGGCCTAGTGGAGGTCCTTGCACAGCTCCCCCGAGACCGGGAGTGTGCACAGACTGCCCTGGAGGGCCTCGCACGGAGGATGGCCCGGGTACAGCGCGAGATACTGGCGGAGTGGAGCCGGGAGATGACCCAGCAAGCAGAGACCAGTCAACGGAGCACGCTACCCTGGAAGAGGAAGCAGACCGCCTCTGAGGATGGCGCGGGAGGACCCAAGGCCGGAGACGGCGCCGAGGAGGGAGCCGAACGCATGGAGGCAGGTAAAGGGGACGCCTATACCCCAAGCCGTGACACCGCTTACCTGCCCCAGCTCCCCGTCGCAGAGCCCGAAAGTCCCCCTGCTGTGCCCGAAAACGCCATGTCACCGACGCAGACTAGGCCCCAACCGGAAGCCGCCGCCGCGACCCCTGTGACGTCACACGCCTCGACCCCGAGCGTGACCAAGCAGGAAGTACCACCAGCCTGGTCGCAGGGCCTAGAATTCCCGGGCGTCGCATCACCAACAGCGCCCCCTACCTCCGCGGAGCCTCCGGCCTGGCCGCAAGGCCAGGTAGCCCAGGGCGCCGCCGTCCTAACGGTGCCCTTCACCTTCCAGGTGCCCCAGGCCTGGCCGCAAGGCCTGGGCAACCTGAGCGCCACCACCACCGCGCCCGCACCCGTAAAACCAAGAGTGCCGCATCTGGGAGAGGACCTGTTCGCCCAGCATACGTGCCTGGACGGGTCTGAAGTTACAACCAGCTATAAGCAAAGAGCAGGAGGAAGACGCCGTTGAGTGCGGCAGAGCAAGTGATGTAAATAGTTACCCGACCGGGTACCAAAGAAACTGTTGATACTTATATATAGTCCCCGTTGGGACCAGCATGAGTGAACTGTTTACCCGTTTACCCCTTAATCCCACTGACCGAGGACTGAGAGCGGTCATTCCTCCCCAATACCTGGCCGAGGACTGAGAGCGGCCAACTTCCCCTGTATATAGTTGCGCTTCCTAAAGCGCCCCCTACCGGTTTTATAGAAAACCAGTTTTTCTAAGAGACTGTCGTACTTTTCCCGGACACACGTTGCACAGTGTCCGGAGGAGGAACCTGAAACAAGAAACGACTACGAGAATGTTATATGAAAAGTTTTATATATATATAATGTTTTATATGTTTTCTATGTTTATAAAAAAAATTTGTAAGTTTTGGTGTTTATGTCTTACAGCCCGAGGACGTGCTGTGATTTACCAGGGGGGAATGTAGCACCCTGAGGATTCGGCTGCTACAGGGGTATTGCACCTCAACCCAGAGGTGTGATATTCCACTCCCGGGTAAGGATGGAGTGTGGAACTGAGCTCGGTAGGCTGCATGCACTACACACATCCCATTTCCGGGGAACAGACCAACGGTACTCCCACTTAGAAATGTGCAGGTACGACCGAGTCTGTTCCTGGCTGGAGTGGGAGGGGGGTGGTACATCCCAAGTAGTGTAGGGGCAGATAGGGGGAGCAGCCTGGGTAAAGATAGGAGCTCATTGGGTGCTGGTCACCTGAGCTCACACATAGAGGGATATATAAGGTGGGCACCAACTAGAATCATGGTCAGTCTGTCAGAATCAGGAAGAGGAGCAGAGCAGAGCCCTAGAGAGAGAGAGAGTGGAGCAGAGAAAGAGAGACCCAGAGGGGGAAGCAGAAGAGAGGACTCTAAGACCCCAAATTCAAACAACGGGTGAAGAGCCGGCATCAGGGTACCGGAACCCAAGCTGGTGGGGGCAAAAACACACCCCAGCCAGAGACCGGAGGCCGTGGGCAGCGTTTGCCACGGCCACCCACCACATCCACCACGAAGGCATACCACGTGGAGGGTCAGGGAACCCAAGGCCAAGGGTCACCCAACAGAAGGCCCGAGGGAGCTGGACCTGGGTGGATCACTAGTGGGGACGGCCAGAGAAAGGACAGAAGGAGAGCTCAGGGTCACGCTCCGGACTCGCTTGGGGGTTGGCTGGATCCAGGACCTGGTGGACGCAGCACGGCTCGGGTGGTCACTAGCAGCTGGAGTGACCGGAACATCAGCAGTGAGTAAATACCCTAAACTGCACAACCCGACTCTGTCTTCCTTTAACATCTATGCTGCACCACCACAACCCCCATCCTCTGCACCTGACCCCCTGAGGCTATACCCCACCCGTTGGGGGTTATACCATCAAAAGCTGCACCTACACCATCAGCCTCAGCGGACCCTGCTGCAGCGGCGGCCATAGTGACCGCAATACAACGGGTGGCGTAGTCGACACAAAAGAACTTTAGTAACATCTGTAGAACTGCCACATCACACTGAGCTTGACGCCCTGGGCACGGGACCGGGTCACAGCCGCTCGGAGACTACAACCCCCCATCTGATCCGGTGCCGGGTATTCCCCTCAAAAAGGAATATGTCCCAGGGGGCGCGTCAAATGCAGCTCTGGAGGTGACTGGAGGATAAGACATAATGTAACAGCAGAATAGTGAGAGCAGCTATTGAGGTGACTGGAGGATAAGACATGACGTAACAGCAGAATAGTGACTGCAGCTCTGGAGGTAACTGGAGGATAAGACATGATGTAAGAGCAGAATAGTGAGTGCAGCTCTGGAGGTGGCTGGAGGATAAGACCTGATGTAATCGCAGAATAGTGACTGCAGCTCTGGAGGTAACTGGAGGATAAGACATGATGTAAGAGCAGAAAAGTGAGTGCAGCTCTGGAGGTGGCTGGAGGATAAGACCTGATGTAATAGCAGAATAGTGACTGCAGCTCTGGAGGTGACTGGAGGATAAGGCCTGATGTAACAGCAGAATAGTGACTGCAGCTCCGGAGGTGGGAAGAGGATAAGACACAATGTAACAGCAGAATAGTGAGTGCAGCTCTGGAGGTGACTGACGTTTAAGACACATTTTAACAGCAGAATAGTGAGTGTAGCTCTGGAGGTGACTGGAGGATAAGACATGACGTAACAGCAGAATAGTGACTACAGCTCTGGAGATGATTGGAGGATAAGACATGATGTAACAGCAGAGTAGTGACTGCAGCTCTGGAGGTGACTGGCGGATAAGACACGATGTAACAGCAGAATAGTGAATGCAGCTCTGGAGGTGACTGGAGGATAAGACATAATGTAACAGCAGAATAGTGAGAGCAGCTATTGAGGTGACTGGAGGATAAGACATGACGTAACAGCAGAATAGTGACTGCAGCTCTGGAGTTAACTGGAGGATAAGACATGATGTAAGAGCAGAATAGTGAGTGCAGCTCTGGAGGTGGCTGGAGGATAAGACCTGATGTAATAGCAGAATAGTGACTGCAGCTCTGGAGGTAACTGGAGGATAAGACATGATGTAAGAGCAGAATAGTGAGTGCAGCTCTGGAGGTGACTGGAGGATAAGGCCTGATGTAACAGCAGAATAGTGACTGCAGCTCCGGAGGTGGCAAGAGGATAAGACACATTTTAACAGCAGAATAGTGAGTGCAGCTCTGGAGGTGACTGGAGGATAAGATATGATGTAACAGCAGGATAGTGACTACAGCTCTGGAGATGACTGGAGGATAAGACATGATGTAACAGCAGAGTAGTGACTGCAGCTCTGGAGGTGACTGGAGGATAAGACACGATGTAACAGCAGAATAGTGGGTGCAGCTCAGGAGGTGACTGGAGGTTAAGACATGAAGTAACAGCAGAATAGTGACTGCAGCTCTGGAGGTGACTGGAGGATAAGACACGTTTGTAACAGCAGAATAGTGAGTGCAGCTCTAGAGGTGGCTGGCGGATAAGACACGATGTAACAGCAGAATAGTGTGTGCAGCTCTGGAGTTGGCTGGCGGATAAGATACATTGTAACAGCAGAATAGTGACTACAGCTCTGGAGGATAAGACACAAGGTAACAGCAGTATGGTAAGTGCAGATCTGGAGGTGATTGGAGGTTAAGACACGATGTTACAGCAGAATAGTGAGTGCAGCTCTTGTGGTGACTGGAGGATAAGACTCGATGTAACAGCAGAATAGTGACTGCAGCTCTGGAGGTGACTGGAGGATAAGACACGATGTAACAGCAGAAGAGTGAATGCAGCTCTGGAGGTGACTGGAGGATTAGACATGATGTAAAAGCAGAATAGTGATTGCAGCTCTGGAGGTGACTGGAGGATAAGACAAGATGTAACAGCAGAATAGTGACCGCAGCTCTGGAGGTGACTGGAGGATAAGACCTGATGTAGCAGCAGAATAGTGAGTGCAGCTCTGGAGGTGACTGGAGGATAAGACATGATGTAACAGCAGAATAGTAACTGCAGCTCTGGAGGTGACTGGAGGATAAGATACGATGTAACAGCAGAAAAGTGACTGCAGCTCTGGAGGTGACTGGAGGATAAGACATGATATAACAGCAGAATAGAGACTGAAGCTCTGGAGGTGACTGGAGGATAAGACATGATGTAACAGCAGAATAGTGACTACAGCTCTGGAGGTAACTGGAGGATAAGACATAATGTAACAGCAGAATAGTGACTGCAGCTCTGGAAGGTGGCTCGAGGATAAGACATGATGTTACACCAGAATAGTGACTGCAGCTCTGGAGGTGACTGGATGATAAGACACAATGTAACAGCAGAATGGTGAGTGCAGCTCTGGAGGTGACTGGAGGTTAAGACACGATGTAACAGCAGAATAGTGAGTGCAGTTCTGAAGGTTACTGGAGGATAAGACACGATGTAACAGCAGTATAGTGTCTGCAGCTCTGGAGGTGACTGGAGGATAAAACACGATGTAACAGCAGAATAGTGATTACAGCTCTGGAGGTGACTGGAGGATAAGACACAATGTAACAGCAGAATAGTGAGTGCAGCTCTGGAAGTGACTGGAGGATAATACAGAATGTAACAGCAGAATAGTGACTGCAGCTCTGGAGGTAACTGGAGGATAAGACCTGATGTAATAGCATAATAGTGACTGCAGCTCTGGAGGTGACTGGAGGATAAACCTGATGTAACAGCAGAATAGTGACTGCAGCTCTGGAGGTGGCTGGAGAATAAGACACGATGTAACTGCAGAATAGTGACTGCAGCTCTGGAGGTGACTGGAAGATAAGACATGATGTAACAGCAGAATAGTGAGTGCAGCTCTAGAGGTGACTGGCGGATAAGACAAGATGTAACAGCAGAATAGTGAGTGCAGCTCTGGAGGTGGCTGGCGGATAATACAGAATGTAACAGCAGAATAGTGAGCGCAGCTATTGAGGTGACTGGAGGATAAGACATGATGTAAGAGCAGAATAGTGAGTGCAGCTCCGGAGGTGGCTGGATGATAAGACACGATGTAACAGCAGAATAGTGAGTGCAGCTCTGGAGGTGACTGGAGGATAAGACATGACGTAACAGCAGAATAGTGACTACAGCTCTGGAGATGACTGGAGGATAAGACAGGATGTAACAGCAGAATAGTGACTGCAGCTCTGGAGGTGACTGGAGGATAAGACAGGAAGTAACAGCAGAATGGTGACTGCAGCTCTGGAGGTGACTGGAGGATAAGACTCGATGTAACAGCAGAATAGTGACAGCAGCTCTGGAGGTGACTGGAGGATAAGACACGATGTAACAGCAGAAGAGTGACTGCAGCTCTGGAGGTGACTGGAGGATAAGACATGATGTAACAGCAGAATTTTGATAGCAGCTCTGGAAGTGGCTGGAGGAAAAGACACGATGTAACAGCAGAATAGTGACAGCAGCTCTGGAGATGACTGGAGGATAAGACACGATGTAACAGCAGAAGAGTGACTGCAGCTCTGGAGGTGACTGGAGGATAAGACACGATGTAACAGCAGAAGAGTGACTGCAGCTCTGGAGGTGACTGGAGGATAACACACGATGTAACAGCAGAATAGTGACTGAAGGATAAGACATGACGTAAAAGCAGAATAGTGACCGCAGGTCTGTAGGTGTCTGGAGGATAAGACATGATGTAACAGCAGAATAGTGACTGCAGCTCTGGAGGTGACTGGAGGATAAGACAGGATGTAGCATCAGAATAGGGACTGCAGCTCTGGAGGTGACTGGAGGATAAGACAGGATGTAACATCAGAATAGTGACTGCAGCTCTGGAGGTGACTGGAGGATAAGACACGATGTAACAGCAGAATAGTGACTACAGCTCTGGAGATGACTGGAGGATAAGACATGATGTAACTGCAGAGTAGAGACTGCAGCTCTGGAGGTGGTTGGAGGAGAAGAAACAATGTAACAGCAGAATAGTGACTGCAGCTCTGGAGGTGACTGGAAGATAAGACACGATGTAACGGCAGAATAGTGAGTGCAGCTCTGGAGGTGTCTGGAGGATAAGACATGACGTAACAGCAGAATAATGAGTGCAGCTCTAGAGGTGGCTGGCGGATAAGACACGATGTAACAGAAGAATAGGGAGTGCAGCTCTGGAGGTGGCTGGCGGATAAGACACATTGTAACAGCAGAATAGGGAGTGCAGCTCTGGAGGTGGCTGGCGGATAAGACACATTGTAACAGCAGAATAGTGAGTGCAGCTCTGGAGGTGACTGGAAGATAAGACATAATGTAACAGCAGAATATTGACCGCAGCTATTGAGGTGACTGGAGGATAAGACATGATGTACCAGCAGAGTAGTGACTGCAGCTCTGGAGGTGGCTGGAGGATAAGACACGATGTAACAGCAGTATGGTAAGTGCAGCTCTGGAGGTGACTGGAGGTTAAGACACGATGTTACAGCAGAATAGTGAGTGCAGCTCTGGAGGTGACTGGAAGATAAGACACGATGTAACAGCAGAATAGTGACTGCAGCTCGGGAGGTGACTGGAGGATAAGACACGATGTAACAGCAGAATAGTGACTGCAGCTCTGGAGGTGACTGGAGGATAAAACACGATGTAACAGCAGAATAGTGACTGCAGCAATGGAGGTGACTGGACGATAAGAAACGATGTAACAGCAGAATAGTGAGTGCAGCTCTGGAGGTGACTGGAGGATAAGACACGATGTAAAAGCAGAATAGTGCGTTCAGGTCTGGAGGTGACTGGAGGATAAGATGTCATGAAACAGCAGAATAGTGACTGCAGCTCTGGAGGTGACTGGAGGATAAGACACGATGTAACAGCAGAATAGTGACTGCAGCTTTGGAGGTGACTGGCGGATAAGACACGATGTAACAGAAGATTAGGGAGTGCAGCTCTGGAGGTGGCTGGCGGATAAGACACATTGTAACAGCAGAATAGTGAGTGCAGCTCTGGAGGTGACTGGAGGATAAGACATAATGTAACAGCAGAATAGTGAGTGCAGCTCTGGAGGTGACTGGAGGATAAGATATGACATAACAGCAGAGTAGTGACTGCAGCTCTGGAGGTGACTGGAGGATAAGACACGATGTTACAGCAGAATAGTGAGTGCAGCTCTGGAGGTGACTGGAGGATAAGACTTGATGTAACAGCAGAATAGTGACTGCAGCTCTGGAGGTAACTGGAGGATAAGATGTCATGAAACAGCAGAATAGTGACTGTAACCTCTGGAGGTGACTGGAGGATAAGACACGATGTAACAGCAGAATAGTGACTACAGCTCTGGAGGTGACTGGAGGATAAGACACGATGTAACAGCATTATGGTAAGTGCAGCTCTGGAGGTGACTGGAGGTTAAGACAGGATGTAACAGCAGAATAGTGAGTGCAGCTCTGGAAGTGACAGGAGGATAAGACAGGATGTAAAAGCAGAATAGTGAGTGCAGCTCTGGAGGTGACAGGAGGATAAGACACGATGTAACAGCAGAATAGTGAGTGCAGCTCTGGAGGTGAATGGATGATAAGACATAATATCACAGCAGAATGGTGAGAGCAGCTCTGTAGGTGACTGGAGGATAAGACACGTTGTAACAGCAGAATGTTGAGTGCAGCTCTGGAGGTGACTGGAGGATAACACACGATGTAACAGAATAGTGAGTGCAGCTCTGGAGGTGAGTGGAGGATAACAGCTGATGTAACATCAGAATAGTGACTGAAGCTCCGGAGGTGACTGGAGGATAAGACCTGATGTAACAGCAGAATAGTGACTGCAGCTCTGGAGGTGGCTGGAGGATAAAACACGATGTAACAGCAGAATAGTGACTGCAGCTCTGGAGGTGACTGGAGGATAAGATCTGATGTAACAGCAGAACAGTGAGGGCAGCTCTGGAGGTGACAGGAGGATAAGACACGATGTAACAGCAGAATAGTGACTGCAGCTCTGGAGGTGAGTGGAGTATAAGACAGGATGTAACAGCAGAATAGTGAGTGCAGCTCTGGAGGAGACAGGCGGATAAAACATGATGTAACAGCAGAATAGTGAGTGCAGCTCTGGACGTGACTGGAGGAAAAGATAAGATGTAACAGCAGAACAGTGACTACAGATCTGGAGGTGACTGGAGGATAAGACACGATGTAACAGCAGAATAGTGAGTGCAGCTCTTCAGGTGACTGGAGGATAAGACATGAAATAATAGCAGAATAGTGAGTGCAGCTCTGGATGAGACTAGAGGATAAGACACGATGTAACAGCAGAATAGTGACTGCAGCTCTTGAGGTGACTGGAGGATAAGACACGAACTAACAGCAGATTAGTGACTGCAGCTCTGGAGGTGACTGCAGGATAAGACTTGATGTAACAGCAGAATAGTGACTGCAGCTGTGGAGGTGGCTGGAGGATAAGACATGATGTAACAGCAGAATACTGAGTGCAGCTTTGGAGGTGGCTGGAGGAAAAGACACGATTTAACAGCAGAATAGTGACTGCAGCTCTGGAGATGACTGGAGGATAAGACATGGTGTAACAGCAGCTCTGGAGGTGACAGGAGGATAAGACACGATGTAACAGCAGAATAGTGAGTGCAGCCCTTGAGGTGACTGGAGGATAAGACACGATGTAACAGCAGAAAAGTGAGTGCAGCTCTGGAGGTGACTGGAGAATAATACACGATGTAAGAGCAGAATAGAGACTGCAGCTCTGGAGGATAAGACCTGATGTAACAGCAGAATAGAGACTACAGCTCTGGAGGTGACTGGAGGATAAGACATGATGCAACAGCAGAATAGTGACTGCAGATCTGGAGGTGACTGGAGGGTAAGGCACCATGTAACAGCAGAATAGTGACTGCAGCTCTGGAGGTGACTGGAGGATAAGACACGATGTAACAGCAGAATAGTGAGTGCAGCTCTGGAGGAAACTGGAGGATAAGACGTGTTGTAACAGCAGAATAGTGACTGCAGCTCTGGAGGTGACTGGAGGATAAGACATGAAATAATAGCAGAATAGTGAGTGCAGCTCTGGATGTGACTGGAGGATAAGACACGATGTCTTATTCATCCAGCTGGATGAATGTCTCAAGTGGGGTACCACAGGGCTCCGTCCTGGGACCTGTATTGTTCAACATCTTTATCAATGATTTAGATGAAGGAATTGAGGGTAAGCTGGTTAAATTTGCTGATGACACAAAGCTAGGAGGGATAGCTAATACTAGAGAAGAGAGAGAGAGGATTCAAAAAGACCTAAATAAACTGGAGCAGTGGGCAGCAACCAACAGAATGGTTTTTAACAGGGAAAAATGCAAAGTACTACATCTGGGCAATAAAAATGAAAAAAGCATATACAGAATGGGAGGAATAGAGCTAAGCAACAGTACATGTGAAAAAGACTTAGGTATACTAATAGATCATAGACTGAACATGAGTCAACAGTGTGATGCAGCAGCAAAAAAGGCAAATACAATTCTGGGATGTATTAACAGAAGCATACAGTCTAGATCACGTGAAGTCATTATTGGTCTTTACTCCTCTTTGGTCAGACCTCATCTGGAATACTGTGTACAGTTTTGGGCACCACATTTTAAAAAAGACATAGACAAACTGGAGCAAGTTCAGAGAAGAGCGACCAGAATGGTGACTGGTCTGCAAACCATGTCCTATGAGGAACGGTTGCAGGATTTGGGAATGTTTAGCTTGCAAAAAAGAAGACTGAGAGGAGACTTAATAGCTGTCTACAAATATGTCAAGGGCTGTCACATTGTAGAAGGATCATCTTTATTCTCATTTGCACAAGGAAAGACTAGAAGCAATGGGATGAAACTAAATGGGAGGAGACACAGATTAGATATTAGAAAAAACTTTTTGACAGTTAGGGTGATTAATGAGTGGAACAGGCTGCCACGAGAGGTGGTGAGTTCCCCTTCAATGGACGTCTTCAAACAGAGGCTGGACAGAAATCTGTCTGAGATGATCTAGTGAATCCTGCTTTGAGCAGGGGGTTGGACCAGATGACCCAGGAGGTCCCTTCCAACTCTACCATTCTATGATTCTATGATTCTATGTAACAGCAGAATAGTGACTGCAGCTCTGGAGGTGACTGGAGGATAAGACTTGATGTAACAGCAGAATAGTGACTGCAGCTCTGGAGGTGGCTGGAGGATAAGACAGGTTGCAACAGCAGAAGAGTGACTGCAGCTCTGGAGGTGACTGGAGGATAAGACATGATGTAAAAGAAGAATATTGAGTGCAGCTTTTCAAGGTGACTGGAGGATAACACACGATGTAACAGCAGAATAGTGACTGCAGCTCTGGAGATGACTGGAGGATAAGACATGGTGTAACAGCAGCTCTGGAGGTGACAGGAGGATAAGACACGATGTAACAGCAGAATAGTGAGTGCAGCACTTGAGGTGACTGGAGGATAAGACATGATGTAACAGCAGAATAGTGAGTGTAGCTCTGGAGGTGACTGGAGGATAAGACACGATGTAACAGCAGAATAGTGACTGCAGCTCTGGAGGTAACTGGAGGATAAGACACGATGTAACAGCTGAAAAGTGACTGCAGCTCTTGAGGTGACTGGAGGATAAGACACGATATAACAGCTGAAAAGCGACTGCAGCTCTGGAGGTGACTGGAGGATAAGACATGATGTAACAGCAGAACAATGAGTGCAGCTCTGGAGGTGACTGGAGAATAAGACTTGATGTAATAGCAGAATAGAAACTACAGCTCTGGAGGTGACTGGAGGATAAGACCTGATGTAACAGCAGAATAGTGATTGCAGCTCTGGAGGTGACAGGAGGATAAGACACGATGAAACAGCAGAATATTGAGTGCAGCTCTGGAGGTGACTGGCGGATAAAACATGATATAACAGCAGAATAGTGAGTGCAGCTGTGGAGGTGACTGGAGGATAAGATATGATGTAACAGCAGAATAGTGAGTGCAGCTCTGGAGGTGACTGGAGCATAAGACGTGTTGTAACAACAGAATAGTGACTGCAGCTCTGGAGGTGACTGGAGGATAAGATACGATGTAACAGTAGAATAGTGACTACAGCTCTGGAGGTAACTGGAGGATAAGACATGAAATAATAGTAGAATAGTGACTGCAGCTCTTGAGGTGACTGGAGGATAAGACACGAACTAACAGCAGAATAGTCACTGCAGCTCTGGAGGTGACTGGAGGATAAGACACAATGTAACAGCAGAATAGTGACTGCAACTCTGGAGGTGACTGGAGGATAAGACACGATGTAACAGCAGAATAGTGAGTGCAGCTCTGGAGGTGACTGGAGCATAAAACATGATGTAACATCAGAATAGTGACTGCAGCTCTGGAGGTGACTGGAGGATAAGACACGATGTAACAGCAGAATAGTGACTACAGCTCTGGAGATGACTGGAGGATAAGACACGATGTAACAGCAGAATAGTGACTGCAGCTCAGGAGGTGACTGGAGGATAAGACACGATGTAACTGCAGAGTAGAGACTGCAGCTCTGGAGGTGGTTGGAGGAGAAGAAACGATGTAACAGCAGAATAGTGACTGCAGCTCTGGAGGTGACTGGAAGATAAGACACGATGTAACGGCAGAATAGTGAGTGCAGCTCTGGAGGTGTCTGGAGGATAAGACATGATGTAACAGCAGAATATTGAGTGCAGCTCTAGAGGTGGCTGGCGGATAAGACACGATGTAACAGAAGAATAGGGAGTGCGGCTCTGGAGGTGGCTGGCGGATAAGACACATTGTAACAGCAGAATAGTGAGTGCAGCTCTGGAGGTGACTGGAAGATAAGACATGACGTAACAGCAGAATAGTAACTACAGCTCTGGAGATGACTGGGGGATAAGACATGATGTAACAGCAGTATGGTAAGTGCAGCTCTGGAGGTGACTGGAGGTTAAGACACGATGTTACAGCAGAATAGTGAGTGCAGCTCTGGAGGTGACTGGAAGATAAGACACGATGTAACAGCAGAATAGTGACTGCAGCTCGGGAGGTGACTGGAGGATAAGACACGATGTAACAGCAGAATAGTGAGTGCAGCTCTGGAGGTGACTGGAGGATAAGACACGATGTAAAAGCAGAATAGTGCGTTCAGGTCTGGAGGTGACTGGAGGATAAGATGTCATGAAACAGCAGAATAGTGACTGCAGCTCTGGAGGTGACTGGAGGATAAGACACGATGTAACAGCAGAATAGTGACTGCAGCTTTGGAGGTGACTGGCGGATAAGACACGATGTAACAGAAGATTAGGGAGTGCGGCTCTGGAGGTGGCTGTCGGATAAGACACATTGTAACAGCAGAATAGTGAGTGCAGCTCTGGAGGTGACTGGAGGATAAGACATAATGTAACAGCAGAATAGTGACTGCAGCTCTGGAGGTGACTGGAGGATAAGACACGATGTAACAGCAGAATAGTGACTGCAGCTTTGGAGGTGACTGGCGGATAAGACACGATGTAACAGAAGATTAGGGAGTGCAGCTCTGGAGGTGACTGGAGGATAAGACATAATGTAACAGCAGAATAGTGACAGCAGCTATTGAGTTGACTGGAGGATAAGATATGACATAACAGCAGAGTAGTGACTGCAGCTCTGGAGGTGACTGGAGGATAAGACACGATGTAACAGCAGAATAGTGACTGCAGCTTTGGAGGTGACTGGCGGATAAGACACGATGTAACAGAAGATTAGGGAGTGCGGCTCTGGAGGTGGCTGTCGGATAAGACACATTGTAACAGCAGAATAGTGAGTGCAGCTCTGGAGGTGACTGGAGGATAAGACATAATGTAACAGCAGAATAGTGACTGCAGCTCTGGAGGTGACTGGAGGATAAGACACGATGTAACAGCAGAATAGTGACTGCAGCTTTGGAGGTGACTGGCGGATAAGACACGATGTAACAGAAGATTAGGGAGTGCAGCTCTGGAGGTGACTGGAGGATAAGACATAATGTAACAGCAGAATAGTGACAGCAGCTATTGAGTTGACTGGAGGATAAGATATGACATAACAGCAGAGTAGTGACTGCAGCTCTGGAGGTGACTGGAGGATAAGACACGATGTTACAGCAGAATAGTGAGTGCAGCTCTGGAGGTGACTGGAGGATAAGACTTGATGTAACAGCAGAATAGTGACTGCAGCTCTGGAGGTGACTGGAGGATAAGACACGATGTAACTGCAGAATAGTGACTGTAACCTCTGGAGGTGACTGGAGGATAAGACACGATGTAACAGCAGAATAGTGACTGCATCTCTGGAGGTGTCTGGAGGCTAAGACATGATGTAACAGCAGAATAGTGACTACAGCTCTGGAGGTGACTGGAGGATAAGACACGATGTAACAGCATTATGGTAAGTGCAGCTCTGGAGGTGACTGGAGGTTAAGACAGGATGTAACAGCAGAATAGTGACTGCAGCTCTGGAAGTGACAGGAGGATAAGACAGGATGTAAAAGCAGAATAGTGAGTGCAGCTCTGGAGGTGACAGGAGGATAAGACACGATGTAACAGCAGAATAGTGAGTGCAGCTCTGGAGGTGAATGGATGATAAGACATAATATCACAGCAGAATGGTGAGAGCAGCTCTGTAGGTGACTGGAGGATAAGACACGTTGTAACAGCAGAATGTTGAGTGCAGCTCTGGAGGTGACTGGAGGATAACACACGATGTAACAGAATAGTGAGTGCAGCTCTGGAGGTGAGTGGAGGATAACAGCTGATGTAACATCAGAATAGTGACTGAAGCTCCGGAGGTGACTGGAGGATAAGAGCTGATGTAACAGCAGAATAGTGACTGCAGCTCTGGAGGTGGCTGGAGGATAAGACCTGATGTAACAGCAGAATAGTGAGGGCAGCTCTGGAGGTGACAGGAGGATAAGACACGATGTAACAGCAGAATAGTGACTGCAGCTCTGGAGGTGAGTGGAGTATAAGACAGGATGTAACAGCAGAATAGTGAGTGCAGCTCTGGAGGAGACAGGCGGATAAAACATG
This sequence comes from Phyllobates terribilis, assembly GCF_046119375.1. Taxonomy (NCBI): domain Eukaryota; kingdom Metazoa; phylum Chordata; class Amphibia; order Anura; family Dendrobatidae; genus Phyllobates; species Phyllobates terribilis. Next base: position 1,625,789 of record NW_027363093.1, read on the forward strand.
ATGTAACAGCAGAATAGTGAGTGCAGCTCTGGACGTGACTGGAGGAAAAGATTAGATGTAACAGCAGAACAGTGACTACAGATCTGGAGGTGACTGGAGGATAAGACACGATGTAACAGCAGAATAGTGAGTGCAGCTCTTGAGGTGACTGGAGGATAAGACATGAAATAATAGCAGAATAGTGAGTGCAGCTCTGGATGAGACTAGAGGATAAGACACGATGTAACAGCAGAATAGTGACTGCAGCTCTTGAGGTGACTGGAGGATAAGACACGAACTAACAGCAGATTAGTGACTGCAGCTCTGGAGGTGACTGGAGGATAAGACTTGATGTAACAGCAGAATAGTGACTGCAGCTGTGGAGGTGGCTGGAGGATAAGACATGATGTAACAGCAGAATACTGAGTGCAGCTTTGGAGGTGGCTGGAGGAAAAGACACGATTTAACAGCAGAATAGTGACTGCAGGTCTGGAGATGACTGGAGGATAAGACATGGTGTAACAGCAGCTCTGGAGGTGACAGGAGGGTAAGACACGATGTAACAGCAGAATAGTGAGTGCAGCCCTTGAGGTGACTGGAGGATAAGACACGATGTAACAGCAGAAAAGTGAGTGCAGCTCTGGAGGTGACTGGAGAATAATACACGATGTAAGAGCAGAATAGAGACTGCAGCTCTGGAGGATAAGACCTGATGTAACAGCAGAATAGAGACTACAGCTCTGGAGGTGACTGGAGGATAAGACATGATGCAACAGCAGAATAGTGACTGCAGCTCTGGAGGTGACTGGAGGATAAGGCACGATGTAACAGCAGAATAGTGACTGCAGCTCTGGAGGTGACTGGAGGATAAGACACGATGTAACAGCAGAATAGTGAGTGCAGCTCTGGAGGAAACTGGAGGATAAGACGTGTTGTAACAGCAGAATAGTGACTGCAGCTCTGGAGGTGACTGGAGGATAAGACATGAAATAATAGCAGAATAGTGAGTGCAGCTCTGGATGTGACTGGAGGATAAGACACGATGTAACAGCAGAATAGTGACTGCAGCTCTGGAGGTGACTGGAGGATAAGACTTGATGTAACAGCAGAATAGTGACTGCAGCTCTGGAGGTGGCTGGAGGATAAGACAGGTTGCAACAGCAGAAGAGTGACTGCAGCTCTGGAGGTGACTGGAGGATAAGACATGATGTAAAAGAAGAATATTGAGTGCAGCTTTGGAGGTGACTGGAGGATAACACACGATGTAACAGCAGAATAGTGACTGCAGCTCTGGAGATGACTGGAGGATAAGACATGGTGTAACAGCAGCTCTGGAGGTGACAGGAGGATAAGACACGATGTAACAGCAGAATAGTGAGTGCAGCAGTTGAGGTGACTGGAGGATAAGACATGATGTAACAGCAGAATAGTGAGTGTAGCTCTGGAGGTGACTGGAGGATAAGACACGATGTAACAGCAGAATAGTGACTGCAGCTCTGGAGGTAACTGGAGGATAAGACACGATGTAACAGCTGAAAAGTGACTGCAGCTCTTGAGGTGACTGGAGGATAAGACACGATATAACAGCTGAAAAGCGACTGCAGCTCTGGAGGTGACTGGAGGATAAGACATGATGTAACAGCAGAACAATGAGTGCAGCTCTGGAGGTGACTGGAGAATAAGACTTGATGTAATAGCAGAATAGAAACTACAGCTCTGGAGGTGACTGGAGGATAAGACCTGATGTAACAGCAGAATAGTGATTGCAGCTCTGGAGGTGACAGGAGGATAAGACACGATGAAACAGCAGAATATTGAGTGCAGCTCTGGAGGTGACTGGCGGATAAAACATGATATAACAGCAGAATAGTGAGTGCAGCTGTGGAGGTGACTGGAGGATAATACATGGTGTAACAGCAGAATAGTGACTACAGCTCTGGAGGTGACTGGAGGATAAGATATGATGTAACAGCAGAATAGTGAGTGCAGCTCTGGAGGTGACTGGAGCATAAGACGTGTTGTAACAACAGAATAGTGACTGCAGCTCTGGAGGTGACTGGAGGATAAGATACGATGTAACACTAGAATAGTGACTACAGCTCTGGAGGTAACTGGAGGATAAGACATGAAATAATAGTAGAATAGTGACTGCAGCTCTGGAGGTGACTGGAGGATAAGACACAATGTAACAGCAGAATAGTGACTGCAACTCTGGAGGTGACTGGAGGATAAGACACGATGTAACAGCAGAATAGTGAGTGCAGCTCTGGAGGTGACTGGAGGAAAAAACATGATGTAACAGCAGAATAGTGACTGCAGCTCTGGAGGTGACTGGAGGATAAGACACGATGTAACAGCAGAATAGTGAGTGCAGCACTGGAGGTGACTGGAGGATAAGACACGATGTAACAGCAGAAAAGTGACTGCAGCTCTGAAGGTGACTGGAGAATAAGATATGATGTAACAGCAGAATAGTGAGTGAAGCTCTGGAGGTGACTGGCGGATAAAACATGATATAACAGCAGAATAGTGAGTGCAGCTGTGGAGGTGACTGGAGCATAAGACATGTTGTAAGAACAGAATAGTGACTGCAGCTCTGGAGGTGACTGGAGGATAATACATGGTGTAACAGCAGAATAGTGACTACAGCTCTGGAGGTGACTGGATGATAATACATAATGTAACAGCAGAATAGTGACTGCAGCTCTGGAGGTGTCTGTAGGATAAGACACGATGTAACAGCAGAATAGTGAGTGCAGCTCTGGAGGTAACTGGAGGATAAAACATGAAATAATAGCAGAATAGTGAGTGCAGCTCTGGATGTGACTGGAGGATAAGACACGATGTAACAGCAGAAAATTGAGTGCAGCTTTGGAGGTGGCTGGAGGATAAGACACGATGTAACAGCAGAATAGTGACTGCAGCTCTGGAGATGAATGGAGGATAAGACATGGTGTAACAGCAGCTCTGGAGGTGACAGGAGGATAAGACATAATGTAACAGCAGAATAGTGAGTGCAGCTCTGGAAGTGACAGGAGGATAAGACACGATGTAACAGCAGAATAGTGAGTGCAGCCCTTGAGGTGACTGGAGGATAAGACATGATGTAACAGCAGAATAGTGAGTGCAGCTCTGGAGGTGACTGGAGGATAAGACACGATGTAACAGTAGAATAGAGACTGCAGCTCTGGAGGTGACTGGAGGATAAGACATGATGTAACAGCAGAAAAGAGACTGCAGCTCTGGAGGTGACTGGAGGATAAGACACGATGTAATAGCAGAATAGTGACTACAGCTCTGGAGGTGACTGGCGGATAAGACACGATGTAACAGCAGAATAGTGACTGCAGCTCTGGAGGAAACTGGAGGATAAGACATGATGTAACAGCAGAATAGTGACTGCAGCTCTGGAGGTGACTGGAGGATAAGGCCTGATGTAACAGCAGAATAGAGACTACAGCTCCGGAGGTGACTGGAGGATAAGATATGATGTAACAGCAGAATAGTGACTGCAGCTCTGGAGGTGACTGGAGGATAAGACACGATGTAACAGCAGAATAGTGACTGCAGCTCTGGAGGTGTCTGAAGGATAAGACACGATGTAACAGCAGAATAGTGAGTGCAGCTCTGGAGGTGTCTGAAGGATAAGACACGATGTAACAGCAGAATAGTGAGTGCAGCTCTGGAGGTGTCTGGAGGTTAAGACACTATGTAACAGCAGAACAGTGACTACAGCTCTTGAGGTGACTGGAGGATAAGACACGAACTAACAGCAGAATAGTGACTGCAGCTCTGGAGGTGACTGGAGGAGAAGACACGATGTAACAGCAGAATAGTGAGTGCAGCTCTTGAGGTGACTGGAGGATAAGACATGAAGTAACAGCATAATAGTGAGTGCAGCTCTGGAGGTAACTGGAGGACAAGACATGATGTAACAGCAGAATATTGACTGCAGCTCTTGAGGTGACTGGAGGATAAGACACGATGTAATAGCAGAATAGTGACTGCAGCTCTGGAGGTGACTGGAGGATAAGATATGATGTAACAGCAGAATAGAGACTGCAGCTCTGGAGGTGACTGGAGGATAAGACACGAACTAACAGCAGAATAGTGACTGCAGCTCTGGAGGTGACTGGAGGATAAGACACGATGTAACAGCAGAATAGTGAGTGCAGCTCTTGAGGTGACTGGAGGATAAGACATGAAGTAACAGCATAATAGTGAGTGCAGCTCTGGAGGTAACTGGAGGACAAGACATGATGTAACAGCAGAATATTGACTGCAGCTCTTGAGGTGACTGGAGGATAAGACACGATGTAATAGCAGAATAGTGACTGCAGCTCTGGAGGTGACTGGAGGATAAGATATGATGTAACAGCAGAATAGAGACTGCAGCTCTGGAGGTGACTGGAGGGTAAGACATGATGTAACAGCAGAATAGAGAGTGCAGATCTGCAGGTGACTGGAGGATAAGACCTGATATAACAGCGGAATAGTTATCGCAGCTCTGGAGATGACTGGAGGATAAGACATGATGTAACAGCAGAATAGTGACTGCAGTTCTGGAGGTGAATGGAGGACAAGACATGATGTAACAGCAGAATAGTGACTGCAGCTCTGTGGGTGACTGGAGGATAAGACACGATGTAACAGCAGAATGGTGAGTGCAGCTCTGGAGGTGACTGGAGGATAAGAGCTGATGTAACATCAGAATAGTAACTGCAGCTCTGGAGGTGACTGGAGGATAAGACATAATATCACAGCAGAATGGTGAGTGCAGCTCTGTAGGTGACTGGAGGATAAGACACGATGTAACAGTAGAATAGTGAGTGTAGCTCTGGAGGTGAGTGGAGGATAAGAGCTGATGTAACATCAGAATAGTGACTGCAGCTCTGGAGGTGACTGGAGGATAAGACACGATGTAACAGCAGAACAGTGACTGCAGCTCTGGAGGATAAGACCTGATGTAACACCAGAATAGTGACTGCAGCTCTGGAGGTGACTGGAAGATACCAGAGAGTTGTCAGCTCTCCTGTGTGGTGTAGTATATAGAGGATCTGTCAGCTCTCCTGTGTGGTGTAGTATATAGAGGATCTGTCAGCTCTCCTGTATTGTGTAGTATATAGAGGATCTGTCGGTTCTCCTGTGTGGTGTAGTATATAGAGGATCTGTCAGCTCTCCTGTGTGGTGTAGTATATAGAGGATCTGTCAGCTCTCCTGTGTGGTGTAGTATATAGAGGATCTGTCAGCTCTCCCGTGTGGTGTAGTATATAGAGGATCTGTCAGCTCTCCTGTGTGGTGTAGTATATAGAGGATGTGTCAGCTCTCCTGTGTGGTGTAGTATATAGAGGATGTGTCAGCTCTCCTGTGTGGTGTAGTATATAGAGGATCTGTCAGCTCTCCTGTGTGGTGTAGTATATAGAGGATCTGTCAGCTCTCCTGTGTGGTGTAGTAAATAGTGGATCTGTCAGCTCTCCTGTGTGGTGTAGTATATAGAGGATGTGTCAGCTCTCCTGTGTGGTGTAGTATATAGAGGATCTGTCAGCTCTCCTGTGTGGTGTAGTAAATAGTGGATCTGTCAGCTCTCCTGTGTGGTGTAGTATATAGAGGATCTGTCAGCTCTCCTGTGTGGTGTAGTATATAGAGGATCTGTCAGCTCTCCTGTGTGGTGTAGTATATAGAGGATCTGTCAGCTCTCCTGTGTGGTGTAGTATATAGAGGATCTGTCAGCTCTCCTGTGTGGTGTAGTATATAGAGGATCTGTCAGCTCTCCTGTGTGGTGTAGTATATAGAGGATCTGTCAGCTCTCCTGTGTGGTGTAGTATATAGAGGATCTGTCAGCTCTCCTGTCTGGTGTAGTATATAGAGGATCTGTCAGCTCTCCTGTGTGGTGTAGTATATAGAGGATCTGTCAGCTCTCCTGTGTGGTGTAGTATATAGAGGATCTGTCAGCTCTCCTGTGTGGTGTAGTATATAGAGGATCTCTCGGCTCTCCTGTGTGTTGTAGTATATGGATGATCTGTCAGCTCTCCTGTGTGGTGTAGTATATAGTGGATCTGTCAGCTCTCCTGTGTGGTGTAGTATATAGACGATCTGTCGGCTCTCCTATGTGGTGTAGTATATAGAGGATCTGTCAGCTCTCCTGTGTGGTGTAGTATATAGAGGATCTGTCAGCTCTCCTGTGTGGTGTAGTATATAGAGGATCTGTCAGCTCTCCTGTGTGGTGTAGTATATAGAGGATGTGTCAGCTCTCCTGTGTGGTGTAGTATATAGAGGATCTGTTAGCTCTCCTGTGTGGTGTAGTATATAGAGGATGTGTCAGCTCTCCTGTGTGGTGTAGTATATAGAGGATGTTACGCGCCCCCTGGGCCAGTGCTGTTTGGGGATTACCTGGAGCCGGATCTGATGGGGGTTGTAGTCTCCGAGTGGCGGCGACCCGGTCCGTGCCCAGGGTGTCAAACTCAGTGTGTGGCAGTCTTTACAGATGTTATTAGTTGTTATTAGTGTCGACTACGCCACCCGTTGATTTGCGGTCAAAAGGCCGCCGCTGCAGCAGGGTCCGCTGAGGCTGGTGGTATACGTGCAGCTGTGGTAGTATAACCCCCAACGGGAGGGGTATAGCCTCAGGGGGTCAGGTGTAGAGGATGGTGGTAGTGGTGGTGCAGTGTGGATGGTAAAAAGACTCAGAGTCGGGCTGTGCAGTTCAGGGTTTTTACTTACTGCTGTTCTGTTGGTCACTCTGGCCTTGAGTGACCGCCCGAGCCGTGCTGCGTCCACCAGGTCCTGGACTCGGCCAACCCCCAAGCAATTCTGGAGCGTGGTCCTGAGCTCCCTTTTTGACTGTCCTCTCTAATGGCCGTTCCCACCAGGCGTCCACTTATGTCCGGCTCCCTCGGGTCTCCTATTGGGTGAACCTTCTTTGGCTTCCCTGACCCTATGCTCGGTGTGCCTTCTTAGTGGACTTGGTGAGGGGCTGCTCCACATGTAATGTCGCAGCCTCCGGTTCTTAGTTGAGGGTTGTTTCTCTCCTCCACTAATTTGGGATCCGGTTCCCTTGCGTGCCAACCCTTCACCCTTCTGGTTGTATACTGGGTTCTTGGGGTTCCTTCTTCTCCCCCTCTGGGTCCTTCTCTTCTCCTCTCTCTCTTCTCTCTGCAGGCGCTCCTGGACCTCTCTCAGGACTGACTGACCCTCTACAGAAGACTGACCCTGATCTAAGATGGTGCCCACCTTATATACTCCCTCTATGTGTGAGCTCAGGTGACCAGCACCCAATGAGCTCCTAGCCTTACCCAGACTGCTCCCCCTATCTGCCCCTACACTACTGGGATGTTCCACCCCCCTCCCACTCCAGCCAGGGACAGACACTGTCGTACCTGCACATATACTGGTGGGAGTACCGTCGGTCTGTCCCCCGGAAATGGGATGTGTGTAGTGTATGCAGCTATCTGAGCTCAGTCCCACACTCCATCCTTACCCGGGAGTGGAATACCACACCTCTGGCTTGAGGTGCAATACCCCTGTAGCAGCCGAGTCCTCAGGGTGCTACATTCCCCCCTGGTAAATCACAGCACGTCCTCGGGCTGTAAGAGAATAAAACATCCATAAACATACAATTTTTTTTCATAACAACATAAACATATAAAACATTATATATATATTTCTGCAGCATAAAACTTTTTCATAATAAACATTCTTGTAAACTTTCTTGTTCCTCCGGCCACGGTGCAACTTGTGACCGGGTAAAGTGCGACAGTCTCTTGTAGAATAACACAGCTTTCCTATAAAACCAGTAGGGGGCGCCTTAAAAAGCGCAACTATATACAAGGGGAAATATGTCCGCTCTCAGTCCTCGGCCAGGTATTAGGAAAGGAATGACCGCTCTCAGTCCTCGGTCAGTGGGAATAGGGACACACGGGTTTCAGTTCAATTTGCTGGTCCCAACGGGGACTATATTTTAACTAGCAGCAGTAACAGTTCTTATACCCTGACGGGTAACTATGTACAGTCTCTTTACCGTACTTTAATGACGGCGTACTCCTGCTCCTCCTTCAGACCCGTCCGCGTCCTCTTGCTCCTCTTCACACCGTAGCTCCTCCTCCGTCAGCCGGTGTACATGGAGGGCGTAGGGTCCTTTGGCACACTTGTGCCGGGTGAACGTGACCTCGTCCCCTACATATAGGTCACGACCTCTGTGTCCCTCCGGCAGATGGGACTCCACGTCTCTTCTGGTCACAAAGACGTCGCCGGGGGTGTGGTGATCTCTTATGATGCCCCACCCGTGCTGCATTTGGAATTTAATCACAGTCCCGGTGGCACGGGGACCATGAGCTGCACGGGGGTTCCTCCTGGTCCTGCTCTTCTGCCGTGCGCTCTGTTCCTGCAGCCGCTGCTCACGGACCCGCCTCTCTCTCCGTTCTTGCTCGAAGACTGCCAACTGCTGGCGGCAGCACTCCACACGCTCCGCTGCGGCTGCCCGAGTTTCCTGAGTGAACCCCATGAGGTCTCCTCCAGTGGGGTCCCACTGGAACTGCGCTTCTTCCAGCGGGAGCGGGGTCCTCTTAACGGGCTTCGGAGCCGGAATCAGGGGCTCGCACAGGGGCCTTGCTTTTTGGAGTTCCAGTTGGTAGTACTCCGGTGGCCATATAAAGGGCTGCCCATCCGGGCAAGTGTGCTGGGCAAACAAGTCTTCACCCAGGTGCGGCACTCCAGATGTTGAGGGCGCGGTGGTGGAAGCGGCGCCCGGGTTCGCCAGGCCTTGCGACCAGGCCTGGGGTACCCTGAACGTAAAGGGCACCGTGAAGACGGCGGCGCCCGGGGTTACTTGGCCCAGCAACCAGGCCGGTGGCTCAGTGGAGGTAGAGGGCGCTGTTGGTACTGCGGCGCCCGGGGGTACTAGACCTTGCGACCAGGCCGGTGGTGTTTCCTGCTTTGCCGCGCTCAGGGTTGAGGTGCGTGACGTCACAGGGGTCGCGGCCGCGGCTTCTGCTTGAGGCCTTGTCTGGAGCGGTGACGATGCAGCGACGGGCACGGCAGGGGGAATTTCGGGCTCTGCGACGGGGAGCTGGGGCAGGCACGCGGTTTCTCGGCTCGGGGTAGTGACGTCCCCTTTACCTGCCTCCATCTGTTCAGCTCCCTCTTCGGCGCCGTCTCCGGCCTTCACTCCTCCTGCACCATCCTCAGAGGAGGTCTGTCTCCTCGTCTCGGGTGGCGTGCTTCGCTGGCGGGTTCCAGCCTGCTGGGCCATCTCTCTGCTCCATGCGGCCAGTACGTCCCGCTGCACTCGGGCCATCCTCTGAGCCAAGCCCTCCAGTGCGGTCTGTGCACGCTCCCGGTCTCGGGGGAGCTGTGCCAGGATCTCCACCAGGCCTTCTGGGGTTGTCGCTTGCAACAGGCTCCTGACCACTGGGTCGGTGCTGCCTGCCTCTCCCTCCATCTCCGGGTACGGCTCCTCCAGACTCCTCCAGGCTGCACCCATCTTCGCTCTCTTGTTCTGTCTCCGCCCACATTGAAGGTGGTCCCGGGGCAACTTTGTGATTGTCAGTTCCAGGGGCAGTTCTCTCACGCTGATGGACATCTCTAGCATCACAGTCTCCGTTGGTGGGGGCGGTTTCCGCTTTTGGCGCCATTCCTTGGCCTGGCCCACGATGGGAGGTGACCTCTTGCCACCCTCTGGCACGCCCATAATGGCGTCCGCTCTTCCAAGGCGGGAAATCTTCTGGAAATGGCGGGAATCGTCTCCCAGTGGCGGGAAACTCCGTGGATGGCGGGAAAAAGCTGCAGATGGCGGGCAACCGGCGGGAAACGATCCGTGATGGCGTCCCATGGCGGGGACCCTCTGGAACCGGCGGGAGACTTCTTCTTGAGGTAAATTTGAACTTTTCTTCAGGCACGCAGTACCCGGTGGTTGCGGGCACGAAATCCTGCCGACTACGCCAAAGTTGACGCGCCCCCTGGGCCAGTGCTGTTTGGGGATTACCCGGAACCGGATCTGATGGGGGTTGTAGTCTCCGAGTGGCGGCGACCCGGTCCGTGCCCAGGGTGTCAAACTCAGTGTGTGGCAGTCTTTACAGATGTTATTAGTTGTTCTTAGTGTCGACTACGCCACCCGTTGATTTGCGGTCAAAAGGCCGCCGCTGCAGCAGGGTCCGCTGAGGCTGGTGGTATACGTGCAGCTGTGGTAGTATAACCCCCAACGGGAGGGGTATAGCCTCAGGGGGTCAGGTGTAGAGGATGGTGGTAGTGGTGGTGCAGTGTGGATGGTAAGAAGACTCAGAGTCGGGCTGTGCAGTTCAGGGTTTTTACTTACTGCTGTTCTGTTGGTCACTCTGGCCTTGAGTGACCGCCCGAGCCGTGCTGCGTCCACCAGGTCCTGGACTCGGCCAACCCCCAAGCAATTCTGGAGCGTGGTCCTGAGCTCCCTTTCTGACTGTCCTCTCTACTGGCCGTTCCCACCAGGGGTCCACTTATGTCCGGCTCCCTCGGGTCTCCTATTGGGTGAACCTTCTTTGGCTTCCCTGACCCTATGCTCGGTGTGCCTTCTTAGTGGACTTGGTGAGGGGCTGCTCCACATGTAATGTCGCAGCCTCCGGTTCTTAGTTGAGGGTTGTTTCTCTCCTCCACTAATTTGGGATCCGGTTCCCTTGCGTGCCAACCCTTCACCCTTCTGGTTGTATACTGGGTTCTTGGGGTTCCTTCTTCTCCCCCTCTGGGTCCTTCTATTCTCCTCTCTCTCTTCTCTCTGCAGGCGCTCCTGGACCTCTCTCAGGACTGACTGACCCTCTACAGAAGACTGACCCTGATCTAAGATGGTGCCCACCTTATATACTCCCTCTATGTGTGAGCTCAGGTGACCAGCACCCAATGAGCTCCTAGCCTTACCCAGACTGCTCCCCCTATCTGCCCCTACACTACTGGGATGTTCCACCCCCTCCCACTCCAGCCAGGGACAGACACTGTCGTACCTGCACATATACTGGTGGGAGTACCGTCGGTCTGTCCCCCGGAAATGGGATGTGTGTAGTGTATGCAGCTATCTGAGCTCAGTCCCACACTCCATCCTTACCCGGGAGTGGAATACCACACCTCTGGCTTGAGGTGCAATACCCCTGTAGCAGCCGAGTCCTCAGGGTGCTACAGATGTGTCAGCTCTCCTGTGTGGTGTAGTATATAGACGATCTGTCAGCTCTCCTGTGTGGTGTAGTATATAGAGGATCTGTCAGCTCTCCTGTGTGGTGTAGTATATAGAGGATTTGTCAGCTCTCCTGTGTGGTGTAGTATATAGAGGATGTGTCAGCTCTCCTGTGTGGTGTAGTATATAGAGGATCTGTCAGCTCTCCTGTGTGGTGTAGTATATAGAGGATCTGTCAGCTCTCCTGTGTGGTGTAGTATATAGAGGATGTGTCAGCTCTCCTGTATTGTGTAGTATATAGAGGATGTGTCAGCTATCCTGTATTGTGTAGTATATAGAGGATGTGTCAGCTCTCCTGTGTGGTGTAGTGTATAGAGCAGTGGTCCCCAACCTTTTTTGCACCAGGGACCGGCTTGAAGCAAGATCATTTTTCCATGGCCCAGCAAGGAGGGGGTGGGGTGGGCGGGGCTTTGGTCATATGGGGGCGGGGTAATGGAGGGATTTGGAGTTTAGTGCATACTTATCATATAGTGTAGACCAGGTCCCCGCCAGGAGCTATGCCAGGAGCCCCACATAATGTGCTGTGCCAGGAGCCGCATCACTGAGGCCCCATCACGCCCTGCAGCAGGACAGGGCAGCTGTCCTGACAGCTGCTGTTCAGCTGCATTTACTTCATCCCAGGGGCGGACACAGACTGTAGTGGGCCCCTGTGCAAGAAATTTTTGGGGGCCCCCCCCGCCCTTCATAAGGCAACAAAGTTATGTAAACATAACCCCCCCATGTGCATCTCTCACCCCCCCATGTGCATCTCTCATCCCCCTCCGTGCATCTCTCATCCCCCTCCGTGCATCTCTCATCCCCCTCCGTGCATCTCTCATCCCCCTCCGTGCATCTCTCATCCACCCCCCGTGCATCTCTCTTCCCCTCCGTGCATCTCTCATCCCCTCCGTGCATCTCTCATCCCCCCCGTGCATCTCTCACCCCCCCGTGCATCTCTCATCCACCCCCCGTGCATCTCTCATTCCCCCGGTGCATCTCTCACCCCCCCGTGCATCTCTCATCCACCCCCCGTGCATCTCTCATCCGCCCCGTGCATCTCTCACCCCCCCGTGCATCTCTCACCCCCCCCCCGTGCATCTCTCATCTCTCCCCTCCCTCCCATGTGCATCTCTCATCTCTCCCCTCCCTCCCATGTGCATCTCTCATCTCTCTCCTCCCCCCATGTGCATCTCTCATCTCTCCCCTCCCTCCCATGTGCATCTCTCATCTCTCCCCTCCCCCCCATGTGGATCTCTCATCTCTCCCCTCCCCCATGTGCATCTCTCATCTCTCCCCTCCGCCCCATGTGGATCTCTCATCTCTCCCCTCCCCCATGTGCATCTCTCATCTCTCCCCTCCCCCCCATGTGGATCTCTCATCTCTCCCCTCCCCCATGTGCATCTCTCATCTCTCCCCTCCCCCCTTGTGCATCTCCCATTCCCCCCACTCCTAGTTAATTGTATTTAAAAAAAAATAAAACTTGTTATACTTACCCCCATGCGATCCCTGCAGAATCCTGGCGCTCGTCGAAATCGCTGACACCAGGTTCTCCTGACTTCCGGCCATGTGACGGCGCCGTCACATGACCAGAAGTCAGGGGAATCATGAAGGTGCTGCCGCAGCAGCGCAGCGCTAAGATGTCCCGGACCCGGCGCTTAGCATGCGGCCGGGGGCCCCATGAGGAGAGAGACGCACAAGAGGGGGGCTCCGAGGGGGCTCCTACCGGCCGGGCCCCATACTGGAGTCAGGGCAGTCATGCCCTGATGGCAGCCCTGCTGGAGGCTGGAGGGGCCCCCTCTCCCCGCGGACCGGCTGAAAAACCCCAACGGCCCGGTCCTGGTCCGCGGACCGGCGGTTGGGGACCTCTGGTATAGAGGATCTGTCAGCTCTCCTGGGTGGTGTAGTATATAGAGGATCTGTCAGCTCTCCTGTGTGGTGTAGTATATAGAGGATCTGTCAGCTCTCCTGTGTGGTGTAGTATATAGTGGATCTGTCAGCTCTCCTGTATTGTGTAGTATATAGAGGATGTGTCAGCTCTCCTGTGTGGTGTAGTATATAGAGGATCTGTCGGCTCTCCTGTGTGGTGTAGTATATAGTGGATCTGTCAGCTCTCCTGTATTGTGTAGTATATAGAGGATCTGTCAGCTCTCCTGTGTGATGTAGTATATTGAGGATCTGTCAGCTCTCCTATGTGATGTAGCATATAGAGGATCTGTCAGCTTTCCTGTGTGGTGTAGTATATAGAGGATCTGTCAGCTCTCCTGTGTGGTGTAGTATATAGAGGATCTGTCAGCTCTCCTGTGTGGTGTAGTATATAGAGGATATGTCAGCTCTCCTGTGTGGTGTAGTATATAGAGGATCTGTCGGCTCTCCTGTGTGGTGTAGTATATAGAGGATCTGTCAGCTCTCCTGTGTGGTGTAGTATATAGAGGATCTGTCAGCTCTCCTGTGTGGTGTAGTATATAGAGGATCTGTCAGCTCTCCTGTGTGGTGTAGTATATAGAGGATCTGTCAGCTCTCCTGTATTGTGTAGTATATAGAGGATGTGTCAGCTCTCCTGTGTGGTGTAGTATATAGTGGATCTGTCAGCTCTCCTGTGTGGTGTAGTATATAGTGGATCTGTCAGCTCTCCTGTATTGTGTAGTATATAGAGGATGTGTCAGCTCTCCTGTGTGGTGTAGTATATAGAGGATCTGTCGGCTCTCCTGTGTGGTGTAGTATATAGAGGATGTGTCAGCTCTCCTGTGTGGTGTAGTATATAGTGGATCTGTCAGCTCTCTTGTATTGTGTAGTATATAGAGGATGTGTCAGCTCTCCTGTGTGGTGTAGTATATAGAGGATCTGTCAGCTCTCCTGTGTGGTGTAGTATATAGAGGATCTGTTAGCTCTCCTGTGTGGTGTAGTATATAGAGGATCTGTCAGCTCTCCTGTGTGGTGTAGTATATAGAGGATCTGTAAGCTCTCCTGTGTGGTGTAGTATATAGAGGATCTGTCAGCTCTCCTGTGTGGTGTAGTATATAGAGGATCTGTCAGCTGTCCTGTGTGGTGTAGTATATAGAGGATCTGTCAGCTCTCCTGTGTGGTGTAGTATATAGAGGATCTGTCAGCTCTCCTGTGTGGTGTAGTATATAGAGGATCTGTCAGCTGTCCTGTGTGGTGTAGTATATAGAGGATCTGTCAGCTCTCCTGTGTGGTGTAGTATATAGAGGATCTGTCAGCTCTCCTGTGTGGTGTAGTATATAGAGGATCTGTTAGCTCTCCTGTGTGGTGTAGTATATAGAGGATGTGTCAGCTCTCCTGTGTGGTGTAGTATATAGAGGATCTGTCAGCTCTCCTGTGTGGTGTAGTATATAGAGGATCTGTCAGCTCTCCTGTGTGGTGTAGTATATAGAGGATCTGTCAGCTCTCCTGTGTGGTGTAGTATATAGAGGATGTGTCAGCTCTCCTGTGTGGTGTAGTATATAGAGGATCTGTCAGCTCTCCTGTGTGGTGTAGTATATAGAGGATCTGTCAGCTCTCCTGTGTGGTGTAGTATATAGAGGATGTGTCAGCTCTCCTGTATTGTGTAGTATATAGAGGATGTGTCAGCTCTCCTGTATTGTGTAGTATATAGAGGATGTGTCAGCTCTCCTGTGTGGTGTAGTGTATAGAGGATCTGTCAGCTCTCCTGGGTGGTGTAGTATATAGAGGATCTGTCAGCTCTCCTGTGTGGTGTAGTATATAGAGGATCTGTCAGCTCTCCTGTGTGGTGTAGTATATAGTGGATCTGTCAGCTCTCCTGTATTGTGTAGTATATAGAGGATGTGTCAGCTCTCCTGTGTGGTGTAGTATATAGAGGATCTGTCGGCTCTCCTGTGTGGTGTAGTATATAGTGGATCTGTCAGCTCTCCTGTATTGTGTAGTATATAGAGGATCTGTCAGCTCTCCTGTGTGATGTAGTATATTGAGGATCTGTCAACTCTCCTATGTGATGTAGCATATAGAGGATCTGTCAGCTTTCCTGTGTGGTGTAGTGTATAGAAGATCTGTCAGCTCTCCTGTGTGGTGTAGTATATAGAGGATCTGTCCTGTGTGGTGTAGTATATAGAGGATCTGTCAGCTCTCCTGTGAGGTGTAGTATATAGAGGATCTGTCAGCTCTCCTGTGTGGTGTAGTATATAGTGGATCTGTCAGCTCTCCTGTATTGTGTAGTATATAGAGGATGTGTCAGCTCTCCTGTGTGGTGTAGTATATAGAGGATCTGTCGGCTCTCCTGTGTGGTGTAGTATATAGAGGATGTGTCAGCTCTCCTGTGTGGTGTAGTATATAGTGGATCTGTCAGCTCTCCTGTATTGTGTAGTATATAGAGGATGTGTCAGCTCTCCTGTGTGGTGTAGTATATAGTGGATCTGTCAGCTCTCCTGTATTGTGTAGTATATGGAGGATCTGTCAGCTCTCCTGTGTGGTGTAGTATATAGAGGATCTGTCAGCTCTCCTGTGTGGTGTAGTATATAGAGGATCTGTCAGCTCTCCTGTGTGGTGTAGTATATAGAGGATGTGTCAGCTCTCCTGTGTGGTGTAGTATATAGAGGATCTGTCGGCTCTCCTGTGTGGTGTAGTATATAGAGGATCTGTCGGCTCTCCTATGTGGTGTAGTATATAGAGGATCTGTCAGCTCTCCTGTGTGATGTAGTATATAGTGGATCTGTCAGCTCTCCTGTGTGGTGTAGTATATAGAGGATCTGTCGGCTCTCCTGTGTGGTGTAGTATATAGAGGATCTGACAGCTCTCCTGTATTGTGTAGTATATAGTGGATCTGTCGGCTCTCCTGTGTGGTGTAGTATATAGAGGATGTGTCGGCTCTCCTGTGTGGTGTAGTATATAGAGGATGTGTCAGCTCTCCTGTGTGGTGTAGTATATAGAGGATCTGTCAGCTCTCCTGTGTGGTGTAGTATATAGAGGATCTGTCAGCTCTCCTGTATGGTGTAGTATATAGAGGATATGTCAGCTCTCCTGTGTGGTGTAGTATATAGAGGATATGTCAGCTCTCCTGTGTGGTGTAGTATATAGAGGATCTGTCGGCTCTCCTGTGTGGTGTAGTATATAGAGGATCTGTCAGCTCTCCTGTGTGGTGTAGTATATAGAGGATCTGTCAGCTCTCCTGTGTGGTGTAGTATATAGTGGATCTGTCAGCTCTCCTGTATTGTGTAGTATATAGAGGATGTGTCAGCTCTCCTGTGTGGTGTAGTATATAGAGGATCTGTCGGCTCTCCTGTGTGGTGTAGTATATAGAGGATGTGTCAGCTCTCCTGTGTGGTGTAGTATATAGTGTTTCTGTCAGCTCTCCTGTATTGTGTAGTATATAGAGGATGTGTCAGCTCTCCTGTGTGGTGTAGTATATAGAGGATCTGTCAGCTCTCCTGTGTGGTGTAGTGTATAGAGGATCTGTCAGCTCTCCTGGGTGGTGTAGTATATAGAGGATCTGTCAGCTCTCCTGTGTGGTGTAGTATATAGAGGATCTGTCAGCTCTCCTGTGTGGTGTAGTATATAGTGGATCTGTCAGCTCTCCTGTATTGTGTAGTATATAGAGGATGTGTCAGCTCTCCTGTGTGGTGTAGTATATAGAGGATCTGTCGGCTCTCCTGTGTGGTGTAGTATATAGAGGATCTGTCGGCTCTCCTGTGTGGTGTAGTATATAGTGGATCTGTCAGCTCTCCTGTATTGTGTAGTATATAGAGGATCTGTCAGCTCTCCTGTGTGATGTAGTATATTGAGGATCTGTCAACTCTCCTATGTGATGTAGCATATAGAGGATCTGTCAGCTTTCCTGTGTGGTGTAGTGTATAGAGGATCTGTCAGCTCTCCTGTGTGGTGTAGTATATAGAGGATCTGTCAGCTCTCCTGTGTGGTGTAGTATATAGAGGATCTGTCCTGTGTGGTGTAGTATATAGAGGATCTGTCAGCTCTCCTGTGTGGTGTAGTATATAGAGGATCTGTCAGCTCTCCTGTGTGGTGTAGTATATAGTGGATCTGTCAGCTCTCCTGTATTGTGTAGTATATAGAGGATGTGTCAGCTCTCCTGTGTGGTGTAGTATATAGAGGATCTGTCGGCTCTCCTGTGTGGTGTAGTATATAGAGGATGTGTCAGCTCTCCTGTGTGGTGTAGTATATAGTGGATCTGTCAGCTCTCCTGTATTGTGTAGTATATAGAGGATGTGTCAGCTCTCCTGTGTGGTGTAGTATATAGTGGATCTGTCAGCTCTCCTGTATTGTGTAGTATATGGAGGATCTGTCAGCTCTCCTGTGTGGTGTAGTATATAGAGGATCTGTCAGCTCTCCTGTGTGGTGTAGTATATAGAGGATCTGTCAGCTCTCCTGTGTGGTGTAGTATATAGAGTGTAGCGCTGGCGTCCCTGCCCTCTGCTAGGCAGGGACGCTGCTCCCCTCACCGCTCTGCTGGCAGCGCGCGCTCCGTCCCGGCGTCCTCCTCCTGCTCTGCTCCGTGCCCGGCGTCCTCTCCCCGCTCTGCTGTCAGCGCGCGCTCCTTCCCGGCGTCCTCCTCCCGCTCTGCTCTCAGCGCGCGCTCCTTCCCGGCCCCTGTGCTTAGGGCGCGCGCGCGCGCGCTCCCCTCCTCTTAAAGGGGCCGCGCGCGCCGTCCTAAGGAGTCCCCGGCCAATGGCCGGAGGACTTCATCATATATAAGGCACCTCCTCCAAAATGGAGGTGCCCGAGCAATGTTGTTTGCACCTGTGTCTCACCTGTGCTTCAGCCCTCAGGTCCCGTTGCCAGTTACCTGCCAGTTACCTGCCAGTTACCTGCCTGATTCCTGCCTGAATACTTGTTACCTGTCTGCCAGTCTGAGGTCCGACGGTCTGCCTTACTACTCCTGTCAGTCTGTCTAAAGGACCAGCCTGCCCGCTCACCTGGGAGCGCATATCAGCTACCTGCCTGCCTGCCTGAGGTCCGACGGTCTGCCTTACTACTCCGGTCAGTCTGTCTATGGACCAGCTTGCCCGCTCACCTGGGAGCGCATCTCCGTTACCTGCCTACTTGCCAGCCCGGAGGCTCCGCTGTCACGTGCTGTGACCACCAGCTATTCCTGAGACTCTTGCCCGCTCACCTGGGAGCGCTTCTCCGTTACCTACCTGCCTGCCAGCCCGGAGGTTCCGCCGTCACGTGCCGTGACCACCTGCTATTCCAGACACTCTCGCTTGCTCACCTGGGAGCACACATCTACCATCTGCCTGCTAGCCTACCCGGAGGCTCTGCCATCACAGGTCGTACCTACCCCTTACCCAGAGACTGCCCTGATCACTTGCCGTAACTCCCTGTCCGTTCACCCAGAGACTGCCACCCGCTCCCTTACAAGGGCCGCCCCCTTGTATAATAGCTCAGAGGTTCCGCCTCCCGGACCCGTTACAGTTTGCTCGGGCCATGGAACCCGGTGGCACCCAAGCTCCCTCGCTCTCGGACCTCTGTCTTGAACTGTCCCGTCTGAAGTCCCAACAGGAGGCCATCCTGGGTCATCTGCGGAATGTTAATACTCGCCTGAACACCCTGTCTGATCCTGCAACTACGGCCAGTACCATGGTATCCTTTTCCGGACCCCGGCTCTCTGCACCTCCTCGCTTCGGAGGCGACTCCGTCCTGGCTCGGGGCTTCATAAATCAGTGCACCCTGCATTTTGAACTATTGTCCCACCAGTTTAACTCCGACCGAGCCAAAATTGCATTCATCATGTCCCATCTCACCGGGGAGGCTCTGGCCTGGCTAAATCCTCTGTGGGAGAGAGGAGACCCCCTGGTGTCCGACTTGCCTGCCTTTCTCACGGCTTTCCGGAAAGCCTTCGACGAACCCGGACGGAGGACCTCATCCGCATCATCTCTGCTACGCCTCCGTCAGGGAAGCCTCACCGTGGGTCAATATGCCATACGGTTCCGCACCCTTGCCTCGGAGCTGGCCTGGGATAACGAAGCTCTGGTATCCGTCTTCTGGGAGGGTCTGTCCGGCCGTATTAAAGATGAACTTGCTGGTCGGGACATTCCTACCACTCTCGATGACCTAATA
Source organism: Phyllobates terribilis (assembly GCF_046119375.1). Lineage (NCBI taxonomy): Eukaryota > Metazoa > Chordata > Amphibia > Anura > Dendrobatidae > Phyllobates > Phyllobates terribilis. The sequence continues at coordinate 1,644,984 of NW_027363093.1, forward strand.
ACTCTTGCCACCCGGATTGACCTACGGTTCCAGGAACGTGCCAAAGAGGTCACCCGTGAAAAGGGGCTTCCACGTCTGGGTCCTATTTTTCTGAAACCCGTCACTCCTTCCGTTTCTCCCCAGGTACACTCTCCTGAGCCTATGCAGGTCGACCAGACCAAGATGGTCAAATCCCGTCAGGACTTTCGCCGTGCCGAGGGGAGCTGCTTCTACTGTGGCAGTAAGGAGCATCGGATCCGTGCCTGCCCAGAGAGGTCGGGAGAACGCCTGTGTCTAGGTTCGCTCAGAGGACTTGATCTAGACAAAAATAAATCCTCTCCATCCTTGCTGCTGTCTGTCTCAATCATCTGCGGGGAGAATCGTTATTCCGAACTAGCCCAACTTGACTCTGGAGCAGCCGGAAATCTTATTTCACTGTCCCTGGTGGAGAAATACCGCATCCCCACCAAACCTCTGGCTGTACCCTTGTCTGTTGTTGCCGTGGATGGGGGTCTCTTATCTCGCCCCATCCAATTCATCACCGAATCCATTACTCTGCAAGTGGGTATGCTGCATTCAGAGAGTATCTCCCTTCACGTTCTGCCTGGACTCTCTCACGCCCTCTTGCTAGGTCTGCCTTGGCTCCAGAGACATGCACCCGTGCTTGACTGGCAAACCGGAGAAGTCCTTCGCTGGGGACAAGACTGTCATAAAACCTGTCTGGTTCCCGTCCATTCCGTCCGTCCCTCTCCTATCCCAGCTAATCTACCTGGACTTCCGATTCCTTATTGGTCTTGTGCTGATGTCTTTGATATGGAGGAGGCAGAGACATTACCACCTCGTAGACCATGTGACTGCCCCATCGATCCCGCCAGAGTAATGCAGGTGGCCCCCGTGAGTCTAAATTGTCTCCCTCCTGGTAAGACGTTCGTATCGGTACCTGATCGGGAGAGGATCCTACACTGGGGTCATTCGTCTAAACTAGCTGGCCACGCCGGTCAGAAAAAGACCCTCCAGCTTATTACCCGGCACTACTGGTGGCCTAACCTGCACAAGGATGTTATGGACTTTGTTTCAGCCTGTGTGTCCTGCGCCCGCAACAAGGTTCCGAGACACCTGTCGGCCGGCCGCCTTCTTCCTCTGCCAGCACCTGCTGCCCCCTGGCAGCATATAGCGATGGACTTCGTAACTGATCTGCCCGTCTCTGCCGGTTGTACGGTCATTTGGGTGGTCGCTGACCGCTTTTCCAAGATGGCTCACTTCATTCCCCTGCCAGGTCTTCCGTCTGCACCCGAGCTGGCCAGAGTCTTTATCCGCCACATCTTCCGTCTTCATGGCCTGCCCCGTCACATCGTGTCGGATCGAGGAGTACAGTTCACTTCTCGTTTCTGGAGAGCCACTTGTAAATTGCTAGACGTCACTCTGGACTTCTCCTCCGCTTACCACCCACAGTCTAATGGTCAAGTGGAGCGGATCAATCAGAACCTGACCAGTTACCTCCGGCACTTCGTTAATGCTCACCATTCTGACTGGGTGGATCTCCTGCCAAGGGCCGAATTCTCGTACAACAATCACAAGAGCGAGTCTTCCTCCATATGGGAGAATACCCGGTCCGCACTCCTTCTGTCATCCGAGCGTATGAAAAGGCACGCTGACAAAGGACGTCTGGATCCTCCTCAATTCCGTCCTGGGGATAAAGTCTGGCTCTCGTCCAAATATGTCCGGCTCAAGATCCCTTCCTATAAGTTGGGGCCTCGGTTCATCGGCCCACTGGAGGTTATCAGTCAGATCAACCCGGTGGCCTATAAATTGAAACTCCCGGCCAACTTACGGATCCCTAACTCCTTCCATGTATCTCTCCTCAAACCTGTGGTACTTAACTCTTTTTCTAAGTCTACAGGTACGCCTCTTGCTCCGGTTTCTGCTGAGGACGAGTTTGAGGTAGAGAACATTCTTGCCACCAAAAGGGTAAGAGGAAAGACCTTTTTCTTGGTAGATTGGAGGGGGTTTGGTCCTGAGGAGAGAACGTGGGAGCCCCGGGAGAATATCCATGCCCCTCTCATCCTAGCTAAATTTCTGTCTGGCCTAAAAAAGGGGGGGCCTAAAGGGGGGGGTACTGTAGCGCTGGCGTCCCTGCCCTCTGCTAGGCAGGGACGCTGCTCCCCTCACCGCTCTGCTGGCAGCGCGCGCTCCGTCCCGGCGTCCTCCTCCTGCTCTGCTCCGTGCCCGGCGTCCTCTCCCCGCTCTGCTGTCAGTGCGCGCTCCTTCCCGGCGTCCTCCTCCCGCTCTGCTCTCAGCGCGCGCTCCTTCCCGGCCCCTGTGCTTAGGGCGCGCGCGCGCGCGCTCCCCTCCTCTTAAAGGGGCCGCGCGCGCCGTCCTAAGGAGTCCCCGGCCAATGGCCGGAGGACTTCATCATATATAAGGCACCTCCTCCAAAATGGAGGTGCCCGAGCAATGTTGTTTGCACCTGTGTCTCACCTGTGCTTCAGCCCTCAGGTCCCGTTGCCAGTTACCTGCCAGTTACCTGCCTGATTCCTGCCTGAATACTTGTTACCTGTCTGCCAGTCTGAGGTCCGACGGTCTGCCTTACTACTCCTGTCAGTCTGTCTAAAGGACCAGCCTGCCCGCTCACCTGGGAGCGCATATCAGCTACCTGCCTGCCTGCCTGAGGTCCGACGGTCTGCCTTACTACTCCGGTCAGTCTGTCTATGGACCAGCTTGCCCGCTCACCTGGGAGCGCATCTCCATTACCTGCCTACTTGCCAGCCCGGTGGCTCCGCTGTCACGTGCTGTGACCACCAGCTATTCCTGAGACTCTTGCCCGCTCACCTGGGAGCGCTTCTCCGTTACCTACCTGCCTGCCAGCCCGGAGGTTCCGCCGTCACGTGCCGTGACCACCTGCTATTCCAGACACTCTCGCTTGCTCACCTGGGAGCACACATCTACCATCTGCCTGCTAGCCTACCCGGAGGCTCTGCCATCACAGGTCGTACCTACCCCTTACCCAGAGACTGCCCTGATCACTTGCCGTAACTCCCTGTCCGTTCACCCAGAGACTGCCACCCGCTCCCTTACAAGGGCCGCCCCCTTGCATAATAGCTCAGAGGTTCCGCCTCCCGGACCCGTTACATAGAGGATCTGTCCTGTGTGGTGTAGTATATAGAGGATCTGTCAGCTCTCCTGTGTGGTGTAGTATATAGAGGATCTGTCAGCTCTCCTGTGTGGTGTAGTATATAGTGGATCTGTCAGCTCTCCTGTATTGTGTAGTATATAGAGGATGTGTCAGCTCTCCTGTGTGGTGTAGTATATAGAGGATCTGTCAGCTCTCCTGTGTGGTGTAGTATATAGAGGATGTGTCAGCTCTCCTGTGTGGTGTAGTATATAGTGGATCTGTCAGCTCTCCTGTGTGGTGTAGTATATAGAGGATCTGTCAGCTCTCCTGTGTGGTGTAGTATATAGAGGATCTGTCAGCTCTCCTGTGTGGTGTAGTATATAGAGGATCTGTCAGCTCTCCTGTGTGGTGTAGTATATAGAGGATCTGTCAGCTCTCCTGTGTGGTGTAGTATATAGAGGATCTGTCCTGTGTGGTGTAGTATATAGAGGATCTGTCAGCTCTCCTGTGTGGTGTAGTATATAGAGGATCTGTCAGCTCTCCTGTGTGGTGTAGTATATAGTGGATCTGTCAGCTCTCCTGTATTGTGTAGTATATAGAGGATGTGTCAGCTCTCCTGTGTGGTGTAGTATATAGAGGATCTGTCAGCTCTCCTGTGTGGTGTAGTATATAGAGGATGTGTCAGCTCTCCTGTGTGGTGTAGTATATAGTGGATCTGTCAGCTCTCCTGTATTGTGTAGTATATAGAGGATGTGTCAGCTCTCCTGTGTGGTGTAGTATATAGTGGATCTGTCAGCTCTCCTGTATTGTGTAGTATATGGAGGATCTGTCAGCTCTCCTGTGTGGTGTAGTATATAGAGGATCTGTCAGCTCTCCTGTGTGGTGTAGTATATAGAGGATCTGTCAGCTCTCCTGTGTGGTGTAGTATATAGAGGATGTGTCAGCTCTCCTGTGTGGTGTAGTATATAGAGGATCTGTCGGCTCTCCTGTGTGGTGTAGTATATAGAGGATCTGTCGGCTCTCCTATGTGGTGTAGTATATAGAGGATCTGTCAGCTCTCCTGTGTGGTGTAGTATATAGTGGATCTGTCAGCTCTCCTGTGTGGTGTAGTATATAGAGGATCTGTCGGCTCTCCTGTGTGGTGTAGTATATAGAGGATCTGTCAGCTCTCCTGTGTGGTGTAGTATATAGAGGATGTGTCAGCTCTCCTGTGTGGTGTAGTATATAGAGGATCTGTCGGCTCTCCTGTGTGGTGTAGTATATAGAGGATGTGTCAGCTCTCCTGTGTGGTGTAGTATATAGAGGATGTGTCAGTTCTCCTGTGTGGTGTAGTATATAGAGGATCTGTCAGCTCTCCTGTATTGTGTAGTATATAGAGGATGTGTCAGCTCTCCTGTATGGTGTAGTATATAGAGGATATGTCAGCTCTCCTGTGTGGTGTAGTATATAGAGGATATGTCAGCTCTCCTGTGTGGTGTAGTATATAGAGGATCTGTCGGCTCTCCTGTGTGGTGTAGTATATAGAGGATCTGTCAGCTCTCCTGTGTGGTGTAGTATATAGAGGATCTGTCAGCTCTCCTGTGTGGTGTAGTATATAGTGGATCTGTCAGCTCTCCTGTATTGTGTAGTATATAGAGGATGTGTCAGCTCTCCTGTGTGGTGTAGTATATAGAGGATCTGTCGGCTCTCCTGTGTGGTGTAGTATATAGTGGATCTGTCGGCTCTCCTGTGTGGTGTAGTATATAGAGGATCTGTCAGCTCTCCTGTGTGGTGTAGTATATAGAGGATGTGTCGGCTCTCCTGTGTGGTGTAGTATATAGAGGATCTGTCAGCTCTCCTGTGTGGTGTAGTATATAGAGGATCTGTCGGCTCTCCTGTGTGGTGTAGTATATAGAGGATCTGTCAGCTCTCCTGTGTGGTGTAGTATATAGAGGATCTGTCTGCTCTCCTGTGTGGTGTAGTATATAGTGGATCTGTCAGCTCTCCTGTATTGTGTAGTATATAGAGGATGTGTCAGCTCTCCTGTGTGGTGTAGTATATAGAGGATCTGTCGGCTCTCCTGTGTGGTGTAGTATATAGAGGATGTGTCAGCTCTCCTGTGTGGTGTAGTATATAGTGGATCTGTCAGCTCTCCTGTATCGTGTAGTATATAGAGGATGTGTCAGCTCTCCTGTGTGGTGTAGTATATAGTGGATCTGTCAGCTCTCCTGTATTGTGTAGTATATGGAGGATCTGTCAGCTCTCCTGTGTGGTGTAGTATATAGAGGATCTGTCAGCTCTCCTGTGTGGTGTAGTATATAGAGGATCTGTCAGCTCTCCTGTGTGGTGTAGTATATAGAGGATCTGTCGGCTCTCCTATGTGGTGTAGTATATAGAGGATCTGTCAGCTCTCCTGTGTGGTGTAGTATATAGTGGATCTGTCAGCTCTCCTGTGTGGTGTAGTATATAGAGGATCTGTCGGCTCTCCTGTGTGGTGTAGTATATAGAGGATGTGTCAGCTCTCCTGTGTGGTGTAGTATATAGAGGATCTGTCGGCTCTCCTGTGTGGTGTAGTATATAGAGGATGTGTCGGCTCTCCTGTGTGGTGTAGTATATAGAGGATGTGTCAGCTCTCCTGTGTGGTGTAGTATATAGAGGATCTGTCAGCTCTCCTGTATTGTGTAGTATATGGAGGATCTGTCAGCTCTCCTGTGTGGTGTAGTATATAGAGGATCTGTCAGCTCTCCTGTGTGGTGTAGTATATAGAGGATCTGTCAGCTCTCCTGTGTGGTGTAGAATATAGAGGATCTGTCGGCTCTCCTATGTGGTGTAGTATATAGAGGATCTGTCAGCTCTCCTGTGTGGTGTAGTATATAGTGGATCTGTCAGCTCTCCTGTGTGGTGTAGTATATAGAGGATCTGTCGGCTCTCCTGTGTGGTGTAGTGTATAGAGGATGTGTCAGCTCTCCTGTGTGGTGTAGTATATAGAGGATCTGTCGGCTCTCCTGTGTGGTGTAGTATATAGAGGATGTGTCAGCTCTCCTGTGTGGTGTAGTGTATAGAGGATCTGTCAGCTCTCCTGTATTGTGTAGTATATGGAGGATCTGTCAGCTCTCCTGTGTGGTGTAGTATATAGAGGATCTGTCAGCTCTCCTGTGTGGTGTAGTATATAGAGGATCTGTCAGCTCTCCTGTGTGGTGTAGTATATAGAGGATCTGTCGGCTCTCCTATGTGGTGTAGTATATAGAGGATCTGTCAGCTCTCCTGTGTGGTGTAGTATATAGTGGATCTGTCAGCTCTCCTGTGTGGTGTAGTATATAGAGGATCTGTCGGCTCTCCTGTGTGGTGTAGTATATAGAGGATCTGTCCTGTGTGGTGTAGTATATAGAGGATGTGTCAGCTCTCCTGTATGGTGTAGTAAATAGAGGATCTGTCCTGTGTGGTGTAGTATATAGAGGATCTGTCCTGTGTGGTGTAGTATATAGAGGATCTGTCAGCTCTCCTGTGTGGTGTAGTATATAGAGGATCTGTCAGCTCTCCTGTGTGCTGTAGTATATAGAGGATCTGTCAGCTCTCCTGTGTGGTGTAGTATATAGAGGATCTGTCAGCTCTCCTGTGTGGTGTAGTATATAGAGGATCTGTCCTGTGTGGTGTAGTATATAGTGGATCTGTCAGCTCTCCTGTGTGGTGTAGTATATAGAGGATCTGTCGGCTCTCCTGTGTGGTGTAGTATATAGAGGATCTGTCCTGTGTGGTGTAGTATATAGAGGATCTGTCAGCTCTCCTGTGTGGTGTAGTATATAGAGGATCTGTCAGCTCTCCTGTGTGGTGTAGTATATAGAGGATCTGTCAGCTCTCCTGTGTGCTGTAGTATATAGAGGATCTGTCAGCTCTCCTGTGTGGTGTAGTATATAGAGGATCTGTCCTGTGTGGTGTAGCATATAGTGGATCTGTCAGCTCTCCTGTGTGGTGTAGTATATAGAGGATCTGTCGGCTCTCCTGTGTGGTGTAGTATATAGAGGATCTGTCCTGTGTGGTGTAGTATATAGAGGATGTGTCAGCTCTCCTGTATGGTGTAGTAAATAGAGGATCTGTCCTGTGTGGTGTAGTATATAGAGGATCTGTCCTGTGTGGTGTAGTATATAGAGGATCTGTCAGCTCTCCTGTGTGGTGTAGTATATAGAAGATCTGTCGGCTCTCCTGTGTGGTGTAGTGTATAGAGGATGTGTCAGCTCTCCTGTGTGGTGTAGTATATAGAGGATCTGTCGGCTCTCCTGTGTGGTGTAGTATATAGAGGATGTGTCAGCTCTCCTGTGTGGTGTAGTGTATAGAGGATCTGTCAGCTCTCCTGTATTGTGTAGTATATGGAGGATCTGTCAGCTCTCCTGTGTGGTGTAGTATATAGAGGATCTGTCAGCTCTCCTGTGTGGTGTAGTATATAGAGGATCTGTCAGCTCTCCTGTGTGGTGTAGTATATAGAGGATCTGTCGGCTCTCCTATGTGGTGTAGTATATAGAGGATCTGTCAGCTCTCCTGTGTGGTGTAGTATATAGTGGATCTGTCAGCTCTCCTGTGTGGTGTAGTATATAGAGGATGTGTCAGCTCTCCTGTGTGGTGTAGTATATAGAGGATCTGTCCTGTGTGGTGTAGTATATAGAGGATGTGTCAGCTCTCCTGTATGGTGTAGTAAATAGAGGATCTGTCCTGTGTGGTGTAGTATATAGAGGATCTGTCCTGTGTGGTGTAGTATATAGAGGATCTGTCAGCTCTCCTGTGTGGTGTAGTATATAGAGGATCTGTCAGCTCTCCTGTGTGCTGTAGTATATAGAGGATCTGTCAGCTCTCCTGTGTGGTGTAGTATATAGAGGATGTGTCAGCTCTCCTGTGTGGTGTAGTATATAGAGGATCTGTCAGCTCTCCTGTATTGTGTAGTATATAGAGGATGTGTCAGCTCTCCTGTGTGGTGTAGTGTATAGAGGATCTGTCAGCTCTCCTGTGTGGTGTAGTATATAGAGGATCTGTCAGCTCTCCTGTGTGGTGTAGTATATAGAGGATCTGTCAGCTCTCCTGTATTGTGTAGTATATAGAGGATCTGTCAGCTCTCCTGTGTGGTGTAGTATATAGAGGATCTGTCGGCTCTCCTGTGTGGTGTAGTATGACTCGCCCAGGGGGAATATGGGTGACTCGGTACCCGGGCCTTTACCTTCTTCGGATGTCACGGGCCCGTACCCTGGGGTCACTCTTTAAAAAAAAAGGGTTTGTTAACAGTTTTGTCTCGTGACGCCACCTGTGGTTCCCGGTAATGAGTACCGGCGCTGCTGCAGACCTCTGAAGCAGATGTTAGGGCAGCTGGGTTGGCATGGCTCTCCACAGGCAGAGCACAGCTCCAGGGCAGTGTAGATGCAGATGGTGATGCTGGGCGTTGTAGTGCAGGAGCGATAGCGTTGTAGAAATAACTGACAGAAACAGTGGGGTGCAGTCATCCGAGTTTACTCACAGTTCTTTAGCTTCCTCAGGTGCACTGTACAGGTGTCAGCCTCCCATGTCGCGCTGCGTTTACCAGGCAGGGGCTCAGCACTCTCCCACGTACTTCAAGAGCACTTAACGGGACCCCCTTTCTGTATGTTCCTTTCTTAGCTGACTTCCCGCGGTGGGTCTTCTCCCTCCTGCCATGCGCCCCGCCACACAAAGTGCCGATCTGTTACCTTGAGATCCCTCTGGGCAACTTGAAGTTCCCGGACCTTGCTTGGTGCCCTTCACGGCGGCTTAGGTGAGGTTGTGGCAACTGCACAATGAAAGTTTTCCAGCCGAGACCTGAAGTAACTCGGCTAGTCCAGGGACCGGTTCCCTTCTTGCAGCCTGATCCCTCTGACACCTGGCAGATTCGGGCGTACGGGTGCCGTCCTGCACTCACCGTACCCCCTGGGATCCCTTAAGTTACTGGAGCCTTCCTCCCTAGCTCCCACTCCTCTCTCCTTCTTGGGCATGACAGGCCGAGCCTGCCTGCCGAGCAGAGCTCCTGCAGAGCCCCTGCTCCTCTCACTTCTCCTCACTGAATCCACCCCTACACATGGTGATGTGACGCTCTCAGCCCTGCCCTGGGAAGATGGGGGTACTCGGAGTCGGGTCAGATGTTGAGAACGGGGGTGCAGTCGTGGCCTGGACCCGTTCCTTGCCCAGGGCCGTCACATTGAAAATGATGCTAGGGCTTTCCGGGTTGAGTGGTAATTGTCGACTACGCCACCTGTGGTGTCTGGTGATGCGCCACCAGCGCAACTACAGTCCGCTGAGGCCTGGAGTCATGGCGGCTAAAGTTCTCGCCGCTCCCTACAGGCGGAGCGCGGCCTCAGGGCCGGTAAAGCAGGATAAAGGGGGGGTAGTAGTGCGGCAGTAGGGACGCGGCGTCGCACGGAATGGCGCGTAATGAACAGTCCGGAGGCCATAGGGATGAATTTCCAAGGCTTTACTCACATTAGAGATGGCAGAAGGAAGGCGACTCCCTGCTCCCCACGGAGTCCTGCGGTCACCAGGGACCGGGGTCCGACAACCTCCGAGCAAGTCCAGCATTCAATCGGGACCCCGCACCTGAGTGTTCCTGAACTACAGACCGTATCCTCTCCTGTCTGTGTGTGTGTAGATAGGCCGGATCTCCCTCTGAACTCCTCTCAGAACAAGGGCACGGGTGGCAGCTCTGCTCCTTCCGATACCCGATGGGATCCTCTGGGCCTACCGGGCTTTACCAACCAGGACATGGAGTAGCAAGGTCGGGTGTCGGGGGCCGGTACCCCTCTTGCAGCTGGACTCCCTCTGAATATATCAGGTGGTGAGGACAGGTGGCGTACACTGCTCCGTCTGCATCCTCCCCGGGATCCATTTACTGTGGAGCTACACTCTTTAGCTCCGGGCCTTCTTGGTCGTGGTCCTTGACCGGGTTGAGACATTCCTCGTCTGCAACCTGCCCCTCGTTCCAAGGCTGGGGTATGAGGGCTGTGTCTCCATCCACTGTAGGTTCACACAGGATCCACGTTCAGGGTGGGAGATCACAATACCTCACAGTAATTAACAGCACAAAGACCAAAACCAAAGATGGCTTTTTATTAAATATGAAATTTAAAGTGTCACTAAATTGTAAGTCCTCCACCCTCACCCACTAACTGGTTCCCCTCACTCTTGGTTCCCCAGTCTCCCTGTAACCAGGAGGGCAGCACCTGGTGCATACTAGCCCCCTCTGGTGGAGAAATGTGGTGTTGGATGCAAAGGTTGGGTCCCGACCATCACGCTGTTCTTACCTCGGAGGAGGAACACTACACTCCATTACAGAAGTGCAGCATCCCTGTGGCGGTCGAATCTTCAGGGGCGCCACAGTTCTACAGTGGGATGTGCTACATAATGAAGTTTCTCTTAAGGGGCACTTGGAAGGGAAGATGTCCTTATCACCCCGGTCAGTAAAATCTTTATAGTGGTGGCAGGATGAGCCTAACCTATCTCGAGGGGTTCCCTGGGTACTTAGGGTCACTAGAACAATTACCACAGATGCGAGTCCGAGAGGGTGGGGAGCCCATCTGGGAGATATGGTAGCCCAGGGGACCTGGTCAGATATCGAAAAGGGTCTCTCCTCCAATGCAAAAGAACTTCTGGCGGTAGACAAGGCGGTGAATAATTTCTTACCTTTCCTTCAGGGCCAGAATGTAAAGATCCTCTTGGATAATCTAGTTGCGGTAGCATATGTGAACCACCAGGGGGATACATGGTCAAGATCGCTGATGAGAGTGACAGATCATCTCTTCCAGATTACAGAAAGTCACCTCCTTTCCCTGATGGCCCTCTATATAAGGGAAAAAGAAAACATGAGAGCAGATTTCCCAAGCTGCTATCCTCTGATGCAAGGGGAATGGGAACTAAATCAAGGAATTTTTACCCAAATAGCCGAAGATGGGGGGGGCCTCCGGTCAGGTAGATCCGTTTGCCACAAAACTAAATCGGAAGACAAAGATCTTGTGTTCCCTAAATCCCCTAGCTGTGGACGCTTTCCTGATTCGTTGGTATTTCAGCCTGGCGTATGACTCCTCCCCCCCTGGTTGGCTGTTCTTCTCATGGTAATAAGAAAGATCAGGGAGGAGAAGGCCAGGGTTCTGCTGATCGCACCCTTTTGGCCCAGGAGACCCTGGTTCTCATGCCTGAGGAACATGTCCATCTCTGATCCTTGGGTTCTTCCAGAGATTCCATATCTCCTTCTCCGGGGTCCGATATTCCATCCTCAAGCAACTGGCCTCCACTTGACGGTGTGGAACTTGAAAGGACACTGCCAAATCAGAAAGTTTTTTCCAAAGGTCTAGTAACCATCCTGCACAGGAGAAAACCTGTTACAACCCAGATTTATGCCACAAGTTGGAGAAAGTTTTTGTCTTTCTCTGGTTCTGGGGTTCATGGGGAGGGGGTGCCAATAGGACAAATCTTTGGAGTTTTTACAAAAAAGTCTTGAACTAGGGTTATCCACCAGCACCCTTAAAGTACAGATTTCTGCCTTGGGTGCCCTATATAGCTGTGATGTAGCTTGTAACTACTGGGTTTCTCGGTTCATTAAGGCAGCTTTTAGATCTAGACTCATTATTAAAAGCAGCTTGGTTCCCTGGTATTTAAATTTGGTTCTAAAGGCCTTGACTATCTCGCTGTTTGAGCTAATAGTCAGCAACCCTTAAATCCCTCTCTCTTAAGACCGCTTTAATATCTTTAACCTCGGCCAGGAGCATTAGTGACATCCAGGCCCTGTCTATGGCCTCGCCGTTTACTCAAATTCTGGATGATAGGCAGGATCTGGTCTAAAAATCACTCTCTCTCCCTAAGGTAGCTACTCGTTTCAACAGACTTCAGGAAGTCCTCCTACCCTCCTTTTGTCCACATCCTAGTAACCAGAAAGAGGTGGAGTTACATACGTTAGAAGTGAGGAGATGTCTGGTTAGGTAACATTCAGTTACCAAAAGCTTTAGGAAAGATAACTCGTTGTTTATATCCTACCAAGGGACTAGGAACGGTCTAAGGTCACGAAGTCCACCATAGCTAGATGGAATTGGGAGGCCATTTCTCTATCATATACAGTATAGACCAAAAGTTTGGACACACCTTCGCATTTAAAGATTTTTCTGTATTTTCTTGACTATGGAAATTGTACATTCACACTGAAGGCATCAAAACTATGAATTAACACATGTGGAATTATATACTTAACAAAAACGTGTGAAACAACTGAAAATATGTCTTATATTCTAGGTTCTTCAAAGTAGCCACCTTTTGCTTTAATGATTGCTTTGCACACTCTTGGCATTCTCTTGATGAGCTTCAAGAGGTAGTCACCGGAAATGGTCTTCCAACAATCTTGAAGGAGTTCCCAGAGATGCTTAGCACTTGTTGGCCCTTTTGCCTTCACTCTGCGGTCCAGCTCACCCCAAACCATCTCGATTGGGTTCAGGTCTGGTGACTGTGGAGGCCAGGTTATCTGGCGTAGTCCCCCATCACTCTCCTTCTTGGTCAAATAGCCCTTACACAGCCTGGAGGTGTGTTTGGGGTCATTGTCCTGTTGAAAAATAAATGATGGTCCAACTAAACGCAAAGCGGATGGAATAGCATGCTGCTGCAAGATGCTGTGGTAGCCATGCTGGTTCAGTATGCCTTCAATTTTGAATAAATCCCCAACAGTGTCACCAGCAAAGCACCCCCACACCATCACACCTCCTCCTCCATGCTTCACGGTGGGAACCAGGCATGTAGAGTCCATCCGTTCACCTTTTCTGCGTCGCACAAAGACACGGTGGTTGGAACCAAAGATCTCAAATTTGGACTCATCAGACCAAAGCACAGATTTCCACTGGTCTAATGTCCATTCCTTGTGTTCTTTACCCCAAACAAGTCTCTTCTGCTTGTTGCCTGTCCTTAGCAGTGGTTTCCTAGCAGCTATTTTACCATGAAGGCCTGCTGTACAAAGTCTCCTCTTAACAGTTGTTGAAGAGATGTGTCTGCTGCTAGAACTCTGTGTGGCATTGACCTGGTCTCTAATCTGAGCTGCTGTTAAACTGCGATTTCTGAGGCTGGTGACGCGGATAAACTTATCCTCAGAAGCAGAGGTGACTCTTGGTCTTCCTTTCCTGGGGCGGTCCTGATGTGAGCCAGTTTCTTTGTAGCGCTTGATGGTTTTTGCAACTGCACTTGGGGACACTTTCAAAGTTTTCCCAATTTTTCGGACTGACTGACCTTCATTTCTTAAAGTAATGATGGACACTCGTTTTTCTTTACTTAGCTGCTTTTTTCTTGCCATAATACACATTCTAACAGTCTGTTCAGTAGGACTATCAGCTGTGTATCCACCAGACTTCTGCACAACACAACTGATGGTCCCAACCCCATTAATAAGGCAAGAAATCCCACTTATTAAACCTGACAAGACATACCTGTGAAGTGAAAACCATTTCCAGTGACTATCTCTTGAAGCTCATCAAGAGAATGCCAAGAGTGTGCAAAGCAGTCATCAAAGCAAAAGGTGGCTACTTTGAAGAACCTAGAATATAAGACATATTTTCAGCTGTTTCACACTTTTTTGTTAAGTATATAATTCCACATGTGTTAATTCATAGTTTTGATGCCTTCAGTGTGAATGTACAATTTTCATAGTCATGAAAATACAGAAAAATCTTTAAATGAGAAGGTGTGTCCAAACTTTTGGTCTGTACATCTAGCGGCGAGGAAGGGCCAGAAGGGCTGAAGGCTCATTCCACCCGGGCTGTGGCGACCTCCTGGGCTGAGAAGACAGGTGTCTCGATAGAAGACATATTTAAGGCTGCTACCTGGTCCTGTCCCTCTACATTCCATAGACACGATAGGTTAGATATAGGTGTATCGGCTGACCTCACCTTTGGGAGAAGAGTGTTCCAGGCTGTGGTCCTTCAATAGATTACTTCATCTCTGTAATTCTCTCGTGGTGCTGTCATGGTCGACCGATAAAATATTAAATTACATACCGGTAATGGGATTTTTCGGAGACAATGACAGCACCCTTATATTCCCTCCTTTCACGTTTGTGGGAACACTCCCGTTTTATTAATTATAATCTCACACTCAGTAGGTTTCGTCTGGTATGGCAATTTTGTGATTGTTTGCTGTGTTTATTAACCTGGCGGTCCTCTCAATGCTCTGTAATCCCAACTGAGGGGGGAGAGAGGTGGCGCCCTTTTAAGCCTGTATGTTTCCTCTCCTTGGTGGGCGGATCCCCTCTCTCGTGGTGCTGTCATGGTCTCTGAAAAATCCCGTTACCGGTAAGTAACTTACGACTATTCATTTGATGGAGCAATCAAAAAGTTGTACCCCAAAATGGTATTAAAAATGGTCTTAGAAAATTGGAACACAAGCCAAACAATTTGTTTGCAAAGTTTAGAATTTTTTAAAAGCAGTAAAATGTTCTTGTTTTCTTCTGCACCATTTCACTTTATTTGGAATTCATTGCCCTTTTTTTTCTATATGTTGCACAGTAAAGTGAATGGCGTCTTTCAAAAATGCTGTAATTTTGTCCCACAAAGTACACCTCAACCCTGCTGTATTGAATAGTGTCTGTGTTATTCACTATGTGATATGTGTTTTTTTATTGTATACTAATGTATAGTGACTAGTGATGATCGAGCGTGTTCTATGAACCCATTCAGCGAGCACGCTAACAGCCGTGACACTTGCAGGCACGGCGACCTTAAAAGAAATGCCGAGCATGCCAAAATACTCGGCGAGCACCCGAGCGTGCTTGCCGAAGGGGTTGATAGAACACGCTCGATCATCACTAATAGTGACCAGATGCCTCTAAGGAATCTTTTTTGGCCTCTGTTTTACTGGTGCTTGAAGTGCAATTTTTTGTAGCTCTAATGATTAAGTAATATGCAACTATGTGAACTGCAATTGCCAATTAACAATTTAAGGGAATCCATCAGATATACCCCTCCCTCCAATTCCCATTCATGACCATGCAGGATTTGGAAAGCTAAATCCATAGACACCTCTATATCTTTTATCTGTTGCTGCATTTCTGAATGCTCTGGGTGTAACGGAGCACTAACCAAGCCTCAGCCTTCCAAGGTTGCTTCCCTGCCCAGCACCAGCCTCTGTATCTTGATTGATAGCTCACTGTCAGTTTTTTGGGACGTCAGGCACCAAGCAAGGAAAATCAGTGAGCTAGACACTAGCACTGGGAACTTTCCCTCCATACACGCAAAACATAAACCAAAAAAAAAGCAATTTGGCACGTTACTTAATTTATGTAGATTTATAGAATGAAATGTTGGATTTCGCATGAGCTCGATCCTTGTTTTTCACAGAACTCATATCTATTATAGTCTAGGGCTGTTCACATATTTCTGCGGACCGCGTATTTTTCACTGAAACACGTTGACCTGTCGAATTTTGATCCAAATCAAAGTTTAGAGCTTCTCGGATGCAAAACAAAGCTGATGAAAGTCTGAATGAGGCCTTACTCTATTATTTATTTTTTAAGCAGCGTTCATTCCAGGCTGCTGTACACATGAAGAGGGTTTATGTGACACCCCAGGGGTCTGGTTGCCACAGTGATAGAGATATTACGTCTGAGAGCAGGTGGGAGGTCCTTTGGTCAGGGATCCTGTGCATGCCACACCTCCTGCCCAGTTCTGAGAGGAGAAGACAGGGAGCAGAGCTGCTCTATGGGCTCTGCTCCACAGGCAGGCCCTGTCCAGGGGCCTGAGCCTGCAGACAAGGAAGAGTAGAGACAAGAGCAGCATAGGAAGCAGCAGAGTCACAAGGAGTCAGGGGCTGGCAGCTAAAGAGCTCGCCCTGACTAAGAAGATTCTTTACCGGACCCGGAGTCCGAGGCTGTGGGGACTAACTTCTACCCAGCAGCAGAATCCGTCAGGCAGGGGATTTCAGGTCCCCTGGCCCAGAAGCCCGAAGGCCCGGTCACACGTGTGGGACCAGCACCGCCATCGTGGAGCGGAAGCCATTAGAAGGCCCCGAGTCACCGGCCATACGGGTGAGCACCACACGGTACACTCAGGGACGTGGGCTACTTACATCAGCTTCTAGCAAGGTAGCCAGAAGAGTACAGTCAGTTTGGGAGGCCTACAACTACGCCTGGCCAGGGGAGATCCCATCTGCTCAAAGACTGACCAGGCCCCGTTTGCTAGCAAGTACTCCGGGAGGGTCTGTCGTTGTTACCAGTAAAGACCCTGAACTACACCGTACCGTCTCTGAGTGGTTCCTGCTACCCCCATCATCCACGTCGGCTGCCCTGAGGCCATACCCCTCCCGTTGGGGGTTATACTATCACGCTGCACAATCCTACCACCGGCCTCAGCGGTCTGCCCTGCAGCAGCAGCTTCCTGGCTGCACTCAACGGGTGGCGTAGTCATCAACTATTTACTACTAATAGACTGCCGTCTAGTTTGACTCCCTGGGCACGGACCGGGTCACCGCCACGAGATTACAACCCTCCACGGATCCGGCTCCGGGTAAGCTCCCGCGTGCGCACCGCAGCGCGACACAGGCCCAGGGGCGCGTCATTTACACACCTAAAATACATATATAAAACACAGAAACAAGCTACCATTGACAGACTAGTATGGAGGGAGACACTGCCACTACGAGCTAACAGTGTGGATTCTGGTGTCTCGCTCCTTCCCTCAGGTTGTATGCCAAAAGCCTCCTCCAATAAACAAGTTGTGGACAAGCTGCAGGTGGAGAGGGAGCGCGGGATTACGGTGAAGGCCCTGACTGCGTCTCTGTTTTACACTTACGAGGGAAAGAAATATCTCCTGAACCTGATCAACACTCCGGTGAGTGTGACGTTTCTTCTTGATTTGTTTCTCTGTGCTCTTGTTGCGGATGTTCAACAGGTCACGGCAGTCTCGTGACCTGTCCAATGACTAAATGACGTCATGGAAGATCCTTTCACTCCACCGCGAGCCATACAAGAGACCAGACGCAGTGGAGAAAAGACCGGGGGCCATCAGAAGGTAAGTATAATGTTATTTTCTCCAATCCCCTCCATGACAGCACACCTGGAGGTAGCATCCCCATCCTAATTAGGGACAGGAAAACAAGAGGTTAAATAGCCCCTTCCCCCAACAATCCCCAGTGTTTTCCTGTCCCTATGGGATGAAGAGGTTACCTGGGGTGCCTGCGGCCGGCAAGCAGGGCCCTATTAAATTTACCTGCCGGGCTGCAGGGAGCGATCGCCTCCGACCTTCCTTCCTTTGCAGCTCCCGTGTCTCCTTGAGAGCGGGACCCCCCCCCCACACACACTCGCCTGCGTGTAAAGCCGAGTAGGGTTTTGGGGGCTGGGGGCCTCCTGTTGCTCCCCGGCCGGAGTCTCCTCTGTCCTCCATGGCGGCGTGCCGGAAGTCAGGCTTTTGGCTAGCGGGACGTCACTTCTGGTGCGTTCCACCGTGGAACGCATGGGGCTGCGGCGGGAAATTCAAAAGGAGAAGCCGCGGTTTGCCCTGAAAATGAGGATCCTTCACTAGATAGGTGAAAATTTGGCACTGGATCTCGGTCTCCCCTATAAAAGACCCAGATGAGAAGACTCCATTAAGGTAGGACAGAATATTCTGCTACTATGGAGGGTGCTGTTCCAAAGCCTGCGTCTGCAGAGCCCAGCGCTAACCCGGCCCCAGTAAGTACTAGGTCCTAGGTTATTCCCCACTCTCTTTTGAGCAGGATCCTAAATATATTTTAAATCTCCCCTTTTTTTATTTTTAATTTAGGGAGACAAGGATCCTGCACCGACAGTGGGAGAAAGCACTACAGTTCGCAAATGTGCCATCTGTATAAAAAAGCTAGCTTCAGGGCATAAGAAACCCCTCTGCTGGAAATGCACTGACAACATTGTGAAGGAAGAACAGCCTTCCCTTATGGAAGAAGTCAGGGGAATGGTTCGGCAGGAAATACAATCTTCCCTAGCCTCCTTCTCACAAGCCAGAGCTGAAGGTCCATCTCCCCCCAAAAGGAGAAAATATACGGTTAGGGAGACCTCTGATTCAGAATTAGGGTCTATGGAGGAACCGGAAGAAGGGGTCCTAAGTGAAGATCATGAGGAAGATAGGAAATTTTACTTTTCGTCTGAGAATATGGAGGAATTGTTGTCGCAGGTGAGAGACACGATGCAGGTGGAAGAGGAGAAGGAAACCAGTACAGTTCAGGATGAAATGTTTGGCGGTCTGAAATCCAAGAAGAAGGTAGTGTTCCCTGTGCATGACAACATTTGGAGTCTTATTTTGGATGAATGGGAGTCACCTGAGAAAAGGCTTAGTATGGCAGGAGAAATGAAGGATAGATTCCCTCTAGATGAAAAGGCGGCTAAGCTATGGATGGAAGTCCCGAAGGTTGATGTACAGGTGGCAAGGGTTGCGAAGAAAACAACCCTTCCCTTTGAAGACTCGTCACAGCTCAAAGATCCTATGGATAGGAAGATGGAAAGCCTTCTAAGGAAGGCATGGGAAACATCGGCGGCTTCACTGAAGACTAATATCGCTTCAACTTGTGTAGCTCGTTCCATGTTCCTCTGGCTCCAACAACTAGAGGAACATCTCTGGAAAGGTACCACTCAAGAGGACCTCCTAGCATCTCTTCCTTTTCTGCAGAAGGCCACTGGATTCCTAGCGGATGCCTTGGCGGAGTCGGTCAAGATTGCGGCAAGATTGGCAGCATTATCAAATTCTACGAGAAGAGCTTTGTGGTTGAAGATGTGGAGTGGGGACAACGCATCAAAATCTAAGCTTTGTTCCATTCCATTTAAAGGAGAGTATATGTTTGGGGCGGTCCTAGACGAGTTGTTGGAGAAAGCATCCGACAAGAAGAAGTCTCTGCCAGAGCCAAAGAATCCAAAAAGTTTCAGAAAGAGACCATTTCTTCTCCCTCAACAACAACAGCAGCAAGCATTTCAGTACAGAGGCAAGGGTAAAACTGGTCGCTGGAGTTACACAAAAGGGGGAAGAGGTAGGAATATCTTTCAAGGTTCTAGGCAGGACAGACAATGACGCCAAGAAGGTAGGAGGCAGAATTGCGAGCTTCCTTCCTCAATGGCAGCTTATTGATTGGAAAAGGATTTGTCGTGGCAACAGTAGACCAGCCAGAGGCTTACTACCACGTGCCAATTCATCCGGATTACAGAAAATTTCTCAGATTTGCTGTAACTCAGAACCGAGAGGTACTTCATTTTCAATTCAATGTACTCCCCTTCGGCATTTCGTCAGCACCCCGCCTGTTTACAAAGATCATGGCAGAGGTAGTAGGTTTATCTAAGGAAACTGAATATCTGCATCGTCCCATATTTAGACAATTTTTTGGTGATGGTTCCCTCGGTTTCAAGTTTGGAAAGAGACCTCCAGATGACCCTCCAGATCCTGGAATCCTTGGGATGGTTGATAAACTACCAAAAGTCAGATCTGATTCCCTCCACCAGGAAGACCTCCTTGGGAATTCTCCTGGATTCTCAGCAACAAGCCTCTTTTCTGCCAAAAGAGAAGCAGATTCAGTTGAGGTCGAAAGTTTATGTACTAAAGAACCAGAGCGGAGTGTCATTAAGATTCGCCATGTCCGTCCTCGGGTCCATGACCTCATCTATTCAGGCGGTACCTTGGGCTCAAGCGCATTCAAGGGTCCTTCAAAACTACATCCTTTCCTGTTGGGACAGATCTCCAAGTTCCCTCTCCAACAGAATTCATCTGCCAGAGAAGGTGAAAGCATCTTTAAATTGGTGGCTCTGTCCAGGAAATCTGGAGAAAAGTTCAGCATGGATTCAACTTCCCTTGTTATCCGTCAAAACAGACGCAAGCAAAAGGGGATGGGAGCAGTAGTCTCCCACGTGGCCTTCCAAGGGGTCTGGTCGCAAGAAATAGCAGAGCAGTACTCAAACTTAAGAGAAATGAAAGTGGTGGAAGAACCCCTATGGGCAGCCACTACTGTGCTTCAGGGGTCGCATGTCAGAGTCTACTCGGACAATATAACAACTGTAGCCCACTTGAGACATCAGGAAAGTACAAGAAACAGGAGGTTACAGATGATCTCCGAAAGGATCTTCCACTGGGCGGAGCATAATCTACTATCCTTATCGGCTCTGCATCTGAGGGGCTCCGACAACTATCATGCAGATCTTCTGAGCAGAAAAGACATTCATCCAGGGGAGTGGAGCATGAACTCGAAGATATTTCAGATGATTGTTCAAAAGTGGGAATACCCAGATGTGGACCTGTTTGCGAACCAGGAAAACGCAAAAGTAAGAGCCTTTTTCTCTTTGAAACCCGAGGATTCAGCAACAGGGATAGATGCATTCGCTCACCCTTGGAAAGTTGGGCTCGCTAATGCTTTTCCTCTGATTCTGTTAATACCAAGGACTTTACAAAAAATCAGGTCGGAAGGGGTCAAGACTATCCTAATAGCTCCAATGTGGCCAAAAAGAGCATGGTTCGGAACATTGAGCAGTCTAAGAATGGATGATCCATTGATGCTTCCTCGAATCCACGATCTGCTGCATTAGGGCCAGATTTTCCATCCGGCCCCTCAGAATTTGGCTCTAGCTGCTTGGCTTCTGAGACCGCCCTCTGAAAAGCCAGAGGCTTCTCAGTACAGGTGATCCAAATGTGGCGCCCTGCTGTGCATTGGTGCCACAGAACCTAGAAGGGTGCATGGATGGATTTCTCCACAAGAGGCCCTCACTACATACAAACACCTCTACCTTCCAACTCATACCAGCAGAGGGAGCCCAGATAGAGAGAGAGCCTGAGAACGTGCCGACGCTCAGATAGCGGTGAAGACGCAGCACGTCAGCTGCCTAGTAGTGAGGGCCCCGAGTGTGGCCGACGGCAAGGAGAAAAAGGGGAGTGAAACCAAGGGGGCAGAGGAGCACAATAAGCTCACCCCGTTATATCTACCGGACACCGGGTCCGCACCTACAGGGACCCTTTACACCCAGTGGGGATAACCGGAATCCCAGGAGGACTACAAGTCCCTGGCAAACCTGAAGGCTAGACACACACAGGATCAGGAACCACGAAGGCCCGACGTCCAGGGAAAGTGGTTACCAACCAGAGGTCCTGTTTCTGAGCATCTGGTGAAGTAAAAGCAGGACACATAAGCTATGCCCAGTTGCAGGCTGGCCAGGAGCATACATAGGGACAGACACGGATCAAGAGGCCCTATACCCGCTCCCTGGGGAGAAGTCCAAAAGTGCGCCCTTCATCTGGAGTACCCTGGACCGTACCTAACAGCTGTACCAGTAAAGGTAATGAAGCAAATCCCCTGTCTCTGTCCGTTACTCCTGCTGTGCCATCGCTTTCCCTGCACCACAACGCTCAGCGCAACCTGCATCATTTATACTGCCCTGAGGCCTGCTGCACCTGTGGGGAGCCGTTCCATCTCAAGCTGTCCTGGCATCTGCCTCGGAGGACTGTTGCAGCGCTGGTGATCCTCACCAGACACCACAGGTGGCGTCACGACAAATTCCCTACAAATAATTCCTTTTGGCACTGACCGCCCTGGGCCAGCCACCGCGATAATCCCCGCAGGCAGTCTTAGGCCCGGCTGCCGGGTGCCCCGCGACACCCCTGGGGGCGAGTCACATACACTGCAGAAAAGCAGAAAACCAGTCACAAATTCCATCTATGGAAAAATCTAGAAAGCTTTCAAGCTATGGTATGAGCCTCATCCATTAGATCCCTTTCGGCCTGACGTGGCCAGAATCTTGGATTTCCTACAGAACGGTCTGTCTAAAGGATTAAGACCAAGCACGCTGAAGGTCCAAGTCTCGCCTTTATGTTCCTATTTTGATGCTGATTTGGCCCAAAACAGATGGATTAAGAGGTTCATGATAGCTGCTTCTCGGATTAATCCAACAAGAGCTAAAATAGTTCCACCTTGGGATCTCAACGTAGTTCTTAGAGGTCTAACTATGCATCCTTTCGAGCCAATAGCCGAGGCACACATAGACAAATTGTCTTGGAAAGCGGCATTGCTTGTAGCTCTGACTACAGCCAGAAGAGTGAGTGAAATCCAAGCCCTGTCTATCAGAGAGACTTATTGTCGTATTTTGGTGGACAGGATCATCCTCCAGTTGGATCCTTCTTTTCTACCTAAAGTGTCGTCTAATTTTCATATGTCTCAGCCCATAATTCTTCCGTCATTCTGTCAAAATCCATCAAATAGCAAGGAAGAAGAATTCCACGCGTTGGATGTAAGAAGGACTATAATCCGCTATTTGAGGCAGACTGAAACCTGGAGGAAGGATCAGAACCTATTTGTCCAATATGGAGGCCCCAATAAAGGAAAGCAAATTGCAAAAATACGCTAGCAAATTGGATTAAGAAAGCAATTTGTGAAACATACATAGTTCAAGATTTGCCTCCTCTGGAATCCTTGAAAGCTCTTTCTACTAGTGCTATGTCGGTCTCCTGGGCGGAAAAAGCTAGTGCATCCATTGAGCAGATTTGCCGGGCAGCTACATGGTCGTCTGTCCATACCTTTGCTAAACATTATAGACTAGATGTAATATCTAATAGAGACTTAGCATTTGGAAGGAAAGTCCTTCAGGCTGTTGTCGCTCCCTAAAATTCATTCTTTGGTATTACTCCAGGTGTGCTGTCATGGAGGGGATTGGAGAAAATAGAATTAGACTTACCAGTAATTCGGTTTCTAAGACCCTCCACAACAGCATGGGTAGTTCCCTCCATCTCTTTATTGATTGGAAAAATCCTTAGTGTTAATAAATATTTAGAGCATTCATACTTCGTGGTCCTTTGAAAACACTGGGGATTGTAGCAGGGAGGGGCTATTTAACATCTTGTTTTCCTGTCCCTAATTAGGATGGGGAGGCTACCTCCAGGTGTGCTGTCGTGGAGGGTCTTAGAAACAGAATTACCGGTAAGTCTAATTCTATTTTTCTTTTTTTACCATTTTTATTCTTTTTTTCAACTATTAACTTGGTCACACTACATAAATACATGCCGGTTGCAAGGATTTATATAGCGTGACCAAGTTGTCAAGCACTTTCCAAGTGATGCTAAAATCGCTTGGAAAGCAGTTGACAACCCGCATGCGGACATGCATGTGAAAAACGCTTCACTTACGTTTGTCCCTGGCAGGAAAAACGCATGTAAAATCTGCATGCGTTTTTTCTGCCAGGGAGATGCAGAAACATTCAGGAAAAATCCGGAGCATTTCTGCATCGTGGGCATGTGGCGCCCCTGAGGGTTCAGTCGCCACAGAGGTATTGCACCTCACCCAGAGGTGTGGTGTCTCCCTTCACTCAGGTAAGATGGGAGTGCTGCAGAGAACCCCCCAAAACACCTGCATCCAACATTACACTGCTTCAGACCGGCTGGAAGGGCAACATGCAGAGCGCAGCTGCTGAGCCCTGTCCCTGGCTGGAGTGGGGGAAACCCAAAGGTAGGGGGAACCAGTAGTGGGTGTGGGTGGAGGAAGCAGTTAGAAGGAGCACACAGTAGGTATATAATGGGAAGCAATCTTAGGGTGGCAGTTCAGAACAGAATGGTCAGTCAGTACAGTACAGACGGTCAGTGAGGACTGTCTGGGAGCAGAGGCTCAGCAGGAGCTCTGCTCCACAAGAAGGGCCCGGGATAGAGGCCCCGGAGGGGAGCAGGGAGTAGACTCCATTCTAAGAAGGGATCCCAGGGGTACGGCGCGTGGAGGACAGCACCCGTACACCCCGCATCTGTCAGAAGACAGAGGGATCGGTTGCTGCATTCTAATCTCCAGGGGGTGAGGTTGGTCCCGGATCCGACGTATAGGAAGGACTTCAGCATACCCGAGCGGGATTGAGAGTGGGCAGCGCAGGGCAGCAGGGAGAAGGACCTAGTGTGAAGACGGTCAAAGTAGGAACACGAGAAAGTGGGGTTCTGCCAAGCATTCCTAAACTTCCTGAGGAAGGATTGAACCCCTGCCAGGGTGACCACGGCGCAACGTGGGAGGTCTTCACCTGTAACGTGCACTTGTGTGTTTCCTGAAGAACTGTGAATAAAAATCTTGGACGACTGCACTGAGTTGCCTCCGTCTATTCCTTCACTGGTGCCATTTCCCTCCCTGCACTATAACGCCCAGCGCACCCTCCATCAATTTACACTGCCCTGAGGCCCGCTCCACCTGTGGGGAGCCGTTCCATCTCTAGCTGCCCTAACATCTGCCTCAGAGGACTGTTGCAGCACTGGTGATCCTCACCAGACACCACAGGTGGCTTCACGACAAATCCTATAAATAATCCCTTTTGAGCTGACCGCCCCGGGCCAGCCACCGTGATATTCCCCAAAAGCAGCCATAAGGCCCGGCTGCCGTGTGCCCCGCGGCCCAGGGGGCAGCGAGTCACCACTTGGCATCACGAACAGGATATGTGACCAGCCCGCCATCTGCGGGTAATGTGCGCCTAAAGAAGTGTTTTCTGCCTTGAATGTGGCGCCCGCCCCAGAAGAACGGGTACCATTATGTGCGTGCTAAAGAACAACAGAATGGAACGTCCCGTCGTGGGCCGAGTCCCAGAATGGCGCCAAAAGCAGGCCCTGCCCCTTGCAACAGTGACTGTCCGCATAGATGTGTCCGTCAAAGCGGGGAGGCCGACACAGGGAGTGACCGACAGCAAAGTGCCATGGGACCGCCCCCGAAAGAGGAGAGGAGGTGGAGAGAAGCTGCGTAAAAACCGGGAGGTGTCAGGCCGAGCTGACGCAGTCGCGGGAGCAGGTAGGAGTGATGTCCCTTTCCCAAATGCGGCTGGCGCTGCTTCATCCCTGGTCCCCCTGCAGCCTGAGGCTGATGACCAGGCTGGGTCAGCCTGCAGAAACCAGGGGTTCCCCCGGAGGGGGCCCCACTGTTAAACTGTTTTAGTTAACTGGACTGTACATAAGTTGCCCGGAAGGGTGCAGTTGACTTCATGTTTGCTACCCAGTTACCCGTCAGGGTACAGAGACTGACAGGCTGAGGACTGTGAGAAGCCGGACGTTGACATTGTACATAGTTTAGCACTTCTTAAAGTGCATCCTATTGGTTTTATAATTACAAATATACCTCAGAACAAAAACCCGTTTGGCGTGGTGGAAGACGAGGTCCAGGATTGGATCGTCTATGCCCTGCAGCCATGCCCAGGGCCTACGTTGAGGGTTTGTGGACGGGTCCCTCATGCTGCTACTGTTGCACCCTGGTGCTGGAACTGTCTTGAAAATTGTTTTATATGACAATGCTCTTATGATGTTTTATAATGTAACCAGTAACATTAAAAGAAATGTGCCTCCCATAAAGGGAAGAAATGTTGTTTTATGGTCTTATATGCGGATGCATCTTAAAAATTTTGCATGTCAGTTATGCCTGGTTTTGCTCTGTTCCAGCCCGCGGACGTGCTGTGTTTTACCGGGGGGGGGGGAATGTGGCGCCCCTGAGTGTTCAGTCGCCACAGCGGTACTGCACCTCTCCCAGAGGTGTGGTGTCTCCCTTCACTCAGGTAAGATGGGAGTGCTGCACGGAACCCCCCAAAACACCTGCATCCAACATGCAGAGTGCAGCTGCTGAGCCCTGTCCCTGGCTGGAGTGGGGGGAACCCAAAGGTAGGGGGAACCAGTAGTGGGTGTGGGTGGAGGAAGCCGTTAGAGGGAGCACTTATACAGTAGGTATATAATGGGAAGCCATCTTAGGGTGGCAGTTCAGAACAGCATGGTCAGTCAGTCTACCATTGGGCCATATAAGACATTCTTCATCTCCCGTTGCAGTGGGGTTTTTATTTGTCAAAAAAAAAGACTGGGGGTTGCGCCCCCGCCTTGATTTTCGCGAGTTTAATCGGATCACGGTCTGGGATGCATATCCTCTCCCTCTCATCCCCGACCTCTTTAGAAAAAAATTTGGCTCCTACGATTTGATTAAACTAGACCTCAGGGGGGCTTATAATCTCATTCACATTGAGGAGATGAGTGGAAGATGGCCTTCAATACTCCTGAGGGGCACTATGAAAAGCTTGTGATGGCATTTGGGTTGACTAATGCTCCCGCTTTCTTTCAACACTGTTAGTGACATTTTTAGTCATCTGGCAGGTAGATCACAACAAACCAATCTTGATTACATATTAATTTATTTACCTCCAGTCACATCAGGTACATGTCAGGCAGGTCTTACAGATACTCAAAGATAATAAATTATTTGTCAAACCAGAGAAATGTATGTTCTCCATTCAGGGTTAGTTCTTATCATTCACCGTTTTTGCATGGATCTGGCCAAAGTCCGGACGGTACTGGATTGGTATTATATTCAAGACTTAAAGGCGTTACAAAGTTTTTTGGGTTTCGCCAGCTACTACTGTAAGTTCATCAAAAACTTTTCGGTAGTGGCCAAACCTCTGATGGACGATTTTGCCAAATAGAAAAAAAAAATAAAGATTTTATTATTTTACTTTCCATTCTTGTAGCTAAACACAATCCAGCTAAGTTTAAAATTGAAATGAAGCCCCTATACCCCCCTCTCTAGGTGCTTCTGTACCAACTCCTCCCTGGTCCAGGATGGTCTCTATATCACGGCCTCCAGCAATAACCTATTGACACATGATTGTGGCAGCCCTCACGTGCTGATATATCACACTGCCAATAGAAGTGGGAAGCGGCACCGAAATCACAAAATAAAGGCAGTGTTTGTGGTAATGCAAGAATCCAACAAGCAGAGTAATCCACACGTCATACAACAGCCCAACATGGATGATGAAAAGCTGCGTCTTCAGGCGTCTGTGTAAGAACATCACATTTTTGTTTTCCTTCCAGAATAAGCACCAAATGGAATAGCTGAATGCCAGGATACAGAGACCGGCGGGGGGCAGGGAAGCGCAGTCCGCTGGATTTTGTGCTGGTTTCACAAGCGGTCACCCTGCAGTTTTCTCCGGATAATGCTGTGGAGACTATTCACAACACATCTAATAATTGTGAACCTTCCACTCACATGTTTATTATCTTGTCCGCTGGTCAGACTGGGGGGGATGAAAGCTGGACAAGGGATGAAGAATGATCCTTATTACATATAATGGGTGCACTGAGCGATTGTGAAAAGTCGCAGAGGACTGAGAGCAGAAGGGCAGAGGGTTTCCTCTTCCTCACAGGGACCAGCACAGAAGCCGGAGCAGAAGGGCAGAGGGTTTCCTCTTCCTCACAGGGACCAGCACAGAAGCCGGAGCAGAAGGGCAGAGGGTTTCCTCTTCCTCACAAGGACCAGCACAGAAGCCGGAGCAGAAGGGGAGACAAGGGCTGAGCCACTTACACAGACAGAAAGCTGAGGAGAGGAGGACATGTTATTACTCCAGGATCCGCTCCATTCATTCCCTATGTGGCATTCAAGCGCTGAGCTCGGCTTTTCCGGAGCCCCATAGAGAATGAATGGAGCTGCAGTTGATCCCTGACTTTCCACTCCTTCCCGATCAGACGATGGCTCGCAGCGGTCAGACCCCACGATCAGTAAGTGATCACCGAGCCTGTGGATAAGTGATAACTTGTTTTCTTCAGACATCCCCTTTAAGTAATGGAGCATGCCAGCAGAGAAGGTGGGAGGAGGCGCTGGTTACAGGGGAGACTTTACCTCTGGAGGCCGCATATAGGGCATGTGAGGGGCGGACACTTCCCATATTCATCATTACTGAACCTCCGCTCTGTGCGGCTCTTATCTGAGCTGCAGGAGATGCAGCAGTTACTAATCAGCCGCTCTCCGTTCACTTGCAGCCGTCCGAGCTCTGCTGTGCCTGTTAGGGGTGAAGTTCGGGTCCTTCGAGGCATCTACTATGCAGCCTGCACAGCAGATCACAGCCCGAGCACAGCGTCTCCGGGTAAATCTCCACCTTGTGAGTTGCTTCTTGTGCAGCAGCCCCATGCAAGTTGCTCTGCTCTCCTCGGCCAGCTCCTGCTGAATACTGAGCTCCTCTGCCCAATCTAGGAGCTCAACAGCCCTGATCACGTCAGTGGTAGCCCAGCGCTGCTGGATCAGATTTACAAATGGCAAACTAATCAGCCCTAGCTATTTCTAATATATGCAGAGCAGGCGACATAAGTCTGACCGGTGTCCTCATAGACCTTTCCTCAGCCGGGGTCTAATAGGAGCAGTAAGATGGCCGTCATGGGGTCCATTGTTAGATCTCAGCTGCCATAGAAACTCATTGGCACCATGATCATGCCTCCCTCTCCTGTCTAAAGTGCCTAAATGCTGTGGAAGCCCCCTACTGTGTCATACAATGGATTAAGCTGCCAGGATCAAGGTTGGCTCCACTGTGGGCAGCTGAGGCAGGAGCAGGACTGTGTTACACAGCCACACTTCTGCCGCAGATCTTGTAAGGACCTGCCTGATGATAATGTGTCCTATAGAGCAGGTCTTGGTACCGGACTGCCCTGTACATATTTACCACTAGCTGGGAACCAGTTACTTACAAGGTCTAGTTTCGGATGTGTTTCCAAGATCTGTAGTTATCAGCATTTTATCCTTAAGGCCGAGTTATAATATCACTGTAACACTCTCGCCCTGTACCTGTATGCCTGCCCTGTGTGCTGCACAAAAGTATATAACAAAATGTGTGTACACAGATATCTATCTCCTGAATGGTATTACTGCTAGATCTCCTGTACATAGAAATATGAGGTTCTTAGCGCACATTTTGAGCAAATTGTGCGAGCCCATCTGCCAACGTCAAGGCGACCTCTTCAGATGGGTCCCTACACTAACATTACACTAACTTACTAACTGGGACTAGTTTTTTGTATTATTATTATTACCACCATTTTTACTATTTATTATTATTGCATTAATGCAATTAATTGTAACTGTTATAAAACTAATTAAAAAAATGTAATTCTAATTTTTTTTTATTAATCTTGTGATTCTAATAATGGTATTACTAAAATCCCTATGCCTAAAGCTGTTGATCCAGAAGAAGGCAAAAACCCCAGGACACCTTCAGCCAATTTGTGTCATAGGGGAAAAATTCCTTCTTGACCCCGGCAAAAGGCGATCAGTCCTAGGACCCTGGATCAAACCTAATAATGTTATTACAAGTTATATAATATTACACTAATTATTGTACTACTGGAGTTATTTTAATTTGTTTTTATAAATCTATTTGATATGGTTATTATTACATTGTGCTATCTTATTACAGTATTATTCTTCTTTCCTTTCACTACTAATACTGCCCTAAACCTACAGTGTTGATCCAGAAGAAGGCAAAAACCCCAGGACACCTTCAGCCAATTTGTGTCACAGGGGAAAAATTCCTTCTTGACCCCGGCAAAAGGCGATCAGTCCTAGGACCCTGGATCAAACCTAATAATGTTATTAGAAGTTATATAATATTACACTAATTATTGTACTACTGGAGTTATTTTAATTTGTTTTTATAAATCTATTTGATATGGTTATTATTATATTGTGCTATCTTATTACAGTATTATTCTTCTTTCCTATCACTACTAATACTGCCCTATACCTACAGTGTTGATCCAGAAGAAGGCAAAAACCCCAGGACACCTTCAGCCTATTTGTGTCACAGGGGAAAAATTCCTTCTTGACCCCGAGAAAAGGCGATCAGTTCTAGGACCCTGGATCACACTGCTATTCTACCTACTACTATTACTACTGTTATTTTATTACTTTCTTACTATTATCACTAGTATTATTACTCATATTACACTAATATGGATATACTACCACTATATTACTACCATCCCTTTCCCCCTAGGGATCTTAAGGTGCAGTTCTGTCCTCCTCCTCCTATTCTGTCCTCCTCCTCTTCCATCCTCCTCCACTTCCGTCCTCCTCCTCTTCTGTCCTCTTCCTCTTACGTCCTCCTCCTCTTCCGTCCTCCTCCTCTTCCATCCTCCTCCTCTTCCGTCCTCCTTCTCTTCCGTCCTCCTCCTCTTCTGTCCTCCGCCTCTTCCGTCCTCCGCCTCTTCTGTCCTCCGCCTCTTCCTTCCTCCGCCTTTTCTGTCCTCCGCCTCTTCCGTCCTCCTCCTCTTCCGTCCTCTTCCTCTTACGTCCTCCTCCTCTTACGTCCTCCTCATCTTCCGTCCTCCTCCTCTTCGGTCCTCCTTCTCTTCCGTCCTCCCCCTCTTCCGTCCTCCGCCTCTTTTGTCCTCCGCCTCTTCCATCCTCCGCCTCTTCCATCCTCCGCCTCTTCCGTCCTCCTTCTCTTCCATCCTCCTCCTCTTCCGTCCTCCTCCTTTTCCGTCCTCCTCCTCTTCTGTCCTCCTCCTCTTCCATCCTCCGCCTCTTCCGTCCTCCATCTCTTCCATCCTCCGCCTCTTCCGTCCTCTTCCTCTTCCGTCCTCCTCCTGAGACGTAATAAATAGCATTAAAGCTGCAGTAATTGTTTATATTATATATACACACTGCTCAAAAAAATAAAGGGAACACTCAAATAACACATCCTAGATCTGAATGAATGAAATATTCTCATTGAATACTTTGTTCTGTACAAAGCTGAATGTGCTGACAACAAAATCACACAAAAATCATCAATAGAAATCAAATGTATTAACCAATGGAGGCCTGGATTTGGAGTCACCCCCAAAATTAAAGTGGAAAAACACACTACAGGCTGATCCAATTTTGATGTAATGTCCTTAAAACAAGTCAAAATGAGGCTCAGTATTGTGTGTGGCCTCCATGTGCCTGTATAACCTCCCTACAACGCCTGGACATGCTTCTGATGAGGTTGCGGATGGTCTCCTGTGGGATCTCCTCCCAGACCTGGACTAAAGCATCCACCAACTCCTGGACAGTCTGTGGTGCAACGTGACGTTGGTGGATGGAGTGAGACATGATGTCCCAGATGTGCTCAATGGGATTCAGGTCTGGGGAACGGGCGGGCCAGTCCATAGCTTCAATGCCTTCATCTTGCAGGAACTGCTGACACTCTCCAGCCACATGAGGTCTGGCATTGGGCACAACCCCCATCTGTGGACGTCTGGCCCTCATCCCACTCTCATGGAGTCAGTTTCTAACAGTTTATGCAGACACATGCACATTTGTGGCCTGCTGTAGGTCATTTTGCATGGCTCTGGAAGTGCTCCTCCTGTTCCTCCTTGCACAAAGGCGGAGGTAGGGGTCCTGCTGCTGGGTTGTTGCCCTCCTATGGCTCCCTCCACGTCTCCTGGTGTACTGGCATGTCTACTGGTAGCGCCTCCAGCCTCTGGAACTACGCTGACAGACGCAGCAAACCTTCTTGCCACAGCTCGCATTGATGTGCCATCCTGGATGAGCTGCACTACCTGAGCAACTTCTGTGGGTTGTAGAGTCCGTTTCATGCTACCACGAGTGTGAAAGCACAACCAACATTCAAAAGTGACCAAAACATCAGCCAGAAAGCATTGGTACTGAGATATGGTCTGTGGTCTCCACCTGCAGAACCACTCCTTTATTGAGTGTGTCTTGATAATTGCCAATAATTTCCCTCTATTGTCTTCCATTTGCACAACAGCATGTGAAATTGATTGTCAATCTGTGTTGCTTCCTAAGTGGACAGTTTGATTTCACAGCAGTTTGATTTACTTGGAGTTATATTCTGTTATTTAAGTGCTCCCTTTATTTTTTTGAGCAGTGTATATTTTCTCATGTCCATGTATTTACTACTAAAAGTAATTTTTTACATTTAGGTTTCATTAAGTGTTTTTCACCGGCTATTACAGACTTATTGTTTCCCTGCACATTCAAGTTTTGTGTTTTCTTTGGGCATAGATCAGCTAATAGGCACTCAGGAAAAAAAAACAGATTAAAGATCTACAAACTCTCCCTTAAGACTAAGGAGCTCACTGATAGATTCTCAGTTAGCTAATTTTGCAGCCAGCAATAGACAGTGCAGCACAGATGCTACAGAAGGCAACATTTTTAATGAAACTCAATTACAGAAATCAATTTTAGCCCCAAATACTTGCATTAAAGTAAAAAAAAATGGCCCCAAAGCTGGACAACCGCTTTAACTCCTTACCAACATCTGCCGTACATGTATGGTATAAGTCAGTAGCGGGTGTATGGAGCAGGGTCAGCTCGCCCCGTACATGGCAGATAATGGCTGTGACAAACAACCAGGACCTGCCTCTAACAGCTGCGAGTGGAGTGAAGATCTGCCCACCACTGTTAACCTGTTCAGTGCTGCTGTCAATCTCTAACAGCAGCATTAACAGCGCGCCAGCATTGGGACGCGTCGTTCCATACGCCCACCGGCGCTCCTGTGACGCGATCATAGGGCGCCGATGGACTGCTATGACATCCGGGGGTCTGCTGAAGCCTCCGTGCCTGTCATCATAAAGCTTCATTTGGGCTGTAAAGAAGACCGTGGTTTTGCTATATGGAGCATTACTGTGGTATCGCTGTATATAGCACAAGCAATCAGATGATGTATACAAATACAGTGAAAAAAAGTATATATATATTTATTAAAACCCCACACGTTCAACTCACCTCCCACTAAAAATAAAGATAATAAAAATATACACATTTTGTGGTTTGGTCTCTTTCAGAGAAATACAATCTATCAAAATATAAAAAAAAAAAACGATCAGTGAACACAGAAAAAAATTCAAAAAGACAAAATTGCATTTTTTCGTTCGCCTCAATACTGCAGAAAATCCTGTAAGAAGCGATGACCATGACATATGTGTCCCAAAATGTTATCAATAAAGTCCTCTTGCCCTTCAAAAAATAAGCCCCCACACAGCTCCATCAACCCGGAAACTGAAAATGTTTCGGGTCTCAGAAAAAATGGTGACAGCATCAAAAAAAAGTTTTTTTCTTTTGCCAAAACTATTGGAGAAGTTTGGTCTTGCTGTAATCACACTGAGGAGTAGGATCCTATTACCAGGTCATTTTTACCACACAATGTGCGCCGTTAAAACCGTTCCCAGAAAAACAATGTCAGGCTTTTTTTTCGCACTTTTACTGCACTTGAAATGTTTTTCCCGTTTTCTAGGACTATGTGGTAAATGAATGGTGTCATTTATAAGGACAGCTCATCCTACAAAATAACAAGACCTCACACTATGTGGACAGATATCAAAAAGTTATAGCCCTTGGAAAAAGCGGAGGAAAAAACAGAAAAAAAACATAAATTGGTTATGTCGGGAAGGGGTAAAGCTGAAGAAACGCATGTAAGAGCAGAATATGGAGGAAGGTCAGATATCACAGACTGGTGGATACTACCTGCTCCATCGCTGGCAGAATACTCCACCCCCATGGTGTCCGCTGATATCTTCTCTTGTAGCAACGTCTCCAAACTCTATAAAACATCGGGAACAGTCAGCAGAGGGTTTGATGATTGGCTCATATTGGCGATATACTCAGGGGCATTACTGGGGCCAGGGAAGATTGGGAATGAATAGCGGATTGACTGTTAGAGATGTGATCTCTTCCATTAAAGGGGATGTCTAGTTGGAACAAGTTATCACTGATCTCTGGATAGGTGATGACCTGTCCCAGTGGGAGCACCCCTTTATTATGTGGTATATATGGAGGATGTGATATCATGCAGAGTTCTAGCAGTATTACACTTCGGTCCGTTCTGCGTGCATCTGGGCCATTCCCTATGGAGGAGCGGAGCTGGGGGGAAATATCAGGATCTCGTCGCTGGATCCATCCAGATGGGAGATGTAACGAGTGCGGCGCCCCCCACTGGTGTCTCAGCGTATTATGTGTTGGGGTATAATAACTTATTGTCTGGTAAATGTGCTGATTCCTGTGAGTTGTGGTCGCTGAGTGCGTGTGATGGGATGTGGCTCCGTCCGTTATATTATATCACGTCTTATACCTATAATCTCTCGCTGATCGCAGGTGTCTGTCTTCACACTCAGATGAGAAGGAACAAACTGACGATATAGGACTTTTTTTTTTTCCCAAATTCAAACCGAGCAATCCTATTGGCTGAGCATGAATGCAGTTACCATGGTGACAGAAGTAGCAGCAGATTTAAAGGGACAAAACACTAATATTGTACTAAAGTGTATTTTATTATATATTTCACATAACTGACTGGGTACACCTTGGTGCGGGTGGGATGGCTTTTTTTAAATCAAAAACCATGTTTACTAAGTACCCTATATTATATATATTCACTATTGCTTTTTACTTACTTATAGCAGGGTATATGCTCATATTGTTTCTATCCGAAGTTTGTCTATTTTCTAATAGAGACATGACCAGTCCTCTTTAGAATTTTATAGTGACCCCATTGAGGTCATGGACTGATATTGGGGATTGCAGAGTTGGGGCAAGGTGACAGGTGACAGTAAGTGACATCAAATGAAGGCTATGGTGCATACACAGTAAATCAGTCGTGTTATTCCACAGAAATGCTGTTCTATAAAACACAAAATATCTTCATATGGTGAGGAGTTGTGTTGTGTTTTCATCATTTACATTCTAGCGTGGTGATCACATAAAATGTAAAATTCCTATGAAATAATTACTGAATGACAGTAGCCTGTATCCCTGGAGGACAAGTCATTTACCGCTTCACCAGGTTTGATGTTCTAATGCATTTAGATGTTTCAGTATTTGTATATATGTATATATATATTTTTTTCCCCCCTTAAGGGTATTCAAGCGCAGACAGTGACCAACTTCTTCCTCACCTTTGAAGCACAGCTTTCAATTATTCCTGTCGTAAACAAGGTAAAAAGCTTAGAGCCGAGCACTATCAGACTCCTTCAGTCCCGCAGCAGGTAAATCTGTGAACATCGCCGGCACTCCTGCTGTTCCTAGTACCGATCCCTCTATGAGCGGCTGTGCAGTAATGAAGGCAGGATTCACCCAAACTTGCTCGTCTTTTTTTTCGATTTCCAGTTCTGGTAATTAGTTATACACATGTATATATCCAGTGGTCAACTCACAACCTGTGTATGGAAAATGAATTGTTTGCTGTATGCATCGCATTTGTAGGATGCACACTGTTCATTTCATTATGGAG
Organism: Phyllobates terribilis; assembly: GCF_046119375.1. Lineage (NCBI taxonomy): Eukaryota > Metazoa > Chordata > Amphibia > Anura > Dendrobatidae > Phyllobates > Phyllobates terribilis. The sequence goes on from NW_027363093.1 coordinate 1,680,017, forward strand.
CGGAGTAGGAGGAGACTTTCATTACTGTTCCCTTTACTTCCTCCCTGCTGATAGGAAATGCCATGCTGTTTGCTTGTGTCCTGTGATTACAGCAGCCTGCAACAGTTTTCAAGCGTGCACTTCCCGGCTCAGGCATCAAGCAGTAAATGATAAAATTAAAACGCTGCTATCCCTTTGTTAGTCACTTTTTTATCTTCTTCCCTCTTCTACGAATGCTGTAGTCCGTTATTCTAGAACTGCTCTGAAAATGGTTCTCTCTGGAGTGTTGGGATTTGGGTTTAGGGTGGGTTAGGGAATTGAAGTTCAGATATTTTGTTCATGTTTTATACTATGGAATTACTATGTCATGTATGTTATTTGAAAGATGGAAAATTTGTATTTGGAGTTTTTCAATAAAAATAATTTGATTAAAAAAAATTATGAAATTAAAATTCCTCCCGTTCTTGAGAAAGAATAGGATTTTTACTAAGAGGTAAATTGCACGTTCCTTGTTTTACAGGCACTTTACATTTTTGCTAGTTTTGTGCGATTACACAATCCCTTTTAAAGGCCAGTGCCAGTTGTACATCTCTCCCTAAACTCTTGTTCAGCACTATATTTTATGCCAGTTTTATTATATGGTTTCTAGATTTTGTCCAGCTTTGATAAATAATTAGTATTTATACTTTTGCTTTTAGATAGACTTGAAGAATGCAGATCCGGAGAGGGTGGAGAAACAAATTGAGAAGATGGTTGACATTCCCGCTAGTGACTGTATCCGGGTACAATGCGCTCCAGATCAAAATCATTCCTGTAGGCAAATTTAACTTCGCTGTCTGTACCTTGTCTTTTTTTTTTTTCTACAAAATTTGGCTGGAAAAGGGGCAATGTAGCGAGGAATTTACATCAATTTTTGGTGTTAAAAAAACACGAAACTATTTTGTGACGCATCATTTTTGCGCAAAAATGTGCAGCTTCCTATTTTACAGCACTCTTGCAACTTTTAGAAATTGGGCTTGGAAAGCTACACAGGTCTAAGAACGACTGGTGACGTTAAAAGTGGATAAAGATACACGGTGGCTCAGTGGATAAAGATACACGGTGGCTCAGTGGTTAGCATTGGTGCTTTGCAGCACTGGGATCCTGGTTTCAAATCCCACCAAGGATGACATCTGCAAGAAGTTTGTATGTTCTCCCCGTGTTTTCCTCGGTTTCCTCCCACACTCCAAAGACATACTGATAGGGAATGTAGATTGTGAGCCCCAATGGGGACAGCAATGATAATGTCTGTAAAGCGCATCGGAATAGGTTGATGCTATATAAGTGAGTAAAATGAATAAATAAAGATGGAAGTGCTGCATAAACATTTATCAAACATCGTGCAACTCTTTGATACATTTGGCACAAATAATGGTAACACAACCACAAGCAAAACTGACCTGAGGAAGTCGCTTTATGATACATTTTTCGGAAAGAATTTGAAAGATTTAAAGCGTTAGAAATGAACAAGATTATCCAATATCACAGAAAAAGGAAAAGTCTCCAGATGTTTTTATGCCGGATGCCGGTATGTGTCCATACCTAAAGAAGAGCTGTCAGAAGAATGGGTAAGGAATCCTTTAGTAAACATAAATATCCATAGGGGATTTGAGTGTTAAAAAAAAAAGATCATCTGAAAGATTTTGTGATCTGCGTTTACATGTGTAGCGTCGGCGTCCCTGCCTCCTGCTAGGCAGGGACGCTGTTCCCCTCACCTCTCCGCTCCGTGCCCAGCGTCTTCCTCCCGCTCTGCTGGCAGCGCGCGCTGCTTCCCGGCCACGGTGCTTAGTGCGCGCGCGGGCGCGCTCCCCCTCTCTTAAAGGGGCCGCGTGCGTCGTCCTAAGGAGTCCCCGGCCAATGGCCGGAGGACTTCACCATATATAAGGTACCTCCTCCAAAATGGAGGTGCCCGAGCAATGTTGTTGCAAAGCCTTCACTCTGCTTCAGCCCTCAGGTCCCGTTACCAGTTACCTGCCAGATTCCTGCTTGTTACCTGCCAGTCACCTGCCAGATTCCTGCTTGATACCTGCCTGATATCCGCTTACCTGCTTGCAAGACTGCGGTCCGACGGTCTGCCTTTCGACACCTGTCAGTCTGTCTATGGACCAGCCTGCCCGCTCACCTGGGAGCGCTCACCTGCTACCTGCCTGCTAGCCTACCTGGAGGCTCTGCCGTCACTTGCCGTGACCACCTGCCTGTCCAGAGACTCTTGCCCGCTCACCTGGGAGCGCTCACCTGCTACCTGCCTGCTAGCCTACCTGGAGGCTCTGCCGTCACTTGCCGTGACCACCTGCCGGTCCAGAGACTCTTGCCCGCTCAACTGGGAGCGTCCACCTGCTACCTGTCTGCTAGTCTACCTGGAGGCTCTGCCGTCACTTGCCGTGACCACCTGCCTGTCCAGAGACTCTTGCCCGCTCAACTGGGAGCGTCCACCTGCTACCTGTCTGCTAGTCTACCTGGAGGCTCTGCCGTCACTTGCCGTGACCACCTGCCCGTCCAGAGACTCTTGCCCGCTCACCTGGGAGCATCCACCTGCTACCTGTCTGCTAGTCTACCTGGAGGTTCTGCCGTCACTTGCCGTGACCACCTGCCTGTCCAGAGACTCTCGCCTGCTCACCTGGGAGCGCTCACCAGCCACCTGCCTGCTGTCCTTCTACCCAGAGACTGTCCCTGTCACTTGCCGTGACTACCTGCCCTTCTACCCAGAGACTGTCCCTGTCACTTGCCGTGACTACCTGCCCTTCTACCCAGAGACTGTCCCTGTCACTTGCCATGACTACCTGCCCTTCTACCCAGAGACTGTCCCTGTCACTTGCTGTGACTACCTGCCCGTCTTCCCTGGGAGCCACCCGCTTCCTTACAAGGACTGCCCCATTGTATAGTTGCTCAGAGGTTCCACCTCCCAGACCCGTTACAGTTTGCTCGGGCCATGGAACCCGGTGGCACCCAAGCTCCCTCGCTCTCGGACCTATGTCATGAACTTTCCCGTCAGAGGTCCCAACAGGAGTCCATCCTGAGTCACCTGCGTGGTGTTAACTCCCGCCTGGACACATTGACTACCTCTTCGGGAGCTGCCTCCACTCGCACACTTACTACCCCAGCACCGCCGCAGCCCATCAACACCATGGCATCTCTTCCCGGTCCCCGCCTCTCCGCCCCTCCTCGTTTTGGCAGAGATCCCAGCCAGGCACAGGGCTTCATTAACCAGTGCACTCTGCACTTCGAACTGTTGACACACCAGTTTTCCAGCGACCGAGCCAGAGTAGCCTTCATCATGTCCCATCTCACGGGAGAGGCACTGGCTTGGCTAAATCCTCTATGGGAGAGAGGAGACCCCCTGGTGTCCAACCTGCCAGCCTTTCTCATGGCCTTCCGGAAAGTCTTCGACGAACCAGAACGGAAGACCTCATCCGCATCATCTCTGCTACGCCTCCGTCAAGGAAATCTCTCCGTGGGCCAATACGCCATACGGTTCCGTACCCTTGCTTCGGAGCTGGCCTGGGATAACGACGCCCTGGTGTCTGTCTTTTGGGAGGGTCTGTCCGGCCGTATTAAAGATGAACTCGCCGGTCGGGACATTCCTACCACTCTCGACGACTTAATAACACTTGTCACCCGGATTGACATCCGGTTCCAGGAGCGCGCCAAAGAGGTCACCCGTGAGAGGAGGTTTCCACGTCTAGCCCCTACCTTCCAGAAACCTGTCACTTCTCCCGTTACTACCCAGGCGCACTCACCTGAGCCTATGCAGGTCGACCAGACCAAGATGGTCAAAACCCGTCAAGAGTTACGCCGAGCCGAGGGGAGCTGCTTCTACTGTGGCAGTAAGTTGCACCGGATCCGTTCCTGCCCGGAGAGGTCGGGAAACGCCTGTGTCTAGGATCGCTCAGAGAGGTCGTCCTAGACAAGAGTAAACCCTCTCCATCTCTGTTGCTGTCGGTCTCTATCATCTGCGGGGAGAACCGTTATTTTGAACTAGCCCAACTTGACTCTGGAGCTGCCGGAAATCTCATTTCTCAGTCTCTGGTAGAGAAATACCGCATTCCCACCAAACCTCTAGCTGTACCCTTATCTGTCGCTGCCGTGGATGGGGTCCTCTTACCACATCCCATCCAACTCATCACCGAATCCATAACCCTGCAGGTGGGAATGCTGCACTCTGAGAGCATCTTCTTTCATGTTCTGCCTGGACTCTCTCACGCCCTCTTATTAGGCCTACCTTGGCTTCAGAGACATGCACCCGTGCTTGATTGGCAGACCGGAGAAGTCCTTCGCTGGGGACAGGACTGCCATAAGACTTGCTTAGTTCCCATCCATCCTGTCCGTCCTTCTCCTACTCCAGCCAATCTACCTGGTCTTCCGGCTCCTTATTGGTCGTATGCGGACGTCTTTAATAAAAAGGAGGCAGAGACATTACCCCCTCATAGACCATACGACTGCCGAATCGACCTGATGCCCAGCGCTACTCCTCCCCGTGGGCGCATTTACCCTTTGTCCGCTGCTGAGACCCGATCCATGTCAGAATATATTGAGGAGAATCTGGCCCGGGGATTCATCCGGAAATCTAATTCCCCGGCGGGAGCAGGCTTCTTCTTCATCAAAAAGGACAGCTCACTCCGTCCCTGTATAGACTATAGAGGCCTTAACCAGATCACGGTGAAGAATAAATACCCCCTTCCGCTCATTCCGGAATTATTTGACCGTCTGAGGGGGGCTAGAATCTTCACCAAGCTGGACCTCCGTGGGGCGTATAACCTGGTCCGTATCCGTCAGGGGGATGAATGGAAGACTGCATTCAACACCCGGGACGGCCACTATGAATACCTGGTAATGCCCTTCGGTCTCTGTAACGCTCCCGCCGTCTTTCAAGAGTTGGTCAATGACATCTTCTGGGACCTTCTCTACTCCTGCGTAGTGGTGTACCTGGACGACATCTTGGTCTTCTCTCCGGATCTCCCCACACACCGGGGGGATGTTCGTCAGGTTCTGCTCAGGCTCAGGCAGAACCACCTCTACGCTAAATATGAGAAGTGCCTCTTTGAGCAGACCTCGCTTCCGTTTCTGGGCTACATAATCTCTCAGACCGGCCTACAAATGGATCCTGAGAAACTGTCTGCCATCCAGAAGTGGCCCGACCAGAGGGGTTGAAAGCTATTCAGCGGTTCCTGGGTTTCGCCAACTACTACCGCCTCTTCATACCGCACTTCTCTTCCCGGACTGCCCCAATCTCTGCGCTCACCAGTAAGGGCACTAATTACAGAAAATGGCCGCCCGAAGCAGAGGAAGCCTTTCTTTCCTTAAAACAGGCTTTCTCTTCCGCCCCGGTGCTGCATCGTCCGGACGGCAACAAACAATTCTTCCTGGAAGTTGACGCCTCCTCCTCTGGAGCCGGAGCGGTACTTACCCAAAAGTCGCCTTCCGGAAGAATGGTAACTTGCGGCTTCTTCTCCAAACTCTTCTCCTCTTCTGAGCGCAATTATTCTATAGGAGATCGAGAGTTATTGGCCATTAAGCTGGCACTGGAGGAGTGGCATTACCTGCTCGAGGAGGCTCTTCACCCGGTAATTATTTACACGGACCACAAGAACTTGGCTTACCTCCAGAGCGCCCAGAGACTTAACCCGCGCTAAGCCCGGTGGTCCTTGTTTTTTGCCCGCTTTGATTTCGTTCTTCATTTTCGCCCGGCAGACAAAAACATCAAAGCTGACGCCTTGTCCCGATCCTTCCTGGTGTCTGACCTAGAGGAGGAACCGAAGCACATCATTGATCCCGCCAGAGTAATGCAGGTGGCTCCCGTGAATCTAAATCGTCTCCGTCCCGGTAAGACGTTCGTAACAGTACCTGATCGGAAGAAGGTCCTACTCTGGGGTCACTCATCTAAGCTAGCTGGCCACGCCGGTCAGAAAAAGACCCTCCAGCTTATTACCCGGCATTACTGGTGGCCTACCCTGCACAAGGATGTAATAGACTTTGTTTCAGCCTGTGTGTCCTGCGCCCGCAACAAAGTTTCGAGACACCTGCCAGCCGGTCGCCTCCTTCCTCTTCCAGTACCTGCTGCCTAGTGGCAGCATATAGCTATGGCCTTTATAACGGATCTCCCTGTCTCTGCCGGTTGTACGGTCATTTGGGTGGTCGCTGACCGCTTTTCCAAGATGGCGCACTTCATTCCCCTGCCGGGTCTCCCGTCTGCACCCGAACTGGCTAAAGACTTTATCCGCCACATCTTCCGTCTCCATGGCCTGCCCCTCCACATCGTGTCGGATCGTGGGGTTCAGTTCACCTCACGCTTCTGGAGAGCCACATGTAAGCTGCTTGACGTTACCCTGGACTTCTCCTCCACTTACCACCCACAGTCCAATGGCCAAGTGGAGCGGATCAATCAGATCCTGACCAGTTACCTCCGGCACTTCGTTAATGCCCACCATTCGGACTGGGTGGATCTCCTACCATGGGCTGAATTCTCTTATAATAATCATGAGAGCGAATCTTCCTCCAAATCCCCGTTTTTTGTAGTCTTCGGTCAGCATCCTCGGATCCCATTTCCCGTCTCCACCTCGGTGGACAATCCGGCTGCGGAATCTCTCATTAGCAAATTCTCCTCCATTTGGGAGAGTACCCGATCCGCACTCCTTCAGTCGTCCGAGCGGATGAAAAAACACGCTGACAAAAAACGACTGGATCCTCCACAATTCCGTCCTGGAGATAAAGTCTGGCTCTCGTCCAAGTATGTCCGGCTCAAGATTCCCTCCTACAAGTTAGGGCCTCGGTTCATCGGCCCACTGGAAGTTATCAAACAAATCAATCCGGTGGCCTATAAATTGAAACTCCCGGCCAACTTACGGATCCCTAGCTCCTTCCATGTATCTCTCCTCAAACCCGTGGTACTTAACTCTTTTTCCAAGTCTACAGGTACGCCCCCTGCTCCGGTTTCCGCTGAGAACGAGTTTGAGGTAGAGAACATTCTGGCCACCAAATGGGTAAGAGGAAAAACCTTTTTTCTGGTAGATTGGAAGGGGTTTGGTCCTGAGGAGAGAACGTGGGAGCCCCGGGAGAACATCCATGCCCCTCTCATCCTTGATAAATTTCTCTCTGGCTTAAAAAAGGGGGGGCCTAAAGGGGGGGGTACTGTAGCGTCGGCGTCCCTGCCTCCTGCTAGGCAGGGATGCTGTTCCCCTCACCTCTCCGCTCCGTGCCCAGCGTCTTCCTCCCGCTCTGCTGGCAGCGCGCGCTGCTTCCCGGCCACGGTGCTTAGTGCGCGCGCGGGCGCGCTCCCCCTCTCTTAAAGGGGCCGCGCGCGTCGTCCTAAGGAGTCCCCGGCCAATGGCCGGAGGACTTCACCATATATAAGGCACCTCCTCCAAAATGGAGGTGCCCGAGCAATGTTGTTGCAAAGCCTTCACTCTGCTTCAGCCCTCAGGTCCCGTTACCAGTTACCTGCCAGATTCCTGCTTGTTACCTGCCAGTCACCTGCCAGATTCCTTCTTGTTACCTGCCAGTCACCTGCCAGATTCCTGCTGGATACCTGCCTGATATCCGCTTACCTGCTTGCAAGCCTGCGGTCCGACGGTCTGCCTTCCGACACCTGTCAGTCTGTCTATGGACCAGCCTGCCCGCTCACCTGGGAGCGCTCACCTGCTACCTGCCTGCTAGCCTACCTGGAGGCTCTGCCGTCACTTGCCGTGACCACCTGCCTGTCCAGAGACTCTTGCCCACTCACCTGGGAGCGCTCACCTGCTACCTGCCTGCTAGCCTACCTGGAGGCTCTGCCGTCACTTGCCGTGACCACCTGCCCGTCCAGAGACTCTTGCCCGCTCAACTGGGAGCGTCCACCTGCTACCTGTCTGCTAGTCTACCTGGAGGCTCTGCCGTCACTTGCCGTGACCACCTGTCTGTCCAGAGACTCTTGCCCGCTTAACTGGAAGCGTCCACCTGCTACCTGTCTGCTAGTCTACCTGGAGGTTCTGCCGTCACTTGCCGTGACCACCTGCCTGTCCAGAGACTCTCGCCTGCTCACCTGGGAGCGCTCACCAGCCACCTGCCTGCTGTCCTTCTACCCAGAGACTGTCTCTGTCACTTGCCGTGACTACCTGCCCTTCTACCCAGAGACTGTCCCTGTCACTTGCCGTGACTACCTGCCCTTCTACCCAGAGACTGTCCCTGTCACTTGCCGTGACTACCTGCCCTTCTACCCAGAAACTGTCCCTGTCACTTGCTGTGACTACCTGCCCGTCTTCCCTGGGAGCCACCCGCTTCCTTACAAGGACCGCCCCCTTGTATAGTTGCTCAGAGGTTCCACCTCCCAAACCCCATTACAACATGATTGTAATAACATTACAGCCCCATTCAGACTTACAGGTTTTACCCATGAGAAACTGAGCAGAACAATATATAGGTTTGTGGGAGAAGATTCAGTATAAATTGTAATTCATTCATTAGATTTGAGAGTCCTCAGTGGTTGATACCTTTAATGGCTAACTGAAAAGATGGTAACAAATTGCAAGCTTTCCAAACTGCTCAGGCCTCTTCATCAGGCAGACCTGAGACCTGAGTAGTCTGGAAAGCTTGCAATTTGTTACCATCTTTTCCGTTAGCCATTAAAAGGTATCAACCACTGAGGACTCTCACATCTAAATACTCTTCTATCTACTGGCTAACACAGTACAAAGATAGATATTTTTCCTGTATCAATTTATTCAGTGGAATCCTGCTGTTTGTATAGATGAGTCCAGTGGGCGGTCATGCTAGTGATTGACAGCTATCTTTGCCTGCATGGTCATACAGGGAACTGTCAATCACTTAGGACCGCCCACTGGACTAGTATACATACTGCAGGACTTTCTCTGCATAAAATGCAAGTCTTACTGACTCTCTTCCCACAGATATGTCTATCAGTCTGATCAACTTCTCTGCTCTACAACATCCCCCTACAGATCTTATACCATTTCAACATGACAGGTTCCTTTAATCACCTGCAGATGACATAAGTAGCCATGTTCTGTGTGGCTTACGGAGGGGCTTGATTGCTTGTCAGCTTCAAACAGGTTTCATTTCTTGTGATTCATTGGAGCCGAGGTCTAAACTGTATTAAGAAATTAATTTCTCTGTTTATTTCTATTAGATCTCGGCGAAGTTTGGAACAAATGTGGAAAGTGTTCTTCAAGAAGTTGTCAGGAGGCTTCCACCGTGAGTATGGACTAATGCGGCTCTATCCATCTTCTCTTTATTAAAGGGAACCTGTCACCTTGAAAAATGCTATGTACCTGCAGGTATAGGGTTAATCTGCAGATAAATATTGTTACAATGTTGCCCGGCCGCCTTATTGATAATGCAGGTACCGGGAGAAAATTAACTTCTTTCCTCCCTGCAGCCGCCGGCCTTCACTCATCGTTGTGCACGGAGCGGCTACAGTCTTGGATCACAGCACCGCTCACTATATCAGGGGCGACGGCTGTAAACCCGGCCCGGATTTTGATTGACAGCTTGCTCTGCACAGATGCGCTGCAGAACCACTTACAATCTGAGTGAAGGAGAGTAGTATGTTCACAGATAGAGAATATGGCTCATTCACGTGCGGATCTGCTCCACGTCCGATTACATATTTGTGGGAGAAACCCTAGTGGCAGCCTCATATTTCTGACATGGATCCTCTAGCACTATTTGTGAAACTGCGACTCCCAGCATAACTTGATGAGAGACCGTCAGCCTGCTGGGATCTCTAGTTTCACAAGCTGCGGACCTCCGCTCACTCCAGCACTGGTCGGCATTTTCAGCACGTGAACGTACGCCATGCTTTCCGGAGACACAAGGGTGTAGATCACTTTATCAAACCCTTGACTGTAAGTTTGCTGAACCCTAAGTGGATTTGATTGTTCCCACAGTTTCAGTTTTGGACCATTTAAGGGGAATTTACAGGGTTCTGGCCACTGACCAGGGGGATCAGTATCCCTGTATGTCTTTGTATATACTTGATAAAGACCTATAACAGGTCGAAACGTTATGTGATGGCAGAATAAACTTTGTCTTTTGGAATTCATCACCCCGGACTGAACGCGGTTTACTTACCTTTATACCCCTTAACAGGATGTCTTATTTTTGTGTTTTAGTCCCAAGATTGAAAAGGGCAGCCCTCTTAAAGCCCTGCTGTTTGACTCAACGTTTGATCACTACAGAGGCGTCGTAGCCAGCATCGCCCTGTGTGGAGGTGACGTGTGTAAAGGCAATAAATCGTGTCTGCCCACTCTGGCAAGTGCTATGAAGTCAATGAGGTTGGCATACTGACCCCAGAGGAAGTACCAGCTGAAAAACTAAGTTTTTTTTAATAATCTTATTAGCCTTTCCCTCTGTCTTCACCAATCAGCCCTCTGTATTGATGATCAGATCAAAGATCTAGACAGGGATTGTCTCACGCTGCATCTCCTTCCTGATTGTATCACTGAGAAGACAGAAGCTGCCCCATCCCATTCTCCAAGAAATGCAGAACCCAATTGTCACGGGTGTGTTGCCACGAAGATCGTCACGAGTACACAGCCTGACTTCTCGCAGCTGACTTGTTGGTGCTTTGTGTTTTCTCGGCAGTGTAGGAGTTAATTCTCTCTCTCTCTGGGCTAGCTGAGGTCCAGCCTCGCCCAGCTGCAATCAATGCTTCTTTAGTGAGACTCCTTTATATTCCTGCAGGTCTGTTTGGGAGGTGTCGGTGAAAGCTTTTCATTCAGACTGACAGAGCGGATCGTGGTGTCTGGAGTTGCTGAGATAAGTGTATTTGGAAGTGTGTTTTCCCTTTCCTCGCTTTATCATTTATCTCCTTTCCCGTTGGTGTTCCCTCTGTTGTAGTTGTTTAGAAGTTGTATGCAAGGTGGTTTTGGTTTTTCCCTTGTACTGTCTCGTTCGTCTAAATACTGTGTGTGGGCATATTATTTCTGGTTCCCTATTGTTGTGATCGGGGTCCTTCTCAGGACTAGATTACTTAGGTGCAGGGATCCTCAGAAGGTAGGGGTTACGCTGGCGGCCTGGACCTCTGTACCTTTAACAGTACCTCCAGGATGAGGGATTAGTCAGGGCCCCAGCTTAGGGTCAGCTTAGGCCCCCTACCTCCAGTATTCTGTGACAGTGTGACATTTTCACCGACCATCTTAGTTTTTCTCCAGCTACCATGGATCCAGTAGCCGGTCTAGCTCGGCAGTTGCAGAGTTTGTCCATGGGGCTGGCGGACGTTAGGTCCAAGGTTTTGCATCCTCTGGAGCAAGCCGGACCAGAACCTAAAGTAGCTCTCCCTGACAGGTTCACTGGGGGGCGGGACAAGTTTTTTGTTTTCCGGGAGGCATGCAAATTGTACTTTCGGCTGCGGCCTCGGTCATCGGGCAGTGAAGAACAAAGGGTGGGAATTGTCATCTCGCTCCTACAAGGGGACCCACAATCTTGGGCGTTCTCTCTTCCCCCAAGCTCCCCGGTTCTCCAGTCTGTGGATAGGTTTTTCGCTGCTCTGGGACTCGTATATGATGACCCAGATCGGATCTCCCTTGCTGAGTCTAAGTTACGTAGGATTCAGCAGGGAGATCGTCCGGCGGAGGAATTCTGTTCGGAGTTCCGTAGGTGGGCCACGGACACCCAGTGGAATGACCCGGCTCTTAGGAGCCAGTTTTGTCATGGTTTATCCGACAAATTACAGGATGTGTTGGCACAGTATGACTCTCCCGCGTCACTGGAAGCCGCTATGGCCCTTGCTATTCGCGTTGACAGACGGCTTCGGGAGAGGTGCGGGATAACTCTACCCCCTGTAATGTCTCCACCTCCTACAAGGTCCCCTCATATGGTGGTTCCCCTGGTCAGTCCGGAGGAGCCTATGCAATTAGGAGGGACATCATTTCGGGGAAGGGGACCGGTGGTGCGTCATAAGACAGGAAGGTGTTTTCTCTGCGGGAAAAAGGGACATTTTATTGGGGGGTGTCCATCCCGTCCCTTGCAGAGTAAAGAGTCGTCGAAAAAACTGTTGATCCCAGGTTGTGTGGTGGACGGCAATCTGGGAGTAGGTATTTCGTCCCTAGGTTCGTCTCAGTTTCTCGTACCGGCGGAGGTGGTGGTGGGTACGAGAACTGAGAGGATATCTGTTCTTCTGGATAGTGGGGCCGGGGCTAATCTGGTTGATGCTCGGTTTGCCCGGGTTCAAGGTATGCGATTGAGTGAGTTGGCTAAACCCATCCCCATATTCTCGATCGATGCCAGACCTCTCGGTCAGGGAAGTTTTTTGCAAGCTGTGCATGGCGTAAAACTTCAAGTGGGGGCAATACATAAAGAACTGTTGTCTTGCTACGTGTTGGAGGGTCTTCCCACTCCTATAGTGTTGGGCCTTCCTTGGTTAGCTAAGCATAACCCGGTTATTAATTGGCAAACCAGAGAGATAAGCCAATGGAGTAAATTCTGTAATAAAAACTGCATGAACACGGTCATCGGTGCGGTTACTCCTTGGGTCTTACCTCCATTTCTGGCGGACTTTGAGGATGTATTCTCGGAGAATGGGTGTCAGGAACTACCTCCTCATCGCGTGTATGACTGTTCTGTAAAACTGCTCCCTGAGGCCAAGTTACCTAAAGCTAGGTTGTATAACCTTTCTGGTCCTGAGAGGCAGGCCATGAAGGATTATATTTCTGAAAGTCTGGCTAAGGGGCATATTAGACCTTCATCTTCTCCGGTGGCCGCGGGGTTCTTCTTTGTTAAGAAGAAAGATGGAGGCCTACGCCCTTGCCTGGATTTCCGTGAACTTAATCGGATTACGGTCCGAGATCCGTATCCGCTCCCACTTATTCCCGATCTCTTTAATCAGATCGTGGGCGCCAAATGGTTCTCTAAGTTGGATCTCAGGGGGGCGTACAATCTGATTAGGATGAAGGAGGGGGATGAGTGGAAGACGGCTTTTAACACTCCGGAGGGGCATTATGAGAACCTTGTCATGCCATTCGGTCTGACTAATGCCCCGGCGGTGTTTCAACACTTTGTTAATGATATTTTTCGCCACCTGGTGGGACAGTTTGTTGTCATATATCTGGATGATATCTTAATTTACTCGCCGGATCTGGTGTCTCATCAGGAGCACGTTAGACAGGTGTTACAGATCTTGCGGGATAATAAACTGTATGCCAAGTGGGAAAAGTGTGTGTTCGCCGTACAGGAACTCCAGTTTTTAGGCTTCCTGGTTTCAGCGTCCGGTTTTCGTATGGACCCTGGGAAAGTGCGGGCAGTTCTTGAGTGGGATCGGCCGGAGAATCTTAAGGCACTACAACGTTTCCTGGGGTTTGCTAACTATTACCGGAAGTTCATTCGTAATTTCTCGTCCATGGTTAAGCCTCTCACAGACATGACTAAAAAGGGGACGGATTTTTCTAGGTGGTCTGACAAGGCTTGTCAAGCATTCTCCTCCTTGAAAAAATGTTTTGCCTCGGCACCCATACTCATTCAACCTGATGCGTCTCAGCCATTCTTTGTAGAGGTAGACGCTTCCGAGGTAGGGGTGGGAGCAGTATTGTCACAGGGTTCGTCCCCTGGTAAGTGGCATCCGTGCGCCTTTTTCTCTAAAAAATTGTCGTCCGCTGAGAGGAATTACGATGTCGGCAATAGGGAACTCTTGGCCATTAAGTTAGCTTTTGAGGAGTGGCGCCATTTTTTGGAGGGGCAGTTCATCCGGTCACCGTCATCACCGATCACAAGAACCTGCTATATCTGGAGTCCGCTAAACGTCTGAATCCCAGACAAGCTAGGTGGTCATTGTTTTTTACCAGGTTTAATTTCGTCGTTACATATCGTCCTGGGTCTAAAAATGTAAAGGCGGATGCCTTATCTCGTAGTTTCCCTGGGGCCGGGAATACGGACGACCCGATTCCTATTCTTCAGGAGGGGGTGGTGGTTTCGGCAGTATGCTCTGAGCTGGAGGAGGAGATATTGGAGGCTCAGGGAGACGCCCCTGTTGGACCTCCGGGGAGACTGTTCGTTCCAGATCAGTTGCGACAAAAGGTGATCGAGGCACACCATAACTCAGTTTTTGCAGGACACCCGGGGAGTAAAGCAACTGTGGATCTCCTCTCGCGTCGGTTTTGGTGGCCTAACTTACATAAAGAGGTGGTAACTTTTGTCGCGTCCTGTGGGGTTTGTGCGCGCTCTAAGACCTCACATACCCGTCCGTCTGGGGCCCTCTTACCTTTGAAGATCCCGGAGCGTCCTTGGACTCATCTGTCTATGGACTTTATTACTGACCTCCCTCCGTCTTCGGGTAAAACGGTCATACTCGTTGTAGTGGACAGGTTCAGCAAGATGGCACATTTTATCGCTCTTCCGGCTCTCCCTAATGCTAAAACTCTTGCGCAGGTGTTCATTGGGGAGATTGTGAGGCTTCACGGGGTACCCTCCGAGGTGGTGTCTGATCGGGGGTCTCAGTTTGTGTCCAAGTTCTGGAAGGCGTTTTGTGCACGGCGGGGGATGCATTTGTCATTCTCGTCGGCTTTTCATCCTCAGACCAATGGTCAGACGGAACGTATGAACCAGAGCTTGGAGACATATCTTTGGTGTTTTGTGTCAGAGAACCAGGAGGACTGGGCTTCTTTCCTACCTCTGGCAGAGTTTGCTCTCAATAATAGGCGGAGCGAGTCCACTGGTAAGTCCCCGTTTTTTGGGGCATATGGTTTTCACCCCCAGTTTTGTACTTTCAGTAGGGGGGGCTCTTCAGGGGTTCCGGAGGAGGAACGATTTTCCTCATCTCTCGCTTCAGTATGGAGAGGGGTGCTGAAGAATCTGAATACTATGGGGAACCGATACAAACGTATGGCTGATAGGAGGAGAGTGTCTGGTCCGGACCTAAGTGTGAACGATCAGGTATGGTTGTCTACCAGGAATATTAAACTTAAGGTTCCCTCCTGGAAACTGGGTCCCAGGTTCATCGGGCCGTACAGAATCAGTTCTGTTATTAATCCGGTGGCATTCCGTCTTGACCTCCCCCCTACGTTTAAAATTCACAACGTGTTTCACAGATCATTGCTTAAGAGGTATGTGGCGCCGGTGGTACCGTCACCTTTACCTCCCCCTCCTGTGGTTGTCAATGGTAACTTGGAGTTCCAGGTATCGAGGGTCATTGATTCACGCTTTAATCGCCGGTCCCTTCAGTACTTGGTTCATTGGAAGGGGTATGGTCCTGAGGAGAGGATGTGGGTTCCTGCGTCGGATATTAACGCAGACCGATTAGTTCGGGCCTTCCACATGACTCACCCGGATAAACCTGGCCCTGAGGGTCCAGAGGCCCCTCGTAGAAGGGGGGGTACTGTCACGGGTGTGTTGCCACGAAGATCGTCACGAGTACACAGCCTGACTTCTCGCAGCTGACTTGTTGGTGCTTTGTGTTTTCTCGGCAGTGTAGGAGTTAATTCTCTCTCTCTCTGGGCTAGCTGAGGTCCAGCCTCGCCCAGCTGCAATCAATGCTTCTTTAGTGAGACTCCTTTATATTCCTGCAGGTCTGTTTGGGAGGTGTCGGTGAAAGCTTTTCATTCAGACTGACAGAGCGGATCGTGGTGTCTGGAGTTGCTGAGATAAGTGTATTTGGAAGTGTGTTTTCCCTTTCCTCGCTTTATCATTTATCTCCTTTCCCGTTGGTGTTCCCTCTGTTGTAGTTGTTTAGAAGTTGTATGCAAGGTGGTTTTGGTTTTTCCCTTGTACTGTCTCGTTCGTCTAAATACTGTGTGTGGGCATATTATTTCTGGTTCCCTATTGTTGTGATCGGGGTCCTTCTCAGGACTAGATTACTTAGGTGCAGGGATCCTCAGAAGGTAGGGGTTACGCTGGCGGCCTGGACCTCTGTACCTTTAACAGTACCTCCAGGATGAGGGATTAGTCAGGGCCCCAGCTTAGGGTCAGCTTAGGCCCCCTACCTCCAGTATTCTGTGACAGTGTGACACCAATGCATCTGCTGTCCGTGATCCGCTTATTGTCAGAGGACATCATTAGGGACTGCATTTTCTCATTGCTTAAGAAATTGTTGGGGGATCCTGCTAATTGCTGAATAATAAAACTGCAGCACCGCTCCATTTAAGGCAGTGTTTCCCAAACTCCAGTCCTCATGGCCCCTAACAGGTCAGGTTTTCAGGATTTCCTCAGTATTACACATGTGATGAAAGTATCATCAAGGAATCAGGAATTCTCTCACCTGTGCAATACTATAGAAATCCTGAAGACATGACCTGTGGGGGGCCGTGGGGACTGGAGTTTGGGAAACACTGATTTTAAAGGGACTGTCAGCACAGAATGACTGTTGAAACCAAGTACAAGCGCTCCATGGATCACGGCGTGGGCCAATCATTTATATACACCTTCCCACCTGCTTGTTTTACCTCTGTCTCCTTCCTTCTCTGGTTCTATGAAGCCAGAGCTGTCAATCAAAGAAGAGGAGGGTGTGGATAGAGGGAAAACAAGCAGGTGGGAAGGTGTATATAAATGATTGGCCCCGAAGCACCGAGAGTTGGGACTTAGTTTGAACAGTCATTCTGTGCTGACAGTCCCTTTAGGTGGACGAGATCCAAATGCAGCTCATTTCACCGCGTAAGGTTGTTTACCCACTATGCGCTCTCCACGGCATCTCCAGACTCTGTCTCGTCTGTCGCATGAGCTCAGTGTGAACCTGCTTTCATCTATGAAGAGCACAGGGCGCCAGTGGCGACTTTGCCAATCCTGGTGTTCTGTGGAAAATGCCAAGTGTCCTTCACGGTGTTGGGCTGTGAGCACCACCCCCATCTGTGGACGTCGGGCCCTCATACCACCCTCATGGAGTCTGTTTCAAACCGTTGGTGCAGACACATGCACATTTGTGGCCTGCTGGAGGTCATTTTGAAGGACTCTGGCAGTGCTCCTCCTGTTCCTCCTTGCACAAAGGCGGAGGTAGCGGTCCTGCTGCTGGGTTGTTGCCCTCCTACGGCCCCCTCCACGTCTCCTGGTGTACTGGCCTGTCTCCTGGCAGCGCCTCCAGGCTCTGGACACTACGCTGACAGATGCAGCAAACCTTCTTGCCACAGCTTGCATTGATGTGCCATGTTGGATGAGCTGCACTACCTGAGCAACTTCTGTGGGTTGTAGAGTCCGTCTCATGCTACCACGAGTGTGAAAGCACAACCAACATTCAAAAGTGACCAAAACATCAGCCAGAAAGCATTGGTACTGAGATGTGATCTGTGGTCCCCACCTGCAGAACCACTCCTTTATTGAGGGTGTCTTAATAATTGCCAATAATTTCCATCTATTGTGTATTCCATTTGCACAACAGCATGTGAAATTGATTGTCAATCAGTGTTGCTTCCTAAGTGGACAGTTTGATTTCACAGAAGTTTGATTTACTTGGAGTTATATTCAGTGGTTTAAGTGCTCCCTTTATTTTTTTGAGCAGTTTACTTTTTTCCCCACTGTATATAGAGAAGATGCACAGCCCAAAAAGGGTGTTCTGTGTACCTATGTTCCCTGGAACTTGTAGGGTCTTATTTGTGGACCTAGGAAGGGAAAATATTAAAAAATCCCCAAATCACCTCCCAAACCAGTGCCCTCTTATACTCATTGTTGTGTATCCCGCCATTATTCTGACATCCACATCTGGCAGGGGTGTCATGTGAGCACTACTTCTTCTGGCTTAGATGAAATATGAATGCTGCAACCAATCAGAAGCTGCAGCACTCATGCGTTGCCCCCACCGGTTGTTAACCTCATGTAACCAGTGGGGTATGCAGCGCTGGTCTGGAGATATCAATTTCTTTTAGTTTTCTCACCTCCCTTGGCCCATCAATAGTTGGTGTCTAGTAGTGGATAACCCAATTAAAGGGTTATTTCCCTCTCAGATATATCCACCGAAGAAGCCATAAATGGCTAATAGATGTTGGCTCCACCTCTGTAGCCCCCCGCAGCTATCGAGATAAGGCTGTATCTCTAGTTAATATGAACATAGAAGTGGCTGTGCATGATAGGCTTTCTCCATTCACTTCTATGGAGGTTCAGAATAATACAAAGGGTTGTAGATGTGTTAATAAAGACTACAATGGAAGTCTACTAACAATACACGGGCACTAATTCCCTGTGGGCACCTGAGATCAGCCACTGAAGCTGTAGGGGGCAGTGTTAGCTTATATGTGCACATTTATATGGAGGGTGTTTGTACATATCCCTATGGACCTGTCCCACATCTATGGATTATTTTACATAAATGAACACTGTCCCATTGTGCAGCAAAGGTCTATACAATAAACTGTGTACACCGCTGTCTAATGAGGATAATAGAACTGTACTGGTTATTGTATCATTATGGGATCTAATTGATGGCTGTCGTAGCGCAGTGTTTTAATAATTAATTTACTACATCTTTTTACAGAAAACCACATTGGCAGCACGGCATATACAGTAAAATGTTACATGCATATCACATCAAGTGAAAAATCCCCATGGAAATGCCTCTACTAAAGCACGCTGCTATAAAAACACTCTGTAAAGTAAGTCCACGCTGCAGCATGAATATAACGGGCGAACTAGAAAACAGGTTTGGCAAAAAAATGTATCCATCAGATAGATGTCAACTGTATACTTTTATAATATAGATCTGGACAGGGGTATATATAGCATAGACAGGATTGGGTTTATTAAGGATTGCATTCATACGACAACCCTACAAGGGAACCTGTCACGTGAAAGAAAGGCTATTAACCTGCAGATATGCAGTTAATCTGCAGGTTAATGGTCAAATGTATATAGAGGTCTCAAAAAGTCAGAAATCATAAAGGGATCTAATAATAAAATGTAACCTTTATTTATACAATGCTAAAAAGACATAAATATGATCTAGGACATAAACAAAAACTGCACCCAAAACGTGAAAATATATGAAAGAAAAATATTATTTTTAAAACCAATTCAAATAGCTGTATGTGAACCTCTCTGATGACCCTCAAATGCTCCCATGAAGGGAGGAAAAAAAGCCCCATGTTTAGGAAGTTGGTGAAATGACGTTGAAGGGAAAGGATCTAGGCAGAGGTCCTGGACCCATGGATGAATGGCCTATGGAGTTTGAAGATCGGTTGATCACTAGGCTGGATAAATATGCTACAGTTGTGGAATCTGTCGTCTGGATTTGATGAACTTTCTTAAGGACTGTTGCTACTGGATACCTGTGTCTCTATTGTTTTATCTTGTCGTCTGAAGGAGCGAGGAATGTGAATACAAACTATACTGGTTGGCGATACGAAATCTGTGAGCCAACCAAAAGTGGTGAAATAGTGAGTATCGCCTGGTACAAAGGCAGTTGAACTACCGCCCCAGGAAGGGTATCTTGTGCACTGGGGGCAATGTATTTTGGCCATTTACCTAGAGTTGTAGTAAAACCTTGGATGTAAGAGATAAACTATTGTTGCATCGTTAACTTGTCTAGGTGATTATTGCAACCCACAACCTCAGATCTTCACATACAGGATTAGAAAAACATTATTGTTTTCTTTCAAAAGCAATATCACATCTGTCCATAGATTGTGACTGGCACTGGACTTCAGCTCTACTGAAATAAATGGAGCTGAGCTGCAATACCACACTGAACCTGTAGACAGGTTGTGGTGCTGTTTTTAGACAAAAAAACACAAGTTTCTAATCATGGACAACACCTTTGAAGACTTAGGCTGCGTGCTCACCAGGGCTGTGGAGTCGGTAAGCCACAGTTGCGACTCCGACTCCTGGATTTTATCAGGTTCCGACTCCTACTCCGGCTCCGACTCCTTCATAAATGGCCAATTCGTAACAATAAATTTACTGTTGTAAAATATTAACATCGTGCTTATTCAGTTTCTCACCATCATATAAGTAATCAGACCACTTAGAGCAAAAACTATATTTATTAGAATACAATTAGAATATAGCAAATAACTTTTATAAACTTTTCTAAACTTTTGTAAGTAAATATGCAATAAACACTGTTATGCAGTTAATAAGAAGAAATCTATAAATTTGTCCTCAGAAAAAGTATTGCCTCTGTCAGATCCTCCTTCATGGATGCCCTCAAATCTGATCTAATTATTTTGAGAGCTGAGAACAACCTCTCTACACTAACTTGGGTTGGTTTCAAAGCAGTAACCACTCGGGCAACATCTCTGACAATGTCAGGATACAGAGGAATCGCTTGTTTCACTGTTATTTTTGATGAACGGTCAAATTTCTCAATTTCTTTTAGTGCACATGAAAAATTCTGCTGAAATGTACTGGCTGTGTTCTTTGATGGGGATGACTCTTCTTCTATGCGGGAACGCTTTGCACGGTCCTTGTGATCCAAATATTTTTCGAAATTAAATTCTTCATCAGTTGATGATGAGGGTGAAGATGTGGCAGGACGACCAAGCTCTTCTTGTTCCTCCTGACTGTTCTGCAACCCTTTCATCCTTACTGCTATTTCAAACAGAGCTTCTTTTCCTTTAGTTAGCTGTTGATCATCTAGAAGAATCCGATGCATTGGGTCTACATAAACAGCTGCCAAAAGAATGGTATTTTGTAATAGTAGCTCCTCTCTCCTTTCATTGATGTAGCAATGCCACTTGCAATTAACCCTCCTCTTTGGGACAGGCGAAACATCAGGTTCTTCCACTCCTTTAAGAAAATACCTGGAGTTAAGTCCTCTGCTTGTCATTTTTTAATCACTGTAAATGGGTGCTCTAGCAATTTTTCCAGCTCAGTCACCTGATTCCACTGACTTTCATTTAGCGTCAGTTGAGGGTTAGCCATGTCTACAAGAAAGGTTTTCAGTTCAACCAAGCGCTGAATCATTAAGTAAGTACTGCCCCATCGTGTGGCTTGATCAATAATTGCCCCTTTTCCAGCACGTCTCTTCAAAATTGAGTCAACTTTAGGGGTTCTGGCAACAGTAGCCAATTTTCTCCCCTTGCCAATCAGTGCAGCAGCATGTCCTTCTTGCAGACTGTCTCTTATAGCCAGCTGTAGCGTATGCACAACACAGCGCATGTGATGAATGAAAGAACGGATTGTCACAGTTTCAACAAGATCATCTAAACTATCATGTTGCTGTTCATCTGAAGCAACTTCAGTTTGCTCCTCAGTTACAATACGGTGTTCCTCTATTTCAAACATTTCTGTGTCTGTGGACCCAGAATGTTCTTCTAGCTGCTGGTCACCATCATTACTCTCATTCATTAGCTTAATCGTACTTATCATATTTGAAGCATTGAACTTGCTCTTTTTTAAGTTCATAGTCTTGCAGAACCTTTTCCACCAAGACCTGGAGAAACTCACTGGTGTGATGCGCTTTGGTGTCTTTTACTGCCAATGTCTTGGTAACTATTTCATTTTTGTCACAAACAAATCGGACATTGATGGCAAAATAGTTCACTCTGTGACGTGTGCAGGCATCCATTTTAAGAAGCAGAAAGCGTCCCTTGAGAGTTTTTTTAAGTTCTTCCTTTTGTTTAAAAGCTTCTTCGATTACTAATTTTCTAATACTCTCTCTCTCTCCAGAGAAACACCAAGCTTGCGGGCCATTTCCCCATTCAGTCACATAAAAGCTGGTCGTGAAAATAATGAAATAGGCACACTATCCTTTACAACTAGCTTTATGATCTGTTTTTTTAAATGTATCTACTGTCATTGTCACAGTAACTTTGTCACTGACAAAATATCTTGCAACTGATGGCTGCAAAGTTCTCTGCTCCTTTGTTTGGCTGGAAGAGCTGGGCACTGGTTCATTGGTTTGGATGCAGTCTCTCATCCACTGCTTTTAGTACTTCTGGATGAAAGCACTGTAAATGTCTCTTTAGATTAGAAGCTCTGGTAGGAGCATTTTTATCTTTGTCTGAATATGCACTGATCTTGGCTTCACAGCATTTGTTTTCGTCTGGATCATTTGTCATACACTGACAGACATAATGTTTTCTATCTTGAGTGATGGTGAAATGTTCAAATACAGCTGATTTAATGTGACGCTTCTTTGACATTCTCAGGTTTTTAATTCTGCGTTTCACAATCCAAATGACAATTGTTTTTCCTAAAAACAATTGTACAAAATTATTGCCAGGTCGTACAACTGATATAGTGGTCAGTAATACTGTTATTCCTCATGTACTCACAGTTAACTGATGCAAAGTTTGTTGAAAGGATTATACTTCTTACAGTCTTCCTCTTCTGAGTAGCAGCTGTGAGATGCTTGGAAGACGCACACCTAGTAAACATCTAGTCTAGAGGAGGAGCTTTACTACTAAGAATTTGCAACACATTTTCACTTTCAGTTTCATACATTGTAAGTAGGGGGGTTGGGGCAGCATGAGGTTAACCAAGTATAAGATTAGATAAGGGCAGTGGAGAACAGTGACACACAAAAAGTAAGAAATGTCTCTATCTCCAGCAGAACTGCTTATCACTGTTGTTCATAGTTTGATAGAACATATATATTTAAGTAACATTTATAAAATTCATATGAAAGTTCAATTATGAAATATTAATACATTTTTTTAAAGCTGGAGTCGGAGTCGGTACATTTCTACCGACTCCGACTCCAACCAAAACTAACTCTGACTCCACGACTCCGACTCCACAGCCCTGGATGTAACAGCAGAATAGTGAGTGCAGCTATGGAGGTAACTGGTAGATAGGACATGATGTAACAGCAGAATAGTGAGTGCAGCTCTGGAGGTGACTGGAGGATAAGACATGATGTAACAGCAGAATAGTGACTGCAGCTCTGGAGGCAACTGGAGGATAAGACACGATGTAACAACAGAATAGTGAGTGCATCTCTGTAGGTGAATGGAGGATAAGACAGGATGTAACAGTAGATAAGACTGCAGCTCTGGAGGTGACTGGAGGATAAGACACGATGTAACGGCAGAATAGTGAGTGCAGCTCTGGAGGTGACTGGAGGATAAGACATAATGTAACAGTGGAATAGTGACAGCAGCTCTGGAGGTAACTGGAGTATAAGACACAATGTAACAGCAGAATAATGATTGCAGCTCTGGAGGTGACAAGGGGAAAAGACACGATGTAACAGCAGAATAATGATTGCAGCTCTGGAGGTGACTGGAGGATAAGACCTGATGTAACAGCAGAATAGTGACAGCAGCTCTGGAGGTGACTGGAGGATAAGACATGATGTAACAGCAGAATAGTGAGTGCAGCTCTGGAAGTGAGTGGAGGATAAGACCTGATGTAACAGCAGAATAGTGAGTGCAGCTCTGGAGGTGACTGGAGGATAAGACATGATGTAACAGCAGAATAGTGAGTGCAGCTCTGGAGGTGGCTGGAGGATAAGACATGATGTAACAGCAGAATAGTGAGTGCAGCTCTGGAGTTGACTGGACGATAAGATACGATGTAACAGCAGAATAGTGACTGCAGCTCTGGAGGTGACTGGAGGATAAGACCTGATGTAACAGCAGAATAGTGACTGCAGCTCTGGAGGTGACTGGAGGATAAGACACGATGTAACAGCAGAATAGAGAGTGCAGCTCTTGAGGTGATTGGAGGAATATAGATGATGTAACAGCAGAATAGTGACTGCAGCTCTGGAGGTGACAGGAAGATAAGACATGATGTAACAGCAGAATGGTGAATTCAGCTCTGGAGGTAACTGGAGGATAATACACGATGTAACAGTAGAATAGTGACTGTAGCTCTAGAGGTGGCTGGAGGATAATAGATGATGTAACAGCAGAATAGTGAGTGCAGCTCTGGAGGTGACTGGAGGATAAGACATGATGTAACAGCAGAATAGTGACAGCAGCTCTGGAGGTAACTGGAGTATAAGACACGATGTAACAGTAGAATAGTGAGTGCAGCTCTGGAGGTGACTGGAGGATAAGACACAATGTAACAGCAGAAAAGTGAGTGCAGCTCTTGAGGTGACTGGAGGATAAGACATGAAGTAGCAGCATACTAGTGAGTGCAGCTCTGGAGGTGACTGGAGGACAAGACACGATGTAACAGCAGAATAGTGACTGCAGCTCTGGAGGTGACTGGAGGATAAGACACCATGTAACAGCAGAACAGTGATTGCATCTCTGGAGGTGAATGGAGGATAAGACATGATGTAACAACAGAATAGTGACAGCAGCTCTGGAGGTGACTGGAGGATAAGACATGATGTAACAGCATAATAGTGAGTGCAGCTCTGGAGGTGACTGGAGGACAAGACACGATGTAACAGGAGAATAGTGACTGCAGCTCATGAGGTGACTGGAGGATAACACACGATGTAACAACAGAATAGTGACTGCAGCTCTGGAGGTGACTGGAGGATAAGACCTGATGTAACATCAGAATAGTGACTGCAGCTCTGGAGGTGAGTGGAGGATAAGACACGATTTAAAAGCAGAATAGTGAGTGCAGCTCTGGAGTTGACTGGAGGACAAGATACGATGTAACAGCAGAATAGTGAGTGCAGCTCTGGAGGTGACTGGAGGATAAGACATGATGTAACAGTGGAATAGTGACTGCAGCTCTGGAGGTGGCTGGAGGATAAGACACGATGTAACAGCAGAATAGTGACTGCAGCTCTGGAGGTGACTGGAGGATAAGACATGATGTAACAGCAGAATAGTGAGTGCAGCTCTGGAGGTGGCTGGAGGATAGGACATGATGTAACAGCAGAATAGTGACTGCAGCTCTGGAGATGAGTGGAGGATAAGACATGATGTAACAGCAGAATAGTGAGTGCAGCTCTGGAGGTGACAAGGGGATAAGACACGATGTAACAGCAGAATAGTGAGTGCAGCTCTGGAGGTGACTGGAGCATAAGACACGATGTAACAGCAGAATAGTCAGTGCAGCTCTGGAGGTGACTGGAGGATAAGACAAGAAGTAGCAGCATAATAGTGAGTGCAGCTCTGGAGGTGACTGGAGGACAAGACACGATGTAACAGCAGAATAGTGACTGCAGCTCTGGAAGTGACTGGAGGATAAGACACCATGTAACAGCAGAACAGTGACTGCATCTCTGGAGGTGAATGGAGGATAAGAAACGATGTAACAGCAGAATAGTGAGTGCATCTCTGGAGGTGAACGGAGGATAAGACCTGATGTAACAACAGAATAGTGACAGCAGCTCTGGAAGTGACTGGAAGTTAAGACCTGATGTAACATCAGAATAGTGACTGCAGCTCTGGAGGTGAGTGGAGGATAAGACCTGATGTAACAGCAGAATAGTGACTGCAGCTCTGGAGGTGACTGGAGGATAAGACACGATGTAACAGCAGAATAGTGACTGCAGCTCTGGAGGTGGCTGGAGGATAAGACATGATTTAACAGCAAAATAGTGAGTGCAGCTCTGGAGTTGACTGGAGAATAAGATACGATGTAACAGCAGAATAGTGAGTGCAGCTCTGGAGGTGACTGGAGGATAAGACCTGATGTAACAGCAGAATAGTGACAGCAGCTCTGGAGGTGACTGGAGGATAAGACATGATGCAACAGCAGAATAGTGACTGCAGCTCTGGAGTTGAGTGGAGGATAAGACCTGATGTAACAGCAGAATAGTGACTGCAGCTCTGGAGGTGACTGGAGGATAAGACATGATGTAACAGCAGAATAGTGAGTGCAGCTCTGGAGATGAGTGGAGGATAAGACATGAAGTAACAGCATAATAGTGAGTGCAGCTCTGGAGGTGACTGGAGGATAAGACATGATGTAACAGCAGAATGGTGAATTCAGCTCTGGAGGTAACTGGAGGATAAGACACGATGTAACAGTAGAATAGTGAGTGCATCTCTGGAGGTGAATGGAGGATAAGACCTGATGTAACAGCAGAATAGTGACAGCAGCTCTGGAGGTGACTGGAGGATAAGACATGATGTAACAGCAGAATAGTGAGTGCAGCTCTGGAGGTGAGTGGAGGATAAGACCTGATATAACAGCAGAATAGTGACTGCAGCTCTGGAGGTGACTGGAGGATAAGACACGATGTAACGGCAGAATAGTGACTGCAGCTCTGGACATGACTGGAGGATAAGACATGATGTAACAGCAGAATAGTGAGTGCAGCTCTGGAGGTGACAGAAGGATAAGACATGAAATAACAGCAGAATAGTGAGTGCAGCTCTGGAGTTGACTGGACAATAAGATACGATGTAACAGCAGAATAGAGAGTGCAGCTCTTGAGGTGATTGGAGGAATAAAGATGATGTAACAGCAGAATAGTGACTGCAGCTCTGGAGGTGACTGGAGGATAAGACCTGATGTAACAGCAGAATAGTGACTGCAGCTCTGGAGGTGACAGGAAGATAAGACACGATGTAACAGCAGAATGGTGAATTCAGCTCTGGAGGACAATACACGATGTAACAGTAGAATAGTGACTGTAGCTCTGGAGGTGGCTGGAGGATAAGACATGATGTAACAGCAGAATAGTGAGTGCAGATCTGGAGGTGAGTGGAGGATAAGACACAATGCAACAGCAGAAAAGAGAGTGCAGCTCTTGAGATGACTGGAGGATAAGACATGAAGTAACAGCATAATAGTGAGTGCAGCTCTGGAGGTGACTGGAGGACAAGACACGATGTAACAGCAGAATAGTGACAGCAGCTCTGGAGGTAACTGGAGTATAAGACACGATGTAACAGCATAATAGTGAGTACAGCTCTGGAGGTGAATGGAGGATAAGAAACGATGTAACAACAGAATAGTGACAGCAGCTCTGGAGGTGACTGGAGGATAAGACATGATGTAGCAGCAGAATAGTGACTGGAGCTCTGGAGGAGACAGGAGGATAAGACATGATGTAACAGCAGAATAGTGACTGCAGCTCTGTAGGTGACTGGAGGACAAGACACGATGTAACAGCAGAATAGTGACTGTAGCTCTGGAGGTGACTGGAGGATAAGACAAGATGTAACAGCAGAATAGTGAGTGCATCTCTGGAGGTGAACGGAGGATAAGACCTGATGTAACAACAGAATAGTGACAGCAGCTCTGGAGGTGACTGGAGGATAAGACCTGATGTAACATCAGAATATTGACTACAGCTCTGGAGGTGGCTGGAGGATAAGACACGATGTAACAGCAGAATAGTGACTGCAGCTCTGGAGGTGACTGGAGGATAAGACCTGATGTAACAGCAGAATAGTGACAGCAGCTCTGGAGGTGACTGGAGGATAAGACATGATGTAACAGCAGAATAGTGACTGCAGCTCTGGAGATGAGTGGAGGATAAGACATGAAGTAACAGCATAATAGTGAGTGCAGCTCTGGAGGTGACTGGAGGATAAGACATGATGTAACAGCAGAATGGTGAATTCAGCTCTGGAGGTAACTGGAGGATAAGACACGATTTAACAGTAGAATATTGAGTGCATCTCTGGAGGTGAATGGACGATAAGACCTGATGTAGCAGCAGAATAGTGACTGCAGCTCTGGAGGTGACTGGAGGATAAGACATGATGTAGCAGCAGAATAGTGACTGGAGCTCTGGAGGAGACAGGAGGATAAGACATGATGTAACAGCAGAATAGTGACTGCAGCTCTGTAGGTGACTGGAGGACAAGACACGATGTAACAGCAGAATAGTGACTGCAGCTCTGGAGGTGACTGGAGGATAAGACAAGATGTAACAGCAGAATAGTGAGTGCATCTCTGGAGGTGAACGGAGGATAAGACCTGATGTAACAACAGAATAGTGACAGCAGCTCTGGAGGTGACTGGAGGATAAGACCTGATGTAACATCAGAATATTGACTACAGCTCTGGAGGTGGCTGGAGGATAAGACACGATGTAACAGCAGAATAGTGAGTGCAGCTCTGGAGGTGACTGGAGGATAAGACCTGATGTAACAGCAGAATAGTGACAGCAGCTCTGGAGGTGACTGGAGGATAAGACATGATGCAACAGCAGAATAGTGACTGCAGCTCTGGAGTTGAGTGGAGGATAAGACCTGATGTAACAGCAGAATAGTGACTGCAGCTCTGGAGGTGACTGGAGGATAAGACATGATGTAACAGCAGAATAGTGACTGCAGCTCTGGAGATGAGTGGAGGATAAGACATGAAGTAACAGCATAATAGTGAGTGCAGCTCTGGAGGTGACTGGAGGATAAGACATGATGTAACAGCAGAATGGTGAATTCAGCTCTGGAGGTAACTGGAGGATAAGACACGATGTAACAGTAGAATAGTGAGTGCATCTCTGGAGGTGAATGGAGGATAAGACCTGATGTAACAGCAGCATAGTGACAGCAGCTCTGGAGGTGACTGGAGGATAAGACATGATGTAACAGCAGAATAGTGAGTGCAGCTCTGGAGGTGAGTGGAGGATAAGACCTGATATAACAGCAGAATAGTGACTGCAGCTCTGGAGGTGACTGGAGGATAAGACACGATGTAACGGCAGAATAGTGACTGCAGCTCTGGACATGACTGGAGGATAAGACATGATGTAACAGCAGAATAGTGAGTGCAGCTCTGGAGGTGACAGAAGGATAAGACATGAAATAACAGCAGAATAGTGAGTGCAGCTCTGGAGTTGACTGGACAATAAGATACGATGTAACAGCAGAATAGAGAGTGCAGCTCTTGAGGTGATTGGAGGAATAAAGATGATGTAACAGCAGAATAGTGACTGCAGCTCTGGAGGTGACTGGAGGATAAGACCTGATGTAACAGCAGAATAGTGACTGCAGCTCTGGAGGTGACAGGAAGATAAGACACGATGTAACAGCAGAATGGTGAATTCAGCTCTGGAGGACAATACACGATGTAACAGTAGAATAGTGACTGTAGCTCTGGAGGTGGCTGGAGGATAAGACATGATGTAACAGCAGAATAGTGAGTGCAGATCTGGAGGTGAGTGGAGGATAAGACACAATGCAACAGCAGAAAAGAGAGTGCAGCTCTTGAGATGACTGGAGGATAAGACATGAAGTAACAGCATAATAGTGAGTGCAGCTCTGGAGGTGACTGGAGGACAAGACACGATGTAACAGCAGAATAGTGACAGCAGCTCTGGAGGTAACTGGAGTATAAGACACGATGTAACAGCATAATAGTGAGTACAGCTCTGGAGGTGAATGGAGGATAAGAAACGATGTAACAACAGAATAGTGACAGCAGCTCTGGAGGTGACTGGCGGATAAGACATGATGTAACAGCAGAATGGTGAATTCAGCTCTGGAGGTAACTGGAGGATAAGACACGATTTAACAGTAGAATATTGAGTGCATCTCTGGAGGTGAATGGAGGATAAGACCTGATGTAGCAGCAGAATAGTGACTGCAGCTCTGGAGGTGACTGGAGGATAAGACATGATGTAGCAGCAGAATAGTGACTGGAGCTCTGGAGGAGACAGGAGGATAAGACATGATGTAACAGCAGAATAGTGACTGCAGCTCTGTAGGTGACTGGAGGACAAGACACGATGTAACAGCAGAATAGTGACTGCAGCTCTGGAGGTGACTGGAGGATAAGACAAGATGTAACAGCAGAATAGTGAGTGCATCTCTGGAGGTGAACGGAGGATAAGACCTGATGTAACAACAGAATAGTGACAGCAGCTCTGGAGGTGACTGGAGGATAAGACCTGATGTAACATCAGAATATTGACTACAGCTCTGGAGGTGGCTGGAGGATAAGACACGATGTAACAGCAGAATAGTGACTGCAGCTCTGGAGGTGACTGGAGGATAAGACACGATGTAACGGCAGAATAGTGACTGCAGCTCTGGAGGAGAAGACATGATGTAACAGCAGAATAGTGACTGCAGCTCTGAAAGTGGCTGGAGGATAAGACATGATTTAACAGCAGAATAGTGAGTGCAGCTCTGGAGTTGACTGAAGGATAAGATACGATGTAACAGCAGAATAGTGCGTGCAGCTCTGGAGGTGACTGGAGGATAAGACATGATGTAACAGTGGAATAGTGATTGCAGCTCTGGAGGTGACAGGAGGATAAGACACCATGTAACAGAGAATAGTGAGTGCATCTCTGGAGGTGAATGGAGGATAAGACCTGATGTAACAGCAGAATAGTGACAGCAGCTCTGGAGGTGACTGGAGGATAAGACATGATGTAACAGCAGAATAGTGACTGCAGCTCTGGAGGTGAGTGGAGGATAAGACCTGATGTGACAGCAGAATAGTGACTGCAGCTCTGGAGGTGGCTGGAGGATAAGACACCATGTAACAGCAGAATAGTGACTGCAGCTCTGGAGGTGACTGGAGGATAAGACACGATGTAATGGCAGAATAGCGACTGCAGCTCTGGAGGTGACTGGAGGATAAGACATGATGTAACAGCAGAATAGTGAGTGCAGCTCTGGAGGTGAGTGGAGGATAAGACCTGATGTAACAGCAGAATAGTGACTGCAGCTCTGGAGGTGGCTGGAGGATAAGACACCATGTAACAGCAGAATAGTGACTGCAGCTCTGGAGGTGGCTGGAGGATAAGACATGAAGTAACAGCATAATAGTGAGTGCAGCTCTGGAGGACAAGACACGATGTAACAGCAGAATAGTGACTGCAGCTCATGAGGTGACTGGAGGATAAGACATGATGTAACAGCAGAATAGTGACTGCAGCTCTGGAGGTGACTGGAAGATAAGACATGATTTAACAGCAGAATGGTGAATTCAGCTCTGGAGGTAACTGGAGGATAAGACCTGATGTAACAGCAGAATAGTGACAGCAGCTCTGGAGGTGAATGGAGGATAAGACATGATGTAACAGCAGAATAGTGAGTGCAGCTCTGGAGGTGAGTGGAGGATAAGACCTGATGTAACAGCAGAATAGTGACTGCAGCTCTGGAGGTGGCTGGAGGATAAGACACGATGTAACAGCAGAATAGTGACTGCAGCTCTGGAGGTGACTGGAGGATAAGACACGATGTAACGGCAGAATAGTGACTGCAGCTCTGGACATGACTGGAGGATAAGACATGATGTAACAGCAGAATAGTGAGTGCAGCTCTGGAGGTGGCTGGAGGATAAGACATGATGTAACAGCAGAACAGTGACTGCAGCTCTGGAGGTGACTGAAGGATAAGACATGAAATAACAGCAGAATAGTGAGTGCAGCTCTGGAGTTGACTGGACAATAAGATATGATGTAACAGCAGAATGGTGAATTCAGCTCTGGCGGATAATACACGATGTAACAGTAGAATAGTGACTGTAGCTCTGGAGGTGGCTGGAGGATAATAGATGATGTAACAGCAGAATAGTGACTGCAGCTCTGGAGGTGACTGGAGGATAAGACATGATGTAACAGCAGAATAGTGAGTGCAGCTCTGGAGGTGACTGGAGGATAAGACATGATGTAACAGCAGAATAGTGACAACAGCTCTGGAGGTAACTGGAGTATAAGAC
The DNA here is from genome assembly GCF_046119375.1 of Phyllobates terribilis. Taxonomy (NCBI): domain Eukaryota; kingdom Metazoa; phylum Chordata; class Amphibia; order Anura; family Dendrobatidae; genus Phyllobates; species Phyllobates terribilis. The sequence continues at coordinate 1,711,367 of NW_027363093.1, forward strand.
ACGATGTAACAGCAGAATAGTGCGTGCAGCTCTGGAGGTGACTGGAGGATAAGACACGATGTAACAGCAGAATAGTCAGTGCAGCTCTGGAGGTGACTGGAGGATAAGACATGAGGTAACAGCAGAATAGTGAGTGCAGCTCTGGAGGTGACTGGAGGATAAGACATGATGTAACAGCAGAATAGTGAGTGCAGTTCTTGAGGTGACTGGAGGATAAGACACAATGCAACAGCAGAATAGTCAGTGCAGCTCTGGAGGTGACTGGAGGATAAGACATGATGTAACAGCAGAATAGTGAGTGCAGCTCTTGAGGTGACTGGAGGATAAGACATGAAGTAACAGCATAATAGTGAGTGCAGCTCTGGAGGTGACTGGAGGACAAGACACGATGTAACAGCAGAATAGTGACTGCAGCTCTGTAGGTGACTGGAGGATAAGACACGATGTAACAGCAGAATAGTGATTGCAGCTCATGAGGTGACTGGAGGATAAGACATGATGTAACAGCAGAATAGTGACTGCAGCTCTTGAGGTGACTGGAGGATAAGACACGATGTAACAGCAGAATAATGATTGCAGCTCTGGAGGTGGCTGGAGGATAAGACACCATGTAACAGAGAATAGTGAGTGCATCTCTGGAGGTGAATGGAGGATAAGACCTGATGTAACAGCAGAATAGTGACTGCAGCTCTGGAGGTGAGTGGAGGATAAGACCTGATGTGACAGCAGAATAGTGACTGCAGCTCTGGAGGTGGCTGGAGGATAAGACACCATGTAACAGCAGAATAGTGACTGCAGCTCTGGAGGTGACTGAAGGATAGGACACGATGTAACAGCAGAATAGTGAGTGCAGCTCTGGAGGTGACTGGAGGATAAGACATGATGTAACAGCAGAATAGTGACTGCAGCTCTGGAGGTGACTGGAGGATAAGACATGAAGTAACAGCATAATAGTGAGTGCAGCTCTGGAGGTGACTGGAGGACAAGACACGATGTAACAGCAGAATAGTGACTGCAGCTCTGGAGGTGACTGGAGGATAGGACACAATGTAACAGCAGAATAGTGACTGCAGCTCTGGAGATGAGTGAAGGATAAGACATGAAGTAACAGCATAATAGTGAGTGCAGCTCTGGAGGTGACTGGAGGACAAGACACGATGTAACAGCAGAATAGTGACTGCAGCTCATGAGGTGACTGGAGGATAAGACACGATGTAACAGCAGAATAATGATTGCAGCTCATGAGGTGACTGGAGGATAAGACACGATGTAACAGCAGAATAATGATTGCAGCTCTGGAGGTGGCTGGAGGATAAGACACCATGTAACAGAGAATAGTGAGTGCATCTCTGGAGGTGAATGGAGGATAAGACCTGATGTGACAGCAGAATAGTGACTGCAGCTCTGGAGGTGGCTGGAGGATAAGACACCATGTAACAGCAGAATAGTGACAGCAGCTCTGGAGGTGAGTGGAGGATAAGACCTGATGTGACAGCAGAATAGTGACTGCAGCTCTGGAGGTGGCTGGAGGATAAGACACCATGTAACAGCAGAATAGTGACTGCAGCTCTGGAGGTCACTGGAGGATAAGACACGATGTAATGGCAGAATAGTGACTGCAGCTCTGGAGGTGACTGGAGGATAAGACATGATGTAATAGCAGAATAGTGAGTGCAGCTCTGGAGGTGGCTGGAGGATAAGACATGATGTAACAGCAGAATAGTGAGTGCAGCTCTGGAGGTGAGTGGAGGATAAGACACCATGTAACAGCAGAATAGTGACTGCAGCTCTGGAGGTGGCTGGAGGATAAGACATGATGTAACAGCAGAATAGTGACTGCAGCTCTGGAGGTGGCTGGAGGATAAGACACCATGTAACAGCAGAATAGTGACTGCAGCTCTGGAGGTGACTGAAGGATAGGACACGATGTAACAGCAGAATAGTGAGTGCAGCTCTGGAGGTGACTGGAGGATAAGACATGATGTAACAGCAGAATAGTGACTGCAGCTCTGGAGGTGACTGGAGGATAAGACACGATTTAACAGTAGAATATTGAGTGCATCTCTGGAGGTGAATGGAGGATAAGACCTGATGTAGCAGGAGAATAGTGACTGCAGCTCTGGAGGTGACTGGAGGATAAGACATGATGTAGCAGCAGAATAGTGACTGCAGCTCTGGAGGTGAGTGGAGGATAAGGCCTGATGTAACAGCAGAATAGTGACTGCAGCTCTGGAGGTGGGTGGAGGATAAGTCACGATGTAACAGCAGAATAGTGACTGCAGCTCATGAGGTGACTGGAGGATAAGACATGATGTAACAGCAGAATAGTGACTGCAGCTCTGGAGGTGACTGGAGGATAAGACAAGATGTAACAGCAGAATAGTGAGTGCATCTCTGGAGGTGAACGGAGGATAAGACCTGATGTAACAACAGAATAGTGACAGCAGCTCTGGAGGTGACTGGAGGATAAGACCTGATGTAACATCAGAATAGTGACTGCAGCTCTGGAGGTGAGTGGAGGATAAGACCTGATGTAACAGCAGAATATTGACTGCAGCTCTGGAGGTGGCTGGAGGATAAGACACGATGTAACAGCAGAATAGTGACTGCAGCTCTGGAGGTGACTGGAGGATAAGACACGATGTAACGGCAGAATAGTGACTGCAGCTCTGAAGGTGGCTGGAGGATAAGACATGAAATAACAGCAGAATAGTGAGTGCAGCTCTGGAGTTGACTGGAGGATAAGATACGATGTAACAGCAGAATAGTGAGTGCAGTTCTGGAGGTGACTGGAGGATAAGACATGATGTAACAGTGGAATAGTGATTGCAGCTCTGGAGGTGACAGGAGGATAAGACACGATGTAACAGCAGAATAATGATTGCAGCTCTGGAGGTGGCTGGAGGATAAGACACCATGTAACAGAGAATAGTGAGTGCATCTCTGGAGGTGAATGGAGGATAAGACCTGATGTAGCAGGAGAATAGTGACTGCAGCTCTGGAGGTGACTGGAGGATAAGACATGATGTAACAGCAGAATAGTGACTGCAGCTCTGGAGGTGAGTGGAGGATAAGACCTGATGTAACAGCAGAATAGTGACTGCAGCTCTGGAGGTGGCTGGAGGATAAGACATGAAATAACAGCAGAATAGTGAGTGCAGCTCTGGAGTTGACTGGACAATAAGATACGATGTAACAGCAGAATAGAGAGTGCAGCTTTTGAGGTGATTGGAGGCATATAGATGATGTAACAGCAGAATAGTGACTGCAGCTCTGGAGGTGACTGGAGGATAAGACAGGTGTAACAGTAGAATAGTGATTGCAGCTCTGGAGGTGACAGGAGGATAAGACACGATGTAACAGCAGAATAGTGACTGCAGCTCTGGAGGTGACAGGAAGATAAGACACAATGTAACAGCAGAATGGTGAATTCAGCTCTGGAGGATAATACACGATGTAACAGTAGAATAGTGACTGTAGCTCTGGAGGTGGCTGGAGGACAATAGATGATGTAACAGCAGAATAGTGAGTGCAGCTCTGGAGGTAACTGGAGGATAAGACATGATGTAACAGCAGAATAGTGAGTGCAGCTCTGGAGGTGACTGGAGGATAAGACATGATGTAACAGCAGAATAGTGACAGCAGCTCTGGAGGTAACTGGAGTATAAGACACAATGTAACAGCAGAATAGTGAGTGCAGCTCTGGAGGTGACTGGAGGATAAGACATGAGGTAACAGCAGAATAGTGAGTGCAGCTCTGGAGGTGACTGGAGGATAAGACATGATGTAACAGCAGAATAGTCAGTGCAGTTCTTGAGGTGACTGGAGGATAAGACACAATGCAACAGCAGAAAAGTGAGTGCAGCTCTTGAGGTGACTGGAGGATAAGACATGAAGTAACAGCATAATAGTGAGTGCAGCTCTGGAGGTGACTGGAGGATAAGACATGATGTAACAGCAGAATAGTCAGTGGAGCTCTTGAGGTGACTGGAGGATAAGACATGATGTAACAGCAGAATAGTGACTGCAGCTCTGGAGGTGACTGGAGGATAAGACATGAAGTAACAGCATAATAGTGAGTGCAGCTCTGGAGGTGACTGGAGGACAAGACACGATGTAACAGCAGAATAGTGACTACAGCTCTGCAGGTGACTGGAGGACAAGACACGATGTAACAGCAGAATAGTGACTGCAGCTCTGGAGGTGGCTGGAGGATAAGACATGATGTAACAGCAGAATAGTGACTGCAGCTCTGGAGGTGGCTGGAGGATAAGACACCATGTAACAGCAGAATAGTGACTGCAGCTCTGGAGGTGACTGAAGGATAGGACACGATGTAACAGCAGAATAGTGAGTGCAGCTCTGGAGGTGACTGGAGGATAAGACATGATGTAACAGCAGAATAGTGACTGCAGCTCTGGAGGTGACTGGAGGATAAGACACGATTTAACAGTAGAATATTGAGTGCATCTCTGGAGGTGAATGGAGGATAAGACCTGATGTAGCAGGAGAATAGTGACTGCAGCTCTGGAGGTGACTGGAGGATAAGACATGATGTAGCAGCAGAATAGTGACTGCAGCTCTGGAGGTGAGTGGAGGATAAGGCCTGATGTAACAGCAGAATAGTGACTGCAGCTCTGGAGGTGGGTGGAGGATAAGACACGATGTAACAGCAGAATAGTGACTGCAGCTCATGAGGTGACTGGAGGATAAGACATGATGTAACAGCAGAATAGTGACTGCAGCTCTGGAGGTGACTGGAGGATAAGACAAGATGTAACAGCAGAATAGTGAGTGCATCTCTGGAGGTGAACGGAGGATAAGACCTGATGTAACAACAGAATAGTGACTGCAGCTCTGGAGGTCAGTGGAGGATAAGACCTGATGTAACAGCAGAATATTGACTGCAGCTCTGGAGGTGGCTGGAGGATAAGACACGATGTAACAGCAGAATAGTGACTGCAGCTCTGGAGGTGACTGGAGGATAAGACACGATGTAACGGCAGAATAGTGACTGCAGCTCTGGAGGAGACTGGAGGATAAGACATGATGTAACAGCAGAATAGTGACTGCAGCTCTGAAGGTGGCTGGAGGATAAGACATGATTTAACAGCAGAATAGTGAGTGCAGCTCTGGAGTTGACTGGAGGATAAGATACGATGTAACAGCAGAATAGTGAGTGCAGTTCTGGAGGTGACTGGAGGATAAGACATGATGTAACAGTGGAATAGTGATTGCAGCTCTGGAGGTGACAGGAGGATAAGACACGATGTAACAGCAGAATAATGATTGCAGCTCTGGAGGTGGCTGGAGGATAAGACACCATGTAACAGAGAATAGTGAGTGCATCTCTGGAGGTGAATGGAGGATAAGACCTGATGTAGCAGGAGAATAGTGACTGCAGCTCTGGAGGTGACTGGAGGATAAGACATGATGTAACAGCAGAATATTGACTGCAGCTCTGGAGGTGAGTGGAGGATAAGACCTGATGTAACAGCAGAATAGTGACTGCAGCTCTGGAGGTGGCTGGAGGATAAGACATGAAATAACAGCAGAATAGTGAGTGCAGCTCTGGAGTTGACTGGACAATAAGATACGATGTAACAGCAGAATAGAGAGTGCAGCTTTTGAGGTGATTGGAGGCATATAGATGATGTAACAGCAGAATAGTGACTGCAGCTCTGGAGGTGACTGGAGGATAAGACAGGTGTAACAGTAGAATAGTGATTGCAGCTCTGGAGGTGACAGGAGGATAAGACACGATGTAACAGCAGAATAGTGACTGCAGCTCTGGAGGAGACAGGAAGATAAGACACAATGTAACAGCAGAATGGTGAATTCAGCTCTGGAGGATAATACACGATGTAACAGTAGAATAGTGACTGTAGCTCTGGAGGTGGCTGGAGGATAATAGATGATGTAACAGCAGAATAGTGAGTGCAGCTCTGGAGGTAACTGGAGGATAAGACATGATGTAACAGCAGAATAGTGAGTGCAGCTCTGGAGGTGACTGGAGGATAAGACATGATGTAACAGCAGAATAGTGACAGCAGCTCTGGAGGTAACTGGAGTATAAGACACAATGTAACAGCAGAATAGTGAGTGCAGCTCTGGAGGTGACTGGAGGATAAGACATGAGGTAACAGCAGAATAGTGAGTGCAGCTCTGGAGGTGACTGGAGGATAAGACATGATGTAACAGCAGAATAGTCAGTGCAGTTCTTGAGGTGACTGGAAGATAAGACACAATGCAACAGCAGAAAAGTGAGTGCAGCTCTTGAGGTGACTGGAGGATAAGACATGAAGTAACAGCATAATAGTGAGTGCAGCTCTGGAGGTGACTGGAGGACAAGACACGATGTAACAGCAGAATAGTGACTACAGCTCTGCAGGTGACTGGAGGACAAGACACGATGTAACAGCAGAATAGTGACTGCAGCTCTGGAAGTGACTGGAGGATAAGACACGATGTAATGGCAGAATAGTGACTGCAGCTCATGAGGTGACTGGAGGATAAGACAAGATGTAACAGCAGAATAGTGAGTGCATCTCTGGAGGTGAACGGAGGATAAGACCTGATGTATCAACAGAATAGTGACAGCAGCTCTGGAGGTGACTGGAGGATAAGACCTGATGTAACATCAGAATAGTGACTGCAGCTCTGGAGGTGAGTGGAGGATAAGACCTGATGTAACAGCAGAATAGTGACTGCAGCTCTGGAGGTGGCTGGAGGATAAGACACGATGTAACAGCAGAATAGTGACTGCAGCTCTGGAGGTGACTGGAGGATAAGACACGATGTAACGGCAGAATAGTGACTGCAGCTCTGGAGGAGACTGGAGGATAAGACATGATGTAACAGCAGAATAGTGACTGCAGCTCTGGAGATGAGTGGAGGATAAGACATGAAGTAACAGCATAATAGTGAGTGCAGCTCTGGAGGTGACTGGAGGACAAGACACGATGTAACAGCAGAATAGTGACTGCAGCTCATGAGGTGACTGGAGGATAAGACACGATGTAACAGCAGAATAGTGACTGCAGCTCTGGAGGTGACAGGAAGATAAGACACAATGTAACAGCAGAATGGTGAACTCAGCTCTGGAAGATAATACACGATGTAACAGTAGAATAGTGACTGTAGCTCTGGAGGTGGCTGGAGGATAATAGATGATGTAACAGCAGAATAGTGACTGCAGCTCTGGAGGTGACTGGAGGATAAGACATGATGTAACAGCAGAATAGTGAGTGCAGCTCTGGAGGTGAATGGAGGATAAGAAACGATGTAACAACAGAATAGTGAGTGCAGCTCTGGAGGTGACTGGAGGATAAGACATGATGTAACAGCAGAATAGTGACTGCAGCTCTGGAGGTGACTGGAGGATAGGACACGATGTAACAGTAGAATAGTGAGTGCAGCTCTGGAGGTGACTGGAGGATAAGACACAATGCAACAGCAGAAAAGTGAGTGCAGCTCTTGAGGTGACTGGAGGATAAGACACGATGTAACAGCAGAACAGTGACTGCAGCTCTGGAGGTGACTGAAGGATAAGACATGAAATAACAGCAGAATAGTGAGTGCAGCTCTGGAGTTGACTGGACAATAAGATACGATGTAACAGCAGAATAGAGAGTGCAGCTTTTGAGGTGATTGGAGGAATATAGATGATGTAACAGCAGAATAGTGACTGCAGCTCTGGAGGTGACTGGAGGATAAGACAGGATGGAACAGTAGAATAGTGATTGCAGCTCTGGAGGTGACTGGAGGATAGGACACGATGTAACAGCAGAATAGTGACTGCAGCTCTGGAGATGAGTGGAGGATAAGACATGAAGTAACAGCATAATAGTGAGTGCAGCTCTGGAGGTGACTGGAGGACAAGACACGATGTAACAGCAGAATAGTGACTGCAGCTCATGAGGTGACTGGAGGATAAGACATGATGTAACAGCAGAATAGTGACTGCAGCTCTTAAGGTGACTGGAGGATAAGACACGATGTAACAGCAGAATAGTGAGTGCATCTCTGGAGGTGAACGGAGGATAAGACCTGATGTAACAACAGAATAGTGACAGCAGCTCTAGAGGTGGCTGGAGGATAAGACACGATGTAACAGCAGAATAGTGACTGCAGCTCTGGAGGTGACTGGAGGATAAGACACGATGTAACGGCAGAATAGTGACTGCAGCTCTGGAGGATAAGACATGATGTAACAGCAGAATAGTGAGTGAAGCTCTGAAGGTGGCTGGAGGATAAGACATGATTTAACAGCAGAATAGTGAGTGCAGCTCTGGAGTTAACTGGAGGATAAGATACGATGTAACAGCAGAATAGTGAGTGTAGCTCTGGAGGTGACTGGAGGATAAGACATGATGTAACAGTGGAATAGTGATTGCAGCTCTGGAGGTGACAGGAGGATAAGACACGATGTAACAGCAGAATAATGATTGCAGCTCTGGAGGTGGCTGGAGGATAAGACACCATATAACAGAGAATTGTGAGTGCATCTCTGGAGGTGAATGGAGGATAAGACCTGATGTAACAGCAGAAGAGTGACAGCAGCTCTGGAGGTGGCTGGAGGATATGACACCATGTAACAGCAGAATAGTGACTGCAGCTCTGGAGGTGACTGGAGGATAAGACACGATGTAATGGCAGAATAGTGAGTGCAGCTCTGGAGGTGACTGGAGGATAAGACATGATGTAATAGCAGAATAGTGAGTGCAGCTCTGGAGGTGGCTGGAGGATAAGACATGATGTAACAGCAGAATAGTGACTGCAGCTCTGGAGGTGAGTGGAGGATAAGACCTGATGTGACAGCAGAATAGTGAGTGCAGCTCTGGAGGTGGCTGGAGGATAAGACACCATGTAACAGCAGAATAGTGACTGCAGCTCTGGAGGTGACTGGAGGATAAGACATGATGTAATAGCAGAATAGTGAGTGCAGCTCTGGAGGTGGCTGGAGGATAAGACATGATGTAACAGCAGAACAGTGACTGCAGCTCTGGAGGTGACTGAAGGATAAGACATGAAGTAACAGCAGAATAGAGAGTGCAGCTCTTGAGGTGACTGGAGGATAAGACAGGATGTAACAGTAGAATAGTGATTGCAGCTCTGGAGGTGACAGGAGGATAAGACACGATGTAACAGCAGAATAATGATTGCCGCTCTGGAGGTGACTAGAGGATAAAACCTGATGTAACAGCAGAATAGTGACTGCAGCTCTGGAGGTGACTGGAAGATAAGACATGATGTAACAGCAGAATGGTGAATTCAGCTCTGGAGGTAACTGGAGGATAATACACGATGTAACAGTAGAATAGTGACTGTAGTTCTGGAGGTGGCTGAATGATAATAGATGATGTAACAGCAGAATAGTGACTGCAGCTCTAGAGGTGACTGGAAGATAAGACATGATGTAACAGAAGAATAGTGAGTGCAGCTCTGGAGGTGACTGGAGGATAATACACTATGTAACAGCAGAATAGTTAGTGTAGCTCTGGAGGTGACTGGAGGATAAGACATGATTTAACAGCAGAATGGTGACTTCAGATCTGGAGGTGACAGGAGGATAAGACACGATGAAACAGCAGAATAGTGACTACAGCTCAGGAGGTGACTGGAGAATAAGACACGATGTAACAGCAGAATAGTGACTACAGCTCTGGAGGTGTCTGGAGGATAAGACACGATGAAAGAGCAGAATAGTGACTGCAGCTCTGGCGGTGGCTGGAGGATAAGAAATTATGTAACAGCAGAAAAGAGACTACAGCTCTGGAGGTGGCTGGAGGATAAGACATGATGTAACAGCAGAATAGTGACTACAGCTCTGGAGGTGACTGGAGGATAAGACCTGATGTAACAGCAGAATAGTGAGTGCAGATCTGGAGGTGACTGGAGGATAAGACCTGATATAACAGCAGAATAGTGACGCAGCTCTGGAGGTGACTGGAGGATAAGACGCGATGTAACAGCAGAATAGTGACTGCACTTCAGGAAGTGACTGGAGGATAAGACATGATGTAACAGCAGAATAGTGAGTGCAGCTCTGGAGGTGACTGGCGGATAAAACATGATTTAACAGCAGAATAGTGAGTGCAGCTCTGGAGTTGACTGGAGAATAGGACACGATGTAACAACAGAATAGTGACAGCAGCTCTGGAGGTGACTGGAAGATAAGACATGATTTAACAGCAGAATGGTGAGTGCAGCTCTGGAGATGAGTGGAGGATAAGACATGATGTAACAGCAGAATGGTGAATTCAGCTCTGGAGGATAAGACACGATGTAACAGTAGAATAGAGAGTGCAGCTCTTGAGGTGATTGGAGGAATATAGATGATGTAACAGCAGAATGGTGAATTCAGCTCTGGAGGATAATACACGATCTAACAGTAGAATAGTGACTGTAGCTCTGGAGGTGACTGGAGGATAAGACATGATGTAATAGCAGAATAGTGAGTGCAGCTCTGGAGGTGACTGGAGGATAAGACATGATGTAACAGCAGAATAGTGACAGGAGCTCTGGAGGTAACTGGAGTATAAGACACGATGTAACAGCAGAATAGTGAGTGCAGCTCTGGAGGTGACTGGAGGATAAGACACGATGTAACAGCAGAATAGTCAGTGCAGCTCTGGAGGTGACTGGTAGATAGGCCATGAGGTAACAGCAGAATAGTGAGTGCAGCTCTTGAGGTGACTGGAGGATAAGACATGAAGTAACCGCATAATAGTGAGTGCAGCTCTGGAGGTGACTGGAGGATAAGACATGATGTAACAGCAGAATAGTGACTGCAGCTCTGGAGATGAGTGGAGGATAAGACATGAAGTAACAGCATAATAGTGAGTGCAGCTCTGGAGGTGACTGGAGGACAAGACACGATGTAACAGCACAATAGTGACTGCAGCTCATGAGGTGACTGGAGGATAAGACATGATGTAACAGCAGAATAGTCAGTGCATCTCTTGAGGTGACTGGAGGATAAGACCTGATGTAACAACAGAATAGTGACAGCAGCTCTGGAGGTGACTGGAGGATAAGACCTGATGTAACATCAGAACAGTGACTGCAGCTCTGGAGGTGACTGGAGGATAAGACATGATGTAACAGCAGAATAGTGAGTGCAGCTCTGGAGGTGGCTGGAGGATAAGACATGATTTAACAGCAGAATAGTGAGTGCAGCTCTGGAGTTGACTGGAGGATAAGATACGATGTAACAGCAGAATAGTGAGTGCAGCTCTGGAGGTAACTGGAGGATAAGACATGATGTAACTGTGGAATAGTGATTGCAGCTCTGGAGGTGACAGGAGGATAAGACACGATGTAACAGCAGAATAATGATTGCAGCTCTGGAGGTGACTGGAGGATAAGATCTGATGTAACAACAGAATACTGACTGCAGCTCTGGAGGTAACTGGAAGATAAGACATGACTTAACAGCAGAATGGTGAGTGCAGCTCTGTAGGTGACTGGAGGATAAGACATAATGTAACAGCAGAATGGTGAATTCAGCTCTGGAGGTAACTGGAGGATAAGACACGATTTAACAGTAGAATAGTGAGTGCATCTCTGGAGGTGAATGGAGGATAAGACCTGATGTAGCAGCAGAATAGTGACAGCAGCTCTGGAGGTGACTGGAGGATAAGACATGATGTAGCAGCAGAATAGTGACTGCAGCTCTGGAGGTGAGTGGAGGATAAGACCTGATGTAACAGCAGAATAGTGACTGCAGCTCTAGAGGTGGCTGGAGGATAAGACACCATGTAACAGCAGAATAGTGACTGCAGCTCTGGAGGTGACTGGAGGATAGGACACGATGTAACAGCAGAATAGTGAGTGCAGCTCTGGAGGTGACTGGAGGATAAGACATGATGTAACAGCAGAATAGTGAGTGCAGCTCTGAAGGTGGCTGGAGGATAAGACATGATTTAAAAGCAGAAGAGTGAGTGCAGCTCTGGAGTTGACTGGAGGATAGGATACGATGTAACAGAAGAATAGTGAGTGCAGCTCTGGAGGTGACTGGAGGATAAGACATGATGTAACAGTGGAATAGTGATTGCAGCTCTGGAGGTGACAGGAAGATAAGACACGATGTAACAGAATAGTGAGTGCATCTCTGGAGGTGAATGGAGGATAAGACCTGATGTAACAGCAGAATAGTGACAGCAGCTCTGGAGGTGACTGGAGGATAAGACATGATGTAACAGCAGAATAGTGACTGCAGCTCACGAGGTGAGTGGAGGATAAGACCTGATGTGACAGCAGAATAGTGACTGCAGCTCTGAAGGTGGCTGGAGGATAAGACACCATGTAACAGCAGAATAGTGACTGCAGCTCTGGAGGTGACTGGAGAATAAGACATGACGTAATAGCCGAATAGTGAGTGCAGCTCTGGAGGTGGCTGGAGGATAAGACATGAAGTAACAGCAGAATAGAGAGTGCAGCTCTTGAGGTGACTGGAGGAATATAGATGATGTAACAGCAGAATAGTGAGTGCAGCTCTGGAGGTGACTGGGGGATAAGACAGGATGTAACAGTAGAATAGTGATTGCAGCTCTGGAGGTGACAGGAGGATAAGACACGATGTAACAGCAGAATAATGATTGCCGCTCTGGAGGTGACTAGAGGATAAGACCTGATGTAACAGCAGAATAGTGACTGCAGCTCTGGAGGTGACAGGAGGATAAGACATGATGTAACAGCAGAATAGTGACTGCAGCTCTGGAGGTGGCTGGAGGATAATACACTATGTAACAGCAGAATAGTGTAGCTCTGAAGGTGACTGGAGGATAACACATGATGTAACAGCAGAATGGTGACTTCAGCTCTGGAGGTGACAGGAGGATAAGACCTGATGTAACAGCAGAATAGTGACTACAGCTCTGGAGGTGGCTGGAGGATAAGACATGATGTAACAGCAGAATAGTGACTACAGCTCTGGAGGTGACTGGAGGATAAGACACAATGTAACAGCAGAATGATGAGTGCAGCTCTGGAGGATAAGAGGCGATGTAACAGCAGAATAGTGAGTGCACATCTGGAGGTGACTGGAGGATAAGACCTGATTTAACAGCAGAATAGTGACGCAGCTCTGGAGGTGACTGGAGGATAAGACACGATGTAACAGCAGAATAGTGAGTGCAGCTCTGGAGGTGACTGGCGGATAAAACATGATGTAACAGCAGAATAGTGAGTGCAGCTCTGGAGGTGACTGGAGGATAAGACACGATGTAACAGCAGAATAGTGAGTGCAGCTCTGGAGGTGACTGGAGGAAAAAACATGATGTAACAGCAGAATAGTGATTGCAGCTCTGGAGATGACTGGAGTATAAGACACGATGTAACAAAATAATAGTGAGTGCAGCTCTTGACGTGACTGAAGGATAAGACACGATGTAACAGCAGAATAGTGACTGCAGCTCTGGAGGTGAGTGGAGGATAAGACCTAATGTAACAGCAGAATAGTGACTGCAGCTCTGGAGGTGGCTGGAGGATAAGACACGATGTAACAGCAGAATAGTGACTGCAGCTCTGGAGGTGACTGGAGGATAAGACACGATGTAACGGCAGAATAGTGACTGCAGCTCTGGAGGAGACTGGAGGATAAGACATGATTTAACAGCAGAATAGTGAGTGCAGCTCTGGAGGTGGCTGGAGGATAAGACATGATTTAACAGCAGAATAGTGAGTGCAGCTCTGGAGTTGACTGGAGGATAAGATACGATGTAACAGCAGAATAGTGAGTGCAGCTCTGGAGGTGACTGGAGGATAAGACATGATGTAACAGTGGAATAGTGATTGCAGCTCTGTAGGTGGCTGGAGGATAAGACATGATGTAACAGCAGAACAGTGACTGCAGCTCTGGAGGTGACTGAAGGATAAAACATGAAGTAACAGCAGAATAGTGAGTGCAGCTCTGGAGTTGACTGGACGATAAGATACGATGTAACAGCAGAATAGAGAGTGCAGCTTTTGAGGTGATTGGAGGAATATAGATGATGTAACAGCAGAATAGTGACTGCAGCTCTGGAGGTGACTGGAGGATAAGACAGGATGTAACAGTAGAATAGTGATTGCAGCTCTGGAGGTGACAGGAGGATAAGACACGATGTAACAGCAGAATAGTGACTGCAGCTCTGGAGGTAACTGGAGGATAATACACGATGTAACAGTAGAATAGTGACTGTAGCTCTGGAGGTGGCTGGAGGATAATAGATGATGTAACAGCAGAATAGTGACTGCAGCTCTGGAGGTGACAGGAGGATAAGACATGATGTAACAGCAGAATAGTGAGTGCAGCTCTGGAGGTGACTGGAGGATAATACACTATGTAACAGCAGAATAGTTAGTGTAGCTCTGGAGGTGACAGGAGGATAAGACACGATGAAACAGCAGAATAGTGACTACAGCTCAGGAGGTGACTGGAGGATAAGACACGATGAAACAGCAGATTAGTGACTGCAGCTCTGGAGGTGGCTGGAGGATAAGAAATGATGTAACAGCAGAAAAGAGACTACAGCTCTGGAGGTGGCTGGAGGATAAGACATGATGTAACAGCAGAATAGTGACTACAGCTCTGGAGGTGACTGGAGGATAAGACACAATGTAACAGCAGAATGATGAGTGCAGCTCTGGAGGTGACTGGAGGATAAGACACAATGTAACAGCAGAATAGTGAGTGCATATCTGGAGGTGACTGGAGGATAAGGCCTGATGTAACAGCAGAATAGTGAGTGCAGATCTGGAGGTGACTGGAGGATAAGACCTGATGTAACAGCAGAATAGTGACGCAGCTCTGGAGGTGACTGGAGGATAAGACACGATGTAACAGCAGAATAGTGAGAGCAGCTCTGGAGGTGACTGGAGGATAAGACGTGATGTAAAAGCAGAATAGTGAGTGCAGCTCTGGAGGTGACTGGAGGATAAAACATGATGTAACAGCAGAATAGAGAGTGCAGCTCTGAAGGTGACTGGAGGATATGACATGATGTAACAGCAGAATAGTGACTGCAGCTCTGGAGGTGACTGAAGGATAAGATACGATGTAACAGCAGAATAGTGAGTGCAGCTATGGAGGTGACTGGAGGATAAGATGTGATGTAACAGCAGAATATAGACTGCAGCTCTGGAGATGACTGGAGTATAAGACACGATGTAACAGCACAATATTGACTGCAGATCTGGAGGTGACTGGAGGATAAGATACGATGTAACAAAATAATAGTGAGTTCAGCTCTTGACGTGACTGAAGGATAAGACATGATGTAACAACAGAATAGTGTCTGCAGCTCTGGAGGTGTCTGGAGGATAAGACACGATGTAACAGCAGAATAGTGACTGCAGCTCTGGAGGTGAATGGAGGATAAGATACGATGTAACAAAATAATATTGAGTGCAGCTCTGGAGGTGACTGGAGGATAAGACACGATGTAACAGCAGAATAGTGACTGCAGCTCTGGAGGTGACTGGAGGATAAGATACGATGTAACAGCAGAATAGAGACTGGAGCTCTGGAGATGACTGGAGTATACAACACGATGTAACAGCAGAATAGTGACTGCAGCTCTGGAGGTGAATGGAGGATAAGACATGAAGTAACAGTATAATAGTGAGTGCAGCTCTGGAGGTGACTGGAGGATAAGACACGATGTAACAGCAGAATAGTGACTGCAGCTCTGGAGGTGACTGGAGGATAAGACACGATGTAACAGCAGAATAGTGACTGCAGCTCTGGAGGTGACTGGAGGATAAGACAAGATGTAACAGCAGAATAGTGAGTGCAGATCTGGAGGTGTCTGGAGGATAAGACCTGATGTAACATCAGAATAGTGACTGCAGCTCTGGAGGTGAGTGGAGGATAAGACCTAATGTAACAGCAGAATAGTGACTGCAGCTCTGGAGGTGGCTGGAGGATAAGACACGATGTAACAGCAGACTAGTGACTGCAGCTCTGGAGGTGACTGGAGGATAAGACACGATGTAACGGCAGAATAGTGACTGCAGCTCTGGAGGAGACTGGAGGATAAGACATGATTTAACAGCAGAATAGTGAGTGGAGCTCTGGAGGTGGCTGGAGGATAAGACATGATTTAACAGCAAACCAGGCAATGTGAACTGAGGTCTAAGATGGTAGACATGCAAGAAATAGGAGCATGTTCACACTAGCAAAAAAGAAACAAAACCTACAAAAGACAAAAATATATCTCATACCCTACCATCATTATATATAAATGTAAAGCAAAGTTGCATAATAAATATAGGGTACTTAGTGAACTATTTTTGATCAAAAAAAGAGTTGGGACCCGGTCCTATTTGTCTACCCTTTTATATGCATTACTTCAACTTTGATATACAGTAAGGTTTTTAATATAGACAGTATAGGTACCGTCCCAATTTAGGGTCACCTTGCCGCTGGTGGGACGGCTTGTATACTTTTTTTGATCAAAAATAGTTCACTAAGTACCCTATATTTATTATGCAACTTTGCTTTACATTTATATATAATGATGGTAGGGTATGAGATATATTTTTGTCTTTTGTCTTTTGTAGGTTTTGTTTCTTTTTTGCTAGTGTGAACATGCTCCTATTTCTTGCATGTCTACCATCTTAGACCTCAGTTCACATTGCCTGTTTTTTTGTCTTGTTTGCATTCTGTGCAATTTAAGGGTGTGGCATCCCCTTTGTTGAGCTGACTGGTATATATGTAGCTTACCACGGGCCTGGGTGGTCTGGAGTTGGGACCCGGTCCTATTTGTCTACCCTTTTATATGCATTACTTCAACTTTGATATACAGTAAGGTTTTTAATATAGGCAGTATAGGTACCGTCCCAATTTAGGGTCACCTTGCCGCTGGTGGGACGGCTTGTATACTTTTTTTGATCAAAAATAGTTCACTAAGTACCCTATATTTATTATGCAACTTTGCTTTACATTTATATATAATGATGGTAGGGTATGAGATATATTTTTGTCTTTTGTAGGTTTTATGATTTAACAGCAGAATAGTGAGTGCAGCTCTGGAGGTGACTGGAGGATAAGACATGATGTAACAGTGGAATAGTAATTGCAGCTCTGGAGGTAACAGGAGGATAAGACACGATGTAACAGCAGAATAATGATTGCAGCTCTGGAGGTGACTGGAGGATAAGACCTGATGTAACAGTAGAATAGTGACTGCAGCTCTGGAGGTGAGTGGAAGATAAGACATGATTTAACAGCAGAATGGTGAGTGCAGCTCTGTAGGTGACTGGAGGATAAGACATGATGTAACAGCAGAATGATGAATTCAGCTCTGGAGGTAACTGGAGGATAAGACACGATGTAACAGTAGAATAGTGAGTCCATCTCTGGAGGTAACTGGAGGATAAGACACGATGTAACAGCAGAATAGTGACTGCAGCTCTGGAGGTGAGTGGAGGATAAGACCTGATGTAACAGCAGAATAGTGACTGCAGCTCTGGAGGTGACTGGAGGATAAGACCTGATGTAACAGCAGAATAGTGACTGCAGCTCTGGAGGTGACTGGAGGATAAAACATGATGTAACAGCAGAATAGAGAGTGCAGCTCTGGAGGTGACTGGAGGATATGACATGATGTAACAGCAGAATAGTGACTGTAGCTCTGGAGATGACTGGAGTATAAGACACGATTTAACAGCAGAATAGTGAGTGCAGCTCTGGAGGTGTCTGGAGGATAAGACACGATGTAACAGCAGAATAGTGAGTGCAGATCTGGAGGTGACTGGAGGATAAGACACGATGTAACAGCAGAATAGTGTCTGCAGCTCTGGAGGTGTCTGGAGGATAAGACACGATGTAACAGCAGAATAGTGAGTGCAGTTCTGGAGGTGTCTGGAGGATAAGACACGATGTAACAGCAGAATAGTGAGTGCAGATCTGGAGGTGACTGGAGGATAAGACACGATGTAACAGCAGAATAGTGTCTGCAGCTCTGGAGGTGTCTGGAGGATAAGACACAATGTAACAGCAGAATAGTGAGTGCAGTTCTGGAGGTGTCTGGAGGATAAGACACGATGTAACAGCAGAATAGTGAGTGCAGATCTGGAGGTGACTGGAGGATAAGACACGATGTAACAGCAGAATAGTGTCTGCAGCTCTGGAGGTGTCTGGAGGATAAGACACGATGTAACAGCAGAATAGTGAGTGCAGCTCTGGAGGTGGCTGGAGGATAAGACACGATGTAACAGCAGAATAGTGTCTGCAGCTCTGGAGGTGTCTGGAGGATATGACACGATGTAACAGCAGAATAGTGAGTGCAGCTCTGGAGGTGGCTGGAGGATAAGACACGATGTAACAGCAGAACAGTGACTGCAGCTCTGGAGGTGACTGGAGGATAAGACCTGATGTAACAGCAGAATAGGGAGTGCAGATCTGGAGGTGACTGGAGGATAAGACCTGATGTAACAGCAGAATAGAGACGCAGCTCTGGAGGCGACTGGAGGATAAGACACGATGTAACAGCAGAATAGTGTCTGCAGCTCTGGAGGTGACTGGAGGATAAGACACGATGTAACAGCAGAATAGTGTCTGCAGCTCTGGAGGTGACTGGAGGATAAGACACGATGTAACAGCAGAATAGTGTCTGCAGCTCTGGAGGTGACTGGAGGATAAGACACGATGTAACAGCAGAATAGTGACTGCAGCTCTGGAGGTGAACGGAGGATAAGACACGATGTAACAGCAGAATAGTGACTGCAGCTCTGGAGGTGAATGGAGGATAAGATACGATGTAACAAAATAATAGTGAGTGCAGCTCTTGAGGTGACTGGAGGATAAGACACGATGTAACAGCAGAATAGTGACTGCAGCTCTGGAGGTGAATGAGGATAAGATACGATGTAACAAAATAATAGTGAGTGCAGCTCTTGAGGTGACTGGAGGATAAGACACGATGTAACAGCAGAATAGTGAGTGCAGCTCTGGAGGTGTCTGGAGGATAAGACACGATGTAACAGCAGAATAGTGAGTGCAGATCTGGAGGTGACTGGAGGATAAGACCTGATGTAACAGCAGTATAGAGACGCAGCTCTGGAGGTGACTGGAGGATAATACACGATGTAACAGCAGAATAGTGTCTGCAGCTCTGGAGGTGAACGGAGGATAAGACACGATGTAACAGCAGAATAATGACTGCAGCTCTAGAGGTGACTGGAGGATAAGACACGATGTAACAGCAGAATAGAGACTAGAGCTCTGGAGATGACTGGAGTATAAGACACGATGTAACAGCAGAATAGTGACTGCAGCTCTGGAGGTGAATGGAGGATAAGATACGATGTAACAAAATAATAGTGATTGCAGCTCTTGAGGTGACTGGAGGATAAGACACGATGTAACAGCAGAATAGTGAGTGCAGCTCTGCAGGTGTCTGGAGGATAAGACACGATGTAACAGCAGAATAGTGAGTGCAGCTCTGCAGGTGACTGGAGGATAAGACCTTATGAAACAGCAGAATAGAGACCACAGCTCTTGAGGTGACTGGAGGATAAGACACGATGTAACAGCAGAATAGTGAGTGCAGCTCTTGAGGTGACTGGAGGATAAGACACGATGTAACAGCAGAATAGTGTCTGCAGCTCTGGAGGTGTCGGGAGTATAAGACACGATGTAACAGCAGAATAGTGAGTGCAGCTCTGGAAGTGACAGGAGGATGAGACACGATGAAACAGCAGAATAGTGACTACAGCTCAGGAGGTGACTGGAGGATAAGACACGATGTAACAGCAGAATAGTGACTGCAGCTCTGGAAGTGACAGGAGGATGAGACACGATGTAACAGCAGAATAGTGACTGCAGCTCTGGAGGTGGCTGGAGGATAAGAAATGATGTAACAGCAGAAAAGAGACTACAGCTCTGGAGGTGGCTGGAGGATAAGACATGATGTAACAGCAGAATAGTGACTACAGCTCTGGAGGTGACTGGAGGATAAGACAAAATGTAACAGCAGAATGATGAGTGCAGCTCTGGAGGTGACTGGAGGATAAGACCTGATGTAACAGCAGAATAGTGACGCAGCTCTGGAGGTGACTGGAGGATAAGACACGATGTAACAGCAGAATAGTGAGAGCAGCTCTGGAGGTGACTGGAGGATAAGACGTGATGTAACAGCAGAATAGTGGGTGCAGCTCTGGAGGTGACTGGAGGATAAAACATGATGTAACAGCAGAATAGAGAGTGCAGCTCTGGAGGTGACTGGAGGATATGACATGATGTAACAGCAGAATAGTGACTGCAGCTCTGGAGGTGACTGGAGGATAAGATACGATGTAACAGCAGAATAGTGAGTGCAGCTATGGAGGTGACTGGAGGATAAGACACTATGAAACAACAGAATAGTGTCTGCAGCTCTGGAGGTGTCTGGAGGATAAGACACGATGTAACAGCAGAATAGTGAGTGCAGCTCTGGAGGTGAACGGAGGATAAGATACGATGTAACAGCAGAATAGTGACTGCAGCTCTGCAGGTGACTGGAGGATAAGACACGATGTAACAGCAGAATAGAGACAGGAGCTCTGGAGATCACTGGAGTATAAGACACGATGTAACAGCAGAATAGTGACTGCAGCTCTGGAGGTGAATGGAGGATAAGATACGATGTAACAAAATAATATTGAGTGCAGCTCTTGAGGTGAGTGGAGGATAAGACACGATGTAACAGTAGAATAGTGAGTGCAGCTCTGGAGGTGAACGGAGGATAAGACACGATGTAACAGCAGAATAGAGACTGGAGCTCTGGAGGTGAATGGAGGATAAGATACGATGTAACAAAATAATATTGAGTGCAGCTCTTGAGGTGACTGGAGGATAAGACACGATGTAACAGCAGAATAGTGAGTGCAGATCTGGAGGTGACTGGAGGATAAGACACGATGTAACAGCAGAATAGTGAGTGCAGCTCTGGAGGTGGCTGGAGGATAAGACACGATGTAACAGCAGAATAGTGTCTGCAGCTCTGGAGGTGTCTGGAGGATAAGACACGATGTAACAGCAGAATAGTGACTGCAGCTGTGGAGGTGACTGGAGGATAAGACACGATGTAACAGCAGAATAGTGAGTGCAGATCTGGAGGTGACTGGAGGATAAGACCTGATGTAACAGCAGAATAGAGACGCAGGTCTGGAGGTGACTGGAGGATAAGACACGATGTAACAGCAGAATAGTGTCTGCAGCTCTGGAGGTGTCTGGAGAATAAGACACGATGTAACAGCAGAATAGTGAGTGCAGCTCTGGAGGTGGCTGGAGGATAAGACACGATGTAACAGCAGAATAGTCACTGCAGCTCTGGAGGTGACTGGAGGATAAGACACGATGTAACAGCAGAATAGTGTCTGCAGCTCTGGAGGTGTCTGGAGGATAAGACACGATGTAACAGCAGAATAGTGACTGCAGCTCTGGAGGTGAACGGAGGATAAGACACGATGTAACAGCAGAATAGTGACTGCAGCTCTGGAGGTGAATGGAGGATAAGATACGATGTAACAAAATAATAGTGAGTGCAGCTCTTGAGGTGACTGGAGGATAAGACACGATGTAACAGCAGAATAGTGAGTGCAGCTCTGGAGGTGTCTGGAGGATAAGACACGATGTAACAGCAGAATAGTGAGTGCAGATCTGGAGGTGACTGGAGGATAAGAACTGATGTAACAGCAGAATAGAGACGCAGCTCTGGAGGTGACTGGAGGATAATACACGATGTAACAGCAGAATAGTGTCTGCAGCTCTGGAGGTGTCTAGAGGATAAGACACGATGTAACAGCAGAATAGTGAGTGCAGCTCTGGAGGTGGCTGGAGGATAAGACACGATGTAACAGCAGAATAGTGACTGCAGCTCTGGAGGTGACTGGAGGATAAGACACGATGTAACAGCAGAATAGTGAGTGCAGCTCTGGAGATGACTGGAGGATAAGACCTTATGAAACAGCAGAATAGAGACCACAGCTCTTGAGGTGACTGGAGGATAAGACACGATGTAACAGCAGAATAGTGAGTGCAGCTCTTGAGGTGACTGGAGGATAAGACACGATGTAACAGCAGAATAGCGTCTGCAGCTCTGGAGGTGTCTGGAGTATAAGACACGATGTAACAGCAGAATAGTGAGTGCAGCTCTGGAGGTGGCTAGAGGATAAGACACGATGTAACAGCAGAATAGTGACTGCAGCTCTGGAGGTGTCTGGAGAATAAGACACGATGTAACATCAGAATAGTGAGTGCAGATCTGGAGGTGACTGGAGGATAAGACCTGATGTAACAGCAGAATAGTGACGCAGCTCTGGAGGTGACTGGAGGATAAGACATGATGTAACAGCAAAATTGAGATTACAGCTCGGGAGGTGACTGGAGGATAAGACACGATGTAACAGCAGAATAGTGACTGCAGCTCTGGAGGTGAATGGAGGATAAGATACGATGTAACAAAATAATAGTGAGTGCAGCTCTTGAGGTGACTGGAGGATAAGACACGATGTAACAGCAGAATAGTGAGTGCAGCTCTGGAGGTGTCTGGAGGATAAGACACGATGTAACAGCAGAATAGTGAGTGCAGATCTGGAGGTGACTGGAGGATAAGACCTGATGTAACAGCAGTATAGAGACGCAGCTCTGGAGGTGACTGGAGGATAATATACGATGTAACAGCAGAATAGTGTCTGCAGCTCTGGAGGTGAACGGAGGATAAGACACGATGTAACAGCAGAATAATGACTGCAGCTCTAGAGGTGACTGGAGGATAAGACACGATGTAACAGCAGAATAGTGACTGCAGCTCTGGAGGTGAATGGAGGATAAGATACGATGTAACAAAATAATAGTGATTGCAGCTCTTGAGGTGACTGGAGGATAAGACACGATGTAACAGCAGAATAGTGAGTGCAGCTCTGGAGGTGTCTGGAGGATAAGACACGATGTAACAGCAGAATAGTGAGTGCAGCTCTGGAGGTGACTGGAGGATAAGACCTTATGAAACAGCAGAATAGAGACCACAGCTCTTGAGGTGACTGGAGGATAAGACACGATGTAACAGCAGAATAGTGAGTGCAGCTCTTGAGGTGACTGGAGGATACGACACGATGTAACAGCAGAATAGTGTCTGCAGCTCTGGAGGTGTCGGGAGTATAAGACACGATGTAACAGCAGAATAGTGAGTGCAGCTCTGGAAGTGACAGGAGGATGAGACACGATGAAACAGCAGAATAGTGACTACAGCTCAGGAGGTGACTGGAGGATAAGACACGATGAAACAGCAGAATAGTGACTGCAGCTCTGGAGGTGGCTGGAGGATAAGAAATGATGTAACAGCAGAAAAGAGACTACAGCTCTGGAGGTGGCTGGAGGATAAGACATGATGTAACAGCAGAATAGTGACTACAGCTCTGGAGGTGACTGGAGGATAAGACAAAATGTAACAGCAGAATAGAGACAGGAGCTCTGGAGATCACTGGAGTATAAGACACGATGTAACAGCAGAATAGTGAGTGCAGCTCTGGAGGTGACTGGAGGATAAGAGGCGATGTAACAGCAGAATAGTGAGTGCAGATCTGGAGGTGAACGGAGGATAAGATACGATGTAACAGCAGAATAGTGACTGCAGCTCTGCAGGTGACTGGAGGATAAGACACGATGTAACAGCAGAATAGAGACAGGAGCTCTGGAGATCACTGGAGTATAAGACACGATGTAACAGCAGAATAGTGACTGCAGCTCTGGAGGTGAATGGAGGATAAGATACGATGTAACAAAATAATATTGAGTGCAGCTCTTGAGGTGAGTGGAGGATAAGACACGATGTAACAGCAGAATAGTGAGTGCAGCTCTGGAGGTGAACGGAGGATAAGACACGATGTAACAGCAGAATAGAGACTGGAGCTCTGGAGGTGAATGGAGGATAAGATACGATGTAACAAAATAATATTGAGTGCAGCTCTTGAGGTGACTGGAGGATAAGACACGATGTAACAGCAGAATAGTGAGTGCAGCTCTGGAGGTGGCTGGAGGATAAGACACGATGTAACAGCAGAATAGTGTCTGCAGCTCTGGAGGTGTCTGGAGGATAAGACACGATGTAACAGCAGAATAGTGACTGTAGCTGTGGAGGTGACTGGAGGATAAGACCTGATGTAACAGCAGAATAGTGACTGCAGCTCTGGAGGTGACTGGAGGATAAGACACGATGTAACAGCAGAATAGTGAGTGCAGATCTGGAGGTGACTGGAGGATAAGACCTGATGTAACAGCAGAATAGAGACGCAGGTCTGGAGGTGACTGGAGGATAAGACACGATGTAACAGCAGAATAGTGTCTGCAGCTCTGGAGGTGTCTGGAGGATAAGACACGATGTAACAGCAGAATAGTGAGTGCAGCTCTGGAGGTGGCTGGAGGATAAGACACGATGTAACAGCAGAATAGTCACAGCAGCTCTGGAGGTGACTGGAGGATAAGACACGATGTAACAGCAGAATAGTGATTGCAGCTCTGGAGGTGACTGGAGGATAAGACACGATGTAACAGCAGAATAGTGTCTGCAGCTCTGGAGGTGTCTGGAGGATAAGACACGATGTAACAGCAGAATAGTGACTGCAGCTCTGGAGGTGAACGGAGGATAAGACACGATGTAACAGCAGAATAGTGACTGCAGCTCTGGAGGTGAATGGAGGATAAGATACGATGTAACAAAATAATAGTGAGTGCAGCTCTTGAGGTGACTGGAGGATAAGACACGATGTAACAGCAGAATAGTGAGTGCAGCTCTGGAGGTGTCTGGAGGATAAGACACGATGTAACAGCAGAATAGTGAGTGCAGATCTGGAGGATAAGAACTGATGTAACAGCAGAATAGAGACGCAGCTCTGGAGGTGACTGGAGGATAATACACGATGTAACAGCAGAATAGTGAGTGCAGCTCTGGAGGTGGCTGGAGGATAAGACACGATGTAACAGCAGAATAGTGACTGCAGCTCTGGAGGTGACTGGAGGATAAGACACGATGTAACAGCAGAATAGTGAGTGCAGCTCTGGAGATGACTGGAGGATAAGACCTTATGAAACAGCAGAATAGAGACCACAGCTCTTGAGGTGACTGGAGGATAAGACACGATGTAACAGCAGAATAGTGAGTGCAGCTCTTGAGGTGACTGGAGGATAAGACACGATGTAACAGCAGAATAGCGTCTGCAGCTCTGGAGGTGTCTGGAGTATAAGACACGATGTAACAGCAGAATAGTGAGTGCAGCTCTGGAGGTGGCTAGAGGATAAGACACGATGTAACAACAGAATAGTGAGTGCAGATCTGGAGGTGACTGGAGGATAAGACCTGATGTAACAGCAGAATAGTGACGCAGCTCTGGAGGTGACTGGAGGATAAGACATGATGTAACAGCAAAATTGAGATTACAGCTCGGGAGGTGACTGGAGGATAAGACACGATGTAACAGCAGAATAATGACTGCAGCTGTGGAGGTCACTGGAAGATAGGACATGATGTAAGAGTAGAATAGTGACTTCAGCTCTGGAGGTGACTGGAGGATAAGACATGATGTAACAGCAGAATAGTGACTGCAGCTCGGGAGGTGGCTGGAGGATAAGACATGATGTAACAGCAGAATAGTGACTACAGCTCTGGAGGATAAGACACAGTGTAACAGCAGAATGGTGAGTGCAGCTCTTGAGGTGACTGGAGGATAAGACACGATGTAACAGCAGAATAGCGTCTGCAGCTCTGGAGGTGTCTGGAGTATAAGACACGATGTAACAGCAGAATAGTGAGTGTAGCTCTGGAGGTGATTGGAGGATAAGACCTGATGTAACAGCAGAATAGTGACTGCAGCTCTGGAGGTGACTGTAGGATAAGACACGATGTAACAGCAGAATAGTGACTGCAGCTCTGGAGTTTACTGGAGGATAAGACACGATGTAACAGCAGAATAGTGAGTGCAGCTCTGAAGGTGGCTGGAGGATAAGACACGATGTAACAGCAGAATAGTGACTGCAGCTCTGGAGGTGACTGGAGGATAAGACATGAAGCAATAGCATAATAGTGAGTGCAGCTCTGGAGGTGACTGGAGGACAAGACACGATGTAACAGCAGAATAGTGACTGCAGCTCTTGAGGTGACTGGAGGATAAGACACGATGTAATAGCAGAATAGTGACTGCAGCTCTTGAGGTGACTGGAGGATAAGACACGATGTAACAGCAGAATAGTGATTGCAGCTCTGGAGGAGACTGGAGGATAAGACACGATGTAACAGCAGAAGAGTGAGTGCAGCTCTGGAGGTGACAGGAGGATAAGACACGATGTAACGGCAGAATAGGGACTACAGCTTGGGAGGTGACTGGAGGATAAGACACGATGTAACAGCAGAATAGTGATTGCAGCTCTGGAGGAGACTGGAGGATAAGACATGATGTAACAGCAGAATAGTGAGTGCAGCTCTTGAGGATAAGACACGATATTACAGCAGAATAGTGACTGCAGCTCTGGAAATGAATGGAGGATAAGACTTGATGTAACACCAGAATAGTGACTGCAGCTCTGGAGGTGACTGGAGGATAAGACATGATGTAACAGCAGAATAGTGACTGCAGCTCTGGAGGTGGCTGGAGTGTAAGACATGATGTAACAGCAAAATAGTGACTACAGCTCTGGAGGTGACTGGAGGATAAGACCTGATGTAACAGCAGAATGGTGAGTGCAGCTCAGGAGGTGACTGGAGGATAAGACACGATGTAACAGCAGAATAGTGAGTGCAGCTCTGGAGGTGACTGGAGGATAAGACCTGATTTAACAGCAGAATAGTGACTGCAGCTCTGGAGGTGACTGGAGGATAAGACACGATGTAACAGCAGAATAGTGAGTGCAGCTCTGGAGGTGAATGGAGGATAAGACACGATGTAACAGCAGAATAGTGATACAGCTCCATCCTGTAGTATATCCCACCTCTCACCTATATACAGCCCCATCCTGCAGTATATCCCACCTCTCACCTATATACAGCCCCATCCTGTAGTATATCCCACCTCTCACCTATATACAACCCCATCCTGCAGTATATCCCACCTCTCACCTATATACAGCCCCATCCTGTAGTATATCCCACCTCTCACCTATATACAGCCCCATCCTGCAGTATATCCCACCTCTCACCTATATACCGTCCCATCCTGCAGTATATCCCACCTCTCACCTATATACCGTCCCATCCTGCAGTATATCCCCCCTCTAATCTATATACAGCCCCAGCCTGTAGTATATCCCACCTCTCATCTATATACCATCCCATCCTGCAGTATATCCCACCTCTCATCTATATACCGTCCCATCCTGCAGTATATCCCACCTCTCATCTATATACCGTCCCATCCTGCAGTATATCCCACCTCTCATCTATATACCGTCCCATCCTGCAGTATATCCCACCTCTCACCTATATACCGTCCCATCCTGCAGTATATCCCACCTCTCACCTATATACCGTCCCATCCTGCAGTATATCCCACCTCTCACCTATATACCGTCCCATCCTGCAGTATATCCCACCTCTCACCTATATACCGTCCCATCCTGCAGTATATCTCACCTCTCATCTATATACCGTCCCATCCTGCAGTATATCCCACCTCTCATCTATATACCGTCCCATCCTGCAGTATATCCCACCTCTCATCTAGATACCGTCCCATCCTGCAGTATATCCCACCTCTCACCTATATACAGCCCCATCCTGCAGTATATCCCACCTCTCACCTATATACCATCCCATCCTGCAGTATATCTCACCTCTCATCTATATACCGTCCCATCCTGCAGTATATCCCACCTCTCATCTAGATACCGTCCCATCCTGCAGTATATCCCACCTCTCACCTATATACAGCCCCATCCTGTAGTATATCCCACCTCTCACCTATATACAGCCCCATCCTGCAGTATATCCCACCTCTCACCTATATACAGCCCCATCCTGTAGTATATCCCACCTCTCACCTATATACAACCCCATCCTGCAGTATATCCCACCTCTCACCTATATACAGCCCCATCCTGCAGTATATCCCACCTCTCACCTATATACAGCCCCATCCTGCAGTATATCCCACCTCTCACCTATATACCGTCCCATCCTGCAGTATATCTCACCTCTCATCTATATACCGTCCCATCCTGCAGTATATCCCACCTCTCACCTATATACAGCCCCATCCTGCAGTATATCCCCCCTCTCATCTATATATCGTCCCATCCTGCAGTATATCCCACCTCTCAGACCCTCTATATAGCTCTGTATAAAGCACTCCCATATAGTATAATGCACCCCTATTGCCCATTCAGTATAAAGCACTCCCATATAGTATAATGCAGCCCCATAGTCTTAAATGTAATTTAATGGCCACAACAATGTCCTAAAAAAAAAAATACAATACTCACCTCTCCTCCGCGGTCGCCGCAGCTTGTGTTCTATGCGTCGCACCTCCCAGCGTAGAGGACGCTACGTAGTGACGTCATCGTGCTGAGACGTTAGACGCTGAGATAGAACGATGGGAGAGGGAGCGTCAGCTGTGACGTTTCGTCCTCCATCGCTTTCAAGTGTATCTGCAGATGTCGCCTATACAGTGACCCTGCGGAGGGGCCCCCAGCTCAAAGGGCCCAATAGAGGCAAAGCCGCACAGTTTAACCTTTTCAGCTCCGGGTGGCCCCTCAGAGCGCGGGGCCCGGGGCGGTCACAGTCTTTGCCCCCGGTAGCTGCGCTACTACATCACTTCAGCCTGCAGGACCGGGCTCCTCGTAGTGACCTGCGGACTGTGCTGCGGCCTCCGTGTATGAGCTCCGCACTGTGGGAAGCTCTGCCGCCTGGTGACGTTATCCCTCAGAAGAGCTGCTCCATTATACAGGTCTGTGAGGAGCAGGAGAGGATTGTCAGCTGGACACAGAGCAGCTACAGCACAGGGACAGGTGTGATGGGTGAGCTGCTGGGGAAGGTGATGGCAGGTGACTGGTGCCACAACACTGAACACACAGTGACAGCTCTCCCGGCTAACAGTGCTCAAGGCACAAGCTCCACCCCCGGTCCATGCCCCCCCTCTGCCCCACCCCCGGTCCATGCCCCCCCTCTGCCCCACCCCCGGTCCATGCCCCCCTCTGCCCCACCCCCGGTCCATGCCCCCACCCCCAGTCCATGCCCCACCCCTGGTCCATGCCCCACCTCTCCCCCACCCCCGGTCCATGCCTCACCCCCGGTCCATGCCCCCACCTCTGCCCCACCCCCTGTCCATGCTCCACCCCCAGTCCATGCCCCACCTCTGCCCCACCCTCGGTCCATGCCCCACCCCCGGTCCATGCCCCACCCCTGGTCCATGCCCACCTCTCCCCCACCCCCGGTCCATGCCCCACCCCTGGTCCATGCCCACCTCTCCCCCACCCCCGGTCCATGCCCCCACCTCTGCCCCACCCCCTGTCCATGCTCCACCCCCAGTCCATGCCCCACCTCTGCCCCACCCTCGGTCCATGCCCCACCCCTGGTCCATGCCCCACCCCCGGTCCATGCCCCTCCTATGCCCCACCTCTGCCCCACTCCCAGTCCATGCCCCACCCCCGGTCCATGCCCCACCTATACCCCACCCCCCCCAGTCCATGCCCCACCTCTACCCCACCCCCGGTCCATGCC
Organism: Phyllobates terribilis; assembly: GCF_046119375.1. NCBI lineage: Eukaryota > Metazoa > Chordata > Amphibia > Anura > Dendrobatidae > Phyllobates > Phyllobates terribilis. The sequence goes on from NW_027363093.1 coordinate 1,741,042, forward strand.
CCACCCCAGGTCCATGCCCCCACCTCTACCCCACTCCCGGTCCATGCCCCACCCCCCGGTCCATGCCCCCACCCCCGGTCCATGCCCCCACCTCCACCCCGCACCCCGGTCCATGCCCCCACCTCCACCCCACTACCGGTCCATGCCCCCACCCCGCACCCCGGCCATGCCCCCACCTCCACCCCACTACCGGTCCATGCCCCCACCTCTACCCCACTCTCGGTCTATGCCCCCACCTCTGCCCCACCCCCGGTCCATGCCCCCACCTCTACCCCATCCTCGGTCTATGCCCCCACCTCTGCCCCACCCCCGGTCCATGCCCCACCTCACCCTACCCCCGGTCCATACTCCACCTCTCCCCACCCCCGGTCCATGCCCCCACCTTAGAATAGATATCTCAATGTGATTTTTTTCAGTGTCATTTTGATGTTAAAGCCTAGAAAAAAAAACAGATTAATCCTGGAAAGAGCATTGCCCCCTGTCATTCTAACTTCCCAGCTGTGCGATAAAAGGTGGAGATGAATGGAGAGCACAGATCAATATTGTGCGATGTGTCCAAGCATCATTAAACTCATCTAAATGCCATCTATTTCCTTAAAGGGAAACGTCCTAGCTGCTATGTAAACTGCCCCTATAGCGTTGGTAGTGATGCAATGTACATCACTAACATACTTTTTTCATTATAATTGGTGCAACTATAATGAGTGTATAGCACTTTACATACTTACTAGCTATTGAACCCGTTCTACGTCCAGGTGGCGAGCATTTTTATTGGTATATGGTCTCCCATGCTGGTATGTGCTGCCCCCCTCCTTGTATTTGTGCTGCCCCCATCCTGTCCCCACCATCCAATCCTGGTATGCGTGGCCCCCCTCACCCCCAATCCTGGTATGCGTGGCCCCCCTCACCCCCAATCCTGGTATGCGTGGCCCCCCTCACCCCCAATCCTGGTATGCGTGGGCCCCCCTCACCCCCAATCCTGGTATGCATGGCACCCCTCACCCCCAATCCTGGTATGCGTGGCACCCCTCACCCCTATCCTGGTGTGTATGGTATCCCTCATCCTGGTATGCATGGCAACCTATCCCTCACTCCCAATCCTGGTATGCGTGGCACCCCTCACCCCCAATCCCGGTGTGCGTGTCACCCCTTATCCCGGTATGTGTGGCTCCCCTCATCCCCAATCCCGGTATGCGTGGCACCCCCAATCCCGGTATGCATGGCACCCCTCATCCTTATCCTGGTGTGTATGGTATCCCTCATCCTGGTATGCATGGTACCCCATCCCTATCCTGGTGTGTATGGTGTCCCTCATCCTTGTATGCATGGCACCCCATCCCTCATTCCCAATCCCGGTATGCGTGGCACCCCTCATCCCCAATCCCGGTATGCATGGCACCCCTCATCCCCAGTCCCAGTATGCCTGGCACCCCTAATCCCCCCAATCCCAGTATGCGTGGCACCCCTCATCCCTATCCTGGTGTGTATGGTATCCCTCATCCTAGTATGCGTGGCACCCTATCCCTCACTCCCAATCCCGGTATGCGTGGCACCCCTCACCCCCAATCCCGGTGTGCGTGTCACCCCTCATCCCGGTATGTGTGGCTCCCCTCACCCCCAATCCCGGTATGCGTGGCACCCCTCACCCCCAATCCCGGTATGCGTGGCACCCCTCATCCTTATCCTGGTGTGCATGGTACCCCATCCCTATCCTGGTGTGTATGGTATCCCTCATCCTGGTATGCATGGCACCCCATCCCTCATCCCCAATCCCGGTATGCGTGGCACCCCTCATCCCCAATCCCGGTATGCGTGGCACCCCTCATCCCCAATCCCGGTATGCGTGGCACCCCTCATCCCCAATCCTAGTATGCCTGGCACCCCTCATCCCCCCAATCCCGGTATGCGTGGCACCCCTCATCCCTATCCTGGTGTGTATGGTATCCCTCATCCTGGTATGCATGGCACCCTATCCCTCACTCCCAATCCGGTATGCGTGGCACCCCTCACCCCCATTCCCATTATGCGTGGCACCCCTCATCCCGGTATGCGTGGCTCCCCTCACCCCCAATCCCGGTATGCGTGGAACCCCTCACCCCCAATCCCGGTATTCATGGCACCCCTCATCCTTATCCTGGTGTGTATGGTATCCCTCATCCTGGTATGCATGGCACCCCATCCCTCATTCCCAATCCCGGTATGCGTGGCACCCCTCATCCCCAATCTCGGTATGCATGGCACCCCTCATCCCCAATCCCAGTATGCCTGGCACCCCTCACCCCCAATCCCGGTATGCGTGGCACCCCTCACCCCCCAATCCTGGTATGCGTGGTACCCCTCAATCATGGTATGCGTGGTATCCCTCACCCCCATTCCTGGTATGCGTGGTACCCCTCACCCCCAATCGTCACAGCGCATGCGCGGCTCCCAGCGCTACAAGCTTTGCTGTCAGCTGTGTCATACTGCACAAGCGTCCCATAACTTCAGCGCTCACCGGGAGCAAAATTCAAACACCTGGGCGGTGCCACCCATGACTGAATGTGAGGATCACACCCCTATGACTGAACGAGCAGGTAGGGTATAAGTATATAAAGTGCTATACACTCATTATAGTTGCACCAATTATAATGAAAAAAGTGTTAGTGATGTACATTGCATCACTATCAACGCTATGAGGGCAGTTTACATAGTAACTAGGATGTGACAGCTTCCCTTTAACATGACAACATGTCAGTTCTGAGTCTTCATAAATGCCTGCTCCAGGAATCTTCTTTTTCCAGCCCCCATCTGGGCTCATCATCTATAATGTTGATAATTTACCTTTATCATAAAATCTTTTCCCGCAGCTTGGAATCTCACTATTTCCCGATGCATTGGCTCTTTGCTTCTCATTGTCTCCTGTGTTGCAGTTTATTTCTTCTACTGAATTCTGAGTTTGGAGCAGATGGAATAAAATATATATTCAGGTTCCCCAAGGGGGTGGGCTGCAAGTAATAGATAACTTCAGAGCAGACACGAAATAAAAGCGCAGTGAGCCGTACTTCGAGTTCTTGACAATTTCTGCTCATCAGTCTGACTGATGAGAATGGAGGAGTAGGAGTTATCTGAATGTATAATCCTTTTTACTTAGAGACTTGTGTTTTTGAAATTTCTCGATAGGCTGGAAACTGAGCGTTATTAGATTTTCTCTCAGTGAATTAATGGCTGGAATAATGTTATTACCTTACAAAAAGGAGTAGTATTGAAGTTCTTTCTGCTTGCATTCATCATGGTTGTATATTACTGCGGTATTTTATTGCTATTTTTAGTTGAGTTATATTAATCACACTAAAATTTATTAAAGAGAATCTGTAACCACCTGCATGATGTAGAGGCAGAGACCATGATTACAGCGATGTATCACTTACTTTACTGGGTGCTGCAGTATTGATTAAAAACAGTTTTATCTGCCACAGATCTAAGAGATCTCTGAATTCTGAGATCTAGATAGCTCCGCCCTCACACCACTGAGCTGCCAATCAGTGATGGAGGTGGGGTTGGACTACCTAGCATCAGGCCAAGTAGTCCTGATAATCTGCTGCTAATAAAACAGTATTTTTTTCAAAACTACATTAACCCCTTAAGGACGGAGACAATTATGTCCTTAATGATCAGGCCAATTTTTACAATTCTGTCCACTGTCACTTTATGAGGTAATAACTCTGGAACGCTTCAACAGATCCCGCTGATTCTGAGACTGTCCTTTCGTGACATATTGCACTCCATGTTAGTGATAAAATTTCTTCGATATCACTTGCATTTATTTGTGAAAAAAATCAGAAATTTGATGAAAATTTTGAAAATTTCACAATTTTCAAAATTTTAATTTCCATGCCCTTAAATCAGATATACAGTACAGACCAAAAGTTTGGACACACCTTCTCATTTAAAGATTTTTCTGTATTTTCATGACTATGAAAATTGTACATTCACACTGAAGGCATCAAAACTGTGAATTAACACATGTGGAATTATATACTTAACAAAAAAGCTCAAGAGAATGCCAAGAGTGTGCAAAGCAGTCATCAAAGCCAAAGGTGGCTACTTTGAAGAACCTAGAATATAAGACATATTTTCAGTTGTTTCACACTTTTTTGTTAAGTATATAATTCCACATGTGTTAATTCATAGTTTTGATGTCTTCAGTGTGAATGTACAATTTTCGTAGTCATGAAAATGCAGAAAAATCTTTAAATGAGAAGGTGTGTCCAAACTTTTGGTCTGCACTGTATATATGCAGTATGTATCTAACACATATATTTAAATGCAACCAAGGGAACACATAAAAGTGTGGTATAGAAGTAACGGAGTATAAGGTATTTGTATAGCCTAGAGTAAAAATGTCACACTGTAATCTGTGTAATTTATGTGGGATGATGATGATGGCAGCCTAGACAGTCTGAGAAGTTCAGAAAAAAGGGGAGAAAGAAAACCGACCAAAAAAGTCTAGATACAAAGTACAAATATAGTGTAAAGTTTATTGTAAAATCAGGGAGGTAACATTCGCATAACAAGGAAGGGGTGCACGCGCAAAGTACAGGATGGGCCATTTATATGGAAACACCTATATAAAATGGGAATGCTTGGTGATGTCAACTTCCTGTTTTTGGCACATTAGTATATGGGAGGGGGAAAACTTTTCCAGATGGGTGGTGACCATGGCGGCCATTTTGAAGTCGGCCATTTTGGATCCAACTTTATTTTTTTCAATGGGAATAGGGTCATGTAACACATCAAACTTATTCAGAATTTCATAAGAAAAACAATGGTGTATTTGTTTTTAACGTAACTTTATTCTTTCATGAGCTTTTTACAAGTTTATGACCACTGATAAAATGTGTTCAAAGTGCTGCCCATTGTGTTGGATTGTCAATGCAACCCTCTTCTTCCACTCTTGACACACTGACAGCAACACCGCAGAAGAAATGCCAGCACAGGCTTCCAGTATCCGTTGTTTCAGATGCTGCACATCTCGTATCCTCACAGCATAGACAATTGGCTTCAGATGACCCCAAAGATAAAAGTCTAAGGGGGTCAGATTGGGAGACCTTGGTGGCCATTCAACTGGCCCACGCCGACCAATCCACTTTCCAGGAAACTGTTCATGTAGGAATGCTCGCACCTGACACCCATAATGTGGTGGTGACCATCTTGTTAGAAAAACTCAGAGAACGTGCCATCTCCAGTGCATAAAGAGGGCAACATGTCATCATGTAGCAAGTTCAGATATCCAGTGACACAAGTTTTCTTGTGTTTGCAATGCGTTACATATGTATGTATGTGTGTGTGTACATATATGCATGTGTGTGTATATATACTGTGTATATATATATATATATATATATATATATATATATATATATATATACCAAAAACTCCAAAAATTGAGACAGGGCATATGTTGTCATACGTGCAATGCATAGATGTGCAGTGACACTGTGGCCATTTGACAAGCAGAACGTGAGATAAAAACAAAATGAGCAAATATCCTGTAGTAAGTAAGTAAATAAGAATAGTACATGTAAATAACATAGGGCATAGGGTGCTTAGCTGCCACTGGTTAAATAAAAAACGTAAAAGCCATCCCATCACGACACGTCACATACTTATATAATATATATATATATATATATATATATATATATATATATATATATATAGGTACCCCAAAAAATGAGAATTATTTATTTTTTATTTAACATAACATCTTGAAAACATTAGTCCTCTTCAAAAATCCTGTCCATTAGATGATTTTCACTTGTTCCAACGGGTTTTCCAGAGTTCGAAACATTTTTTATCTTCTTCTGAACTAATGCTGTTAAATGCCTCCAGCTATTTTCTGTTAACCTCTTTTTTGTCCTGAAAACGCTTCCCTTTTAGTTTTTCTTCATCTTTGGGAATAAGAAGAAGTCGCAGGGGGGTATGTCGGGTGAGAAGTCATTGTCATGCCGTTTTTGCTAAATCCTGGTTGATTTTCTGCGCTGTGTGGGAAGGGGCGTTATCATGATGATGCCAGTCCCCCGATCGCCACAGTTCAGGTAGTTTTTTTCTCACTGCCTCTCTCAATGTGGGCGTGTATGTATCCGCCCTCGGGATACAACTCATGCGATACACACGTCCCTCTCCTCCTCTCCCCGTGTATGGGTATAACACACTGATACATCACTTACATCGTCATTTCTGGTCTCATGACTTCCGGTCCGGACTGGCTGTGGAACACTGATCATCACCGGCAACCGTTTACCTCTAATTATGGTTATGATAAAATACATTGAACATTCATGGAGAAACATATTCCCCACGAAGTCTTGTGGGTCACGGCAATACGCGTAGGGTTCTCCCTGCATCCCCTCTGACACCACAACCCCTCTTTGCACATACTGACAGCAATGGGTAATATTCTACCACCTCATTACATGCACCTTTTCATGCAGTCTCTGGCGTGAGATGGCTCTATGCTTGGATTTTACCGTTCTTTTTTTATTATGACCCACTAGAACAGCTACATTCAACTGTGTAAAGTGTTTGACATCATAGGCATTTTTATATACCTCTCCCAGAGCAACCCATTTTTGCATGTTCATGTATGCTATTGCCTCCTGCCTTTGGTTATCTGCTAGGAATATATTTAGGACGTCTTTTTGTTATATTTGTATGTACTGACTTTATTCTACATACAATAGATATTTGTACGTATTGGGAACTGTATATGATGACACTACCTTGTGTAGTATCTTCCCACTTTCATGATGGCCTTCTTTCCCTTGTTCATTAACTGTCTGGGTTTCTGTATTGTATTTGGGATTTACCATTGCTAGTGTGGATTTGGCTATAGATTGTGCATCTTGGGGTCTGTATGCTTATTATTTACTATTATTGATGACTATTGTCATGTGGGAAACCGTTGTATACCATGTCTATGGTTTTTAAATGCTTTTAATAGTGTGCTTATGTTCAATAAACTTTTTGCGATTTTTCTATTGGAGGTGTGCATGTACTTATGTAGTGCCTTTTGTAATGCCTTCAAATCCTCCAGATGATCCCATTCCAATACCGCCCGGACTTTTGCTGGATCCATGCGAAAACCGGTGGAGGACAACACATTTCCTAGGAAAGGCATCTCCTCAACTGAGAACTTACACTTCTCAGGCTTAATATATAATTTTTTGTCTCGAAGAATATGTAAAACCTGCCTGACGTGAACCTGGTGCGACTCAAGGTCAGGAGAATAAATTAGTATGTCATCCAGATAGGCAGATTTGTGGTTTTCTATCAGATGACTAAAAATGTAGTTTATGAAGTTTTGAAAGACAGCTTGTGCCTTTGTCAACCCAAAGGGCATCACCAGATTCTCATAGTGTCCCTCAGGCGTGTTAAACACTTTTTTCCACTCATCCCCCTCTTTAATTCGGACAAGATTATACGCCCCCCTAAGGCCCATCTTAGAGAACCATTTTGCCCCTTCAATTTGATTGAAGAGGTCAGGAATGAGAGGAAGCGGATAAGGATCACTGACAAGTTCAAGGAAATCCAGGTGAGGGCGTAACCCCCCCATCTTTTTTCTTTACAAAAAAGAAACCAGCGCAATGGGGAAGAGGATGGTCTGATATGACCTTTAGTCAGGCTTTCCGTAATTTAGTTTTTCATGGCCTGCCTCTCCGAACCAGATATGTTATAGCAGTGGTCCCCAACCTTTTCTTTTTTGCACCAGGGACCGGCTTGAAGCAAGATCATTTTTCCATGGCCCAGCAAGGAGGGGGTGGGGTGGGCGGGGCTTTGGTCATATGGGGGCGGGGTAATGGAGGGATTTGGAGTTTAGTGCATACTTATCATATAGTGTAGACCAGGTCCCCGCCAGGAGCTATGCCAGGAGCCCCACATAATGTGCTGTGCCAGGAGCCGCATCACTGAGGCCCCATCACGCCCTGCAGCAGGACAGGGCAGCTGTCCTGACAGCTGCTGTTCAGCTGCATTTACTTCATCCCAGGGGCGGACACAGACTGTAGTGGGCCCCTGTGCAAGAAATTTTTGGGGGCCCCCCCCCGCCCTTCATAAGGCAACAAAGTTATGTAAACATAACCCCCCCATGTGCATCTCTCACCCCCCCATGTGCAGCTCACCCCCGTGCATCTCTCATCCCCCTCCGTGCATCTCTCATCCCCCTCCGTGCATCTCTCATCCACCCCCCGTGCATCTCTCATCCCCTCCGTGCATCTCTCATCGCCTCCGTGCATCTCTCATCCCCCCGTGCATCTCTCACCCCCCCCGTGCATCTCTCACCCCCCCCGTGCATCTCTCATTCACCCCCCGTGCATCTCTCATCCCCCCCGTGCATCTCTCACCCCCCCGTGCATCTCTCATCCAGCCCCCGTGCATCTCTCATCCCCCCCGTGCATCTCTCATCCCCCCCGTGCATCTCTCATCCACCCCCCGTGCATCTCTCATCCCCCCCGTGCATCTCTCACCCCCCCGTGCATCTCTCACCCCCCGTGCATCTCTCATCTCTCCCCTCCCTCCCATGTGCATCTCTCCCCTCCCCCCATGTGCATCTCTCATCTCTCCCCTCCCTCCCATGTGCATCTCTCCCCTCCCCCCCATGTGGATCTCTCATCTCTCCCCTCCCCCATGTGCATCTCTCATCTCTCCCCTCCCCCCCATGTGGATCTCTCATCTCTCCCCTCCCCCATGTGGATCTCTCATCTCTCCCCTCCCCCCCATGTGGATCTCTCATCTCTCCCCTCCCCCATGTGCATCTCTCATCTCTCCCCTCCCCCCATGTGCATCTCCCATTCCCCCCACTCCTAGTTAATTGTATTTAAAAAAACATAAAACTTGTTATACTTACCCCCATGCGATCCCTGCAGAATCCTGGCGCTCGTCCAAATCGCTGACACCAGGTTCTCCTGACTTCCGGCCATGTGACGGCGCCGTCACATGACCGGAAGTCAGGGGAATCATGAAGGTGCTGCCGCAGCAGCGCGGCGCTAAGATGTCCCGGGCCCGGCGCTTAGCATGCGGCCGGGGGCCCCATGAGGAGAGAGACGCACAAGAGGGGGGCTCCGAGGGGGCTCGGACCGGCGGTTGGGGACCTCTGTGTTATAGAGTCTGCTCTTTGGCAGCTTGGCCCCCGGAATGAGATTTATAGTGCTATCATAAGGACGATGGGGAGGGAGTTTTTGGCACCCCTGCTCCGAGAACTCTTCCCCAAAATCTGACAGGTAATTAGGCACAGACCGGGTATCCACCCTTGCCAACCGGGTACCCAAGCAGTGCTCTTGACAATACCCACTCCATTTAACAATCTCCTGAGTCTGCCAATCAACAACAGGTTTGTGCACGGTGAGCCAAGGGAGTCCCAGTACTACAAGTGAGGGCAGACCCTCTAGCACATAGCAGTCTAACACGTCAGTGTGCATAGCCCCCACCTGAAGCCACACGTCACAGATGACTTGAGTAAAGTGCCCTTGTCTCAAGGGGGTGGAGTCGATGGCGACAATGTGAATGGGTCTGGACAGTGGATGTGGGACGGGGACTTGGACCTGGACGAACCTAGAGTCGATCAAATTTAACACGGCCCCACTGTCCAGAAAGGCCCACACCTCCGCCTTAACTCCACCCACATGAACCACGGCTGGTAGAAAAAATTGTGTCTTACCCATGGAGGTGATGAATACACCCAGGTTGCTAACCTCCCAGCAACCTGGGCTATCAGGCTTCTCCGGTGGTTGCTTACACTGGGAAGGACACATGCCTACGAAATGTCCCCTTTTCCCACAAAAGGAACACACTCCCCCTTACGACTGACTACAGTCAATTTGCCAGCGGAGAATGCCGCTCCCACCTGCATGAGATTCACAGTTGGCTCAACGCTGACTTCCCGTGACCCCGGATCCCCCACACACCTATGTCTCTGGCGAAGACGGCAGTCAACCCGGATCGTCAGAGACATGGCTGTCTCAAGGAAGTCTGGAGTCTCATACAGGGCCAAGGCATCCTTCACACTTACTGAAAGCCCCTCACAAAAGAGACTACCAAGTGGGGGTCGTTCCACATGGTATCCGTGGCCCACTTCCGAAACTTGGAGCAATATTCCTCCGCCGGCCGATCTCCTTGCTGAAGTTGGTGCAGTGTGGACTCCGCTAAGGAGACACGATCGGGGTCATAATATATATGGCCTAGAGTCCGCAAAAACCCCTCCACCGTCTGGAGCGACGGTGAATCAGGAGCGAGATTATTATGCCCACATGTTGCTCCTCTGAATCTGAGGAAACGGAATGTAGCCTGAAGTACAGTTCACAGGCCTCTCTAAAGACCACAAAGTTGTCCCGCCCCCCAGAGAACCTGTCAGGCAATGCAACCTTGGGCTCCACTATGGTTTGTCTGAGAGACGAGACACCCACACCCGATGTATTAAGGGACCGCAAAACCACTGTGCTTAAATCCGCCACCTCCAGACTGAGCTGCTGCAATTGCCCCGTCAGAGCAGTAAAAGGATCCATAATGGAGCAGAAAAAACGGTTATGGTCAGAGATAATGTCACAACACAGCTGTCGGGTGACTAGAGATCAGGGGCTCCTACCCTGACCCTAACACTACAGGTTGCTCTAGCTCACCCTATTCCCCAGGATACCTCTGAAGGTGAGGATGCCAGGGCCTCCGCCAGGGGCGGACTGGCCCACCGGAGGATCGGGAAAACCCCCGGTGGGCCCCGAGTCCCGATGGCCACGCCCCCAAGCTCCACCCCCTGTCCTTCATGGGCCCTGAACAGAGGGCCCCCCGGTTCGCTAATCATATCGGTAGCACTGCCGATATGATTAGTGATGGGCTCTCTACAGCGGCAAAGCAGGGAGAGCGATCTCCCTGCTCTGCCTGCTGCCGCAGTGCCCCTCTGCCTCCTCTGCGCAGCGCGACACTGCCAGCACGTGCACAGGAGGTCAGTCTCAGGGCGATGACGTCATCGCCCTGGGACTGCTTCCTGTGCGATGATGTCATCGCCCTGGGACTGCTTCCTGTGGAGGACGGACCCGGCGTCGCCCCAGGCAACTCGGCACGCGAGTATGAAACGCGGGGATGGAGAACCCCTGGCCGAGGACCCCTGGCCGAGGCTGGCAGTAAATACTACTGGGCAATGGGCATGATTATCATCATGCCCATTGCCCAGCATGTCCTGCTGCCAGCCTCTGGTTACTGGTACTATGCCCAGCAGCATGTACTACCACCAGTGGCTGGCAGAACATGCTGGGTGGGCATGATAGTACCACGGAGGCTGACAGGACATACTAGGCATGAATCATGCCTAGTATGTCCTGTCAGCCTCTGTGGTACTATCATGCCCAGCATGTCCTGCCAGCCACTGGTGGTACCATCATGCATGCCCATTGCCCATTTTGTTTTTTATTAAAGATGGAGTCCCTACATGTGTTTTATTTTTATTAAAACATTTTTTTCTCTGTGTTTTTTTTCTGTTTACTAGAAATTCATTGTGGCCATGTCTAATTTGGCTTGACGCCATGAATTTCAGGCTGTTGGAAGAGCTGGATAAAGTGCCTGGAAATGGCGCTACGATGAATGCGCCAATTCCAGGGGTGGCTGCGGGCTGCCGTTTTCAGCATGGGGGCCCAGAATGCTTGGGCCTTACCATGCTGAGAATCCCAGCCCCCCTGGTTTTACCTGGCTGGCGATCAAAATATGGTGGGCGCCCACGCATTTTTTTTATTGTTATTTTTTTAAATAATTTAAAAAAAAAAACATTGGCCTTTCCAGACTTTTGATCAGCAGCCACGGTAAAGCCAGGCAGCCAGAGGTGGCAGCCCGTAGCTGTCTGCTTTATCTGCGCTGAGAATCAAAAATTCTGCGGAGCGCTATGTCATTTTTGTTTTATTATTTATTTATTTTCACACTTCTATATGTGTGACAGTCCCAACAGCCAATCACAGACGCTGACACAGAGAATGGGCATCGTGATTGGCTGCTTGAGTAACCTGAAAGCAGCCCATACATAGTACCATACTAGAATATATGGGCTAATTGTACATTAGTCGAACAGTCAATCACAGAGGCCCATCCTCTTTGACAGCATCTGCGATTGGCTGTTGGGTCTGTCACATATAGAAGTGTGAAAAGAAATTTTTAAAAACGATGTAGCGCTCCGCAGAATTTTTGATTCTCACCGCAGATAAAGCAGACAACTACGGCCTGCCACCCCCAGCTGCCTGGCTTTACCTTGGCTGGCGATCAAAAGACAGAGAAGCCGAATATTTGTTTTAAACGTATTTAATATTTAAAAAAAAAAAAAATGCGTGGGCTCCCGCCATATGTTGATCGCCAGCCAGATAAAACAAGGCAGCTGGGGGCTGGGATTCGCAGCATGGCATGGTAAGGCCCAAGCGTTCTTGGCCCCCCACGCTGAAAATCGCAGCCCGCAGCCACCCCTGAAAATGGCGCATTCATCCTAGCACCATTTCCACATGCTTTACCTGGCTATTCCAGCGGCCCTGGTGGGAGTGGCACCCTGGGTAATAATAGGGTTAGTACCAGGCCAGCTTTGTATTATCAGCTGGTACTAAGCCCAAAATTCATGGTGTCACGCCAAATTAGACATAGCCACCATGAATTTCTAGTAAACAGAAAAAAAAAAAGACAGAATTTTTTTTTTTATTAAAAATAAAACACATTTAGGGACTCCATCTTTAATAAACAAAAATCCTCACTCCAACGTAATCCATAGGTCTTCTGTCTTCAGCTCTGCTACATCTTTGCCATCAGACAAATATGTCTGCTGACAGAGATGAGCAGGCACAGAATGACACTGGAGCTCTGTTACTGTGTAGTGCGGCACTAGGTTGCTTTTCTTGACATTTCATGCAGTGTAGAAATCTTGGGAAAAGTGTGGATTGTGCTCTGGAAGTGATCAGTTATAGCTATAGTTATTTTCTGCAGAGATAAGTCCTGCATAGAAGATGTGATATATTGGTCTGCGGCAGATAAAGAACTTGTGAGTATGTGTATTACCTATACACGCACACTGACACTATATACAGAGCTCCTGTGTGTAATGTCACTGGTGATCACTGTATTACCTATACACACACACTGACACTATATACAGAGATCCTGTGTGTAATGTCACTGGTGAGTATGTGTATTACCTATACACGCACACTGACACTATATACAGAGCTCCTGTGTGTAATGTCACTGGTGATCACTGTATTACCTGTACACTGACACTATATACAGAGCTCCTGTGTGTAATGTCACTGGTGATCACTGTATTACCTATACACACACACTGACACTATATACAGAGCTCCTGTGTATAATGTCACTGGTGATCACTGTATTACCTATACACACACACTGACACTATATACAGAGCTCCTGTGTGTAATGTCACTGGTGATCACTGTATTACCTATACACACACACTGACACTATATACAGAGCTCCTGTGTGTAATGTCACTGGTGATCACTGTATAACCTGTACACTATATACAGAGCTCCTGTGTATAATGTCACTGGTGATCACTGTATAACCTGTACACTGACCCAATATACAGAGCTTTTTTACATTTTTATTATTTTAGCATTATTTGTCACTGTGGTGGCATTATGTGCTTTGGTCATGGTGTGGCGGTATTTGTGACTTGTATGTGGCATTATTTGGGCACTATGTGGTGGTAATATGTGATCTGGTCACGGTGTGGTAGTATTTCTGCCTTCTATCTGGTAATATTGGTCTTGGTAGAGTGGATTGTGGTTGGTCATTTGTTTTATCTGATATCAATTAGGGGAAACCTCTTTATTTCCAACAGATATTAAATACTTGGATGTTTAACCCCTCCCTGTCCTGTAACTATTACACAGCAGCAGAGATGCAGTTACAGAGGTTCACCAGAGAAAGCAAGTTGGCATTTGGTGAGATTTTCACCTCTGTATTTATAAGAAAAAAACAGAAGTGGGTGAGAAATGCATAAAACATTACCTCGGATTGCTCCACGCCTGGTTTTGTCTTATAAATACTGAGGTAAAAATCTCACCAAATACTCAAAGTGCCACAATCTTCTGACAGTGCGGATTCCACCAATAAATAAGTGATCACCTTCCCAACCTGTGCATCGCTGATAACTTGTTTTCACCAATAAAAACCCTTTAATGCAAACTACAGTAATTGAACATCGCAGTTCTGGTGAGGGCACAGTGATGGGCAGGAGCCGCCAATATAATGGGTATAACGGCTAACCGGTATTTGCAAATAGCTGAAGGGTGGGTTGGCCTGGGTGGGTGGGCCCCTGGAGTCAATTTCCCTGGTGGGCCCCAGACACTCCAGTCCGGCGCTGGCCTCCGCCTTCGCCCTAACTCCTGCCTTAGCCCTCCTTCTGTTCTCCGCCACCTGGGGAAGAGTGGCGCTACTGTGCACTGTACTACACCAACCCGACAAACAGGGCTACAAAGACAGGGGTTAATAGAAAACTCCAGGCATACGAAATATTCACTCACATATTACAGAGGGAAACACCAGGGTGTGAAGGTAGGGGGAATAAACCAAAATGGAGAAGGATAAGGAATTACACGCATACAAACCAGACACCAGTCACAAGTAATTCCTCCAACACTCCTTCTCATAAGAAACTCCTCTCCCTCCTCTGACATAGATTAGTATCAGAGCCCAGATTATAAAGGGAAAAGGAGTGGCTAACCGAGCTCAGCTGTGAGCACAGGGAAATCCAACATGGCCGCTTAACCCCTGTTCAGCCAGAATAAATACACACAATTAAAATGACAGAGAAGTGCTTTGTCTCAGAGCCGGAGTAGGAGCAATATGACGCTTAGGTCTCCTGGCTCCAAACTGTCGTGGTAACCGTGTGACAAAATCATTTTTCGCATGATTATTAACTGCTTTGTTTATTTCTTCCTGTCCATCCCCCAATGCTGCGCAGAGATTTGTGGAAGAAGTATCATAGAACCTGCAATTATCAGGTGACAAAACCTTTCCCAGTCCAGCACAGAAGGTGGGTGTGCGTGCATTTGCCAGTGTATGCATGTGCCTCTGTCTGCAAAAAATCAATTTTGCCATGATTATTAACTCCATTATTTTTTCCTTCCTGACCCTCCCCCAATGCTGCATGGAGATTTGTGGACTAAGTATCATAGGACCTGCAATTATCAAGTGAGAAAATATTTGAAGGTCCAGCACAGAAGGTGGGTGTGCGTACATGTGCCTGTGTCTGCAAAATATTATTGTTATTAGGGTCAGGAAGAAAGAAACAATGTAGTTAGTAATCTTCTGCAAAACTGATTTTTTGTAGACACAGGTGTTAAGATGAATAAATTAAGTTGTTTATGAAATTAATTATTGCCTTTATATGAGTCAGTAGAGATGCTAGAAAGTGCTGTGAGACAAGATGGCGCCTGCACTCAGGACCAAGCCCTGGAAAGCAAGATATCTCGTGCTGGAAGTCTACGCAATGCAAAGACCATATATGGACTATCCAATGGAAAAGGACATGACAATCAGCTAGCTACGCCTTAGTATGCGATGATATAAAATGCCCCTTGCTTGTGTCGCAATAAAGATTTGACGCACCTACTCTGTCAAGAGAGGAGCTGCACCTGACTGTCTCTGGTTTTATTTCTTCTGCGCATGCACTTTATTTAAACCGGAGCAGGCAATCGAGCGTCCTGATATAGGACCACCCTAACATTCTAGGCGCCCAACGTGGGGCCACCAGCAGGGGGCGCCCCAACTCCAGCAACCGAAGGAGATGCCGCGGGACACATCGGCGAGGCTTGATACGGAGACTGATCACCTCCAAAGGAACACATTTTTTGGATATTCTATCTCTCAATGTTAAAATTACCCTACCCTTAAAATTATAGACTGTTCATGTCTTTGTAAGTGGGCAAACTTACAAAAACAGCAAGGTATCAAATACTTATTTCCCCCACTGTGTATGTATATACACTCCTCAAAAAAATAAAGGGAACACTTAAGCAACAGAATATAAATCCAAGTAAATCAAACTTCTGTGAAAGCAAACTGTCCACTTAGGAAGCAACACTGATTGACAATCACTTTCACATGCTGTTGTGCAAATGGAAGACAATAGATGGAAATTATTGGCAATTATCAAGACACACTCAATAAAGGAGTGGTTCTACAGGTGAGGACCACAGACCACATCTCAGTACCAATGCTTTCTGGCTGATGTTGTGGTCACTTTTGAATGTTGGTTGTACTTTCACACTCATGGTAGCATGAGACGGACTCTACAACCCACAGAAGTTGCTCAGATAGTGCAGCTCATCCAGGATGGCACATCAATGCGAGCTGTGGCAAGAAGGTTTGCTGTGTCTGTCAGCGTAGTGTCCAGAGGCTGGAGGCGCTATCAGGAGACAGGCCAGTACACCAGGAGACGTGGAGGAGGCCGTAGGAGGGCAACAAACCAGCAACAGGATCGCTACCTCCACCTTTGTGCAAGGAGGAACAGGAGGAGCACGGCCAGAGCCCTGCAAAATGACCTCCAGCAGGCCACAAATGTGCATGTGTCTGCACAAGCTGTTAAAAACCGACTCTATGAGGGTGGTATGGGGGCCCAACGTCCACGGATGGGGGTTGTGCTCACAGCCCAACACCGTGCAGGACGCTTGGCATTTGCCACAGAGCAACAGGATTGGCAAAGTCGCCACTAGTGCCATGTGCTCTTCACAGATGAAAGCAGGTTCACACTGAGCACATGTGACAGACGTGACAGAGTCTGGAGACGCCGTGGAGAGCGATCTGCTGCATGCAACATCCTTCAGCATGACCGGTTTGGCAGTGGGTTAGTAATGGTGTGGGGTGGCATTTCTTTGGAGGGCCGCAGAGCCCTCCATGTTCTCGCCAGAGGTAGCCTGACTGCCATTATTACCGAGATGAGATCCTTAGACCCCTTGTGAGACCATATGCTGGTGTGGTTGGCCCTGGGTTCCTCCTAATGCAGGACAATACCAGACCTCATGTGGCTGGAGTGTGTCAGCAGTTCCTGCAAGATGAAGGCATTGAAGCTATGGACTGGCCCGCCCGTTCCCCAGACCTGAATCCGATTGAGCACATCTGGAACATCATGTCTCGCTCGATCCACCAACGTCACATTGCTAGTGTTGAGCGAGCACTAAAATGCTCGGGTGCTTGAAGCTCGGGCCGAGCTCGCCGTGATACTCGGGTGCTCGACCCGAGCAACTAGCCCAATGTTAGTCTATGGGAGACCCGAGCATTTTTGCGGCGGCTCCCCCGGCAGTCTTTTAAAAGCCTAACAAGTGCCCAAAACGATAGTGACAGTGCTGAAATGACATGGGGACAGCATGGGGATCGCCCCAGGAAGCATTTCTGACCCCCAGGTCACTGCTGTCAGCAACGTGGTCAGAGATATTAAGCCACTGTTAAGGGCTCACAATAAAACGTTCAAAAACGAAACTGAAGTGCTTTCCTGTGAAATATGTTAAGGAAGTTCCTTTCCAGGGTAAAGACTTGTGTATAAGGTAAAATAAATAACCCCAAATAAAATACTCCTCCACACCTTGGGCTATGTTCACAAGTAGCATTTTTTATGCGTTTTTACACTTTTGTATTGCTTTCAACCGTGACAAATGCATTCACCGGGAAATGCCATTTTAACATTTTACAACCTTATCTGGCCATGTGCTGTGTGACACATGCATACAGTGCTGAAAAGACATGGGAACAGCATGGGGAAGACCCCTGGAAGCATCTCTGACACCCAGGTCACTGCCTAAATGTGTGCCCATCAGAAGTCATCCTTGCCGCATCAGAAGATACAAACTTGCAGCTATCCCCGTGCAAGTTCTTGTCCCAGGGCAGTGCTCAATTGTACCTCCCCCATTCCTTGCGATGCAAGCACAAATATGCAGCCAACCACCCACCCTCCCCCAGGCTGCAATACCATACTGCTTGCTTGCACTTGAAATTGGGCCTTTTAGGCATGTGGAGGCGGAATCTGGCCACCACGTCATGGCTGCGTTGGTGGCCTGGTATCCATACTCAGTCCCCGGCGGCCGGGTGTCCACACTCGGTCCCCAGCCGTAAGGGGGCGGCCAGGTGTTCATACTCGGTCCCCAGCCGCCCCGCGGCCAGGTGTCCACACACGGTCCCCAGCCGCCTGGGGGCAGCCGAGTGTCCATAAACGGTCCCCAGCCGCCCCTATTTCTCCTTGGAACATCCCCCACACACTTTTCTCCGGTGGGCCCTGGCTTCTCCATCAGGGGAGTTGAGAGTGCCAAGGTGAGGAGCATGATGATGATGATAGAAGTTAGCATCTGCTTTGTTTTCTTGGAATGCAAGCGTAAGTGTGCAGCCTGCCACCCACCCACCCCCAGGCTGCAATACCATACTGCTTGCTTGCACTTGAAATTGGGCCTTTTAGGCATGTGGAGGCGGAATCTGGCCACCACGTCATGGCTGCGTTGGCTGCCTGGTATCCATACTCAGTCCCCAGCCGCCCGGCGGCCGGGTGTCCACACTCGGTCCCCAGCAACAAGGGGGTGGCCGGGTGTCCACACACGGTCCCCAGCCGCCTAGGGGCAGCCGGGTGTCCATAAATGGTCCCCAGCCGCCCCTATTTCTCCTTGGAACATCCCCACACACACTTTTCTTAGCCCGGCCTGCTTTAGGGCAGCATTGGACGAGCCCACCAGAGAACCAGACTCCTCCGGTGGGCCCTGGCTTCTCCATCAGGGGAGTTGAGAGTGCCAAGGTGAGGACCATGATGATGATGATAGAAGTTAGCATCTGCTTTGTTTTCTTGGAATGCAAGCGCATGTATGTAGTAGCGGCTAGGCCTGAGGTGGTCAGCATTTTGGCGCATATCCTACCTCCTCCGTGGATTGCTTGATGTTTTCCTGCTACTATTCCAGTTCTATCACTCCCGTTAAAACAAAGCTTCAGGTGATAAATGATGGATGAGGTAGTGGCAAAGGAGAAAGAGCAGGAGGAACAGGGACCATTCACATCAATATCAGGCCAGTCAACCACATATGTCTTGTAGGATATGTTTCTGTAACAAAAGGAGCGGTTCGGCTACACAGTTATAGGGCATACAGTGAGTGCAATGCCTACCAAAAATTTTGAGGCACTCCAATGCCCCTTGGAAATGACATGGAGGTCAGAGAACGTTAACTAAACCTTTTTTTCCATTTATAGCAACTGGGTCTCCTGTACACTGTTGGCCTAAGCAGTGAATGGAAGGCTTTCCAAAAATTATGAGGAACTGCAATGCCCCTTGAAACAGACGTGGATTACAGCGTACTAAAAACTTTCTACCCATTATTGGGGAGTGGGTCTCCCTTAGTTTTCGCCTTTGCATTGAAAAGCAAAAGCTGACTAAAATTAGGAGGAAATGCAATGCCCGTTGGAAGAGTCGTGGAGTTAGAGGTACTTAAAAACAACATTTCAATGCCCCTTGGAAGAGCTGTGGAGTTCAGTGTGGCTTAAGAAGACGCTTTTAATGCCCCTTTGAAGAGACGTGGAGGTCACAGTAGCTTAACAAGACGGTTTTAATGCCCCTCGGAAAAGACGTGGAGGTCCCAGTAGCTTAACAAGACGGTTTGAATGCCCCTTGGAAGAGACATGGAGGTCACAGTAGCTTAACAAGACGGTTTTAATGCCCCTCGGAAAAGTGGTGGAGGTCGCAGTAGCTTAATTAGACTGTTTTAATGCCCCTTACAAGAGCCATACAGTACAGCATCTTAAAAACATTATTCCCATGATTGGGGAGTGTGTCTCCCATAGTATTTGCTTATGCCTTCCAAGCAAAAGCTGCCAAAAATTAGGACGGAGGAACTTGCAATGCCCCTTACAAGAGCCATGCAGTACAGCATATTACAAACATTCCCTCCTCCTCCTCCCCTCTGTCCTCAGGCCACCCACGGTGACCCGACGGTATGAGAGTTGTACAGGTACTACCGTTTACAGCGCATGATACAAGCTCCTGTTCTTCCTCCTCCTCCTCCTCTCCCTCATTGTCCCCCAATGCACGTTGGGATGAGATGAGGCTGGGCTGTGTGTAATCGTCCGTTACGGCTTCTTGATCCATCTCATCATACTCTGGCTGCAATGCCTCCTCTTTAATTCTCTGCAGAGAGCGTTGCAAAAGACAGACAAGTGGAATGCTGACACTAATGATGGCGTCATCGCCACTCACCATCTGGGTGGACTCCTCAAAGTTTGTCAAGATGGTACAGATGTCAGACATCTAGGTCCACTCCTGAGGTCTTATGTGTGGAGTCTGACCTGAATATCGACTGCCTTGTTGCAGGTGGTACTCCACAACTGCTCTCTTCTGCTCACAAATCCTTTGCAACATGTGGAGGGTAGAGTTCCAACGTGTGGGGACATCACACACCAGTCGGTGTGAGGGAAGCTACAATCGCTGCTGCAACACAGCAAGGGCGGCGGAAGCTGTAGCCGACTTGAGAAAATGAGCTGACAGGCGGCGTACTTTTGATGAGCAGATCTGGCAACTCGGGGTACGATTTAAGAAACTGCTGAACCACGAGGTTAAGCACATGAGCCAGGCATGGTACGTGTGTGATCTCGCCTCAGAGCCGCCACCAGGTTACGGCCATTGTCACACCCGACCATGCCTGGATGTAGGTTCAGCGGTCTCAGCCACAGATCTGCCTGCTCTTTCACAGCTGTCCACAACTCACAAGCAGTGTGAGGTTTCTCACCTAAGCTTATGAGTTTCAGCACAGCCTGTTGCCGCTTGGGGGAGGCAGTACTGCAGTGCTTCCAGCTTGTAACTGATGTGGTGATATCTGAGATGGAGGCTGAACATGAGGAGGAGGAAGATGATGTGCAGGAGCTGTACACTGTGGGGGCAACTCTGACTGACATAAGGCCCGCAATCCTTGGTGTAGGGAGGATGTGTTCCGTTCAAAGGTCCTACTGGATCCCGGCTTCCACTATGTTTACCCAGTGTGCCGTCAGGGAGATGTACCGTCCCTGGCCACAAGCACTTGTCCACGTGTCTGTTGTCAGGTGGACTCTCCCAGTAACTGCTTTGTTGAGGGCACGGCAGTTGTTTTGGGACACGTGCTTGTGTAGTCCGGGGATGGCACACCGGGCAAAATAGTGTCGGCTGGGGACCGAGTACCGAGGGACGGCCACCGCCATAAGGTGACGGAAGGATTCCGTCTCCACCAGCCTAAAAGGCAGCATTTCCAACGCAAGCAGTCGTGAAATGTGCGAATTTAGGACTGTGGCCTGTGGGGCGTTAGCTGCGAATTTCCGCTTTCATTCAAAGGTCTGGGATATGGACAATTGAACGCTGCGGTGGGACGTGGACGTTGATGCTGTTTCTTGAGAAACTGCCATAACAAGTGAAGACTGAGAGGAGGGGGCATCTTTACATGCAGTATGGACAGGGGATTGCCTTGCACACACAACAGGGGGTTCTATTGGATGCACAACAGCGGAAGAAGCAGTGGTGACACCCGCTGACACTGGTCGTGGACCCTGGGGTTCGCCCCACAAAGTCGGGTGCTTTGCTGCCATGTGCCTGATCATGGTGGTGGTGGTCAGGCTGGTAGTTTTGTCACCCCTGCTGATGCTGGCATGGCAGGTGGTACAAATGGCCCTTTTGGGGTTATCAGCAGAGTCTTTAAAAAAATTCCAGACTCTGGAAGACCTACCGCTTGTACTGCCAACGTCCCTCGTGTTGGTGTTACGAGGAACTGTTGCCCGCCTTCAGTCTGCGGCCACCACATTGCTTCTTCCTGTCTGTTGGGGTACACTGCCTCCCTCCCCCTTAGTGCTACTGGCGTCACTCTGCATGTCCTCCTGCCACGTTGGGTCAGTTACTAGATCATCCACCACCTCCTCCTCTTCCACTTGCGCACCACGATCCTCCTCCTCACTTCCTGGCAATTGTGTCTCATCATCGTCCACCTCTTGTGACAAATTGCCAGCGTCGACTTCCTGTGGCCGTGGCTGTTCGCTACATGGGATCTCCTCTTCCACCACTTCAAGCGGAGCAGGCGAGGGGCACAAATCTGGAAATGACCAGTGAACAGCTCTTCAGAGTGTCCAAGTGTGGGATCAGTTACTGTCTGACGACATTCGGCATGGTGGGGGGAAGGAGCATCAGGGTGAGGAGGAGTATGCGGTCGAGACTCACGGCTACTAAGAGTCGACCGTGTGGAAGACAGGCCGGAGGTGGTGGTGCCCAGGTAACTGGAAGTATTATCTGTTATCCTATTAATAACCTGTTCACACTGATCAGTTCGCAATACTGGTGTTGTTCTGTGCTTCCCTAGTAATTCGGTCAAGAAGTGGGAGCAAGAAGATGTGGCTGTTGGTTGTGGCACATTTTCACCTTGGCCACGGCCCCGTCCTCTGCACGCACCATCACCAGAACGTCCACTTCCACGTCCCTTGCCACGTGCCTTGCCCATTGTAAAAGAAGCAAAATAGCTTACACTCGCACTATCAATGGAACAAGGGTAATAAAAAGTAGATTAGAACCGGGGAAGAGGAAAACCACAGTTCTTTCTCTGGCCTACACCCGACTCTTTTAAACAATCTGAACAATCAGGGAGAAACTATTACTGTTTTTCTTTACGGAAAAAATACCAAATGCTGAATAATAGAGATTTCTTACCGTGGAACAGCAAAACCACAGTTATAATTTACTGGTGTATACCAGACTTTTTTAAATACATATATTTGCGGCTGAACAGTGAGCGATACACTCAAACTGTTTTTTTTAGATACAAATGGCCCAAAAGTGGATAATACAGAGGTTTGAACCGTGGAACTGCAAAACCACACTTGTATTTCTCGGGCCTACACCAAACTATTTTCAACAGATATATTTATGTCTGAACAATCAGGAGACACTATTATTTATTTTTTACGGCAAAAATTGCGAAAAGCAGGATAATACAGAGATTTGACCTGTGGAACTGCAAAACCACACTTGTATTTCTCGGGCCTACACCAGACTATTTTCAACAGATATATTTGAGTCTAAACAATCAGGAGACACTATTATTTATTTTTTACGGCAAAAAATGCCAAAAGCAGGATAATAGAGATTTTTTACCGTGGAACAGCAAAACCACAGTTATAATTTACTGGTGTATACCAGACTTTTTTAAATATATATATATGCGGCTGAACAGTGAGTGACACACTCAAACTGTTTTTGTTAGATACAAATGGCCCAAAAGTGGATGATACAGAGGTTTGAACCGTGGAACTGTAAAACCACACTTGTATTTCTCGGGCCTACACCAGACTATCTTCAACAGATATATTTGTGTCTGAACAATCAGGGAGACACTATTATTTTTTTTTTTACGGCAAAAAATGCCAAAAGCAGGATAATAGAGATTTTTTACCGTGGAACAGCAAAACCACACTTCTGTCTCTCTGGCCTACACCAGACTATTTTCAACAGATATATTTGTGTCTGAAAAATCAGGGAGACACTATTTTTTTTTTTTTTACGGCAAAAAATGCCAAAAGCAGGATAATAGAGATTTTTTACAGTGGAACAGCAAAACCACACTTCTGTCTCTCTGGCCTACACCAGACTATTTTCAACAGATATATTTGTGTCTGAAAAATCAGAGAGACACTATTATTTTTTTTTTTACGGCAAAAAATGCCAAAAGCAGAATAATAGAGATTTTTTACCGTGGAACAGCAAAACCACACTGCTGTCTCTCTGGCCTACACCAGACTATTTTCAACAGATATATTTGTGTCTGAAAAATCAGGGAGACACTATTATTTTTTTTTTTACGGCAAAAAATGCCTAAAGCAGGATAATAGAGATTTTTTACCGTGGAACAGCAAAACCATACTTCTGTCTCTCTGGCCTACACCAGACTATTTTCAACAGATATATTTGTGTCTGAAAAATCAGGGAGACACTATTATTTTTTTTTTACGGCAAAAAATGCCAAAAGCAGGATAATAGAGATTTTTTACCGTGGAACAGCAAAACCACACTGCTGTCTCTCTGGCCTACACCAGACTATTTTCAACA
Source organism: Phyllobates terribilis (assembly GCF_046119375.1). NCBI lineage: Eukaryota > Metazoa > Chordata > Amphibia > Anura > Dendrobatidae > Phyllobates > Phyllobates terribilis. The sequence continues at coordinate 1,765,136 of NW_027363093.1, forward strand.
GATATATTTGTGTCTGAAAAATCAGGGAGACACTATTATTTTTTTTTTTTACGGCAAAAAATGCCTAAAGCAGGATAATAGAGATTTTTTACCGTGGAACAGCAAAACCACACTTCTGTCTCTCTTGCCTACACCAGACTATTTTCAACAGATATATTTGTGTCTGAAAAATCAGGGAGACACTATTATTTTTTTTTTTACGGCAAAAAATGCCAAAAGCAGGATAATAGAGATTTTTTGCCGTGGAACAGCAAAACCACACTTCTGTCTCTCTGGCCTACACCAGACTATCTTCAACAGATATATTTGTGTCTGAAAAATCAGGGAGACACTATTATTTTTTTTTTACGGCAAAAAATGCCAAAAGCAGGATAATAGAGATTTTTTACCGTGGAACAGCAAAACCACAGTTATAATTTACTGGTGTATACCAGACTTTTTTAAATATATATATTTGTGGCTAAACAGTGAGCGACACACTCAAACTGTTTTTTTAGATACAAATGGCCCATGGAACTGCAAAACCACACTTCTATTTCTCTGACCTACACCAGACTATTTTCAACAGATATATTTGTGTCTGAAAAATCAGAGACACGCTTTTTTTTTGGGGGGGGGGCACCAAAAGGTTAATAAGACGGGTATTTGTACAGTGTGAAGGAGGAAAAAAAAAGAGGATTTAGATGAAAAAAAAAAGGATTTTTCCTGGCCCCCGAGACCTGGAGCTAAGTCCAGCAATTTCAGCAACAGGAGCACACAGGACTGTACTGCAGCATTTGCTGGTATAACCACTGTGTCTCCTATACAGCCTGCCTGCCTGCCTGATATCTGGGATGGATATTAATCCTTAGAAGGACTGTTTGTTTGATTTGGCAGCCTTTACAGACCCTACACTAACTATTTCGCAGGATATATCTCTCCCTAAATCAACAGCGCTGTCCCTACACTGTCTGTTCTGGAGCGACTGTGTCCAAGATGGCGGCGCCCAGTTTTAAATACTCGAGGTGATGCTGTGCGGCCAGCCAATCACTGTAATGCCCACAAACAACATGGCTGCGGCATTAAAGTGACTGGCTGGCAATCCCTGCATGTTCATTGGCTCTGTAAAGAGCGCCAAACATGCAGGGCGGAGACCCGAGCTCCCACCCGAGTAACCCGGAAATGCTCGGTGCTCGCCGAACATCCCGAGTAGCGTGATGCTCGGGCGAGTACCGAGCAGTGTCGAGCATGCTCGCTCAATACTACACATTGCACCACAAACTGTCCAGGAGTTGGCGGATGCTTTAGTCCAGGTCTGGGAGGAGATCCCACAGGAGACCATCCACAACCTCATCAGTAGCATGCCCAGGCGTTGTAGGGAGGTCATACAGGCACGTGGAGGCCACACACAATACTGAGCCTCATTTTGACTTGTTTTAAGGACATTACATAAAAGTACGATCAGCCTGTAGTGTGTTTTTCCACTTTAATTTTGGGGGTGACTCCAAATCCAGGCCTCCATTGGTTAATAAATTTGATTTCCATTGATGATTTTTGTGTGATTTTGTTGTCAGCACATTCAACTTTGTACAGAACAAAGTATTCAATGAGAATATTTCATTCATTCAGATCTAGGATGTGTTATTTGAGTGTTCCCTTTATTTTTTTGAGCAGTGTATATACACAGTGTGTCTATCTGTGTCTGCGTGTGACAGCTGAGTGTGTGTACACTTTATGGAACATAATACTATGTTGTGATTGGGGTCTGTGGGGCATCATACAGTGTGTGGGCATTGTTAGGGCTGTATACTATGTGTGAGAAGCTGTTTGGTATCATGCAGTGTTGTGGGCACTATTGGGGCCATATACTATGTGTGGAGGGCTGAGGGGGCATCATAAAGTGTTGTGGGCAAAGTTGGAGCTGTATACTATATGTGGGGGGTTTCAGGGGCATCATACAGAGTTGTTTGCACTGTTGGGGCTGTGGCGCCCCTGAGGGTTCGGTCGCCACAGAGGTATTGCATCTCATCCAGATGTGTGGTACTTCACTCTCAGGTAAGGAAGGAGTATGGCTCAGGATCCTAACACCAGCATTCGCTACACCACATTTCCGGGGGACAGGGCAAGATTGCTCCTACGGGAGAGCACAGTCCCTGATCCCTGGCTGGAGTGGGGGGAACCACCTAGAGAGGGGGAACCATGTAGTGGATGGGGTGAAGGACGCAGATCCTGGGAACACTTGAGTGGGAGCAGTATAAAATAGGGTCACCATCTTAGAGAGTTCAGTCAGAGGAGGAGAAGTGAAGGAGCAGAGGCTCTGCATGAGCTCTGCTCCAGAGGTGGGCCTAGCCTGTGAGGCCCAGGACTGAAGGAGAGAAGAGAGGAGTGGGAGCAGGAAGGCTCCAGGAACTGAAGGGACCCTAGGGGTACGGGCCGTGCAGAAGGCCACCCGTACGCCCGCTGCTACCAGGAGGTAGAGGGGTCAGGCCAGATAAGGGGAACCGGTCCCTCAAATAGCAGAGAAACAGCAAGGCTCAACTAGAAACCGGAAGCTGCAGCACTTTATGTACCGTAAGCCAAAAGTCCACACCAGTCTCACTAAGAAGGTAGCCACATAGGACCCAGGGGACGGAACACACGTCGCCCGCCAAGGCCCGAGGGTACCGGATAGAAGTGTCACTGAGTGTGTGATGCAGGGAGAAGGCCAGAGAAAAGACACACAGAGGAGGATCCTGCTAAATACTCCGGAGTTACCTGGGGGTCGGCTGAACCCCTCACTGAGTGAGCACAGAACAACGAGGGCCGTTACATGGGTCCCTGTAACCAGAACTGCAATAACTGTGAGTAAAGACCTTGGGACTGCATCACACGGACTCTGTTTTCATTACTGACTCCTTGCCCTACAATCACCATCATCCACTCACACTGCCCTGAAGCTACACTCTTCCTGTGGGGAGTTATACCACATGTGCTGCCAAACCATCAGCTTCAGAGGACTGTTCCGCAGCGGCGGCCTCATTGGCCGCACTCCACAGGTGGCGTAGTCGGACATTATAAAACCCCTACACACAAATACTACCCTTAGATTGACCGCCCTGGGTCACGGACCGGGTCACCGCCACAGTGACTACAACCCCCAGCGTCTACCGGCCCGGCTCCGTGTACCCCACGGCCCAGGGGGCATGTCAACTTTGGCGTAGTCGGCAGGATATGAGCCCACCCGTTATCACCGGGTATCGCGCGCCTAAAGACTGTGTTTTCTACTAAATGTGGCGCCCGCCCCAGAAGAACGGGCGCCATTATGTGCGTGCTAAAAGACGACAAGAAACCACCTCCCATCGTGGGCCAGGTCCCAGAATGGTGCCAGAAGCGGAGCCCGCCCCAAACAGCAGTGGTCATGTATGCAAGTGTGTCCATCAAGGTGGGGGGGCTGACCCTGAAAGTAACCGACAGCAGATTGCCATGGGACTGCAACAAACTGCCCTGGGACCGCCCCCAAAAGGGGAGAGGAGAGAAGAAAACTGGGAGACAGGGCGTGGTGTGGATCAGTCTAGACAGACCGCACCCTGTAGGGAAGATGGAGGACGGCAGCACAAGAGCCCCAGTCAGCGGCCTGCTGCAGGCCGCAGCACCCTACACCTTGGAGGAGCTAGTGGCTAAGCTGTCCCAGGAGGACTCGGAGTTCCTCCGCTCTGGGATGGAAGACCAGGGCCGGAGGATGGAGAGGGCCTAGCGAGACGCCATCACCGGGTGGAGACGGGAGATGGAACAGCGGATGGCGAACCGGCAGCCGATGACGCTACCAAGCACCGGCGGTGCCCCAGCCTTAGCGGAGCCCGACCAGCGCCAGGAGGCGACACGTGACGCAGGAGCGGCCGCGGGAGCAGGTAGGAGGAGTTTCCCTGTCCCGGGCGCTACCAACACCAGCCCGCTCCTGACCCCGCAGCAAGGCTCCCAGCCAAGCCCTCCAGCCCCGGGCGCCACCAGCGACGGCCCGCTCCTAGGCCCCCAGCCAAGCCCTCCAGCCCCGGGTGCCGCCAGCGTCGACCTGCTCCTGGGCCCGCTGGTGGAGCTGCTGACCCCAGGCACCACCAGCGGCGGCCCATACCTGACCCCGCCGCAAGGTCCACAAGTCCCGGGCGCGCCTGCCCTGCACGCCCCGCAAGCCCAGACACCGCCACCTCCGGGCACCGGCACAGCCAGCCAGCTTCTGGGTCCCCTGCAGGAACCAACTCCCCCACCAGCCAAGTGGGTATACAGACGTCGCCGGTGGGACTGGTCCACGGAGGTGGAGGACCAGCGGCCCTCGCTCCTACCCGCTCCGCGCCTGCCGCCATCTCCCGGTTGCCGGAAGACGAGGCCCAGTTTGAGTGGGATCACTCTGGGGAGGACCTGATGGGGTTGTCCCAGGAGACCAAGGCAGCCGCAGCCCGTCGCAAAGAGTTCTGCCACCAGCAGCTGGTCCAATTTGAAAAAGAGCGCAGCTCACGGCGCGTGCGGTGGGAGAAATTAGAGGCCCAGAATATGCAGGAAAAGACCCGGGCCTGCCAGGCCAACAAAGCCACCCACGGTCCCAAGGAAGAAGGGACCGTAGTTAAATTCAATTTGGATGCCGGGTGGGGATTCATCCGGGACCCACACACAGACATTGATCTGTTCGTCAACAGGAGGGACGTGGAGTCCCACCTAATAGCAGGTCACCCTGATAGGGACCTCTACCCCGGAGACATCGTGACCTATACCCGTCACAAAGGAGTCAGAGGCTGTTACGCCTTTAATGTCCACAAGGTGGTAGAAGAGCACGGCTTCTACCAGTATGAAGCTGAAGACCTGGCTGGGTCAGCTTGTGATGAACTAGAGCCTCCCTGGAGGGAGCAATACTACTAAGGACTGCCAGTAGTAATCAGTACCCGTACAGAAGCATAGACGCTGCAGGTTCACCGTTTGTGTTTTTACTAGGTTGTTTAGTTACCCGTAAAGGGTCCAGAGACTAACCGGCTGAGGACTGGGAGCAGCCGCTTCTTGTAAATAGTTGCACCTCTTGAGGTGCCCCTTATTGGTTTTATAAGAACTACAACGAGTGACCTCAGAACAAAAACCCGTTGTAGGTGACCGAAGACGAGGTCCAGCATCTGGATCGTCTAAGCCCTGCAGCCACCCCAGGGCCTCCGTTGAGGGTTTGGGACGGGTCCGTCATATTCATGTTTGCAAGTTTGCACTTTATCGAAAAATGGACACCTGGTTGCAGACATTACTGTGACCGGTTGACCAAAAGTTTTACTTGAAAATGTGTTGATATGAAGAATGTTTATATTAAAAATGTCTTATATGTGTGAAGAAATATTTTATAAGTGTGAAGAGAAATGTCCTTTAAAAAGTATCCATAATGTTATATAATGTGATGCATCAAAAAATTTGCATGTCCTAATTTACCCTGTCTTTTGCTCTGTTCCAGCCCGCGGATGTGCTGTGTTTTACCAGGGGTGTGTGTGGCGCCCCTGAGGGTTCGGTCGCCACAGAGGTATTGCATCTCACCCAGAGGTGTGGTATCTCACTCCCATGTAAGGAAAGAGTACAGCTCAGGACCCTAACACCAGCATTCACTACACCACATTTCCGGGGGACAGGGCGAGATTGCTCCTACGGGAGAGCACAGTCCCTGGTCCCTGGCTGCAGTGGGGGGAACCACCTAGAGAGGGGGAACTATGTAGTGGATGGGGTGGAGGACATAGATACTGGGAGCACATGTGTAGGAGGTATAAAAGTAAGGAACCATCTTGGTTCAGACAGAAGAGCAGGTGGAGTTCCAGTCAGACAGACTGAGGAGAAGTCAGGGAGCAGAGGCTCTGTATGAGCTCTGCTCCAAAGGCGGGCCAAGTCAGGAGGCCTGAGCCTGAGAGAGGAGAGGGAGCAGGACGGCTCCAGGAATGAGGAGTGAATGGACCCTAGGGGTACAGGCCGTGCAGCAAGCCACCCGTACCAGGAGGTAGAGGGGTCAGGCCAGAACAGGGAACCGGGTCCTTCAACTAGTAGAGAAACAGCAAATGCTTAACTAGGAACCGGAGGCTGCAGCATTTCAAGTACTGCAGACCACAAGTCCACACCAGTACACTAAGAAGGTATCAGCACAGGACCCAGGGGACAGAACACACGTCGCCCGCCAAGGCCCGAGGGTACCGGATAGAAGTGGCGCTGGGTGTGAGGTGCAGGAAGAGGCCAGAGGAAGGTACACAGAAGAATAAGTGCTCTGGAAATACCTGAGGGTGGACTGAACCCCTCACTGAGTACGCACAGCACGACGGTGGAAGATTGCTTGGTACCTGTAATCTGAACTACAACAACAGTGAGTAAAGACCCTGGGACTGCACTATCCTGTCTCTGTGTTCCTTGCGGCGCCAGCACTCATAGCACTAGAACGCCCTGCACAATCACCACCATCATCCAAGCACGCTGCCCTGAAGCTACACTCCTCCTGTGGGGAGTCACATCACCTTGCTGCACATACCACCAGCTTCAGCGGACTGCTCCGCAGTGGCGGTTACCAATGACCGCAATCCACAGGTGGCTTAGTCGGACATTAACATTTGTACATATAGACTACCCCCTTGGTTTGACCGCCCTGGGTCACGGACCGGGTCACCACCACGGTGACTACAACCCCCAGCATCTACAAGGCCCGGCTCCGGGTATCCCCATGGCTCAGGGGGCGCGTCATCATGGCCAGGTATTTTTGACAAGGAAGGAAAAGTTTTCAAAGATGGTCAAGCAATACCTGGCCGACCAAACCAGCTTATTTGTTAATTCCTCTGCGACCTTCAGCTATTGGGTCTCAAAGCTGGACACCTGGCATGAGCTGTCCCTCTATGCCTTGGAGGTGTTGTGCTGCACTGCCGCTAGGGTCTTGTCTCAGCAGATTTTTAGTGCCAAAGGGGGGTCATAACGGACAGGCGCTTTCTCCTGCAACAGAAAGGCTGACTGATAACAATGAACAAAGCATGGATTATACCAGGCTTTTACACACCACCTGATGACAGCAGCATATAAAGTGTTTTTAATGTTCTATATTTGAATGAGGCCTGCCAGTTGTTGCCTTCTAGGGTCTATGGATGACCTTACTTATAATTTGTTCCTGCCTTTGTACTTGTGCAAAGCCTTTATGAATGTAGGAGTACCACAACTACACTTTGTTCACAATATTTGAATGAGGCACTACAGTTGGTGCCTTCAAGAGAGTATGGATAACCCTGCTTGTAATTTTTGGCAGGATTTGCACTTAGTGCATAGCCTTTATGAGTCTAGGAGTACCACTACATGACAATTTGAACAGAATGTGTATGAGACCCTCCTTTATGTCTAATACAGGGTGTATCCGAGTCGATAATTTTTGGCAGTTCGTGCTTCCTTCATAAATTACACTGAAGTTTACTATTTTTTCATAAAAAAAACAATTTTAGTTTACTTAAATTATAATTTTTTTAAAATGCTTTTTAAATTTTGCCTTATATACAAGTTATTATACAGGAAACATATTTCTTAACATTTTTTTTCATCTAAAATGCAATTTATCGTTGATTTGGAATGTTTTATTGTCAGTCCTTAAAGTGGAGTAAAAGTGTGAAACCATTGTTCTCAGCTGTGATCTGGGAGTCAGAGATGCTTCCAGGGGTCTTCCCCATGCTGTTCTCCTTCCATTCAGCACCTTTCTCATCCATTTGCACATTTTCTCTGCCCCCCAGACCTCCTTGTAGGGTCTGCCGGAAAAATGCTCAGATTTCTCATTGACTCCCATTATACTCGTTACTCGAAACGAGCACCCGAGCATTAAGAATTGTTTGGTCCCAGTAAGGAGCATTTTAGTTACTCGTGCGTGCGTCCTGCAGTCACCGAGCACTGATCAGTGACACAAATCACTAATCGGCACTCGTGCTCGCTGTTTTCCAGTAATTTTTTTTCCTCTAATCCCCGACCTCCACCCTTCCTTTACACCACTTCCGTGCATGCGTCCTGCAGCCGCCGAGCCGCTGATCAGACGCACATCACTAATTGGAACCAATGCTCACATTTGGCTAGGACTTTTTTCTTTCCTTTCTATTTTTTTTATCCTCTTTTTTCACCAGATCTGTGTATGCGTCCTACAGCCATTGAGCGCTGATCGGCATCCGATTATTTATTTTTTTTGTGTGTGATAAAACAATTAAAAAAAATTAGAGTAATTAATAGGACTAGAATAGGGACAGTAAAAATATACACGGTGTGGTAGCCTTTTTATACATGGTGTGGTAGGTCGACTTGCTCGGCCGCTTCCGGAAGTAGACTCAGGAACCAGGTTTTCTCTGCAGGCGTTATTATATGGCATAATGCTGTCACATCAGGTGTTAGTGCAATACAGAGGGAAAAGGGAAAGGGAGCCCAGACACTAGGGAAAGGGGGAAGTGGAGACCTCCTAGTCTAGTCTAGCATCACTGTTTCTCAACTACCGCCCCTATATTGACTCTTCAGCAATCGCTGCACGCATGCCTCGCCCTACTTTCCCTCATGTATGGCTACGGCTAGGGATGGAAAGAGATGAGCACTAGTCAACCGCCACTAAACACTATAGACAACAAGGGAAGACAAAACGGGGAAATTGCTTAGCTTTAGATCAGTTCAAATATACACACGGCCTCAAGCTCCAGAAAGGACTAAGTGCTGCTCCTGATAAGCCTCACAAGTGGAAATGAATATAGCCGGCGACTCCCTCTCAGACACACCAGGTATATATATGACACGCCCCCTGGGCCGCGCGCGTGTGGGGAAACCCGGAACCGGACTCATTGCGGATGCTGGGGGTTGTAGTCTTCGTGCGGCGGGGACCCGGTCCCGTGGCTCAGGGTGGTCAACTCAAATACAGTCTATTTGTGTGGTTTTTATGATATTAAATGTTCGACTACGCCACCCGTGGATTGCGGTCAGGATGAACCGCTGCCGCAGGGCAGACCGCTGAGGCTGGTGTTGTGAGTGCAGCAGAGTGTAGTACAACTCCCCACGGGAGGAGTGTAGTCTCAGGGCAGTGTATGGGGAGGATGGGAGTGATGGTGCAGGAGTAGCAGTGACGACACAGAGTCAGTGATGCAGTCCAGGGTCTTTACTCACAGTTCTTATTATCCAGACCACTTCTGCAGGTAACGGCTGCCTACGTCGTACTGTGCTCACCAGCCTCTGCTCCCACCTCCTGCTCCCTCTTCTTCTGTCACTGAATTGTCTTCTCTTTTAGTGCTTGCTGGGCCTCAAAGGCTAGGCCCGCCTCCGGAGCAGAGCTCCACAGAGGCCCTGCTCTGTCACTTCCTCTCTCAGACTGAACACTGATCTAAGATGGTGCCCACCTTTTATACCTCCCTCTAGGTGCACCCAGGAACTACCTCCTCCCTGCTCCTGCACTACAGGGTTCCCACTTCCTCGGTGTTCCCTCTCCCCACTCCAGCCAGGGACAGGGACTGTCGTGCTCTACTTGGAGCATATCGGTCGCCCTGCCCCCTGGAAATGTGGTGTAATGCATGCAGGTTTCAGGGTCCTGATCCACACTGCATCCATACCTGAGAGTGAGATATCGCACATCTGGCTGAGATGCAATACCTCTGTAGCAACCGAGCCCTCGGGGTGGTACATATACACCCAGGCCAGAGAGATAATTAGCAAGAGAGAGGTAGCCACTTGGTCCTAAAGACAGCTTCTTATCTACAATCTTATCTTATCTGTAATGCCAAACGTAGAGATCTCCTGCAACCCACTGCAGGGCGACTGTTTGTCACCTTTGACACACTTGCGATAGTAGCCCCCCCTCTACGAGTGGCCTCAGGACCGGGTTTCTCAGGAAAAGAGGTGTGGAATGAGCTAACCAATCTGGGAACGTTCATCTCTGACGCTGAAACCCACATCCTCTCCTCTGGACTATGGCCTTTTCAGTGCACCAAGTATTGTAAAGAACGACATTTGAGATGAGAATCTACAATCCTCAAAATCTGGAACTCCAGATTACCATCAACCAATACTGGGGGCGGTGGTAGACTTGAGGGTTCAAGAGGTTCCACATACCTTTTGAGTAAGGATATGTGGAACACATTGTGGACCTTTAAGGGCCTGAGGAAGTTCAAGATGAAACGCTGCTGGGTTAATGACGGTGGTTATTTTATAGGGCTTATTAGCCTAGGTCCCAGCTTCCAAGAAGGAACTTTTAATCTTATATTCGTGGTAGACAACCACACAAAATCATTCACATTCAGGTCCAGACCTGGCAAGCGTTTTCTGTCGGCCATACGTTTATACCTGTTTCACATGGTCTTTAAGTTTCAAAGAACACCCTGCCATATGGAGGAGAGCAATGATGTAAACCGTTCCTCCTCAGAAACTCATGAAGCTCTTCCCCCACTGAAGGTACCAAACTGTGGATGATAACCATATGTACCGAAGAACGGTGACCTGCCAGTGGATTCTTGACGATGATTATTGATGGCAAATTCTGCTGGCGGTAAGTAGGATGCCCAATCCTCCTGATTTTCGGAAACGAAACACCTGAGGTATGTCTCCAAGTTCTGATTGACACGCTCGGTCTGACCATTCGACTGAGGGTAGAAGGCAGATGAAAAGGACTGCTGCACCCCCAGTCGAGAACAGAATGCCTTCCAGAACTTGGAAACAAACTGGGTCCCCTGATCAGACACCACATCGGAGAGAACCCCGTGAAGCTTCACAATATAATTTATGAACACCTGAGCAAGTGTCTTGGCATTGGGAAGTGCAGGTAATGCGACAAAGTGAACCATTTTACTGAACCTATCTACTACCACCAAAACCACCGTTTCACCTGCAGAAACCGGTAGGTCAGTAATAAAATGCATGGACAAGTGTGTCCATGACCTACTAGGGATAAGTAGCGGAAGAAGAGTACCAGACGGAGGGGTATACGAAACCTTAGAACGCGCGCAAATACTACAAGCAGCTAAGTGTTCAATTGGATCCCGATGCAACCCCAGCCACCAAAAACGATGAGAGAGGAGGTCCACAGTTGCCTTACCACCTGGATGCTCAGCAAGCACAGAGTTATGATGTTCCTTGATTACTTTGCGGCGCAGGTCAGATGGTACAAATAACTTTCCTGAAGGGCAGAAGGCAGGGGCGTCCCCCTGAGCCTCCAACACCTCACCGTCCAGTTCAGGATAAAGAGTGAAAATGACTACCCCTTTCTGTAATATCAGGGCAGGGTTCTCATGGTCACCACCACCAGGGAAGCTCCGGGACAAAGCATCAGCCTTGACTTTTTTGACCCCTGGACGAAGAGTGACAACAAAATTGAACCCAGGGTTGAGACATTTAGCTGACTGGAGATATGACGGGTTCTTATGGTCAGTAATAACAGTAATAGGATGGACAGCCTCCTCCAACTAATGTCGACATTACTTGAACGCCAATTTGATCGCCAAAAGTTCACTATTACCCATGTCATAATTTCTCTTTGCTGAAGACAATTTTTTAGAAAAGAAGGCGCATGGATGCCATTTACCAGGGGATGAACCCTGAAACAACACAGCCCCAACCCCAACATCAGAAGCATCAACCTCCACATTAAAGGGTTGAGAAACATCGGGTTGACTGAGTATACATGCAGTGGCAAAATGGTTCTTTAAGGAAGAAAAAGCCTGGAGGGAAGAATCAGGAAGAGGGTTTGGATCATGGATGGTAATTTGATGTAATTCCCGGAAATCTAAACAGGGACGTAGACCGCCATCTTTTTTCTTCACAAAGAAGAACCCTGCCGCCACTAGCGAAGATGAGGGTCTGATATATCCCTTCTCCAGACAAAGGAAAAAAAATTACAGCTTTTTTTTTTTTTTCTTTTCAAAACGTGCTCGGCCGGCTGTAATGTCACGCCAGGAGTTAGTGCAACACAAAGGGAAAAGGGAAAGGAGGAAGTAGAGACCTCCTAGTATGGTCTAACGTCACCCTGTCTTAACTACCGTACCTATATTGCCTCTTCAGCAATCACCGTATGTGTGCCTCGCCCTACTTTCCCTGGCGTACGGCTAGGGATGGAAGGAGATGAGAACTAGTCAACCTCCACTAAACACTATAGACAACAAGAGAAGACAAAACAGGGGAAAATTGCTTAGCTTTAGATGATTTCAAATATACACATGGCCTCAAGCTCCAGAAAGGATGAAGTGCTGCTCCTGATAAGCCTCACAAGTAGAAATGAATATAGCCGGCGACTCCCTCTCAGACACACCAGGTATATATACACCCAGGCCAGAGAGCTAATTAGCAAGAGAGAGGTAGCTACTTGGTCCTAAAGACAGCCTCTTATCTAAGAAGCTGTCTGCAATGCCAAACGTAGATGTCTCCTGCAACCCACTGTAGGGCGACTGTCTGTCACCTCTGACACACCCGTGACAAAAGCTCTGCAACTCCAGCAAAGATAAACACAGCCTTACTAGCAAAACAGCATAACAAAAGATAAACAATAGCACAGTCCATATGTGTATGTGCCGTTCACCCACACAGGTTATGTCCACCCTTCAGCTCTGTCCTGAGCTATGGCTGTCCAGCCTGGAGACCTTGCCTCTCCAAACACAACACAAAGAAAAAAAAACAGGACTGAACATTTAAAGCTTGCTCAGCCACACCCTGAGGAGGAGGTATGGGGAATGACTTCCCTCACATCTCTACATCATTCCCATAAAACCACACCCTTTAAAAGAGGTAACCCACAGCATATAACATGCTGGCAGAGATTCATTAGGTCTCAGTTCACACAGGAGAGAATCCTGAGTGACACATACCTCCCCTCGCATATAATACCAGTGACTCTGTCACATATTCCCCCCCCTCTGCCAAAAGCCGGGGGGCACCTTCAGTCACCCAGCAGGGAATTCTGGAGAGGGCAGTAGCATTAGCGTGTAACTTCGCAGGTCTATGCTCCATGTGAAAATTAAAGTCTTTGAGACCTAAGAACCACCTAGTTGCTCAGGCATTCTTACCCTTCTTTTCCCTCAACCATCTCAAAGGGGCATAGTCTGACACCAATTTAAACTTTTGGCCAAGTAGGTAATATCTTAGCATGTGTATGGCTCATTTTATGGCTAAGCATTCTTTCTTCACAATGGCATAATTTTTCTCACAGGATGAGAGCTTCCGGCTCATATACAGGATGGGATGCTCTTCCTCATTTATCTCCTGTGACAGCACGGCTCCTAGGCCAACTTCTGAGTCATCTGTCTGGAGCACAAACTCTTTAGTAAAGTCTGGTGCAACCAGGACCGGCTGCTTACAGAGTGCCAGCTTCAGCTGTTGGAACGTCATCTCGGTTTCAACCGTCCATTTCGCCCTCGTTGATTTTGTGCCTTTCAGAAGGTCCGTCAGTGGTGCGGCAATCATATAAAAATTTGGGCCAAACCGCCGGTAATATCCCACGATTCCAAGAAACGCTCTCACATGCTTCTTGGAGAGTGGTTGCAGCCAGTTCTGAATTGCCTCGTTCTTATTGACCTGTGGCTTAATTTCGCCTCTCCCAACTACGTAGCTTAAGTACTTGGCCTCCTTTTTTTGTTATTTTCTGTAAAGTAGTTAAAAATTATATACATTTCTCTTCATGTTTTGAATTAGAAAACCGTGTGTAATGTTCCCAATGCTGGAAATAAAAACTAGTAGAAAGATTTTGTGCTTAACTCATGTTTTTGGACACACTGCTATTGTTTTGAACATTACTGTATTAAAACGAAATCTGTGTTCTAAAAGCCAAGTAGCGCTCCTTCCTATCCAACCCCTGCTGTGTGCTCAAACATTAGTGTACAACCACATATGGGGTATCACTGTGATCGGTAAAAATTGCATAACAAATTATGGGGTCCATTTTCTCTTATTAACGCTTGTGTAAATTATAAATTTGGTGCTAAAACAGTATTTTAGTATAAAAAAATAATTTTTTGTTCTCACATCTGGAAGTTATAAAGTTTTGTGAATCACCTGTAAGTTAAAAATGCTCAATACATCCCTAGATAAATTCCTTGAGGGGGTTAGTTTCCAAAATTGGGTCACTTGTGGTGGCTTCTGCTGTTTTTGCATGTCAGGGGCTTTCCAAATGCGACATGGCATTCACAATATATTCCAGACCAATAGCTCTTTTTCCTTTCCTAGTCCTGCCATGTGCCCAAATAGAAGTTTTTGATCATCGCGTTATTTTTTAACCTATTGTCCATTGTGAAAATAATCAATTTGGGGCTAAAACGTCATTTTTGTGAAATAAATGACAATTTTCAATATGACGACCTAATGTTAACAAATTATGTGTAGTACCTGTGGTTTACAAATGCTCACTATACATAACCCTGGATAAAATCCTTGAGGGGTGTAGTTTTCAAAATGGGGTAACTTGAGGGGGGATTTCCACTGCTTAGGCACATCAGGGGCTCTCCAAACACGACATGACACCCGCAGACCATTCCATCAAAGTCTGCTTTCCAAAACGTCACTCCTTCCTTTCCGAACCCTGCCATGTGCCCAAAAAATAGTTTTCCCCTACATATGAGATATCGGCGTACTCAGGAGCAGTTGCACAACAAATTTTTGGGTCCATTTTCTCCCATTGCCCTTGTGGGAAAAAAATTTGGGGCTAAAAGTATATTTTTGTGGTAAAAAATAGATTTTTTTTAATTTTCACGGCTCTGCGTTATAAACTTTTGTGAAGCACCTGGGCGTTCAAGGTGCTCACCAGGCATCTACATGCATTCCTTGAGAGGTCTAGTTACCAAAATCGTGTCACTTGTAGGGGTTTTCACTGTTTAGGCACATATGGGGCTCTCCAAACGACATGGCGTCTGCTCTCGATTCCAGCTATGTTTGCATTCAAAAAGACATTATGCTCCTTCCCTTCTGAACCCTGCCGTGTGCCCAATCAGTAGTTTTATCCCACATATAGGGTATTGGCATACTCAGGACCAATTACACAACAATTTTTGGTGTCCATTTCTCCTGTTACCCTTGTGAAAATAAAAAAAATGGGGCTAAAGTAAAATTTTTGTGGAAAAAATGTTCATTTTTTCCTTGCCATTGCTTTAGTTCCTGTGAAGCACATGAAAGGTTAATAAACTTTTTGAATGTGGTTTTGAGTAATTAAGGGGTGCAATTTTTAGAATAGTATCCCTTTTGGATATTTTGTGTCATATATGCCCCCCAAAGTCAATTCAAATGTGATGTGGTCCCTAAAAAAAATATTTAGTAAATTTTGTTGTAAAAATGAGAAATCACTGGTCAACTCTTGACCCTTATAACTTCCTAACAGAAAAAACGATGTTTCAAAAATGATGCAGATGTATAGTAAGCATGTGGGAAATGTTATTTATTAACTATTTTGTGCGACATGACACTCTGATTTAAGGGCGTAAGAACTAAAAGGTTGAAAATTGTGAAATTTTAAAAATTTTCGCCAAATTTCCGATATTTTCACAAATAAATGAAAGTCATATTGAAAAATTGTTACCACTATTATGAAGTACAATATGTCATGAAAAAAACAGTCTCAAAATCAGTGGGATCCGTTGAAGCGTTAAAGAGTTATTACCACATAAATTGACATTGGTCAAACTTCAAAAATTTGGGCAGGTCATTAAGGTCAAAATTGGCTTGGTCACTAAGGAGTTAAGGAAGATTTGGCGGTATGAAACATGTTGTTGTTTTGCTTTAATAATAATAATCTTTATTCATATAGCGCCAACATATTCCTCAGCGCTTTACAATTCAGGTCCATATACAACAGTCATAAGTAACATAGCTAAAGATAATACAATAATTACAGCAAAACTAATGAGGACCCTGCTGGTAAGAGCTTACAATCTATAATGAGGTGGGGGGACACAAAGTACAGGGGCTTATTTACAATGATGGTCCGCCATCTTGAGGGGATGAGGGAGAGATAATGGCTGCAGGAGCTGTCACCAGCCAGGATTTGTAGGGGTTTTGGGTGCGGTGGAGTGACTTATGTTTGGAGAAATAATGAATGGGCTATAAATATATAAAAGGACTTTGATTAAGGAGCGTGATAGGCCGCCCTAAACAGATGTGGTTTTAGGGAGCACCTATCTTCGAGGAGTTAAGACTAAATGAACAGGTCACCAGCCAATATCTGTACATATGTACAGATATTAAGTGCTACTGAGTGCTGGGGGCAAAACTTAGATTAGTGACATGACTTGATAGTCTTGCTAAAAATTATCTGTTTTTAGTGAACACTTAAATCCATAGACAGTAGGAATGAACCTGATGCACTCCTGAGAGCTGGTGCAGCACAGAAAAAGTCATGGACGTGAGAGTGGGAGGTCCTGATTATGGAGGATATTAGTCTTGGCTCATTGGAGTGTAGATATGGTAGTAGACTGACCTATGGGAGGAGTTGTAGAACAGTGCAGCACTGTGGAGAGCTTTGTGGGAGAGTGCAATGACTGGTACTGTGGAGGCGCCGGTGTAGCTGCTGGACAGAAATATGAGCCTGGCTGCTGCATTCAGAATAATGACAAATGCATTTAGTGTTAAGAAGCACAATTAGTGAGTTACAATTAGTTGTGAACTCAAGATGAAAAGAAATCAGAGCAACAGTAACAGCTTTTATTTTTATTTTTTTATTATTAATAATAGGATAGAAGGTTAAGACATGAACAAAACCATGAATATTATTAATAGATGAAATCATAGTCATGAACACAGCTGGGGTCAGATACCAGGTGATCAGTAAAAGCCAAGTCAGGCGAGTAGTATGAATACCGCGGAGCCTGATGATAGAGGCAAAACATATTCGGGTAAAGATGTTCCAGTGAGAAGGCCACAGGAAGCTGGTGAAGGTCCTTCTATACAGGTTCAGCAGTGATGGTGGATCTGCTGCATTTCTGGTTTCTAGATGCGGAGGTTTTCAGTCTTTTAGATGATGCTGGGGGAACAGTGACAACATGCACATATCCGAGCAGCCCTGGACAATCCACGCCGGCAGGATGATAAGATCCGGCGGAGGAGGGAACCTGTGAGCAGAGAAATAAATATAATGTAAGTAATGGGACTCCGTATTACATGATACCACTGCGTGGACACTGCGGCCAAACGGCAGAGGAATCTTATCATACAGAGGTCAGAGATCATTGTTAGCCATCATACATGCGACAATCCCATCACTGACAGATGACATCTGCTCCACATGAATTATTCTCACTGACATCACACAACATAGAGCTGATTCTCACACTTACCTCGTCTCCTTCCTCTCTTTTCTTCATTTTCTGAGTTTTGTTCCTGTGTACTCAGATTTTTTTCAGATTTCCTTTCTTTCTGAGCTGGAAATTCTGATCAGAAAATAAAAAAAAACCTCAGTAACAATATATTCTTATAGGATCTGCTTTGTATTTATAATGTAAGTAAAGGAGCTGATTCTCACACTTACCTCGTCTCTTTTGCCCCTTTTCTTTATTTTCTGAGTTTTGTTGCTCTCTAAGCAAATACAGCGAAGATTTTCTTTTCTTGAGAGCTGGAATTTCTGATCAGAAAGTAGAAAAAAAACAGTAACAATATATTCTTATAAGATCTGCTTTGTGTCTATAATGTAAGTAAAGGGACGACTTATTACTTGATACTACTGTGCGGTCACTGTGGCTGAATGGCAGAGGAATCTTATTCATAAAGAGGTCAGGGATCATTGTCAGCCATCATATATGTGACGGTCCGTACTGGACATCTAGTGTCTCCCGGAAGTCTGTGTTACTGTTCGGGTTCAACAGTCCGAACAAAGCTTGTTGAAAGGATGCAGCACAGCCATTCAATAAACTTTTCTGGTGTGGGCACTTCAGGCCCCATCACAGCCATGCCAAGTATTGGTATGCCTGTGATTGGCCGGCGCAGTATAAAGGGGACCCCACGTCATTTTTGGGGGTGCCCCCCCTTTTAATAATCAGTGAAGGCTATGCAGACAGCCGTGAGCTGATATTAATAGCCTGGGAAGCTTCATGGACATTGGCCTCTTCCCAGAATAATAACACCAGTCCCGAGCTGTCTGCTTTCCTTCATGTGGGCATTTTTTTATTTTATTTTTTAAATTATTATCTAAATACATGTACAGTAAGCTACACACACACACTGCACTAAATTATATATCTCACTGACAAATTTCTAACTATGCATAGGCACCGGCTGGTGAATACCGTATTTTTCGGACTATAAGACGCACCTAAGTTTTAGAGGAGCAAAATAGAAAAAAAATGTAAGCAAAAAATGTTGTCATGATGCCCTGTTAAGCTGGAGGGGGTCTGCTGCTGACACTGTTATAGGGGTAATGTACCCCACTTCTGTTAATATCCCCCATCCTGGTATATATGGCCCCCTCCTTCCTGTTATATGTGGCCCTCATCCCCATCCTGATATGCAATGGCACCCTAATCCACCATTCTGGTATGCATGGCACCCCAATCCCCCATCCTGGTATGCATGGCCCCCTCACCCTCTTCCTGGTATGTATGGCACCCTTCATCCTGTTATGTATGGCGCCCCCGCACACCAATCCTGGTATGTATGGCACCTTCAACCCTCTTCCTGGTATGTATGGTACCTTCATTCCTCTTCCTGGTATGTATGGCACTCTTCAGCCCTGTATGTATGGCCCCCCTCATCCTTCATCCCTGTATGTATGGACCCCCTCATCCCGGTATGTATGGCCCCCCTTCATCCCTGTATGTATGGCCCCCCTCATGCCTCATCCCTGTATGTATAGCCCCTCTCATCCTTGTATGCATTGCCCCCCTCATCACTTATATGCATGGCCCCCTCATCCTTGTATGCATCGCCCCCCTCATCCTTATATGCATGGCCCCCTTCATCCCTGTATGTATGGCCCCCTCATCCTGGTATGCTTGGCACCCCCTGATCCCTGTCATGCTGCTCATAAAAAATAAACTCCTCTCTCCTCCAGCGCTGTGTTCCCCTCTGTGCCGGAATATTCACTGCGTGCGTGGGGAGCAGTGACCACTCATTTTCCCTAATAGTTTGCACGTGGTAGCCGCAGCGCGGCTCCTGCTGCGCTCAGCTGTCTGTGTGCCCGCTATTGAAGTCCCATGAATATTCACCACATCCCGTTCGGGTTCGGGATCACGTTAGGGTAACATTCTTGAGCCTGATGGACCCGAACATCCACGGGTCTGCCCATCCCTAATAACAACTGCTCCACATGAATTATTCTCACTGAATGACATCACACAACATGGAGCTGACTCTCACACTTACCTCCTCTCTTTTCCCCCTTTTCTTCATTTTCTGAGATTTCTTGCTCTATACTCAGATATATCGAAGATTTTCTTTCAACGTCAGCTGGAGTTTCTAATCAGAAAGTAAAAAAAAGCCCTCATTAACAATATATTCTTATAGGATCTGCTTTGTATCTTTCCTGTATATAGTAGAATTGTTCTACTCCTGTCCCCTATACATCTGGTAATCTGGAAAAACTTTACAAAATTAGGCAAATAGAGATACAGTATGGGCCTATGGGCAACATAATTGGGATCCATGAAACATGTATAACATAGAAGACCACTAACAAAAATACCATATGAAAGTATTTGAGCCTTGACATCAACATTCTCATTTTTTGTGCTGTAGACATGTACATACCTGACAATGGGGACGAGGGTGGCAAGCTGGTAATAGCATCATCTCTAATAGACACAGGAAAAGATTCTTTCTGCCTGTTTGGAAGAAAATAAACGTGTAAATTACAAGTAAATTCGGTATAGAAGGGGTTGTCTCACTAGATTAACATCAACAATAAGGCCTATTAGGATATATAAGAGTTATGGTAGGGAAGGTTTCCTACTCAAAACTACCTTCTATAAAGCAGAGCGAAAAACCACTACCAAGAATGGCTGGCATGTAGTACTACATCTCTCCTACAGTGTGGGCATCACTAAAAGTGCATGACTGGCTGCAATTATGGGCTGTCACCACCAGAGGTTTCTGAAGCTAAAAGCACAATGACTGCTAATCACGGGCGATGCATGCTGTATTTGTTGTTATGGTATTTATGTCCTATATTTGGGTTTGTGCATATATATTAGTATGAAGCTCCCAGTAATGACCTTAGAATCTACTCACATTTCTGAGATGCTTGTGCTGGATGCCGGGGTACACTCTGGAGGGGACTTGGGATCCTCATTGTTCATCCTCCTAGTAGCGGTGGTACAGAGCTAAATGTGGACAACAAGAAGATATTAAATACTTTTTTTTTACTTTTACAGGTCTTTTTTTACATATTTTAGATTAATTGTTCTCATACTTACTTTAGAAAGCTTTTCAGAAGAAGATGTAAAATTCTGGAAGTTAAAGCTCTCATTGTCCTCCTCATCCTCTGAGACGAGATGTTTGTTTATATCAGAGTGATCTACCAGAGATAAGTAATGAAGTATTATTAGAGATTGTTAGTTTAGCACAGTCACCATTTATCCGTAATATTAATGGGAGCCAATTGTCTCAAATTATGGTAGACGAGACAAATAGCTGCTTTGTCTAGATGACGTCTCCTTCTACTTACTGATAGGGGAGCTTATGTCTACGTCTGGCAAAAGCTGAGGAACGTACTCAGGCTTCTGACTTAAAAGGTTGTCAAAGTCTACATCACTCAGGAATGGATGACCTTTGATCTCAAATGCTCCTGCTGTAGAAGACAAAACAAAAGTATTGCGGATATTGTCAGAGACTGCTCCATATCTGAACTGTTTAACTTAATCTGAACTAATGAGATAACTGAGCAAACATGAAGGAAATATACTGAAAGTCATATTATGGCGAACTAAAAATGGATGAGCTGATAGAGAAGTGCTGAGTCTCATGGACTTGAGCGATATGACCTTGGTGTAATAATTATCTGTTACCTGTCCCAAGTCTTTGTGCAGGAATTTTTCTGAGCAGTTTAGTGATGAGGTTCTGAGCAACAAAGGGAGGAACGGGATTACAATCCCAAATTACGCCACCTGTTATATAGAAAAAGACAGAAAATGAAACCTCTTTATTGGACTGTACGACAAAGCAAAGGAAATAAGTAAACAAATGTAACCAATCAAAGCTATAATCGGATTATTCTACTTACCTGTGACAACATTTTCATAAATCTCAGTTGGGGAATTTCCATAAAATGGAACCAATCCCACAAGAAATTGATGTAGTATGATCCCCATTGACCACCAGTCAACAGGTCTCCCATAGCCTTTTTTCAGGATGACCTCTGGGGCTAAATAATATGGGGTGCCACAGACCTGGAAACCAATAGAAGAAAGAGATGAGATTGATGATACCATTAATATGACAAGTTCTCACCATAAAAACACAATGACAGAAGATAAAATATCAGTGGAAAAGTTCTCTAGGAATGAAGAACGTAGAGAAGAAGCAATAGTGTGATGAGATTTGTAAAGAACAAGCTGGGTTTCTGTAAGTGATGCTGACCTCATGGTCCCGGAACTCTCTGGTGATGTCCTCTGTTAATTGCTTGTAGATGTTGGTTTTTGGTATCATGACACCAACTTTTGAAAGCCCAAAATCGGTAACTTTAATGTGTCCAGCAGATGTTATCAGGAGGCTGCGAAAAAAAAGATGATTTTAGCCTTACAGACTATATGATAATAAATAATAACTTTCCCTCCTTATTATACTACAGGGGCACTTACTTCTCCGGTTTCAGGTCTCTGTGCACCACACCACAGCTGTGCAAGTATTCCACAGCTACAACCACTTCTGCAAAGTACAAGCGGGTCAAGGAGACAGATAAATGACCCCTGGTGTTTAGAAGGGTCTGACAGTTTCCACCTATAGAAAAAAAGGAAATATGACAGGTGAGGGGTTTATAAATCAGATCCCTGTGACGAATAATGAGAAGTCAGCAGATATATTTGGCAGGAGAGAATATATACAGATGTAAAGGATAGTGCACATAATATTAGACAAAAGTAGTGGTAAAATGTGGTCCTTAACTAATTACATAAATACATGTCCCACTCAATATGAGTGGCCCCTCACACATAATTTGGACCACAACACAGAATGAGGATCCCCACACAGAATAAGGACTCCCACAGCACACCACTCAGTATGAGGACCCCACTCAGTTTAGGGGCATTCACAGTCAGCAACTCAATATAGGAGAATTCACAGTCTCCCATAGCCTCTCGCACAGTATTATGTCTCCCACAGCCCCCAATTCAGTATTATGGCCCTCACCAGTCCCCCACTCAGTATTATGCCCCCCACCAGCCCCATCACTCAGTATTATGGCACCTACCAGCCTCACTATTTCATATTATGGCCCTCACCAGCCATCTAATCAGTATCATGGCCCCCACCAGCCCCACCAATCAGTATTATGGGCCTCACCCGCCCTCCATTCAGTAACATGGCCGCCTCCAGCCCCACCACTTATACAAATCAGTATAGTTGTTCCCACGAACCGCTTAACTCAATATTATGACTCCCAGCAGCCCCACCACTCAGTATTATGGCTGACACAAGCCTCACTACTCAGTATTATGGCCCCCATCAGCCCCATCACTCATTATTATGGACCTCACCAGCCCCACCACTCAGTATTATGGCCCTCACCAGCCATCTAATCAGTATCATGGCCCCCACCAGCCCCACCAATCAGTATTATGGGCCTCACCAGCCCTCCAATCAGTATCATGGCCTCCACGAGCCCCACCACTTAGTATTATGGCCCTAACCATCCATCCAATCAGTATAATGGCCCCACCACTCAGTATTATGGCCCCCTCCAGCCCCATTACTCAGTTTTATGGCACCCACCAACTCTCAGTATTATGGCCCTCACCAAGCCTCCAATCAGTATCATGGCCCCCCCCCCATCTTCCAAATCAGTATGATGGCCCCCATCAATGCTCCAATTAGTATGATTGGCTACCTTCAGCCCCCTATTCAGTATTATGGTCGCCACCACTCAGTATAATTGTCCCCACTAGCCCCCCAACTCATTATTATGGCTCCCTCCAGCCCCACCACTCAGTATTATGCCCCCCTGAAATCAGCATGATGACCCCCACCAGTGCCCCAAACAGTATGATTGGCTACTGCCAGACACCCATTTAGTATTATGGCCCCTACAAATACTAACATAAAAAGCACTACTCATCTCACCCCATTCCCCAGGCATTCTGGTCAGTGCAGTGTGAGTACTGAGTCGCCACACTACAGGCATGATGCTATTGCGACTTTTCACCTTCAGTGCACAGAGTCTCAGACTCACCACAGGCTGAATGGTGGATCAGGGAGCTTTTGGCTTCTTGATCCACCATTCTGTTCAGCCATATTCGCATTCTGAGGATGTGGCTATGCTGAAATTTTGATGATAGGAACAGGGATGGGAAACAAAGCAAAGTGGCGCAGGACCCCTCCGACTCATGGGCACCATAGCACCCGTGCACACAGATCAATGAATTTCCAGGTATCTTGGTAATATATAACCTATAGTAAATTCTCTGTGGGGATGTAGCCAACCACTTGGACAAATCCTAATTATATGAGCGGTGATAAGATGTAAGCAGACATGGATTGAATATAATATAATGTACATGTCCTACCTTCTACATACTCCATAACCATACACAGGTGAGATTTAGTTGGAAAGGAGCAGAGCATGGAGACCACAAAGGGACAATCAGCGAATGTTAAGATGTCCCTCTCCAGAAAGGCCAATTCCACTTTTCTTGGAGTATCCAGGTTCTGCTTGGCCATTTTCTTCATTGCAAAGATCTGGTGTGAGTCTTTATGGTGCACTAAGTATACGGCCCTGGAGAAAAGGAGAATCTATGGGTTATAATGAATCCTTATTAATAGTCCATCTATAGAAGTCATTACATGATCTTCTGTACCAATTCTTGAAATCTGGCCGTCACTGGATATTCATTTCAAGAAATTAATAAAATAGCACTTTCTAGATCAACTATGGGCGATCTGCACAATGCCATGTCTGTCTGAGCCCTCACCCATGTCGCATTAGAGACATGGGAGAGAATCTACCCAAATTCTTCTTGGCCAGATTCTCTATATTTGGTCAATAGATATGATTCTGTCCAAGTGACATTTAGTGCAAATTGAAATTCCTCCAATTGCTGTAAGAAGAAATTTGTTATGTTCCTCCCATACCCTATGGCATAATAAAAGGAGGGGATGGAAGTAGTTAAAAAAATAATAAAACCTGTTATAGCCACCTATCCTAGGCTGTCACCTGTCCATCACTGCAGTCCTGCGTCCTCTGTGCCAGTCTTTGGATGTTCTGGCGCCCCCTTCTGGTGCTGAGGCCAGTGATTGGACTCACATTGTCATGGTGGAGGATGTGGGTGCAGATGTCATTGACGTCAGTATCGTGTCAATCCTCATGTGACCGTGTGCAGCCAATCTCTCTTATCAGCTCCATAATGGAGCCGCCCCGAAAAAAAACAAAGTCCGCTGAGGAGGAGAAGGAAGCCCTGGTGGAGGTGCAGCATAAGAACAGGTGAGGGGCGAGGACAGGGGAATGGAATAGATTATTTTAATCTCTTTCCTTAAGGGTATGTGTCCATATGAAGTATTTGGAGCAGAAAGTTTTCCACCAAATCTGCATCCCTAGGCAGGAAAAACTATGCAAAAAAGAGGTGCGTTTTGTCCTGTTTTTACCTGCGTTTTTGTTGCAGATTTTTCCCCACTTATTATTATGTGTGAAATCTGCAGAAAAAATACTGAAAGAAATGACATGATGCAGATGTGCTGCAAATCTGCAAGGAAAAATAAGCATCGTGTGCATAAGATTTCAGGAATCTCCATCACTTTGCTGGCAACATGAAATCCCTCAGGTTTTGTGACAATTCTGAGCAGAAAAGACACAGCAAAAATGCAAAAAATCTGCAATGTGTGCACAGGCCCTTACAGTCTGATTTGTTATAGATCAGTTTGCTCAGCTGTATATAAATGACCTGAATAGTGAGAATTAGAACAGTGATGTGGACTCAGATCATTTCCCTATGATAACGCTGAATGGCAGAGCACAGAGGCAGAAGCATTGTCATAGGGAACCTGAGAAATATGGATTATACCAGCAGAAATCTCACCCAAAAGCTCCGCTGCCGATCAGTTTGGATGTTTGGAAGTCGCTCATATGCGGCTTTCTCGCCGGGATCAATGATTCGATCACACTCTATAAAAAAATAAGAAATGATTTTCAGATAAAAAAGCTGCAAGAAAAAAGCTCCGGATACAAAACCATCTTCCACCTCTGTTATGTCCCAGCTGATTTACACTGATTGTATGTAGGGGGCGATACAAGCAGGACGCGCCGCAGACATGGGGGTAATTTAAGGGGGATACTCCATACACCGGAATCATTGTACCAAGCAATGTGAACTGAGGTCTAAGATGGTAGACATGCAAGAAATAGGAGCATGTTCACACTAGCAAAAAGAAGCAAAACCTACAAAAGACAAAAATATATCTCATACCCTACCATCATTATATATAAATGTAAAGCAAAGTTGCATAATAAATATAGGGTACTTAGTGAACTATTTTTGATCAAAAAAAGTATACAAGCCGTCCCACCAGCGGCAAGGTGACCCTAAATTGGGACGGTACCTATACTGTCTATATTAAAAACCTTACTGTATATCAAAGTTGAAGTAATGCATATAAAAGGGTAGACAAATAGGACCGGGTCCCAACTCTTTTTTTGATCAAAAATAGTTCACTAAGTACCCTATATTTATTATGCAACTTTGCTTTACATTTATATATAATGATGGTAGGGTATGAGATATATTTTTGTCTTTTGTAGGTTTTGCTTCATTGTACAGTGCAGAATAATATGGGAGATCACAGAAGAGAACTGAAAAGGAATCTGTCAGCAAGTTGTTTTTTATATGTAATCTAAGAACTGCATGAAGTAAGGGCCGAAATCCTGATTCCAGCGATGTTTCACTTACTAGGGTCTGTGTCGTTGTTTTATTAAAATCAGTGTTTAATCAGCAAGAGATTATCACTACAGGACTAGTTGTCTTGTGCCATGTAGTCCTATTGCTCTGTGTAACCCTGCCCCCACCACTGATTAGCGGATTTCTGCCTATTCACAGCGTACTGTACAAGAAAGCTGCCAATCAGTGCTGTGGGCAGTTATACATAGCCCAGCATGCAGAGAAAGAGAGATTTTATCACAACTGCTGCACCCAGTAAGTGACATTGCTGGAATCAGGGTCCCTGCCCCTACATCATGCTGCTCTCAGGTGAGTAGCACAATCTGGTGACAGATTCCCTTTAGTATAAGTGCTATTATCTAACACAATAGTGTCATCTACATTTAGAATAGAGATGTCCCATGGTTATATGGGGATAATACTGGACGTGTCATTCACACCCCATGATCTGGTGATATACTGACATCTCCCTCTATGATACTTACAGCGGCAGGTTCTTGGATCTCTGGGATCTCACAGATTACACTGTCAGCATCCGCCAGCTCAATTGTATCTAAAATAGTGATAAAACGATGAAGAAATAAAATGTATTAGATGATATCAATCCTATATACACAATACAGCAATATAATGGAGAAATGGCAGGACGTCTGTAAATGGGGCTATTACTAATTATATGGGGATTCTAAATATGAGAACCTACGGCACATCCATAGACAGATACATGTAATATAAATGATGGAGGAATCCCCAATCATCACATGAATGAGGAACTCATCACCCTCACTGTACATGTGAGTGATGGGAAGAGACAGTTCAAGCAGAGCAGCCATATGCAAGTTAGCCTGGAAGTGCACTGGGGGCATGTTACTGCACTCTGACTTTCACACCCCCCCCAGTGAACTTCCATCCATATTTATATTAGATTTTTCCTGACTAAGACATTGGATCCTGATCCCCCATCCTGGTATATGCTTCCCCATCCTGGTATATGCTCCCCCATCTTGGGCCCCCATTCTAGTATGTGCTCCCTTATCCTGGAATATGCTCCCCTATCCCGGTATATGCTCCCCAGTCCTGGTATATTGTCCCCCATTCTGGTATATTGTTCCTCATCTTGGTATATGGTCCCCCATCCTGGTATATGCTCCCCTACATCCTGGTCCCCTATACTGGTATATGCTCCCCCATCCTAATCCCCTATCCTGGTATATGCTCCCCTATCCTCGTCCCCCATCCTGGTATATGCTCCCCCCATCCTGGTATACGCTCCCTCATACTGGTCCCCTATCCTGGTATATGCTCCCCCATCCTGGTCCCCCATCCTGGTATATGCTCTCTCATCATGGTCCTCTATACTGGTATATGCTCCCCCATCCTGGTCCATGCTCCCTCATCCTGGTATATGCTTTCCCTCATCCTGGTATATGCTCCACAATTCTGGTCCCCTATAGTGGTATACGCTCCCCAATACTGTTCCTCTATCCTGATATATGCTCCCCAATCCTGGTCCCCTATCCTGGTCCATGCTCCCCCATCCTGGTTCCCTATCCTGGTATATGCTCCACCATCCTGGTCCTCTATCCTGGTATATGCTCCCCCATTCTGCTCCATGCTCCCCCATCCTGGTATATGCTCCCCCATCCTGGTCCTTGTTCCCCCATCCCGGTCCCCCATCCTGGAATATGCTCCCCCGTCCTGGTCCATGCTCCCCCATCCTGGTATACGCTCCCCAATCCTGGTCCCCCATCCTGATATATGCTTCCCCATCCTGATCCCCCATCCTGGTATATGCTCCCCCATCATGGTATATGCTACCCCCCATCCTGGTATATGCTCCCAAATCGTAGTCCCCTATTCTGGTATATGCTCCCCAATCCTGGTCCCCCATCCTGGGATATGCTCCCTCATCCTGATCCCCCATCCTGGTATATGCTCCTCCATCATGTTATATGTTCCTCCATCATGTTATATGTTCCCCCCCAGCCGGGTATATGCTCCCCCATCCTGGTCCCCCATCCTGGTATATGCTTCCCCATCATGGTATATGCTCCCCCCAATCCTCTGGCACCAGTCTCCTCCTCCACCGGCCTTTCTGAAGATCAGGGTATGTCCCCACTGGAGATCGCAATACACGGTAAGCGCCTACGCATACCGCTTTATCAGTCGCCACAATCCTCCTCCATCCTCATCCTCCTCCCTCCCTGTCTGGGATGTGTCTTTCTGTCTCTGTCACATCCCTGATTATATTATAGGTAGAAGGTCGGATGATCGACTTACCCGTAATCAGATCGCTGGTCAGTTCCGGCTGACTCGTATTAGGGTCAGGGATTATTTCCGGGTGTAGATTTTGCCCATCTTTGGTGTTGCCTTTTGTTGTTTCCTAATAATTATAATATATATATTTAATATGTGGAAGATTTCACCAAATCACGAAACACATAAATCAGGAAGCACTAAACCCACATTACAGATGCAGCAATTGTAACTATACAAATAATGCGCCATCTTGATAATATTTCTCAGAAAGTTCTCTGATTTACGTGGATTAAGATAAATTAAGATTGAAAAATCAAACGTTCAGTGTAAACTTCGACTTTTCTGCACTGTGATACCCCAGAGCTGTGTTACCTGCATTCTCTATATCATGGGTACATCTTGTACTCCATTCCCTACAGTATTGGGTGGAATTGCTTTACACTGCAGTTCCTCTCCACAAGTCCATGTTAATATAGTGTAGAAGAGACTTGTGTGCACTATTATCGCCTATTATCTCAGCTTCACCATTTACAAGCAGGAAGACTCTGATAATAGTGATAGACAGAAGCGGTAATACAGACTTCCCACCACTGAGCTGTGACTACATCAGCAGAATACAGACTGTCCTCACAGGCGAGGGAGCAGCACAGACTGGCGGCCATACATATGCTGAGCCTGCCAGGAGCTGACAGGAGGCCTGTAACATCTACCACCAGATCTGATATCTGACTGCTGATCTGGAGAAGATCAGAAAACAAGGACGTGTGATAGGGAAGATGACGGCTCCTTACCAGGCGTTCCGATGAGCGGGCCGGACGTTCCAGGACAGACAGGACTTTTTCAGCGAGTTCTTTAATAAAAGCCAAATCGCCGTTTTGAAATCTTTTTTCAGCCTAGAAAAAAGAAAAGAAATAAAAATGAAAATCCTGAGTGAGAAAGGGCACAATGGAGGCGGCCATTGTATGTGACATCTGCTCCTCTGAAGAAGTTTCTGTCCCGCTATTATTATCTATGATTATGGAGAAGATTTGTGCGGAGCGTCCGCCACTTACCTGCTGTAGTAAAGTCCTGATGTTCTGAGGTAAATCCGTCAGATAGTCTGACGTTAGATGACCTTGGTAGTGTTTGGTCAGGCAGTCATTTACTAGCTTTATCACCATCCGGTGAGTGAAGCTGAGGACGCCATCAGGTGGTAGAAGCGCAGTGTCTGGGTTATTATTGATAATAATCTCCCATAGTGCGTCTACCTGAAGATTATCCAAAAGTAATTCAGCCATAGCGAAAAACTGCAAATGCTATCAGTCGCTATGAAGCCAAGAAAGGCACCCGTGACCCTGTGTACATTCTATAAGTAATGGCTGTGAGCTGTGATGTCATAATGGCCGACCATCACCAGTGATGTCATCATGGAATCTTGTCACAGAATGTTAAACTGGCGGCTCTGCACAAAAAGATGCCACCTAGCAATACTGAAAGTGCAAACACCATAGAATGAATTACATCTCCATATTATTATGGACGTTTTATTTTATTTCCAATTACAGCACAACCAGGATAAGGGGATGTTCACA
This sequence comes from Phyllobates terribilis, assembly GCF_046119375.1. Lineage (NCBI taxonomy): Eukaryota > Metazoa > Chordata > Amphibia > Anura > Dendrobatidae > Phyllobates > Phyllobates terribilis. The sequence goes on from NW_027363093.1 coordinate 1,794,942, forward strand.
CGTTGCATTTTCACTGCATTTTTTTCTACCCCGAAAACCTGAGTGGTAGGAGGAACAATGCTGCATACAATACTCGCGTTTTTGCAGCTCTTTTAATGTTTTTTTTTCATTTTAATGGGTGAAAAGCGCTGCAAAACTGAAAGAATTGACAAGCTGCAGATTTAAAAAAACACAGGAAAAAAAATACAACGTGTGATTGAGAGTTTAGAAATCTCATCTCTAAGCCGGCTCTGTAAAATGCAGCGTTTTATTTCCTCAGAAGAAAAAAAAAGGCTGAAAAAAAACTGCCAACTGTGAACATACCTTAAAAATATACTCCGCTATGTTACTGGAAACATTGTGTAGATTTATTTCTCATGTGTCTTTTTTTACCAAAGAACATTTAACTCATTGGTTGCACATGACTATTAACAACTGTGACAACTATTGAGCAATTAAAGATAAGTGACTCAAGTTATAAATCATTTAGATCAGGGGTCGGCAATTCATTTTCCTGAGGGGCCACATAAGAAATTGTGACTGTTGTGGCTGAACTAATAGGCTGAGAATTAATTCTACTATGCTCACGCGCCATGCTCAAGCCCCCGGCCCGCATATTGTGCGGCTGTGACAGCTAACAAACATGCAGGAAATGTTTTCCATACACATGGCCTTAGCCATGTTGGTTATTGGCATTACTGTGATTGGCCGGCTGCATTGCGTCATCGGGTTTATAGAAGACCCTGTGAGGCGAAGCTTACCACACTGTCCTCTGGAAGCAGTTCAGAGAGAGTTGACCTAAAAAGGGAGAGCTTATATTATTCTACGTCCCACCCTAAATATTATACAATTGTACCCTTTACTACCTTTCATGGTGTTTTTAACATTTTCTGACCTATTTAATAAGTAATGAATTTAAAAAAATGACGTGGCGTCCCCCCTATTTTTGATAACCAGCCAAGGTAAAGCAGACAGCTACAGGCTGATATTACTGATATTATCAGGCTGGGAAGGTCTATGGATATGACGCGCCCCCTGGGCCGTGGGGTACCCGGTGCCGGGCTGGTAGATGCTGGGGGTTGTAGTCACAGTGGCGGTGACCCGGTCCGTGACCCAGGGCGGTCAATCCAAGGGAAATTATATGTATAGGTTTTATTAAAGAGTCCGACTACGCCTCCTGTGGAATGCAGCTAAAGGGGCCGCCGCTGCGGAGCAGTCCTCTTAAGCTGGTGGTATTGCAGCAAGGATGTTATGACTCCCCACAGGAAGAGTTAGCTTCAGGGCAGGGTGTAAATGTTGGTGGTTGTGCAGGGTGTCGTAGTGCAGTAATAACCACAGAGTCAGTATAGTGCAGTCCCAGGGTCTTTACTGATGACAATTAGGCAAGACTGGATTGGGGTACTGGCTAGAGGTAAGAGTCCGGTCAGCCTGGAAGCAAGCATAGAGTCCTCCTTGCCAGGTGAGGTTGTAGGCCTCCCCTTCTCACTATACTCTTTGGCTTTGCAGCTTGTAGCTGTGCTATAGCCCACATCCCTGAGTGTAACGTTCTGTGCTCACCCGTATGGCTTGCAGCTCGGGCCTTACTCATGCATTGATCCCACGTAGGGGTGCTTGTCCTTCTGTGCTGCTGAGCCTCTGGGCATCTGATGGGGCTAGGAGACCTTCAGTCTCCTGCCCTACGGTATCTGCTGCTGGGCCTTCAGTGCTCCACAGCCTCGGACTTCAGTGTCCGGTCCTCTGTGTTTTTTCTAGCTAGGACGAGCTACTTCAGCTCCAGTCCCTAGCTCCTCTCTCTTCGACGTCCTAAATTCAACTCCCAACACCAAGACTAACTAACCCCGCCCCCAAATCCCAGTTGCCAAGGGGAGGAGCTCCCCTTGCTGGTCTGGAGCCAGGAAAATGTTGCATGCTTAGTATCCCTGACTAGGGGATCCCTGCTTGCTTCTAGGCATGGCATTACCTCTTTTGAGGGAGGCAAAGCCACTGTGGCAACCGGACCACTGGGGTGCCACAGATATTGGCCTCTTCCCTGCCAAACAATACCAGCCCGCAGCCGCCCATGTAATCCATGGCGATCCCACGACATCTACCGATTCTGTAGTACAGCCGTTGGAGTCTCGTTCTGAGAACAAAGCCTCTTAGGTCACTCCTGGTCAAGCTGTGCTCTGCGAGACCCGGCGAGATCAGTGATGACATCAGTAATGTTACTAAATATATATCTAAAATATTTACAGCGTCTATCTATCCATCTATATACAATATCACCTATGGTGTATGTACATTCATGGCCGAAAGTGTTGGCACCCTTGAAATTGTTCCAGATAATGAAGTACCTTATTTTTCGATTTATAAGAGGCACTTTTTCCCCCCATATTAGGGGGGAAAATAGGGGTGCGTCTTAGAAAGCGAAATCACCTTACCGGCTGCGGTCGAGCGGGTCCCGGAGATGCTGCGGGGTGCCAGAGATGCGGACGTGGTGCCGGAGATGCTGCGGGGTCAGGATGGGGTGTTCTGAGGCGGCCCCCATGTTGTCTGCCAAGTTCTACGCTGTAGATGTCCGGTGGTGAGGGGGATCCGCTGACATCTTGTGGCAGTCGGAGCCCCGCACCTTCCATGCTGTCCTATGCGATGGGCTCTGGGAAAAAGGCCGCCGGATTGAGATTTTTGCGCTGAGATCTCGTCTCCTGAGATCTTGGTGCCGAGATCTCAATCTGAGCATGCGCCGCCTCTGGCGACCATTTTCCCGGAGTTCATTGCATAGGACAGCATGGAAGGTGCGGGGGCTCCGCCAACATCCGGCTGCCACAAGATGTCGGCGGATCCCCCGCACCACCGGACACCTCCAGCGTAGAACTTGGCAGACAGCATGGGGCCTGCAGCTACTTCTGAACATCCCGTCCTGACCCTGCAGCATCTGCGGCCTCAGCCAGCGGCAACCCTGGGACCCCGCTCTACCAACGCCACCGCCCCCCAGGCAAGCTGATTATAATACGCACCGGTTTATAAAAAAAAAAATTCCTATTTTCCTGCCCAAAATTATAAACTGGTGCGTATTATAATCCGCAAAATACGGTATTTCTTCCAGAAAATTAATGCAATTACACATCTTTTGTTGTACACATGTTTATTTCCTTTGTGTACTGGAACAACACACAAAAAACAGAGATAGAAAGACAAATTGGACATAATTTCACAAAAAAAAACTAAAATGGGCAGGACAAAATTGCTGACAACTTTCCAAAATTGTGTGGGCAATATGAAAATCACACCTGAAACAAGATAAAAATGGTAGAAGTTGACTCAATCTTTGCATTGTGTGTCGAACTGTCTGGGGACTTGAGAACTCAAATTGTTGAAAAATATCAACACTCTCAAGGTTACAAGTCCATCTCCAGAGATCTTGATGTTCCGTTTTCCATGGTGTGCAACATAATCAAGAAGTTTATAACCCATGGCACTGTAGCTAATCTCTGTCGACATGAACGGCAGAGAAAAATTAATGAAAGGTTGCAACGCAGGATAGTCCGGATGGTGGATAAGCAGCCCCAATCAAGTTCTAAAGAAACTTTAGCTGTCCTGCAAGCTCAGGGTGCATCAGTGTCAGCGTGAACTATCCGTCGACATTTGAATTAAATTAAATGCTATGGCAGGTGATCCAGGTGGAACCCACTGCTAACACAGAGACATAAAAAAGCTAGACTGCAGTTTGCCAAAATGTGTGTGAGTAAGCCAAAATTTCTCTGGGAAAACGTCTTGTGGACAGATGAGATCAAGATAGAGACGTTTGGTAAAGCACATCATTCTACTGTTTGGAAGGCCTACAAAGAAAAGAACACAGTACCCACAGTCAAATATGGTGGAGGTTCAAAGATGTTTCGGGGTTGTTTTGCTGCCTCTGGCACTGGGTGCCCTGACTGTGTGCAAGGCATCATGAAATGTGAAGGTACCAAAGGATGCAATGTAATGCTGTAGTGCTAAGATGTTAATGGTCATCAGGAATTCATATTGGTATCCTGTCTTTAAAGAACCCTTTAAGATATTTCACAGTAACAGTTCAACTTGATTACTTTCTGTAATTTTCTCAAACACCTGGACTGCATAGCTCCATTATCATTGTTTAGTTTATAGTATCACCCAGTACCATATAGCTCCATTATCAATGTTTAGTGAGAACGATGCATGTTTAGATTCGTTAGCAATATTTGGTGAGAATATGCTGTGTTTATAGAATGGTAAGACATCTGGTACCAGGAGCATTTGGCATATTTCATCTCCGGTGATATATTTGATATATTTGTTGGTGTTAATTGACATCTGAACAGCTGGCCACTCAGAAGAAAGATACTATATTGAACAAATAGAACCTGGCAGAATTTGTGTAACATTTGGTTGCGCAAGCATTTGTTTTTGAACAAGATATAAGCTAGTGAAGTTTTCAGCTAAGACAGAAGCCTGTTGACCTGTGGACTAAAAGGGGACGCCCTGACGTCGCAGTGTGGATTCATCCCAGGACTTTTCTCTGTCTTCGCTGTTTTGCTTCTCACAGCTGATATTTTTCCGGACAGATGATTTATGTTGCTCCTGGTGAAGTTTTTCCTGTATAGTGTGCGCTGTAACTACGTTACCTTTGTGATTTATATTGTGATGCAAAAGTGTACGCAATATCACACCATTTCCTATTTTCTGTAATCATTTAATTATAATAAAAATTAATCACCTTCTTTAAAGCCGTATCCGAGCCCTTTAAATACTTGGCAAAACATTTGGTGTCAGAAGTGGGATACACAGAAGGCTTAAAATTTATATTTTAGCTAAATTCCGATAATCCGGAATTTTGAGACCAAATTCCAATAGTCCGGAAAAGTGTGCGTACACCCCAGCAAGCTACTACTCTGCTGAACCAACTCCCAGATCCAGAAAAACAGCCGATGCCTTTCTATAGAAGCATGCTTCAAATCCAAAGGAATTACTCCACCACATGGCAAGATCTCATTTCCCTGGCAAATCTTAAAGCAGGTGATGCATATTGGCCTGTTATGGACACTGCATTTAATGATGTCTCACTTGTCAGTGACACCAC